>NC_061876.1:10005000-11263026 GCF_905147765.1 Vanessa atalanta | reverse complement strand
TTACATTAACACAAAGACGGGTAGTTTTGTCTTTCCGGTAGAGTGGTGTAGAAGCACTCTATTAATTTTGTAAGAGCAGAAGCAATATTCGTTAATGAAACTTTTTATTAGACGTATTCATTAATCGATTGTTGCAAGTGCTTCAAGCATGGTGGAAGGAATTCAACCAAATGGCCAGTGTGCCAGCAGTAAAGTTTGCCAAAACTTTTTCTTGGTGTATAGGTAACATTCTCAATAACTTCGCGAATATGTTTCTAATAATTGGATCGTATTTATTGAATCCCTTGTGTCTTTATAAAAATGGAACAAATAAAAAGACAATAAAGGATTTGTTTAAACTGTAATAAGTTACAGATTTTTTTTTAATTCATGAACATAAATTCCCAGGCCATATCGAAATTTTCATTATCTCATTATTCAACGTTACACACGATCGAGGTCGCTAGACAAGCTGTTAAAATAATAAATGTTGCAATAACAATGTTTGTAATTTGTTTACAATATCTTAAAATAATAATTAATAAACTCCGTATCCTTTGATACGACTGTTTTAATTGCGAATTTGACATTTACGGCTATTAAATTCTACATCGTGTGCATATTTTTTCGTAATACGATAAATGTACTCTTATTGTATTTAGTTTTAGTTCAACAATGTTCTTTAGTTTAATTAACGTCATTCAGCATAGATAATAATGATATAAGTGTTAATATCGCTAAGATTTACCGCCTGACTGTGATGGTATAATGTATAGGTATAATACAGTTCTCGATGTGCGTTTTTTTTACTATGTTGTTTTTTTTTGTCAATTTTCAATACGATTTGTTTCGCGTACCTATTTTAAATATTTGAGTTTTTGGTATTATTTGATTATTTTAATCTTGGAAAGTTCTGCTGCTATTCGCGTGTGCCTTCCTCACCCTTTCCCTAGATCAAGGTATTAATGCAGCATTATTTGAAATAGCGTTTCACGATCACCTCGGGCAGTTGTCTCCTGCCCCGAGTTCCGGTTCAACTGTCCCTTAGAGAATTGAGAGGTTCTGTGTAATTTCCATACAACCTTTATTTCATTTAATAATGTAACAATGTATTTGCAATGAACCGCTTGTCGAGTGACTTAGATCGTGGAGAAAAACGGAGACATTTGTATTAAGAATATAAATGTATGTACGTACTGAATGAGTAATTAGTGTGACTTAAATTCTTATTATTGCGTATCAATAAATAGTAATTAACATTGTTGTTGTTTCTTTTGTACACAATAGGCTTATTATTTTGATTATTGCTATCTCATTCTTCCGCGGTGGATTATAAGTGATACAAAGTATTTTACTCCTATCAAATTAGTTTAATGAATGTTTACCTACAGCAAAATTATCAGCATTGTATGTCTTTCTAAAACAAATATATTAGATAAACAAATAAGCGTCAATCGCTTAACTTATTAACAAGTCTAATATAACGCTTTTGAATTATCATTCGATAAAATTGGAGCATATTACTACGCTTTTATAATCCTGGCTTGTGATTTATAAATATTTATTTCTTGCTCTCCTCTCTAAATGTTATATATATAATATAATAATATGGGTCTGTTTTAAGTACGGTTTATGCTTATGTTGTTTGCACTTTCGCAAATAATATGTTTGGAATGCGCACAGAGCGTTGAAAGTTTTAAACAATGTAAGATAATAATGCTAAAGCGGTTAATTAGTCGATTAAAATAACTTATAATATATAAGATACGTATATTTTCAGTTTTTAATTATTTAAGAGCTTAACCATAATGTAAATGTTACTATTTACAAAATATTAAAATTAAGTTTATAACGCGAATAAGTATCCTAAATATATTTAGAGCAAATTACATTTAAGATTTCTTAAATGCCACACGATTCACGACGACGACAAAGGGCTAACAATAACCAACCAATATTTCAAAGGGCTATTTAGAAGCGAAATGTTTTCGTCATTTGGCTGTCAAAGTCGCGGTCGGAACGCCTCGGGTCAGCGCGTGATGGAATGCCCCAGAATCAACAGCAATTGTTGTTTGTTGTTGCCAAATAACTGTTGTTATAATGTCGTACTGCGTCTGGTTATGGCTGCATTATGTCGTAACCAGTTCTTAGACTTTTGCCGTTTAAATCGTTTATTTTTATTGTGTTAAATTCGTTTATCGTTGATATGTTTACCTATATTTATTTTTATATTTCCCATATTCTTATTTTTTAAAGTTTTGTGCAAAATTTTCGTAAACAGGAATGGCTATATGACACATATTTATTTAGTCGAACTTGGTTTTTAATTACTTTCATTTTTTTCAGGTAATCAATCGTTCTGTTCACGTAAGGGACCGGTAAGCGCTTAATGGCAATAACATGTAATCGAATTAGTTTTTTATTTATTTACATTAATACAGCTTGTTAATAATATCTACAATTATGATACCATAATGACTTGTGTAAGTTAAAGGTCATAACAAGAATGAAATTATTTACATTATTTGATAATAAATGAAAAATAAATACAAACAATGTGATAAATGCCAAATACCGATTCCATTGAACATCTTTGAACTAATTTGACAAGACTACAGGATATTGAGATTTGTTTCTAATGTAATATAATGTTATGTAAATATGACAGTTGACAAAATATAATAACCATTCCATTGCCTAATGCTGAAACCACACGGTAGGTACTAACCAGTTTGCGCAGGCAAGCGTTTGCAGGACGGCAACACGGCTCGCGTAAACTTAATAGCGCCGCTTATCAATCGTTGACCTGCTGAGAATTGCACAGAATAGTTTTCGTTTGCACGATTTTACGTGAGCGTACAGTTATTGATTTTTTTTAAAAATATATATTAATTAAATTATTAAGAATTGAAAGATTGGAATTTAAAAGACAGTCGTCTAACTTAGATGGAACATGGTTTGAGAATGACTGGTATGGTTAAATGATTTTGCAGTATGATTTTAGGAAACTTGACTGCGATTCAGTCAATTTCAGCAAATTCGTTACACAATTTAATAATGTAACAGTTATTAGCTCTCAAAAAACTGCGCAAACTTACTTTGTACAATTTGATCACTATATCTTGTTTTGTTCAATTTCAAAGGCGTAATTTCAACTGCGCAGGCAAAAGCAAACAAAGTGCTGGCAGAAGTTAAGACTTGTGCACTAAGTTGCACAGCAGCGCAGAGCATCTTTGCTCGTACTACGAGCTGCGCGAGCCGGCATGCAAACAAGAAGATGTACCGTTGTATTTTTTTTATGAAATTATCGTTTCAGCTTATAATACAATAATAATATTACTATTAATTTTGTTTCATCTCTGCTCTTCTAATTTGATTATAAGCAAATTATATAGGGAGAATAAAATCGTTACTAAATTCCAAAATGGTACATAAATAGAAAATATACGAAATGTACACTAGACGAGATCAATTAACGGCTTGATCTATGTCTAGTAATGAAACGACGAGCTGTCATGTAAATACTATAAACGCATTCCTGTTCTCCGTTCTTTGTCATCCGTGTCGCCAAAAATGTGACGTCTATTTATATTGAAGAGATGCCGCAGCGCATCTAATGGGACCATGTCATATTACTCATTCCCAATGAAGTCAACAGCAATGCTTCGATATTTTATTATGACAATGTTCTCTAATTTAATTTATACGTTATTGGTTATGTGAATATCACATTGCCAATATCATATGTAATCTTATAATCTTCAACAGAAGATTTATTTTTGATTAATCTTCCATTGAATAATTTATATACAATAAAAAAGTTAGACGAACTAATGGGATACCTACCATGGGTAATGGTGAGGCTTATAAAAAGATATATACACCACTCCGTATCCTGTTAACCATATTTCGTACCACTATAAATGTAAAATTAAAATGGTGGCATTATTTTGACAGTATTTGAATATTTTGGTAAGTGAGAAAAGCGGTATTTTGCGAATACCAGACTACCTCAGACATTCTTCGACATACGATAAATGAATATATCTCATCAATCGATCTTAAACTGCAATCAAAAATTGGATAATGTTCCGAAAAAAATTAAAAAAATTAAAATTCTTATTGATAATTGGCGCAATATCATTTTCAAGGTCAAATCGCATTTTCTTCTTTTGTTGGCTTTTCAAAACTAAACCCTAAAAATTGTTTACATGTTCTAAATACTTACATTAGTTATTATACTAATATATATTTGATACATTACAATAAACTTTCAACTTCGAGCAGAGCAGTGTTTTGATGTACTTATTCGTTGGTACCAAAATCGCAGAAATATGAGTTACTGGTTAATAGATATACATGGAATCAAAGGTATTTTATATAACTGTTCGTTATATTTTTCCATATCTATTTTGAAGCTTCATCATTTTCCTACAACTTAGTCATAAATCTTCAATTAAAAAGTCATTATCAACTCAAAATGATTGATGACTCTAGTAGGTGTAGCTGCGAGTATATCCCGCTATTTCTTGCCCAAGTTTTGGGTTTTGTTATATAAAGTAATCATTTTATTATCTCTGTCGGTGTCTTTCTAATAAAAGTTCGACGTTTTGTAATACTTTTAATTATCTAGCAATGTGGCATTGTTTTCGTCGAAGAATATTTCTTGTAATTGCATTATTAACTGACTTCTAGAAGATTCTCAATATGGTTTTTTTTTATGTTTTGGTAAATTTTTTATTAGGTTGTAATAATTCATCCCGTATATTTTTTTCAAATTTTAAATAATTATTATGGATAAAAAAAAAACATGTGCTCGAATTTTATGTATAATTTAATATAATTTTAAATTTACTCAAAATACTCTCTGATTTCGTTTTTTTTTTGTTAAAATTTTAATATTATTGACATATGAATGGTTGGACTTGTCAGAATTATTTTAAATTGTTCCGACCTGCCTTCTGCGTGACCAAGCATGAACTACTGTCTGAAATATTTTAGTATACACCGAAAATCTGACGTGTGCGTGGCCAAGCACGACCTTGTCTGAAATATTTTAATTTTATCGGAATCCAGACATCTACTTGGCGAGACAAGAACTTGGCATAAATGTTTTTTTGTTCGTAATGTTTGGCCTAGTAACAAAGCATTTTATTTTAAATTATTTTTCAATATTTACTGTAATTAATGTTTAGTCTATATTTACAGTTGCCACTATTTATATACCTAGCTTTGAAAACATAATACGATGTTGTATATTTGATAGATATGTATGTATGTTGTCTTAACGATGATCACGACTTATTAAATCAATAATAATATACTCTTTCATTAGAGCTAGTAAAAAATATTGAAAAATATCACCTGCATTCTAAATTCTACGCGGTTTGTTAAATTTCTTTTGAACAAATTGTTTAATTATTTTTTATTAATTAAATTAAGTCTGGAATCTGGAAAAAAGCATATACATATTCTGTATGTAACTGAAGTCCTTCTATGCGTGTATTTGAGTCCCTTGCATTGGAACCAGGCGAAGAAACTGCGGTCGGGAAGTAAATAAAATACTTATTTCACCCGAATTAAGTCGGGTCGGTTAGCTAGTGTGTATATAAATTACGTGAAAATAAATTAGAGGCAGATGAAAGCGCTGAAAAAATCATTAATAGTACAATTGTTTCGGTGGTTTTCAGATCTCATGAGTTCGGATTTATTTTTTAATTAATAATTTATGATTCAGATCATTCTAGTCTTTTTAATTATTAACAATATAATAATATAAATGCTGAAATACTTTTCTCAACTAACGGTGTGAAAAATAAGTAAAATCTTTAAAGACACCGTCAATTCGTTAATTCCCACATTTTTTTTATTTTTTCTCCCGCGAATTGTAGATTTAGTTTTAATTTTGAATTAATTGTTACAAGTAGATAAATAGTCTAATTAATTATTTTTGAAAATATATTATCACATTTCACACTATTGTCGAGCTCTGGGAATAAAACCAAATTTCAAAAATAGATTTTAATAATAATTTCAATGAAATGTTCCTATTTGCCAATATAAATATATAAACATACACGCGTCTTGTATTAATCGTCATTATGTCGTATAAATAACGTTACGAAGTGCCGTTAAATTGAAAATTTGCCAAAAACTCATCGATTGTCGTCGTTTAACCCCACATAGTACAGACAGACGCTCTAAACAATGTCACTAATGATATCTCTGCTGCCTGTGAGATATCACTATTAGTGAAAAGGCCGCCCATGCAATCAATTTAATTTTACTTAAAACTTTTATATCTTCGTAACTGAATGCAATATCTATCTTTTTTCCTCTATATTTTTTCCTTAAACATTTTTGCGGGAAGAAAAAGAGACAGAAAGCTTATCTATAGCCTTACTGTTAAAAACAATTTTCTGTTCGTTGTGGCGAGTCGTTGTTATGTCGGCCTAAGTTTTGTCGGTGACGTCCGTGATTTTATATTTAAAAGCCCCTATAATTTAGTTTTATTATTTATTAAGCCAGACGTTCTCAACACACACACACACACATATATATGTATATGTTTATTAGTTTACTAATGTATATAAGCCAACGGCGACCCGACCGAAAGATCTTCTTAACCCAAAACATTGGCACTGCAAAACGTTATATAAACTGTTAGACAATTAATGCACTGCCATCTAAATATTTTGTTGTTGCTTATAAGTTATATTATGTGTATATTATATTGTAAAAGGAAGTCCACAAGAAGTCTCTTTGGCTACCTCAGCTTTCGCTATACATCGGGTCAGCATATTACAATGACTGCTGTTTCTAAGTTATTAAGATCGATAGTTATTCAGCTGATAAATATTTGATGTAGTTCCTGCCTTAACGTTAGCGGCGCATTCCATGGAAAATATCAATATTTTGGTTTCCTGCAAGCTATAATTATTATAATAATAATACCAATTTATATCTAATAATAATTTATTATCATTATATTCTGTAACCTGTGTTACCTTAATGAAAAAAAAAAATACAATATAAATTTATGATTCATAAAAACTGTTATACACAATTAAGAAGCTTAGTTTATATTTTGATTGCTTTCCGCATAATATTATAATTTATTTTATGATGACGTCATCAAACTGATTTTTTTCAACAAAGATTCCTCTTATTTTTTGAGTCTAAGCTCAAAATTACTCAGACTTCACAGGTACAATTGATATTTTTACATAAATTAAAAAAATATGACTTAATGCGTTTTCTCTGCCATATTCATTTAAAATTTTTATTGTATTTTATTAAAGGCTTATAACATATGTCCTTTGCTGGAGATCACGGTAAATGCATTTGTATCTTCAATTGCGACGCAGTCGAGTAAAGTTAAACCGCTTTAAACCAGATTTATGAACCTATCAATGGTGTCAATGAATTAAATTATAATAAAAGGAAAATGTCTTAAGAATGAACATTCAAACGAAACTTCAGTGATTAATGGCCATAATCAAGAAGTAACATAAAACTTTGTCACATTGAATGATAATCATGACCTACGCTATTGTGACCTTATACGGGCGTACGTTGACTTTGACATAGAACCATGTCAGTGTACCGCAAAGGTGATAATTACAAGACCATACACATTAGTTAAGACAATCCATGTATGTGTTAATATAATTTATTCAGCTGTCATTGTTTGTCGAGATTAAAATCCAATCAACGTTGAACGTTCTAGTGTACTTAGTTTAATTACACATCTGTATTGATTTAGTTGTATATAATTTAAACTTTTGTCACAATATTAAATTAATATGTACGTACTACGTACCCTTTTTAACGCCATATACGATAAAGAGACACAATTACTTTTTTACGTAGCTTAGGTATTGTACAATAGAATCAGCACTATTAACAGTAAAAATATTGCAAATCCTTAACATCCTTTGATCCGATAGTTCGATGTTGGCGACTTTTCTAGGGGACTGAGATATCTGCGCAGGATTTTAATGCACAAACGAGTACCGCAAATACAAGTGCATTGTACATAGAGTAGTCACGATCTAAATCGAAAATGAAGGATATTTTAGACGCAAATCTGTCAAAAAATATTTTTAAACACATTTTACTTGGAGGCCGAGCGTTGTATAAGCCCGTCTGGGTATCATCCACTCATATATACTACCAGCAATACTTAGTATTTTTAGGTGCCGGTTTGAAGAGTAAGTCAACTGGTGTAATGATAAATTTTTGGTGGTTGCTGGCGCATTGGCGAGTTAACGAATTGTTGAAATAGTACGGCGCCAATCAGCAACGCTGATCACTTAACATCAGGTGGTCTATTTGTCCGTCCGCCTATCAATGTTATAAAAAAGGACAGCACAAATGAATCATTTCCATTATTTTTAACGTCCAGCAGTGGGGCACTTACGGGCTATTACTTATCAGTACAATATACGTGCACAATTTGTCTTTTCTTAGCACGAATAAATGTATCGTGTACAATCATAGCTAAGTTATTATGTACATTTGTGTATTTCATACAAGTTTATGTCCATTACTAGACTGCATACTAGACAGTTAGCCTTATATAATTGGACGTTGATTTGTTAACCTGTTAGATGTTCTTGAGTAAAATTTATTGCAGTTTAACGTCATTGTTGTACGGTAATTTTATTTATTTAACACTTAATAAACACTGACGTCTATATATATTATCGTAAATTGTTGTTTGAATTCATTTTGCTAAATTCGGATTTGACTTATCTGTCATGTCATGGACTGATTGTAACGAAACTACAACAACCCACAAAATCAATTTAAAATTCGCATTGGAAGAAATATCAACCATTCCTTACATGTCCAATGCGCCATCAACCTTGGAAACTAGAATTTTACGTTACATGTGCCTATAGTTCCAATGGTATTTCAAACCATATATAACCATACATAACAATACTAATTATTATTGCTTTTTGGCAATGATCGGGTGCTGCATATTTAAACGGGCTTGTAGAAGTCCAACTACAAAAACTCTTATGAACTTTTCTATAAATAAAATTTTACAACGTAATATTATCTACAGTTTTTGAATATTACGTTACCTAATTGTAGACATAACCTCACGGAACCAATCTGTGTGTCAAAAGTTATTTATAAAAATGAGTAGGTACCTAGCCGTAGTAATTACTCATCCCACGATATTTCGAAATAAAAATAACAGTTTCATTGTTTTTGTTGTGAGTTAAATACGCGGAACAACTACCAGATGTATTCATTTGATACAATTCTGTTAACGCTTTTAAGATTCTTTTTGTGTTTGTTAATTCGCATAATTGAAGTCAAAAACTATAATTATAATAACGCTGATATATAATCAACAAAAAATCTGATTAATTTGTAACACAAAACTTAAATTCCTATTAATACGTTCAAAACTTTGATAATACCGAATTGGTCAATTAAAGTCATAAGAATGTTGCTACTATTTCATCGATAGATCAGAAATCATATAAAAAAACGTTTATTACGCTACAAAACCAATGAAACCAATGAGTAGGTACTCGAGATTTCTATGGAGATAAATATTTGAGCAATAGTAGCGAGGTCGGAGGTACAAAGAACTTTTAACAAGTTGCTATTACGCACTTACGAATACTTTTGTTGCTCCAGTTAGTTTTATTTTAGGGCTACCACTTACCTACATTTTTTTTTTTTTATTGTATAAAGATCTTTTTTATAAAAAATATATTCCAATAAAAAAGTCATCGGCTTTACTCTTTAGGAAACATTCATCGTAAAATTGAAAAAACCTTTAGCGAAATGAACATTAAAATCGACTATTTATGAAAATTAAAACTTAAAATATAAAATGTATTGTGTAGCACTTAGACGCATATCTGGTTTTCAAACAGATATAAAATAATAATTGAATATTATAAAGGTAATGTTCAAAATAAATGTTGTTAGTGACAACCATGTTTGTAATAGGGCTAAATTAATGTTTATTTAACAAAAAACGCGAACGTGACGCCAAACACATTACTCTGCTTTGTTACGTGTGCTTTTTTTGTGTGCGTTTGTGTTGAAGGACGCAATGTTATTGTCCAGAATAATAGATAGATACACATACGTACCAATGCGACCTCAGAATCGAAGAAAAACTAAAAGTGGTATATATGAATTGAGGATTTAAAATAAAAATCATCGAAAAGTAGCTCAACGCTCTTTATCTTGTATGTCTAGAATAATATGCCTCGTTCATTAATAGTATATGTATGTTTAATTGATGTACCTTTTATCACACTATAAATCGCAATCTCTTTTTCAAAACTTTTTAGAGAAATTTATACTCGTAGATGTATAATGTTCGTGAAAATTGAGGATCAAGCGTCATGTAACCCGGTTTCAATTATCTTCGTAAATGACAAAGTAATCATACATTTACCTTCTGCTTTTAAATTACACGACGCGTGGCCGGCTACCAATACCGTGACGTCACAAATCCCGCTCGACTGACTGAGCGACTCGAGGTTTCGTTGTTCGAACCGTTGATTGAGTACTGTTATTAAGACAAAATACTAAGAGGTAGCGTAAGCTGATGGCTAATTTCGTACCGGCATCACTATAGAAACTTACATAATCAAGTAAATGAATGTTCGGCATAAAATGTGTGATATAAACACAACTAATTTTCTACCCTCATTCAATGTGTGCTCCATAATGTGAATATAAACTTATATAATATATAAAAAATCGGATCATAACTAGTAAAAAGGCGGTTTACGAGGGTTTTACGCTTCACTCACCTCGCGGCTCTCGAGACGAGAGAAACCACTTCGCTAAATGCTTCTTAAAAAAAAAATCAAGACATTTAAATATTTCTCAAACGGTTTTTAATTTATTTTTATCATCTTACTTTAGGATATTACAGTATAACTTGTTTATATCAATGAAAAGATCGTTGAAAGAAATATTTATTATGTTATTTAGATATTCTGAATGTGAAAAAATATTTTCACTGTCCTATTCGATAGTAGCATCGATTTATGTACTGACTTGGTTAGATAACACTTTTAGTAAATTTTCGTTCTATGGTACCTAATGTTGATCGCTGTTGACTGGGTAGATGAAAATATCTTTTCTGTCATACATTTCAAAGGCCCACTAATTTGTTTATTCGTTGGATTCATCCGTACTGAACTAAATTGGTGTACTTGTATTTAGTTATTTCTATCCGAGTAGGTACTCATTACGGGTTTGTAATAAAATTTAGTGGGAGTAAAATACAAGAATGTAAAACTAGTTTTCGCTCGCTGTTTCGCTCGTGTTTTAGGTTTGGTTGTCAAGTGTTAGGTATAAAAAAGTATGTCTTTGCCTTTCGTTGGGGCTTAAGCTAGCTTCATAAAAAAGTATTAAGTTCAAGTCGGTCGTTTGGTCGTGAAAGAGTAATAACATAAAAATAATAATAAAAACAAATTTATGTTTTTCTTTTAGATAAAAACACTTACATTATCGGTATAAGTATAGTAAGTGATTCTTTTCATTTTGTATAAAAAGGAAGACAGGCAAATGAGTCACCAAATGGTAATCGGTCACCACTTCTAATAGACATTGGCAAGTTAAGAAATATCGATCATTCCATTTACCGCCAATGCGCCGCCAACTATATAACTAAAATGTTTCTTCCTTGTGAAGTTGTCCCTGTAATTACACTGGTAATTAAATTAATCTATATTCTAACCGGTTTGTTCTTTAAACGGCGTGATAGACTTGTAAAATGACGATTTTTTTTTTAAAACATGACACAAACAACAACACAACATGAAACAAATATGCATGTTTTAAAATGAAGTACATTTTCATTCGACTTAACATGATTAATATGATAATCTTCCATATAAATTGTTATAATAAATAAGAATACCTGTATTAAAATCAAATATATTTTATTACGAACTATTGAAAATTACACGATTAAATTTAAAACTACAACCGTTTCGGAATGTGGATTCTACTGAGAATCGTCGTATTAATCATACAACAGTGTTTGTATCAATATTTGCTTTGACAACTGCATCGTACTCGGATCAAAAGCACACACACATGTCACAGGTGATGAAATTGCCACTTAGTGTACACATATTTATATAACGGTCATTTACCTTGCATTAAAGTACGGTAGCACGTTTCAACTGATGAATGTAATAATTATACAGTCAAATATACACGAAAAATAAAACAGTACATTTTAAATAAACATATATTTATATATATTTTTAGTTATAGAAAGGTAAGTAGTGTATCCGTGTTTAGAATAAATATTCCATAAATGAAATTGGTATGAATACTAATATTTTTTTAATTAAATTGTACATTGAAACAATAATTATCTATCATCATCATCATCATCATGTCAGCCGAAGGACGTCCACTGCTGGACATAGGCCTCCCCCAAAGATCGCCACAACGACCGGTCCTGTGCAGCCCGCAACCAGCGGCTTCTCTAATATACCTATTCGGCTTCAAAATTGTAATTATCTATATGATAATTTTATTTGTTACGAACTGGATATACATAAATATGTTTTATAAATACCGACGAACTGCTTCCGACCGTCAATGCTGCAGTCAGTTGCTGTGACCGCACTAAATAGTTGTAAAACTATATCGAAGAAGTGATTACATATTAAATATTTACACATTCAATATTACAGACCCTAGTTGATTGTGAGGCGCTTAATATGCGAATTAATACTTTTTATTCAAGTTTCTAATAAAATCCACACAAAGGTTTAATAATATACTGACCGGCAATGTTTCTTTGTAGTTCGGTTTCTTTTAAAGAAACTCAAAGCGTTTTTATTTCTACCTTTGCCTTGACATTAAATTGTTTTAAAAGATATATCTTCACGAAATGTGGTTGTAATGCTGGCTGAATATAAAATCACGCAAGCATATAAAAGAAGTAAAGAAAAATAACAGTAAAGTATACCAAAAGCATAGACAACTCGTATGTAGAGCTTTTATTATTTGAGTTACTAAAAACACCATGAAATTAGTTCAAATAATACTTTAAATTCTTACTTACCTTACTTTATTTTAAATCTAGCTCGCTAAGCATTTGTAAATAAGATGAACGTTTCCAGTTATGAATTCTATGTACATACACATGTTTGTATATGAATTACGTCTTGAGTCGTAACACGTCAATATTATTTCAACGGTATTCGATAAAATAATATTATGAAGACGAATAGAACATTGTTTCTAAAAGGCAAACACAAAAACAACGATAATATTGTAAAGCGAGCCGCAAGTTTGTATGTACAATGAACTTCATGTGCCTACATAAGATTACAATTATCTTTTATTATTTACGATAACTATTATAAAACTTAAATTGTTTACACAAATGTACTCAAGCACTACACAAGTACTAACTGGATCGATTTTGATGAAAAAATCTTGTTTTAAGGTTTATGATTCAACTTAACCCTTATCTGCTGTTTGGGGTGCTTAGCTGCCTGAAAAAAATACCAGAATTGAAACCTACACCTTACTAATAAATATTTTTTTTCTATTCTCGTTGAAAAACGCGTTACCCTTTTTCTCAACATGAAGTGTGGTACTCGCCGCTGCCCAAAACGCCAAGCGCATCCTAGTACGCTTATAATAAACCTTTTATTTCTTGTTTTATTATAGTTCGTAGTTATAATATTACAAAAAAAAAACGAAAACGTTAAAAGTACGCTAATACAAACTAAAAAACCAGCGGAACCCTCTCGGTTTCTTCGGCGGGAACTAATAAATACCTAATTGAAGGTCTATCACTTTGACAACAAGCGGCCAATCATTACCAAGTTATCATCAGTATTCATACTTAATTTGAAATTGCGCTTTATTAAATAACACACCAAAAAAAATTGTGTTTTGGCATCATTGGTTGTTGTAATCGACTTATTATTAATTATCATTTTAAATTGAGAACCCCGTGGGCCGTAACTATAAGCCAATGCTTGTATGAAATTACCTATTTGCCAAATATAAAGTCGTACGATTCATACTTTGGAAAATTCCATGGCAACATCTATTTATTTTACACAAGAAGTTTACTCTTTAAATATAAAATATTTTTATGTGAAAAACATAATGACTACATTGAATGTGCTAAATTAAAAAGTCGATTTACGAATAATAGTTTTTGTGGCCCGTCACGACTGTTATTGTCAATGAATATTATAATAATATTGACAAAAAATAAAACCAGGGTCACGATCTATATATAGAAGTCAATTTTTATAATGGGTGCTTTGTCACCAAAACACCAATCATAAAAAAAATTGTATTCATTTATATTGCATACTGCAGCGCAATGGGCTCTTAATGAAATGGTTTACTCCACCATGCAGTTCCATTCCCTGTTGATGTTAACATTTGACAGCCAGTTCTAATTATAATAAGAATACTAAAAAACTGGTTTATGAATTACTGACATTATTTATTCATGCTGATAAAAATAAATAAAATTATTATTTAAAGTAGAAAGTTCTGTTTTCATAGGTGTGATTATTACTATTTAAACGGCAACAGCAGCCCTAATTTGAGGTCCAATTTAATCCTGTTACAATACATTTTTAAAGGGGTCGATGACATCCTGTGCAAAAGCAATGGGTGCCATACAATATAAATTTATAACTATTGTTCTAGTTGCACACGCGAAGAAAACCGTCGCTATTTTAATGTAAAAAAAACTTAAACTAGTTTTAATGGCGGTCGTGCAGGTGACCTGACTCACGTCTAGATCCTTATCGTATGTAACTACTACCAACCGGTGGAGATTTATTTTAAAATTCGGGAATTTATACTTTAAACAACTTTTTTCTTCACCGGTGAATTTACGATAAATAAAAAAAAAAATTACATAAAAATACTAGAGTTATTGAAAAAAAATGATACTAAACATGTTCGATAAAAGGTTTTGTACGTTATATAATCCGTATACAAGGTGTTCACAGCAATTTTCCGAGCCTTATATTATTTTTGCTTGTTTTTTATTTAGTAGGTTCTTTTATGTCAAAATTCATCACGATGACTTAAGTTTAGGTGCGGTAAGACAGAGTAAACTTCTCATTTAAAATATTAGTCTGATAAAAAAATAAAATTAATGAAATATATATGTATATCGAGCTCAAACAAAAAAGTTAAAGATGTCACGCTGCTCGCTACCTTTACTGGCATATCATCATCTTGCAAACAACGTGTTGATTATGATTCGTCACATTACGCGGTCACGCCTTGAATCATGTCAATCAAACAGTCACATGGCAATTGATACTGCCAAGTCATTATACGTAAGTTTATTTATGAGCATACTGACTGCGAGCTATTCCAAACAGCTATAAATGAATCTCATTTCATTTGTTGATTATCAATTCCAAATCCGTATTATTCAATTTCAAATCCATATCTCATACTTAATATCGTACTCACTTTCGCACTTGTACGCAGCGCTGAACTTATTAATTTCAAGAATTCGTGAAATCTATTCCAGTTCACCTTCGATACGTCAAAGGCAATGCCCAACCCAGACGTATTCATTGAACGAATGGAATGTATGCTCAAGTCCCGCAATGATGATAATTAATGATTAACTCAGACACTATCCTCGCTGCTCTGTATTTGGTGAGGTTACCTCAGAGAATTTGCACGTGTTAATAATTGCTGGTTTCATTTTTTGTACGATGTCGTCATCTTGCTATCGCGTTATGGCTTCCATCGCTGTAATCATGGCGATTATGGTTATTATTTAACAACGGTGATTTGTACGTTGTCAGTTTTTGTTATATCACGGAGCGTATAAAAATAATCACCATTTAAGTTGAAAGAGTTCATTCGTATTACGGTCTTGCAACTTTATTCTTTAACTATTTTCCATACTGTTATATCGTTTTTAGCAAGTAGTCGTAATTCTTCAGGAGTCGATGTTGCTTAATTTTTCCTCCACATGTAAATGTCTATTAAAATCAAGTGTATTTTAAGTGTTTGTTTGTCATCGTGGTATTAATGAATACGTTAATAGATGTTGTCCTTCAATTTTTGTCTATTTTCCAAAACTAATTTTAATTCGTTACCGTCCATACTATATCAATAAATTTTTATTTTAATCGATTTATAAAGCTCGCGTGTTTATCAAATGAATTGTTCGTTCATGCATTTTGTTTTTGTTGTTGTGTTCTACTGTATCAGATTTCTGGCTAGTATTAATGGTAGTCTTATCTGAGAAACCACTTACCATCGGTTTTTTATCGTGAATGTGTTGTTGAGGAAAAGCTAGTTAATAAATACATCGACAAATAGTTTAGTCTTCCAAACATTTCGATTGCATTTAGTTTTACGTATACACGTAAATATAAAAAATAATAATTTAAATATATTTTATTATTTAAAAAAATATCAATCGATGGGAAAAATAAAGGGCCCTTATCGTAAATTGATATTAGGTACCATAGGCTGATATCAGACAAAAATCAAGTGAACTCGATGTTCCAAGTAGATTAAGAGCAAATTGCGCAACATCGCGTCTTCACAAAAAGCGTTGTATGGAGAAAATCGTGATTTAATCAGTAAATCGATTATAGATGAAATGATAAATCAACCGGCCCAGCTGGCTACAGGCCTGTTAAATGACGGTAGGCGGTCTATGACTGGAAGATCGTTACGTCAGATTTTGATTTCATCTTCCTACAGATTTAAACGTCTAGCTTGGATATGATTTAATGCAGTTATTTTCGAATTGTAATCAAAATATATTGCAATATTTTTTCCTTAAAGTTTAACTGCTGTCCCAGGTAACCACAACGAAAATAATATAAGACGATCAATTGATGATTGTTTTTATATACTTAAAAGATAACTAAAGCTTTAGAGTGTACCTAATTTACAAGAGGATATGTATAATTAAATAAAAGTGAATATTTGTATATTTGTCGTCTGTGTCTTCCGAAACCATTTATCTGATTATAATGAATCTTCAGTAGCTAGTTCTGCGTTCGCATGCAAAGCCGGGCCGAGTAGCTAGTATATTATATAATAATCATTTTTCGACATCCCCCGCTTGTTGCTTTGTCTATTTGTTGTTAGTAAACGAGCGAATTATTGGCGAACCAAGTAAATCGTAATAATATTTCGAATTGTACTTTTAACAATAGGTATATATGAAAGATATCATCCAAAGGGTGGTAATATTTTTCGTTTTATGAGAACTGGATAATGTGAAGACTCAAAAATTAATCTTAAAACATTGTCTCGTAGAAGAATACAGGGCTTACTTCAATATTTCAACTTCAAGGCGAAAGTTGTTAGTCTCTCAATACAATACTCAGGATATCGTTTAATAAGTTGAGCTCATTTTTTGAAGGTCTCACCCAAATAATCCTTATTACCATCATTTTGGTAACCGGTTTTCGTCAACGAAGCTGACTTCAAGTGGCGGATGTGGTACGTTCGAGGGAAGTTGATACGGTCAGGTTTTCTGAGAATAAAGTCAGAAACATAAACGTGATTTAATATTAAATTATATTTTACACAAACAAAAGTTGATATACATTTGCTACTCACACCCGTAACACTAAGGTCGAGAATGCAATAGCAAGTAATAATGTCACCTTAATTCAAGTGGAGCAAGAATAAGCTTTAAAATCGTTTAAAAATATAAACTGAATAGTTTAGTCGATCAACGTTGCTTATTTAACATCATCTATTTTTAATTAGCAATGTTTTCATTTATAGAAATAATATTCTTTATTTTCCCATCCATTTTATAATAACTCAAGTAATCAGACTTAAGAAGAAAATAACTTCAGCAGACTTCAAAGACAAATGTATACAAATTATAATACTAACCTAATAATAATGATCAAAATATCATTCATTGTGAAAATAGCTCACCGGCTTAATAAATAACATTACAAGAAATATCTACAGTCGCTAACTCAATTGAACCTAAACTCAGAATGTCTAATAAAATAAGGCAAGTTATAGAAAGATTACAATGCGCTTATTAAAACATTAAATTAGTAGTAGCAAGCATAAGCTGCGTTTAGTCTCTCATTCGTCCATCGCAGACATGTTTTCGCAGTAAATTGCCTTTAGTTGACCTTGGAGTGAACGTAAAAAGATTTTTTTTTTATTTATTCCTCGCACACCATGTTTGCCTAAGGCTTCGGCTTTCCTTTGTGACGCCACGAGAAATATTCACTGGTAAATATTTCGCCTCCGACACAGTAACCTCTACATTCACGACCGACCTTTGGATTATTTTTTCGTTTTACTAACAAAGAAAATACATAATTGTTTTTTTTTTTTTTCACTCTCTTTTTAATATGATTTAAAATTTCAGAATGCTACGGAGTCATATTTTATTTTATTAATATAGTTTAGATTTGTTTTGTTGGTAAATAAAATGTACTAAGATGTTGAAAAATAGATTTAAATTATGTTTATAAGTTTCATAGTAAAGCGTTTCATAAAATATAATTGGTTTTTATGCTATTTGTTATAAATGTTATTAAAATGATTCGTTTATTGAATTGACTTCTTTTTGTATTAAAATTCTGTATTTAATTCGTGACTTCTAGTCACAATCAAGAAGGGTCAATAACCTTTTAAGTTACTTGTCATTTATCGCGAATACAAGTTATTAAAAAGCATTTGCAAATGCTACTTGCATATTTATCAAATTGCCATTTTATTATTCTCGTACTGAATAAATTGTAAAACACGATTTATCATAAAAACAACTCAAACTAATAAAACTCAAGCAAAAAGTTATATTTATACTAGTGTCAGTTAAATAACTTGTGTCATTATAAAAGTAGAACTAAAAACTGGTTACGGTGCAGACAAAAAACGCTCTGATGTCGTTCACAGATAATTGTAATGTTTCTTATTGACACAGGTGATAGGTGTTATCGTACAGCGAAACACGCGTTCGACGATAGCAGAACCTACAGACAGTATTTTGTTACGTAAGATTTGTATTAACTTTCTTAAAGTTTTTTTTATAGATAGTTCATCTTATTAATGATATTTTGCACATTCGAACGTTCGTTTCACCGTCACGCCCAAGCGGCTAGTAGCAATTGAATTAATTTTGCCATAAAAGTAAATTATTAGTATTGTAAACTTTTTATTATAACTTGCAAGTGCGTCTGTCGCCAAACGGCAACATTGGTGTATTTCTTGTGTCAATGTCTATAAAAGGTGGTGACCACTTTACGTAAGATTGCTTATTTGCCGATCGGACTACCTATTTCCAGTATATATATTTTTTTATAATAATCATTCAATCCGGCAAAGTGCAAGTCGTAATCGTGTACCTCTATCTACGTCGGTTCCGAACCCAAGGGTTCAGATTTTTTATTATTTTTGGTCATAAAGTCATAAAATGGGCTATTTATTGGACTTATACGTTTTCTGTGAACTTATTAACGAAATCCCATACATCAATAATTACAGAATTTAAATAGCCGCACCGTTAAGCCGACTGGTAACAGCTACCTTATAATGAATTTAGTTATAAATAAACTTTGTACCAAAGTTCCAGATCAGAGAAAATATAGTCATAATTAAAATACGAATACCTACAGAATATAAATTTATAACACAAACCATTATTTATTTTTAATCTGTCCTTTGTTTGACATGTCTTTTTAATCTTTGAATATATAATTGGTTTTTGTTCTTATATTTAAATTTATGCAAAAATAAAACGCCTACGAATACTTCATTCCATTCGTTAAAAACCTTTAATGTGTCTCGTATCAGATGGTTAAAATACAGAATTTTAATTTTAAATTTTATTACGTCTATCTCAGATTGAACTTTGCGTAAGTCCGTCTGGCTAGAAGGTAGAAAAATTGTCAAAATTGTACTGCAAAATATCAATACATTTTATTTTTCCGTCTGTTATATGGCACCGTTTGACAGTGAATTGATGGTATAATTAATACTTCAAACACCGGTGGTATTTTTACCTTTGATAACTTTTTTATAGAAATTAATGCTTGAGCAAAATATTATTAGGAATAATGGTTATAAAATACAATATGTCATAAAATCGTAAATGTAGTGTGTTTATTGACAATAACATCCTTGATTTATTATCTTCACTTAAATGACCTTAAAATAAATTAACTTTCTCAATGAATATGCATTTCTCTAATTCAGGGGTGGTAAGTATGCCATGTACAAGGGTTGCTCAACTTTGGGGTAGCGCCCCTTATAGAGACGTCCCTTTACACCCTTGAGGGTGTATCATGGATTTATAGAAGCTGGAATAGATACGAGCAACGCTTTCTGTGAACGGTTTTATGAATTGGTAATTCGGGATTTTGACAAATGTATTTATGCGTGTGCATTCTCACTTAAATGATTCTCAATTTCTGTGCTTACGACTGTTTCTCGTTGACAACGTCAATATTACACAGAAGTAGTTAGGTATGTATCCTTTGGTGAACACACCACTTTGGACACAGCAAAAAATCCTTGATATAATTTATTGGGTTAATTTATATCTTTACAAACTATAGTTTCTTAAATGAATTGTTAAGATTTGTAAGTATTATTATATCCGTTATAAAATAACTACTTTAAATTGGCCCATTGCTGTTTGCACCCATTCCAATTTTAGGTAGAAGGTTCGTGGTGCTTATTTCAGCACGCTGCTTTAACGCGAGATGGTGAATACACATGTGATAGATAATACAAGCAGACTTTGTCATACTGTCTTACTTCACTGTTAACCATCAATTTTCCTACCTCACATACGACCTCAATCCGTTTATTATTTACATTATTAAATACTAGTTATCGTCCGCGGTTTCGCTCGCGTTTTAGGTAATATTCACACAATAATTATAGCCTAAAATATCCATTAGTAGTTATATAAAAACCATTCAGTAGTTTTTGCGTGAAAGAGTAACAAACATCCATACATACAAACTTTCGCGTTTATAATATTAGTAATGAAGTATAAAAAAATCTTTATTCAACCTATTGTATTCTTATGTATATAATTGAATCCATTCAATATAAAGGTTTATCCATATAAGTTCAGCAATATTGTGTAATCATATTGTTACGCTTTAAGTTGACAATAACTTTACACAATATAGATAAATATTGGAAAATCATTTCGAAACTTTTTGACCTTAAACGTTTAAGGTCTGACTTGGAATCGTTGTTATAAAAAAAAAACAATTTAGTAGATAACAAATGATACAAAACAACATAATCACCAATTTTACAACACACTATAATTTATAGCAAATAAATCAAAACGGTCTCTCGGTAACTTTGTGACGAAATAAACATTGTCATATATAAATATGTATTAGTTTACGACATATCTATCAAAGCACAATGCAATTGTCATTTCCAGTTCATTTACATCAACGGCAAAACACGTTACAAGTGCATTTAATGTTCTGAATTCCGTATGATTCACTTCAGTCCTCCGCCTAAACCTGTAATGTGGGCGTTCGTGTGATTTATAGCGCTACGCATTAAACATCTCACATTTCCTATCATTATTACAAGTTTAACGCATTTATAAATTCAATAAACACGAATGAACAACGTTTGCGCTATTTACTATCTATTTATGACACCTTTATCGCTAATGATAATCGTCTACTTTGGGAAGAATGATTAATTACCTTAATCCAGGTGTTAGACGGACGTATATAAAGTTTGCGTCAGTTCGATCAATTTGTTGGAGTAGCAAAGTGTTGGGGAGAGATGGAATATGGATCCGAAAAGTAAAGTAAGAGCATATATGTGTGTCACGAGCTAAGGCCTCCTCTTCTCTTAAGGAGCTTTGGAGATATAACACAATGCTATTGCAATGCGGGTTGGTGGTTAAATATGTGGCAGTTTTCTATGATACGTGCAGGTTTCCTTAAGTTGGTTTCTATGCTCGTCAAGCACTATATTAAATATAAACACAAGTTAAGCAGATGAGAATACATTGGTCTGATCTTGGGTACACTGGGCTTATACTTAACGTCACAAAGGAGCGTTATAATTGTTAAACTAATATTCGTTCAAGTTTGTTTGTGTTCTTATTATAAAATATATAATTTATAAATCATATTTTTTTACATTTGCTTTTTAATGATGATTTAACATTTTACAGCTATTATTATGGAGTAAATCATATGAATAAATGATTATTTTATACTCACCAGAATACCCAAATACATTTATTATTTTCTATTTTTATTTTATGTAATACAAATTTAAATATTTATTAAATGTACTAAAATATTTATTAATAATAAAAAAATACTTAATATATGTATAGATTGACGTGAATGAGTCATCGTCGATTCAACTTATATAGAATACATTATATTTATTAAAAAAAATCGTTACATAAAATGACAGAGGTATGTGGGAACGATTTATCATTCTATAACCGGTATTAGGGTGGATTTAGCAAGAAGTACGCGTGGGCCTCGTTGAGTATCGCCTGCGAATGTTTGATAAGAGTTTAAAATAAAATTTACTATGCCATCTTTGTAACGACTGCCATCAAACGTGGGAGGCAATCTATGGCAGGCTTGTCTTAATTTGATAAGCTAAGTGCATTTGCTATACAACGGATCAATTTTGAGACAATTTTATTTTGTTAGGTTGTAACTATTTAATCTTTGTTTTTTTTTGTCCCAACGGTTGGCAAAAAATCCAGATGACAAATAGATAAGCTGTACTGTTATGATTTTCGTTTTGAAATATTATGATTATTATTATTCTAAGTTTAGAACTATTTTTACTTATAGGAATAATTATGTTAGTATCGAATTATATACTATACGTACTTACTATATCTACGTTCACTTGGTGGCTTTCATCCTATCAGATATTCTACCGCCAAACGGCAAAACTTGGTATTGTTGTGTTCCGGTTTAAAGAGTCATTATGACTTCAGAAACGGGGAAATAACATCTTATTTCCCGAGGTTGGTGGTCATTTCGACCATCGACTACCTATAATACAAAAAAAGTCTGAGTGGTTTTCGTTAAAAAGCAGCAAGTTTCAGTAAAGAAAACACGGTATAAATATAAATGTCTTATGAGATAATAAAATACATGAATAATTCATCCGTATAAAATAGGTAGACTGTATATTTTAGTGTATAAGTGGCCTTATTTGAGTTTAATCGATTACGTTATAATACAGTTACGTGAATGTTTATAATCTTCGTCCGAAAACGATACTAATGTCGTCTAATTATCTTTTTAGCCGGAGCCCGACGAGGAAGTCATTTGCATAATGAAAGCTTTTATAACAGTTCAGTTTGTATGAAATAAAACATGTTACCGAACAGGAAAGCGAGCCATTACAATTAATTACAGTTTATTGTACTCGTTGTTTTATGCTCGTTAACGTAGGCGTTGACTGAATTTTAATTTTGTATTTAATTTTTATCTTTGAGCCGTAAATTACGGGGTTTCATTAATATGGATTATTTTTTGTTTTAAATGTATAATAAATAAGTGTCCACTTAGAATATGATTAAAGTTTGAACGCTGTCGTGTCTGTATGTTGTTATTTTAAGTGTTAGTGACATAATCTTAAGTGAAATTATTTACCTAGTTGATGTGCGCCGCCGCTTATGCACGCTTCGCTCAAAAATAAATTAACAAATTTTTAGATATATTTTTTTTTAAATACCATTCGGATTTTGTACCTACATGAATGTAACTATGAGGGGTTTAGTTATAAAGCCTATTTATCAATATGCTGATATAATCTATAACCCGAGCAAATATAAAGGATATTTGAATTTATTGTTTTTCTGGTGCATTACGATAAAATTACGTGAGTGATTTTTTATGGTACAGAAAGTTACATGATAAGGTGTCCAGTGTCGCCAATTAAGTGACAAGTCGATCGAAATAACTTAACACCTTATCTCATATTTAAACCTTTATATTTAAAAAAATCTGAATGCTTAAATTTGTCAGTGTTAAAGTAGTGTTGTTTAGGATTTACAATAAACGTAATGATAATTTACATTTTATTATAAAGTAGTAGATTGTTACTATTTTATAGTAATACATTTTTTGATTCCAATTAAAAAATAATTTTTAATTTTGCCGAAAAAGTAGTACTTCTAATGCGCTTACTACATAGGTCCCTTATGTTATTTTTTTATTCACAATGAGAGACGATTCCATTTAAAAAAAAAAAACAAAACAAGTTGCCAGTGTTATAATATTAAGGTCATGACCATTTTTTTAACTCAATAGTTCAACGGTGTTTACGACATGTAACAATATAAAAAAAAAAAATTTGATTCAAATCTCGCACTATCATTGCGTAAAGGTTTCTGGCGTTATACCAGTGTTATAGATGGTGCGCGTGTTGTAGTAAATAATTGTTAAATGCAACACAGGCCGGCGCATAGCGTGTATAGTTATAAACGTCAATAATTTACCGCAATCCGATATAATTAGTCGTTCGACGTCCACGTGCTCCTACCGCAAAGGTCCGATCATGCCAATCAGATTGTCTAGTAATGACGAGCTCATTATGATCATTATATCTATGGGCGGTTTGCTTACGGCTTCATTAGACGACCGTCAGTTATACGGAAACCTGATTCATCGATCGGTAATAGATTGGTCATCGATAAAATAAATACGGTCGAATTGAGTCTCCATGCATGACATATGTGCAATTCTTAGTCGAATTCGTCTTCCTTATTTGTATTCCTAACTACCTAACCGACCCGGTTTTGCAGGAGTTTATCAGCCAATTTATACAAAACCCTGTTCAATTATACGCCTAAACCTTCCTCATGAATTACTCTGACCACTTGTGAAATCCTATTGAGAATACTTTCGGTAGTTTTTGATTTCATTCCGTTTAGACGGACAGACAGACGAAGCGGGTGGAATTCGTTTTATAATATGTAGTGTTGCTGATGCAGTACCTGTAAATGAAGTAGGTACTTTAATCGGTAGGATCGTTAGGTTAAGTGCTAATAAAATTCTCCACTGTTTTTACGGTAGAGGAAAAGATGTATCACTAACAATAAAGCAGTGTAGTATATTAGGTTCCTAATCCCTTTTTAAAGGGACAGGTGCACATAAAGGGGTCTTAATAATTGGCTATTTAAAACGGTATATTTCGTTCAATTATTTGCAATAACAAAAGTCTTAATAAGAAATTCAAGTAATGAGAATTGTTTATTTTAATGGCTCAGTTCACTTAAGTCCGAATTCGATCGTACAAGCATCTGTTTCTTTGAACTCGATTCAATTTTATGTTTTCTTGATAATATTGTTTGATGCGAATAAAATTGAAACTCCGCAATTTATGTAGCGAGGAAATTATATAATATCTCGCTGATAATACATGCTTCGAACGAGTTACGTCCTATATCGAGTGCGTTATTACAAGGTTAATAATTCTAATCAAATTGTTTGATCATATTCATAAAACTATATTACTATTGCCATTTTAAAGACCTATAATTTCTTAATACTATGAAACGTGACCGTAAATACGAATAATAATTATTTTGCAGTTGATTATACTTTGATTAAATACAAATTTTGCATATAATATGATATTATTAAACATATAATTGTATCATTAAGTTCCGTATATAGAATTGAACATAGAAGTAGCTTGTGCAACATTAGTGAGATAATTGTAACGCGAGTCAGCCTAGCTAATGATAACGGTGTAATACGGGTGCGCCTGCGCAGGGCAATCGAACAGCGAATAGTAGCGGTATCAATAGACGAGTTCAGTCAAAGAGATGATTTAATTCATTATATTAATCAAAGTAATTATAGAATTACATTATATTATATTGTACACTAATATTGTGTTTGCGAGCTTGTATTTAACTGCACCTGTTATGTGTCAAGTTCTACTTAGCCGATGGACCCAAAACATTGCACACGTTTTTGCTGCCAATAACCATACCTTACATTAAAATATTATATAATTATACTATGCATATATTTTTTCGTTATAATTGATTTATGAAATGATTACATAATATATAACATCTCGGAAATATTTTCTTCTAGACGATTAATTTAGATTTAGCCCATAAAAATCAAATGTAAGAACCACAGATATCGGGATAGAACCGTATCCACGAAAATAAAAAAAATTAAAAATCGGCCGCGTTTTTCAGTTTTCTTGACAGATATATTAGAGTTATTTTTAAAATAAAGTATTTTAGCATGATTAAAACGTCGAATTGTAATAAATATATATGTATGTATGTATTTAAATTTACCATAACTTAATAATATAACTTTCAACTGATGCTATTTCGTAATAATTAATTAAAATTAATTTAAACAATTATTCACATATGTCCTTCAAGTGTGACTGTTCTTGAAATGTAAAGTCAGGTAAACAATTCTTGGAAGGACTAAATACCATCGAGTTCATCGTGCAATATAATTATATTGACTTGTTTTCTGTACTTTCAAGGTAAGTCGTACCGTAATTTCTCAGTACCTAGTACGCTTAGTAAACAAAAGCAACATCGTTTCGAACTTCCTAAAATCCCGTTCGGTATAAAATAAATATCGTAGTAATCCTTTCCATTTAAATACATCTGGCGTGTCAAAAAGTTCCTACCTACTCTTTAATAAGTAGTATTTGATCTATTTATATGTGTGCCAAATAAACTCTATGTTAAAAAATATTCAATAATAAGTACTTGATATCGTGTATGTTTGTGAATTTGGTTAAATAATACTATAAAACTATATAACTACTAATTTATTTGGGTGCATCTTAAATCCTCGCATATTCATACACAACACTTGATAGCGTAGCTAAATTTAGTTTACTATCTAAAAAAATATATAAAGATGATTAATAGGTATATAAAAACTTAATAATAATAAACTTCATGGCGTTGTAAAAGTTTAATATAATGGCCATATAAAATTATTGTTCACTCTCGAGGTAAACTATAACCTTTAAATTATAAAAGAATAATCAAAATCGGCTTACAGACGAAATATATTGAAGAACATATACATTAAAAAATAGCTTAATCAATTAATTCTTGAATGTAATCGAAACCGAGGTCAGTAACAGATGTACTCGTTGTGTTACTAATTTACTAGTAATTAAGTTTCGTTCCTACATCTGCGTTTATTTAAAACACAAACATTAATGCTTATCGAAAATATGTTATTGGTATGTTTGTACTAGTATATTATTAATATAAACCAATTATACAATAACAGTTAAATATATACCACACACGTACACGTGTATCCACCACCACCATGAGATAAACAATTCTAAAATGCTTAACTAGGGTTTAACGTACGCCGTTCAACCCCTATTCTAAAGGGTACAATAAACAAAATCGACATGCAGTTACACACGAACATATTATGTATGTATATTTATAGAAATGAACGCAACCCTTCCGATTCTCTTGTAAATCGACCCTCGTGTCAAGCCTTTGTGAGTCCTAATCACTTAATAGCGTTGTTGTGTCGGAGATGATTTGCAAACAAAGAGCTTCGGCTGCCTCTGCAATTACTAAGGTTCATTTGCAAGTTGTACAACTAAATTGGTTAGAAGTGGGAGAAGGGTTATGTCTTACGAAGAAAGTAGTTTAAAAATCGTAATTCTTTATTTAAAATTATACATACATTAGATTTAGAGTGTATTTAGATTTAGAGTGTATTTGTAAATAAATTTGAATGGAGACATAAATCTCAAGATAACGAAACTTTGAGAACCATAAGATATGCAGTGATTATATATTTCAATCAACTATTGATTGAAATGTACTTGTAGATTATTGTACGTTAGCAGATAATTACAGAGATGACGCTATCATTATATCAACTAACTTAATTGAAGATCATTTAACACTGACAGTCGGGAATGTATCACATTTTTTATTTTTAGTCTTTAGTTTTAGTTTTATTTAAATTTATTTTAGTTTGTTGTTTTATGACAAAGAAATTACGACTGTTATTTATCCATAATCAAATTTTATATACGTTGGTCATCGACAGACTCGAATTGAGACGTGTTCGCTCTTCGACCGTGAATCATCGAAACGAAATGACAGGCCGCACAAAATACCTGTCATAAGTTATGTATTGATGCTTATGTCAACAGATTTGATATATGATATCCCAGGGATCCTTGCTACATCGACCAAACGAACAGCTAAATATGAACCCTATAATATTTCGTCAGAATGCCATAAGTGCAAAGTGTACATTTTATTAACTATAGAGGTTTATTTAAAAAGTCTTAGAGTGATGAAAAGTTGAACTGTATATTAATATATAAAAAATAAAAACTGTTATCAACCTATGAGATACAATGCATTCGAAATTAGCTCTCTATGATTCAGCTTCGTAATCAATTCTAATTCCGCCGTTCATGATTTTTGTTTCTTCAAAGTGTGACTCACTTTTCGAACTAAACAATGCTTTAAGCGCTGTCGTTCCATAAATAACAGTTTCCACATACTAAAAAAGTTATGACATAATAAATTATTTTTACTTATCAATAGCGTGAATTAAAACTGGCTTTGAAATAAATGCCAAACTTGCAAATTATCATCGGTCGTGACTCGACTTTAAGCAATCATTTGAAACGCAACGCTCATCAAATGCCTCAGTGGATTGAGCTAGCGGCTAGTGCTGTTTAGCAATGGTGCCAATGGCGCTGATAATGGGGTACTATTGCAAAATTACCAATCCAACAAACGTGCACAAACAATTTATTTGGTAACTAAGACCATGCTTAAGTTTCACTATAACAATTATTAAAGTCGGACTCGCTTTTATTTAATTTCTAAATACTTATCTGACTTTGTATTTAATTAATTTAATAATTCGAGTAATGGTACCATTTAGTTTTATTACAAGTTTAGTGCAAGCAGTTCTCAAATCAGCAACACCTTTATTCGTGCCTTAAATACAAATCAAAGAAAGACGTGACCGGCATCAGAGTGCAACGGATTTGAATAAATAAATCACGTCTGTTTCATCCCGACTCATTTGTTAGCACTCGAGAGAAAGGCGTTCGATTCCTCGCCTCCGAAGCAATCATAAACCGAATCTAGCTTTTACTGCCTCAATGGCTACAACGTGTATATTGCCGACTGGTCAGAAATGCAACGAGCGATACGCAGCTGCAACTTGAAGGGCGAATTTCATATAACCTTAATATCTTTAATCGACTTCCTTTCAACTACGAAGAGGAACGTTTCATTTTTACCTCCCAGAGAAAGCGTATTGTATTAAGGTGAGGTATTTCGTTTCCGGTTCAAGCTCGTGCTTGTTCCTATCTTGGAAGCCATCGGTTGACGGCGATACTATCTGCACGGTATTCACACCATCTCGCTGATCCGCAAGATGCTCTTCGTGACCGGATAAGTCTATTCCATTTATCTCTTGCTGATAGATTTATGGATATAAGCCCCTCATTAATTTGAACCAATTAGAGGCTGTTATTAACGTTTTAGCGAGATTGATAATTTATTACAGCGAAATTTATGTGAGGCTGTACTATGTTAACTGTTTTAAAGGCACTAATATTATCTCGCTGTCTATCATTACCACACAGCTGCTGTATTAAGATAGATATCAAACACCTGAATATTTATCTTTAAGTAACGAGTTTACTGAGAGCGAAACGAATAACATTATTTACTAAATCTAATTTGCATACCCATTTTTTTTTAATCCTCATATCAATCAAAGAGTATTTGCTTCAACAGAGTTATAGTATCATGTCACATATTATCTACATCAAAACTCGTGATGTTACGTTTTGTAATCGAAAAGGTCATCTAGATCAGGCAGCAAAGTCGTTAACGCTACCGTTAACCTGCTCGATCACACTGCCACATAAAACAGTTGTCCCTTATAGCGTTTTGTATTTCTTTAAGTCGCATAAGCTACGGAATTTGAATGACAACCCCACTCATAAACTACAACCTCAAATATAAAAAACTTGCAGGTCATCTTTGTTTAAAATTTATATTTCCTTAACTACTAAATTTAACAATTAAAGCTCAAAACTATTAAAACACTATTGCGGCGTCATTCACGTCTAAAATACTCTGCTGAACTTTAACACCACATTGGTTCGCAGCCTTCTTAAAAGGTCACGTTGCAAATATAAGTACCAAAAAATCTGTCTATTGATATTGAGATATAAGTTTCTTGTATTTATGATAATGGATTGTAACCATTCTCCGCGGAGGAACCTTGTACCTCTGTCATTGGATATGGAATTTAAATGGCAACTAATTATAAAAGTATATTTATTTGCAAATGTATCACTATCTATTATAAAATAATGTCGTCCCGCCGTGTATGGACGCGATAAACTCAAAACTACCAAACGGAATTTTATATAGTATTCACTAATGGATGGAGTGAGTCATGAGGAAGGTTAAAGTGTATAATTCATCAAGATTTCGTGTAAATTGGCTGAAATATGATGATAAATGGTAAAGTTGTCGGCAAAAATTATGCCGACCAATAGAGCCACATTCCACTGTTAGGTATTATAATTGTTAGTTTCCTTAATAAGGTTGATTAAACTGTATCCTATATAAATAAAAAGTAAGAAATGAATACTATACCAAAGTCTTCTAACAACGACAAACACCAAGGTCACTTTCATAATTTATTATTTACTAAGCCGACTTCGATATAGATGTAAATATTATTATGATCTATTTCTAACAGCAAATGTCATTTGTCTGTCAGTTGGGTATTAATATTTTGCCTCCAAAAGCAATCACAAGCTTGGCACGCGAAAGCAGGGTACGTGCCTACAGTACTTTGAGTAAGATGATAGGTATTAATGGTGGATCTTACATTAAGATAAGTGTTTAAGATTGAATTTATTTAAGTAATTAATAATTATATATTTAAAATAGAACTTTGACATGATTCGATTATAATAAATAATTCATCCAACATCTATACTGATATTATAAACGCGATAGTAACTCTGTCGGTCTGTCTGTCTGTTAAGCTTTCACGGCGAAACCACTGAACCGATTTTCATGAAATTTGGTATAAGGCAAGCTTGAAGCTATATTATACCCCCCTTAAAAACGAACGAAGATGCGGGCGACAACTAGTAACTTAAACAAAGAATTTATTGTAAACTTTATATAAGACAAGTAGGATTTATACGCGTAATGATATCGTGTTTAAGGTAATTTGTAATGAATCTAAAAAGCAGTGACGCGCTAATCGTATAAACACATAATATGTTAAGACTACGTAAACTGTATCGTAACAATAATATACGTTATTTCTGTCTTTTATATATTATGTAGTCGCGTATTGTGCTCACTAAATATTGTTATAAATTAACAAGGCTTTTAATTCGACCATATGCGGCATCTTGGATGTAAGCGTCTCAAATGAATTTTTCAACTTGAATCTTGATAATCTTGCAAAGCTATCCCATTGCACTTTAATAAAACAAACAATGCAGTATTTTTTTTAAGTTAAATAATATTTTAAACAGGTATGTTATTGTGAAACACTGGCGACAGGAGGTCGCGACATCTGTCGCAAGTATGCAGTTTAATATTCGCAGTGTGATCGACCTAGGGTGACCAGATTTTTTAGGGATTTAATTCGACAACATAATATCATTAATCGCTATTAATATTAAAAACAAGGACACGTGTTAAACAATTCCCCTTTAAGCATAAACTCCGTAGCACATCATCAGGATTTGTTCAGAATATATTGTAGACGGGGCAAACCAAAGCAAAACTTATCAATCTAGATTGAGATTACCTATTATATCGGTTCCTATAGTAAAATCATCTTAATTTTTAGCTATTAATCATCATGTTTAGATAGATGAATTATAAAAATTATCATTCTAACAGATGTACAGACGAATATTAAATGTCCCTGGATAAGGGACATTTAATATGAAAAAGCTGATAGAGATTGTGGTTATTTTATTTAAAAAGTGCATTCCTTGAAGTTTTAAATAATTGGACACCCCAGATCCACATAACTGTTGCGCCTGCGCCGAAGCGACACGGCTGCTTATCCAACCATCGTTTTCACTGGGGAAATTGTGCGTGCGACATGTAAATAAATAAACATGCATTTGTCACTTTATATAACTCGCAAGATATAAACAAAAAAATACTTTTATAACAAGCAACCCGACCAATTGCAATTTATTTATAATGATATGGTATATGGTAGCATACTATCAGAAAACATTTTTTAGTCTTGATTTATTGGTTCCGGAGATTACGCTTTACATACAAACGAACCTCTTACCTCTTGAAAATATTAGCGTAGATGATATTACTAATGTCGTTGGTGATAGTTTGTTATATTGCAGTCATGGGCCATCTTACCCCGCATGGGCCGGATGAGCGACGGGAACTGAATTAATAACTGTAGTTATACTCCAGAATTTCATCTGTGATGTTTATATTATTAACGCAACGAAGTTCAAGCATAGGTACTTGTTTTAAAGTACTGTCAATCTCTTAAAGCGTGAAGATAAATTTAAAAACTTTGTTATGGTGTATCGTACAGTTTTCTATTACAAATAATTTAATTTATTTGTTGAATTTTGTCTCTAAGAAGTAACACGATCACCTTTGATTATATACATACATAAAGATAATAATATTAAATTATAGGTAAATATTTTGTAAGTAATAGGTAAGTTACATGTATATAAAATCACGAAATAAACCAAAAACAATTTAAAAATAACATAAATAATCAAAATTGAATATTAAAAAGTATATAATACCACGTATTTTAAATCTCATCACGAAAATAGTCACGTGCGTTCCAATAATTTTATTTTCTCGTTAAGTATAACACTGTAAATATACGTCGCGAATATAAATTTAAAATATTCACCTCGGTGTCATGATATGCACCCCACGTACCCTCCGGGGTGGTCGGGCTACCCTCGCTAATGCTACGGCTTTCGTGATAATTACCTGTGACGTGCATACAGATTACTACAAACTGACTGGAATTAGATGTTTCTTGCAGACTTTGAGTAATAATATTGTACAATAGAATTATTAAAAAAATATATATTTTATATAAAACGCAAACGAGCGCGTTTCTATTTCGTAAACTTTATTGGTAATGTGTATCGTATCAATTTAAGTAAAAGCTACCCAGGTCAAATTAAAACTGTTGGTACGTCATCAGTTACCCTAAACTTCCGATTGTAATGTTACTTGGAATCAAAAATATACATACATAGTCATGATACACACGCACGGAGAACACGTCTGTGGAGACGTTTTCTTAAAAAAAAAAAAAAACCAGTAGTAGCTCATGATCTGTTCGAAGACGAATCGTGTTTTATTCAAATCCTGCCACCCGTTTTCGTGATTAAATACAACTCCAAATAAACTTTAGTCTGTAGGATTGTGCTAGTAATCCGTACTTAAATTATATATGCGACAGTAACTCTGTATTTAGTCTGCCTGTTACGGTTTCATTGCTAACTGAAACATTGAAACGAATTTGGTATGAAGCAAGCTTGAACCGCATAGACAACTTTTTTATACATAACGCCTGACGACCAAGCCATAGTAGCATATATTTTGATTTTGTATCTATTTTATTAATTTGTAGTAGTTGCGTAGATAAGTAATGTATGCAAATAAAATTAAAATATTATTGAATCACATTTTATTTTTATTGATAAGGTACCACTATTGAGTGCTGGAGCAACTAATAGTTCCGGTATCGTTAGATTGAACTATAGGTTTGTTAAATCTAAGTCACTTTTAACCGACCGAAAGCAAAAGAAGCAGGCTCTCAATACGAAGCTTTTTTTGCAATCTTTTTTGCTATGGACAACATTTGTATCAACAATATCAAAAAACATTTTTTTTTTAATTTAGCAACCAATGTCGAATCAGGAATCTGTCAGCTTAGAATAAGGCGATATAACTTTTAATAATATATATACAATAAAAGAGAGTTTTCTGTTTTATAAAAATACATTTATTTTCATATTTAGCAAGACAATGATAGACGTAAACAAATCATTCCAATCTCGTTGGACACAAAATGCGATATTTCAACCCCTTTTCGTTTTAATCTCATTAAAATGCACAAGGTTTCACTATCTGCGATCACTTTGATCTTTCCTGTTTCTTATCTCGAGAGACCGTCGTAATGACAACATTAGTTTTAATTTCATTCCTCGGAACGAATTGTTTATTCGGGTAGTATCTAACTCATTACGGATACATTTCTTTATCGAAATATCGATTTTGAATACAAAACTCTTTCATTTACAAGCATTGGTAACTATCACCAGTTTAGTATACACGTTTATTTCGGTGTGTGTGATACGGTTCCTCGAATATAGCTGATTTTATGCACCAGTATTTCAAGGAATGATTTATATGTGCAGTATGTGGTAATCGATGTAACCGTTTCTGACCAGATCTTAATAGCTAAAGCAGATACAATGTTCTGTTCAATTAAGTATAACAGTTTATAAAATTCTATTTATTCAATGGTTTATCATCGACGAGCTCTCAAAGTTTTCAGGCCCTCAAAAATTTATTCTGGTTTTTTGAATAAATTGGTTTGTTTTTTGGTGTAAACATTTACTCATAATTTTAAGTCCAAACTATAAACTTATTCGTTGCAAACATTTCGATTCAGTTCTTATACTAAAAACTACATTGAAAGAAAAGGTGCATATTTTTTACATTCTTTAAAAATATACTAACATTATTATTTTATTTTATACATAAGGAAATATCGTGAGTAATAACAAATCCCGCAATTTGCATTCGAATGGCTTGTATGGCACTCAAATTACGCGCAATCTATATCGTCCGGACTGAAGGCTCTTCAAGACGTTCGTACAATAAACAGTAGAAAAATAAACGATAATCGACTATTTACTAAATTGTCACACGTGATACCTTTTTACCTCTAGCATAAGTTAATGTTGATACATTTGTTGTGAAGTAAAAAAATCTATAGAGCTATTTAAAGTCTGCGCAGTAAAACATAATTAATTCTGATCTAACACCTTAAATATCCCATGTTCTAATATAACTTAGATATAAAATATTATATATAAAATATCCTCTAGGTAGATTGTATAACTTTTATTTATATACCCAAGTTATTCCTGTCAGCCGATATGCGGTGAACACAATACCGGTAGTGAAATTGATATAAAAACCAATCTCGTTGCAAGAAGGAAATGAGAGAATATTCCCTCGCAATTACCCTCGCACATACCGACGTAGATATAGAGTCTAAAGGAAAATTGCTTCTGCAGGCTATCATCACAAAGGAGCGAGTAGCGTGGGGCAAGACACGCGACCCCACGACGCGACTAATTCCACGAAAACAGTTTTTATTACGACATAATAAAGTGTAATTTGCTGAATCAAATGAAAATTCTTAAATAATACCGTTTGCGCGCATGCGTTTATTTTGGAGGGAAAAGTGTAAGCCGTATCACCATAGCGACGAACAATCAGTACAATGCGTGCTAATTTTCGTGCAAGTGGAGTGCTTTACAATTATCGGCGTGTTGTGTAAATTACTCGCGCTTATCGACAAATAAATTGTTGGTTACACGCATTTACCGTCAGTAAACACGGTTCGTAGCAAAATATACGATAAATAAAGGCTTTGTTTGAAGTGTTTATTGGACTGAATCTGATCTTGTGAGGCCTGTTTGTGTGCATTTGCCTTCATTGTCGGGTCTGTTACCTGTATGGGAGTTACAAAGTGCATTGTTGTAATGGCGGCCAACTAAGATTAGGTTTGAACGACCTTGTGTCACGTAACTCACTAACTCACCTTTGTTTGCAGGATTGGTAATTTCATACATTAAAGTCTGTTCTCAGTTTAACAGCATACCAGTAACGTATCTTCATTGTTATTGTTTTGTATACATTTATACTATTGTTGTTGTTATGTGAAAAGTTAATGACACTTATTCGACTTTTGCCTTTATTAAAAATTCAATATAAAAAAGAAGCTACGTCACATTCCTTTCAATCTCTACTTTTCAAAATATGCATATAGCATTTTTTTTTCCTTATAATGTTACTAACATAGGAGAAATCGAAATTCAGAAAAATATTTTTTTTTCTAATCCTTGACCTCACCGAACCGAGATAAGGCGGACATGTCCCGGACGCATTTAATTAACACATAATTGATTCCACGTCTATTCTATCCGACCCCGATAAACCGGCCCAGCCTGGCCCAAAGAAACCGGCTAAATTGAGGTAGGCGTACCTGCTTGTCTATTGTATCCGACAATTAGACCTTTTAATTTGTTTGCGTAATTTATACCTCCGCTGAGTTCAGTTAACCTAAACAAATTAAAATATTTTAATTAATTTTATTTGTTGAATGGAAAATGTTTAATGCAACAACACAAAATCTTGGAACTCTATCAACTGAGTTCGCAGAATTGCAAGTAAAATGTTTTAAAATTTTAATGATGTTGTTGTAGAGGTAACGGTCGCCGGAACAAGCACTTTGACAATGTTTATGCGACTTTCTTTTTTTTAAAAAAAAATAATTAATTGGCTAAATAGGTGAAGCAAATATTGCTTGTCAAATCAAATTTTATATATTATTAACAAATAAAGATTGTATTTCTTTAATCTCAATAGATGGCGCTTCTCAGTATCGATTTTGCATACGATACAATGAATTTGATTTTGGAATTGCTTTCGAATTCAAATTATGTCACATTGTAATCGTAGCAATTAAGTAGGTAATAATATTACAATCAAATACACCATTTTGAATAATTTGAATAGCATCTCATAGTTATGGTCAACTTGGTAAAGATAAGTGCCGTAAAACACGTTTTTACATGTTCTTGAAATATTCCTAGAGAATTTTCAAGAACATGAGTAACCTTATGAGTTTCATAATCACGGTTAAATAACTGAAAATGAAAAGATTTCTCAAACAGTCAGTGATCGTAGACGTCGCGTCGCCGCAAAGCGCCCTCTATGCAAACAAGAAAATGCTATGCGACTACCGAGTTCCGCAATGTACAGATAGATGGCGCTGAATACAACAATAACAATTAGACATTTTTTGTCATTAAATAATTCAGCGTTACGTTTTATGTTCTTAAATATTGGTTAATTATTTAAATGTAAACAACATTAATGCGAATTGAAATGTAGAATTATTCAAGTTACATAATATCATTAATTTTAGACTATATCATTAAATTTCACTTCTCTAGATCGTAATGCATATTGAGTCAACGATTCGTGACTAAATAAATAAAAAAAATATATATTTTTTGTCGTGACTCGCTATAATAACCACATATCCTATATATATATAATTATATTGTGAGACAGTGTGATATATCGTTGTTTTATTGCTCCATGTTCTTGTCAATAGCGACCCTTGCTTTTATTAGAGATCCTTAAAATTTTTTTTAAACAACATTTACACTTCATTAATAATTTTAACTGAGAATTTTATTCAACGTCACAAAGTCGACTAAATTATAAATGAATTTTAAGACTAATTCGTATTTTTCGCTTAAAATAGACTTAATTATTCGGAAAAATATAATGAATTAATTTTTTTCGATAGAATCTACATTTAAAATACTACTCGGAGGACACTTTGAATATGTTTATGCCATTTTGTACCTATGTACAGAACCCTTATAGTATTTATAACATCACACTTGAAGTAATTTAGTTTTTGTATATATTTTTTTAGTATATAATTTGGACGCAAGCTCAAATGTTATGATTGATGTGCCGAGTTTGGGGATGTGATATTAATATTATTATAGAGCCATAGTTACGGTAATGAACTACAATCATGCTCTTTGTTGTTGCGAGATTTCATTTTAAATAAAGGTAATGCTAGAAACTTAAGCTGATAGTGATTAATTATTTATAATAAATTACAAAAAAAAACCCTAGTATATTTTAAAAAACAATCTCTATAAAATACTTAAAATAAAACTTAAACAGCGGACGTTGTTTGAGTTTTATTTTAATAAAATCCTTATCAAAATTGGGAATATTACGAAATTAACTGGTTTTTTTTTTTTTGCTTAATTTTACATTTTAACAAGTCATGTTAAGCAATAAATATCAAATTTCAACCATGTCTTTCTTTTGTTCTTAGATTGGCGCGCACCGATGACGGACGAATCGGAGGCGGGTCGGCGGGCGCGCGCTCCGCCGGCGCCGCCGCCGCGCCCGAGCGTGCGCCCCGAGCCGCGCCCGCGCACCCTACCTCCCGCGCCGCGGCTTATCCGTCCCTCCGAACATCTAGCGATGGTAGAGCAGGCACGGGAACGGCGACCGCCTCCACTCGTACCCTCGGTTACGGTGGTTCAAGGGCCCTCGATGTTTCAGGGCCCCAAAATGGTGCATAGTCAAACTATGATGCAAGGTCCGTCAATGGTGCAAGGTCCTTCAATGGTGCAAGGGCCATCAAAGGTGCAAGGGCCGTCAAAGGTGCAAGGTGGTCCAATATTGCAAGGGCCACCGGTGGTGCAAACAATGCAGCCAAAAATGCAAGGGCATGTAGGGTCAGGACCGAGACCACCACCGCCGCCTCCGGTGCCGCGGCCATATGTACCGCCACCCACGCGCATGCCGGCGCCGATGTCCCACCCTATGACGAGGTTGCCGCAGCAAAGGAGAGATATTCAGGTAAAGCTAAATTAAATATCTAATACCGAATAATAAAAGTCAAATATCTAAATCTTATCATGATAGACGAAGGTTTTTGTTCATATTTTCGAAACGACTTGTTGATCTTATGAATGAAGACAAAAACATGTTATTCTGGAGATTTGTAGGGGATTAACGGTGAGACGAGCGTGATAAGAGGCTCAACCCGACGGGATGGTGAAACTTTTTATTGCAAACCGCATTGTTCAGACGGCTTCAACATTTAACAGAACGCGTAACTCAGGAGCCGGTTCGATTAGTAACGGAATACCAATGAAAGAATCAAAGACTCGGACAAGAATAAAGATTTAAAACGTTCGAAAGTTAATTTATATTCAGATAAACGTTGTAAATTAGTCTCAGCGGTATTATATTCGCGAACACATTTGAAAGTGACGACTTCATTAAGACTTTTTCAATTTATTCGGAAATTGTTCGGTGTTATATAAATCCTGATTTTATCGTATATTTGACACATTCCGATAAAATTGATTAACAATTGAATTTGTAAAATTCTAATCTAACATTTTATTGTGTTTGAAATCCTATATGATATTAATAATAACGATAAAACAATAATTGGGATAGAATCCAAGACGGCTAAAACCATTTAATATTTTTAATTAAAAATACTCTCTGCTTCGTTTTTAAATTAATAACCAATTTATTAATCATCATATATTCAAAAATAATAAAAAAATGCATATTATAGAGCTATAGGCGAAATCTAGATTAAGGACGATTTTTTTATCCAGATTTGTTATATTCAATAATATATTAAAGGTTTGACATTGCGATATTTCTAAGAAAATATATTTAGATGTCGGGTCGTAGATTCCAGATTAGCTTCTGTGTTAAAACATCAGTCACGCACGTCAATAACCTATCCATCGATTTTGACGACGAAAATAAAGTATTTCTTGCGCTTTTGTTTTATATATAAGTACCTACACATATACAAGCAAAAGGGTACAAAACGTGCTGCAGTTTTTTATGTTTAATGTAGGTATAATGATTTGGTAGGTTTTTAAGTTAGACAATAAAAAAAAAAGCGCCTTCTCATTTCTTCATTTATCTAATGATTTTTAGTATTTATTTATTAAAGCGCTTTCTTTAAATAATAAAAGTAATTACAAAATTTATATTTAAGTTTTTTTTTGTGCAAAGTACTAGGATCACATGGCAGTAAAAGAATGCTTGAATGAAATAACAGTTGACAAATGTCATATATTGAACCTGTTGTTGCTAAGTTAATAGAACACTTGAACGAAACTCAGTCGAAGCTGAGTTAACATTTGCATTGATGCCGGGGTTAATATTAATAAATCAGCATATGTCAAAATAAATTTATAGTTAATTAAATATAATCTTGTTTTGATCATTCAATATCGAGGGAAAATAATCTGTGCTGTATTGGTACAAAAAAAATCTTCCATTTCAAACAAAGAGATAAAATGTGTTCAAGAAATAGTCTCAGTAATATGTGGTTAGAAGATCCTGTTTTACCGTTTTTCATAATAGAAGATCAGTCTATATTGAACAAGAATGCCCCATCTGTCATCGTTCTAAAACCAAACACGTTTTGGCCGTATTTGCTTAAACAACTACGTGGGTGACACTTTCCTTGCCAAAGCCCGAGTATGCTAATGATTATATTTATCAGAACGATGATACGGCATTATTCATATAATCATACATCAGTAGGGAAGCGATAGCGATCTGAGTCAGCCATAAACAATGGAATTGTGAATATATTGTATGTGGCGCCACGGAAAAGATGTGTTGGGATCTCGTGTTACGTAGTCAATAGTCTTTTGCGAAACCGCAATACTTCCAGGATTAAATTAGTGGGTTTGATATAATTTAACGATTTGTCAAGTAAGTTCAAGAATTCTGGTCGAAAACTAAAGGGAATTTAAATTTAAATTCGACATTCAATTCTGTTGCCACTTATGACTTTATTCATTCGTCTCAAATTTCTTTAGTTATAAATTGTAAAGTTAAAAAAATATTTCGTCCTGTTAATTAAATTTGATTCACTTTTAGTTATTGAAATCAATTCCAGAAACTCTTGATTGCATACATGCAATGAAAGTACCATTTATTTTAATTATCGTACCAATTTTTCAATTCCTAATGACCCCGTTTCAAGCTCACTAAAGTTACGCTGCGACCAGACAGGGCGGAGTAAGACCTTGGCCTAATAAATACATCATTTGGCGTTACCGGCTTAATCTTGCAGGACATTAAGTGACATACATTAGGCATTTATATACCTAATAACAATTAAAAGTATTATATGGTTACTGTATGATTAATTAAAAATAAATAAAAACATAACAAATAATCATTATGTAAATATGAAATGTAATCTGATATTAATTAATCGAAAAACTTAGATATTTATATTGGTTTAGCGGATCTTTAGTTAGACAATGATTCTCCTCTCTTTTCTGTTATGTGATTTGAAATTCGAAAAAAGAACACAGCATTGCTTAATCGCTTTCTAAACAACATTTGTAGGTAAGGCCGTTAAAATTTTAAATAACGTGCGAAATTTATCGACTGGATAAACCAAAACCGGTCGCTTAACAAGAAAAGGGCAGATCAGTTGGATTTCTTCGAATACGATCCGCTAGATAAGTCGGTTAAATGTCGTGTTGTTGGTAGCTCGACAGCTATCTTAGATCTGACAGCTTACATCTCGAAGCGAAACGGCTGCGCTTACGCCGATTGATAGCTGCAATTGTTTAAACAGAAAAACTGCCTGAGAAATTCTCGACTGCCTTGAAAACGTATTAATTTTGACTCTAAAATGCCACTGCACATTTAAAATTATCTGAACGAAAAGTGGAATACGTGCATGAAATCATGATGACAGTTTAAAATGACTCGTGAAAATATCGTCTACATTATTATGGACGGCAAAAAGTAAAATTATATTTCGCTGCGCTAATGAATATTCCACGCGTTAAAATAAAGAGTGATCGATTTAATTTTCCACGTCATTGAATATCGTAATGTTCAATTTAGTACACAGCATGTCCCACATAAAGATCCCTAATGATCTGCTCCACTTCTATTCTTTATTGAGCATCGGATTGGCTCGCTAACAGCTCGGAGTGCGACGCGCAAACCGCTTTTATATGAAAGAGATCGTTTGTCTTGCTTTTATTGCTATACAATTGTTCGTCGGATGCTAAATGGCGTTCCGATACAAGAAGCTGTAACGGTAGTTGAGGCATGTGGAGTTTTGTTGGTGCTCGTATTGTTTGTTATCTTTTAGAGCGATGGAGAAATTTATAAATGTTCCTTATCTTAGATATGCTTAGTATTTGTGATGTATTTTATCTGTGCTTATGAATACATTTAAATATTATGCTAAACCATTAATAGATAAGGCATTCATAAGACAACGATGAATGAATGATAGAATAAATGCATAGATGCTAATTATCGTGGAGTTTGTATTCGTTGATTTTCATACAAGATATACACATACATACAATTGGCTGTATAGTGTTGACTATGTATATAAATTCATTCAAATTTTCAAGATTTATAGTGTTTGTATTCGGGTATTCTGGATTCAATCTTCACTACGAACCGTTAGTAGCTTTACGTTACATTTAATTATCTATATTTATGCTTCAAACGTACATATATTGTAATATTGTAGAGATACATTTATTTGTTTGTATGTAAGAGATAATCTTCGGAAATAAGGATCTCTTTAATAAAAAAATAGGGGATCTAAATTATACTTATTTATATCATATATTTTTTATTAATAAATATTACCCGTGCAAAGGCTGGTCGCTAGTTTTTTAACCTGGTGTATAAAGAAATTATATTATGCGTGAAAAAAATAAAGAAAAAATAAGTCTGTAATATCTGAAGCAGTGGCTTACATGTCTGCGTTAATCGGATCATATTATTCAAAGATAATTTGATCGGCCCTTCGATACCGAAACAAGCTGAAATTTAAAAATGCTCCGCTATTTTTGCCATTAGACAAGACTCGACTTTATTAATAGATCCAGTCACTTGTATTACATTTTTTTTAAAAACGTAAAATATTTGAAATTATTTCGTCACGTAGTTAGAGTAACGGTAGCGGAACTAGATAGGATTTTAATCTAATTTGTGTCGCCCATCTGTCTTTTTAATTGGGTTAAAACGTTACATCATCAAATTAACTTTATTTATTAAATTAATATAAAATATATTTACACTTTAGACTGTTTCTAATGAACTAACAAATAAGAAAAACATAACAGAAATAAAGAAATTATAATTCACGTGTTAATTATATGGTGTTCTGATCGGTTTCGGCAACGGTGACCTATACGCAGAACTCGACCTGGTGTTTGAACTCAGGACCTCACGATCTACGGTCTCATATCTAGTCACTAAACCAATAAGAGAGTCAGGCGTATTTAATATACTGCTCCACCTTATTATTATTATAATTATATGTATATAATTTAGTTTTATTTTTCTGTTTGTTAACAATCGTATAATTTTAATTTGCTTGAGTGTAATGTTAAATGTTCTCTATCCAAAAGTTGTCTGGAAGAGATCGCACTCTTAGCGTTAAGACCGCCCTTTGTACCAGTTTTATTACCAACAGAAGGTTTACTTGTTTCTTTCAACGATTTAATATATGTTTAAATAGTTTTGGCATTTATAGTTTTATTAGATGTATTTATTACTTCGAACGTAATATGTACTATTAAAATAACGGCCTCTAAATGTCTTTGAGAAAATAAATTATTTAACCAGATTGTCCCACGCCGAGCTATAAAGACTTGGAGCTTATTCCACCAAGCTGCTCCAATAGGATTATTTGATGCACATATGACAGATTTACATCTCAATACGTGCAAGTTTCCTCACGATGTTTAAATTAATAACACTAATTCAGTGATGCCTCATTAAACTTCACGTGTTCTCACCACAAGGTAATTACTATTATCCCACTATTAATATGACAATTTACTTGATGATATAGGTTGATACACCTAAGGTAGTATTTAGTATTTAAAGATATAGTGAGCCAGTGTAACTACAGGCATACGGGACATAACATCCTATTTTCCAAGGTTGACGGCGCATTGCCGAAGTAAGGAATGATTAATGTTTCTCAAGACGCCAATGTCTATGGGCGGTGGTGACTTGTTACCATCAGGTGTCCGTCTATTTGATTAAAAAAAATACAACGTTGTTCCAATCTTGTATATTTATTAGTTATATAAATAATTTAGAGTTTTAAATAAAAGTTATTGCTTAGAAACGAAATTGTTAATTTACACGTCTGAATTTTATTCAAAGTCCTATTTTAAGCAAAAGTTATTAATATCAGTAGCAAGTAGTTTATAACCTTTATTACTATTATATTAATATAAAACACTCGTCTTTTATTTAAATGTCACGAAAATAAAGATTGATTAGTACTGTATTCATTCTCTTGGCTATGTTCAATTCAATAACTGTACTACGCTTGATTTAAACTATCATTAATTTTTATAGACGTTCCATAGATAGCCGTTTTAAAATTTACACCGTACGTTTAAAACATACTTAGATAAATATGGTATGTTATAATAATCAAGTTTATATTCAATAATTTATAAGCGTGGATTATAAATTTAAATGTATATTGGTATGTAATCAATCAATGTAATTTAATTAATGAAGACAAGTAACTACTGATTTTCTTGCCATTTCTTCTCGGTAGAATCTAAATACCGAGCGACTTAAGTTATAAATATTTATTTGTATTACATTTAATTATTTATAAAATATGACAAAACTGCTTTAATGGTGTGCTATTAATGGATCAATATCCTGATGACATAAATTCCGAAGATTTTATTCTGAAATTAGGAAAGCATAAGAATAGTTCACTTAGTTGTGGATGGAATGTGAATACATTACTTTTTTTATTATTATAATATTGATATTCGCTTCGTTGAGTGTAAAAAATTAAATGTGTTTACAATTCTTTGTGGTTCTTTTTTCAATTTTTTAATACCTATAATTCATTTGTTTTTTTTTTAATATATGTGTATTAGACCTGATGTAAAAATATTTCGATTTTTATTGGTTGTTACAGAGACAGTATTAATTGATGTTTCTATCGTGTCTAATTTAAATAAAATATCGAATCTAATTACAAACAATCAGCAAATATATTACATTGTCAGCATTCTAAATTGACGTAATATGAATTCAATGGACTCTAATGGTTGGTATTAATAAGCCTAACCGATCAGACCGCCCGTGGACGCGTGGGTGACAATCGATACAAAAATAAACGAATGATAGAATCGATTCGACATAATAATAAGAATCGCTTATTCTTGGCTTTCTCTTTTATTGGGTTTGACATCACTGACGTCACTAAACTTACATTTCGTCTTGACAAATCACAGTAGAAATGAAATATGGCGTCTGAGTGACATGTATTCGATATTTTAAGATAAAACATTTTGATTGAGCTTTTGCTCTGGTCTAAAAACTATCTGCCTAGTCAGTTTTTTATTCTTTTAGTTTGACTTAATCTCATTTAATGTTTTTTCGCGGCGGCAGCAGGAAATGTTGCGAGGAAACCTGCATGTGTGTATGGACGCAATTCGGCAACCGTCAACTATATCTGTTAAATATTTTCTATAAATTCAACGTCTTCTAAAGTAACATTTATCCTATACTTAGCACTTCACAGTAAATCGATCGCTCATTTTTATAACAAAGCCATATGTATAAGAGGCGAAGGTACAGCCAATAATCAGATAGGGTACCTATTTATGTATAATTTGATTTTATTGTCATGTACATACATTTGTGTCATGAAGCTTTATTTAGCACAATGACATGAATACAGTCATACTATCAATGTATGGTCGCAAATACATTCTGGAAAATTCCATGCAACATGATCTTAAGTAAAAAGATCCATGTATTATTGGTTGCCGTCGAGTTTGTAAGTAAAAGTACGTAAAAAGTCGAGTGTAAACGATATCGGATTACAAGAGTTTTTAACTCGACGTTTTTAGAGCCGCTTCTAGTCAAGTGGGCGTTGTTGCTTTATTGTTCAGTGTTTTATGCTTCGTGTAAGATAAGTTCAAGTCAATATTTATATACATTACAATACATTTTATAGTCCACGTTCAATTGCTTTTAGAAAATACTTAATGTTATATATGTTGTCAATAAAATTGTAAGCACGTAGGCACACGTGTCAGAAGTGAAATTATTTTCGTCAGTATCGTGTCAATTTGAAACGTTACACAAAAACGTTGCACTCAAAGTTGATCTTGATATTTTCTTCATATCGCGATCTATATTACACTTATTTGTTAAGCTGTTTTTTAAATATATCTTTATAATAGATTATATATGGGATTTACTTTCATGGTATTTTAGGGATAAGATTAAATTTAAAGCATTCTGCAATAAACGTTTAATTAACTCATGCTGGATTCCATAACAGAGTCATTGCTGTGTTAATCTTACTGGCTAGCTGTAATAAAGGCTGCGGATCTCAAAGACCTAAAATCTAACTCCAAGTCGAACCAATGAAACGTCAAAGTGAAACTGATCTTTCTTTCAAGAAATTCTCAGAAACAGCCCATAATGTAGACAGAGGAGTGTTTACAGTTCTGTACTTCGGAAATCCTATTGGATAATGAGAGTGAGGTAAGTGCACCTATATTTGCGCACTCACTTGAACAGTGGCATCTTCAGTCAGCTGGTCATTCTTCGAGGATAACCGTTGCCGTAATAGAAATCGAGGAATACAAACACGTGATATATACCAGCATAGACAGTTTTCACGCTACATTCAGCACGTGACCCGTCAAGCATTCATATGTTCAGTAAAGCTATTTTATTAAAGGAAGTCTGAATAGAAATGAATATCTCTAGATCTGACCTGTAGTTCACCTCTGACGGGTGCATGATAATCTTTTTTCAATCTCTGGTAACTTTTTAATCATAACTTAAATTGCGAATACTATTGTAGCTTGTCAGTTACGAGCCCTAGCCCCTGATGCTCTGAACGGTTTCATACAAGTAATGCTAAGACGATAGACGAAATCACAATTAGCTTTTATGGAATAAGGACGTATGTAAACATAGTGTATTCAACAATGGATAAAATCTAATATTTTTAATACGTTTATTATTTACTAGCTCTCGCCCGCGTCTTCACTCGCGTTTAAGGGCTTGATCATGCATAAAGTCAATATGCCTGTCTTTCGTTGGGTTTCAAGAGTTCTTCCTACAACAAACATCAAATTCAGTTCAGTCGTATAGACTTAAAAAAATAACAGACAGTTTATTATGCATTTATAATATTTGTATAGATATTATTTTTTTGCTGTTTCCATGGCAACTGAAATATATAAATAAGCATAAATAATACAAATCCATATTTAGCAGTTTTAAATTAGGCATTAATATTTACATACGACTTGGCGAATTGTACAATGTTTATTGTAATTGTTGTCGTATAAATTGTAATACATTTCATTGGTACCGTGTATGTATTAAGGTTAGGAGAGCGTTTTCTGATAGCAGACAGTTACCGCCCACGTCGTACGCGCCCCGACACTCTGATTGACATTTGACGTATAGTCGTATTTCCACAGTCGCTTCCCGATACGGTATTTACATTATCACTTTATAATACATATATTTGTTAGGGCGCTATGTACACATATTAAATTTAATATATATTTGTAACACATTATATACTTAATTCATTTTAAAATTTTGATTTTTTTTTTACATTTCTTTGTAGATTTTCCCAAAAAGTATAGGCTTTTGAAAAATACTTTATTCAAATTTGTTATATATAATTAAATAATAAACTAAATGTTATAGTTAAGTGACAAACTTATTAAAAAAAATATTAGTGTTCAACCCTAATGAAATAAAAGTAAAACTCAAGTAAAAACAAGTTAACCACATAAAAACTAATCGTTGCTTGTCAAGTTTGGAATCTGTCCCAGTCGAATGGTACCCTCGGTTATAAAAAATAAAATGTCAAAAAATTGGGACATGTGTACCATTTGTACCTGTTAAAATGATATTTTATTATTCGACTGCCTAAGCATAATATTGCAAGAAACCCATCAGCTTTATAAAGTTTACTGATGATTTACAGAAGATATTTACCTAACTTTTTTTGTCTAGTAAAGCGAATAGAAGAGTCAAATCCTTTATCATTAAACATGTAACTTATGCTGTATTTTCTTTGTTTTAATCCAGTCTGTGACGTGTTGACGTGTGTCGTTAGACCTCGGTGAAGGGACATGGTAATGAGTTTGTTCCGTATGGGCCGAATGGACCGATTATGCAAATATTGTATCTGCGTTCGACTGACACTGCCATATAAAGATACAATGAAATGGGCCATTTTTAAATACACCACCATACAATTCAGATGGAAATTTTGTGCATGCATTTGCATAATTTGACTTCACGGTAGCTTTGTTATTAAAAGTCTGTCTGGAAAATGCTATTATGCTGTCGTTTTGAAAAGAACTATACTGACATTAATTGACGTTCGTTTAATACCACATGAAATCATAAATAATGCGCTTTTAAAATTATTACCTTAATAAACGAAAACACTTTCTCTTTAAGATTAAATTAAAAATAAAAAATGTATAAAAATACTCTTATTTTTCTCAGCGAAGGATCGCACATTAATCAAGAGTCGTAATAAATTTTTCAATCAGTCATCGGATTAGAAAAATGAAAGTTGTATCAAATGATATTATAAATACCATGAATACATTATAATATGGAGATTAAAAAAAAATGTCGTTCAATCTTGACATATATATAAAAACTATCTATATACAAACTTTTTATAAGTATTATTTTTGGTTATAAAACATACTTTGTATTCAATTGTTGAATCTAACTAACTCGGATAAGTTTTACCTTTAGTACATTTAAGCTTATCATCAATAACAATAATAATTTGTGCTGTAGTCATCACTCAATGTCACGTATTGTATATATTAAAGTATTTACAGTAAACCCTCGCTATTCCAACAGTATCGGATTATCAAACGACCGAAGTTTTACTAGTTGCCAGCAACCCCTTATAATTCGGAGCTTGTATATGGAGAAATTTGCCAACCGGCAAATAAAATGGTTGAAAGTTGCAAGAAAATTAAAACAACAAGAGTCCCAACTCGTGACAATGTCGTATAACATGTTGCAACGTGTTCAATTGTTCATCTATTAACCTCTATTTTGCACATGTCAGGGGTCGCCGGATTAGACAGGAACGGGATTACCAAGGGCTTAGTGTATTTGATACGTTACCTTTCGTTTACTATACATTTTATTGGTATTAATTATTTTATTTTTTAAACTAAATAGATAAGCTTGTAAATAACCTAGTGAGATGAAACCTAAGATGAGGTTTTAAGGAGACGAATAGAGCGTATTCCACCACGATTACTTCAGTGCGGTATGGCGGATACCCATATTTCACATTTACCACTTACGTACCACTCACTCATCATATATTCTACTGCAAAGCAGAAGGACTTAGTATTTTTGTGTTCCGGTTGAAATATTGAAACCCGCAGTCTTCGGTTCAGATTAACGTGTTGTAACCACGAATCAACACGACTTTTCTTTTAAAATTAAATAAATATATCGTCAGAAGAATGTAAGAAGAGCTGAAACGCTAAAATGGTGTTTTTGAGACTCATTTCCCATAAATAGATTTTGGCGACTTAGCCTTACACAAATTCTTAATGAGCTTTAAGTCCATATATATCCAAAGTTAAAGTACGGTGTCGTTACTGGGTCATTTTTTATGTGTTAAATCATAAACGTATCCTTTTGTGGTGTGTAATTTTACGCCCTTTTACGCGAAACAAATCGTAAATAAGCATATAAAATATTGTAAAGAAACCGACCATTGTTTATTTTGCTGACTCTACTTCAGAGCAATATTAAAACATCACAACATTAAATATGCACTTTTTTAAAAGTAATTCTTATAATTCACTAGTTTCTGCGCGCGGCTTCAAAGAATGAGGTCAGGCCTTAAAAATAAAACTTTGTGACACATTTCATTCGGGTTCGTTCAGCTGTTCTGGCGTAATTGAACAATAAACATTCATTCATCATTCATCTATGCAAACTTTCGCATTTATAATATTAGTAATAAGTAAAAATAAATCTGATATTATTATTAATTAAATACTGTTTTGTATCACTACAGTGTACTTTTCTTAATTGTATGTGCGACCGATAATCAGTTTCTACAATAAAATTAAAGGGTCTTTAATTGATGTCTATTTTCATTAAAGTTTGTTCCCGAAATATAATTACAAAAAAGAATTGTACTAGTTAGTGTCTTGATTTCTTTGTTATCCGTACATCGTATTACTCGGTAAATAACGTTACTGGGACTAGATCAGTTACTTGGTGGTAGGGTTTCGTGCAAGCCCGTCTGGGTAGGTACCACCCACTCATCGCATATTCTACCGCCAAACAGCAGTACTCAGTATTATTGTGTTCCGGTTCGAAGGTTGTGTTACAGGCACAAGGGACGTCACATCTTAGTTCCCGAGGTTGGTGACGCATTGATGATGTAAGGAATAGTTAATATTTCTTACAACGCCATTGTCTATGGGCAGTGGTGACCACTTACCATCAGGTGGCTCTTTTGCTCATCCGCCTACCATAAAAAAGTTAAAATATAGCGATTAATCTAACATTTAATGAAAACTTAGTAGCACAGTATAATGATGGAGCCAAAGAGTGACTACGGTATTAAATGATAAATAATTATTTAATCGGCGATCACATTGAGCCTTTATGAAATCAAAATATATATTAATTAACTACTTTGAATATCTAAAAATATAATATAAAATTTTAGCTGTCGTATGTGTACAAATCCTCAAAATAAAATGTTTAGACAGAAAGTCGTCGTCGCAGCTCAAATGTACGCGGGCGATGTCGTGGGCGGAAGGTAGTGCAAATTATAAACATGTTATGTCGTTGATGTATGTTCTAATAGCTAAACAAGACCGAACATGTGTGATTATGTGATAATACAATATTTACACATTGTTTAATCCTGTACACACACTCTTAGTAATTATTTATTTTCGATTTAAAGTAAATAATAAATTCGTAAGAAAATGTATGTGTATAAGATTGAACATTTTGAATATTGTTAGTGATTAATAATGGTAGGCTATGTGCATTTAAAAACCAACGAATACTACAGCCAATGGAGGATATATCTTAGGCGTTGGCATCAATAAATAGTAATGATTATACATTTCTGTGCCAATGTCTTTGGGCTGAGGTCACCGCTCACCATCAAATAACCTCTTTGCCAACTTTCCTTCCTGTTAAAAGTTAAAAATAGCTAACTAGTTATAGCGCATGTAATCGGATAATACTAGTATTCCATTAGTTACTATTACTAATACCAGTTCTGCCGGCGAAGTTTCTTCAGTTTTCGTTATTACTAAATTAAACATAGATCCATTATGAATAATAATATTTATGGCTGAAGAATAGATAGAGCGGTGTACTTCATCATATTTTCTAAAGTCCAACACTTTGATCGCTCTATTAGATAAATGTTTAAGTGAAATTGTAATTGAAAACGGATGAATTAGAAATTTGCATAGAAACGTGTGAATAGGTGGATTTTCTTCGCGAAATAAATCAGTCGAGGTGATTGCATGTATCATTAAGTGAAAAGTGGACATAGAAAACCTCAAAGACATTTTAGATTAAGACGGCAAAGCTTTCTGCGGTTGAAAACAAATTAGTTTCGACGTAAATGGCCTTTAGATGATAGCTCCCTGAGATATTTCAATTATTTTAGCTTAATCAAATTAGTATCGTAAAGCGGAATGTTTTGTTTATGATAATTATTATTAATTATAATTAATTTGTTTTTAATTCTGGTAGGAATGCACGTATAGTAGATAGACCTGATGTTAAGCGGTCATTATAACACATAGATGCTGAGACTGTATGAAATATATACCATATCTTACACTAAGATTATAAGCTATATCCTTTTGCCTGCGTTCACTTTCCATCAGGTGGCCTACTTGCTCGTCTCAATCAAATAAATAAATCCGTAGTCTGAATAACCGTACAAGACTTTCTATTTAAATAAGAATAAACATTACGTTTCCAAATTTTTCCAATTAAATAAAACATTCCAAGCAAAGTAAGGACTTAAAAGCTAAGAATAATTAAGACAAAAAATTGTCTCATCTAATCGGATTCTGGAAACGTACCTTGTAACTGGTATTACAAGAGCATTCGATGTCGACCGTTCGACTACGATGAAATCTAACTGTGGTGGTGCAACAAGTGTCGTAACATAATCACATCAAATATTCTACCGCCAAACAGCAGTACTCAGTATTGTTGTATTCCGGCTTGAAGGGTGAGTGAGCCAGTGTAACTACAGGCACAAGGGATGTTCTTGGCTCCCAAGGTTGGTGGCGCATTGGTGATGCTAGTTATGGTTAATATTTCTTACAACGCCATTGTCTATGGGCGGTGGTGACCACTTACCAAGTGGCCCATTTGCTCGTCCGCCTACCGATATAAAAATATATGTTATTCTCATTTGATGATGAAGTTTACTGAACCTTCCTATTTTTTAAGGCATTTCTAGTTTTTATATTTCATTTTATTGCTTAATCCAACATAGTGTAAAAGTGTTACATCTCGTGGTGTTACTCGTCATTAGGTTTAACTTAGGACTTTCACGGTATACCGTTAAGCTATAGGTATTACAAAAAATGGGACGATAAATGCACATATATGTATGATACTTTTTATCCGAAGGAATCATAATTAGAAGAAGGAACTAGGAAATCAGAAATGGTTTATTATTATGCTTAGCGAAAGTATGTATTTAAAATCTTAATTAATGTAAAGAAAGTAGACAAATAATGATTACTCGGTCTAATAAATATAAGTTTTTTTCTAAGTTATATCATAAATACATTGTCCATAAATGAAAATCCTATTTGATACATATAACTACGAAGATGTTGAGTGTAGTCTTACCGTGACCACAGACATGATACAACATAAACTCCGTGACGCCTACATAGTAAAACGAAGACCGACGCGAATCGTAAATCGATACATTGACGTAACAAGTAGGTGCCCGACGACGACGCTTAAGAAACGTAAGTTAGGTTTAAAAGCACAGACTTGTAACTTATACGTAAATAACGTGGTTTTAATAAAATTCTTAAATATTTTTCTGTATTTATTTTGGTACAAGTAAAAATTTTACGTGGTTTTTTATCGTGATACAGAGATAGGCCTAGTACAATATTTGGAATTCAGTCGGACTCCGGAAGCTCCTGGGGGTTCGATATTGCTTGCCAAATAAATATAATTCGATTTTTTATTAAAAAAGTAATAGTAGTCTGTTGTTTCTATTTGTATTCATACATCAGTGGTAGTATATAATTGAGCAGTATCAGGAGGACATAATTGTAATCATGTCTGCATGATGACTTTAAAGAGGAGTCTATATGATATAGAAATTATAAGGTCCCAATACTGTAAGTAAAAGAATATTCTAGAATTCGCTACTACAACGCGGTTTTCCGAATATGTCTGTATTGTACGTGCATTTATTAAAATTTATTCTCGTACGAACATCATTTATGATCTTGTTAACTAGAATTCACTTGATATAATGAAACAAAAAGACCCGCTGAGTTTCTTTCGCCGATTCTTCTAGTATATAATGTAATAATGTTTAATTTGAAATCAATAAGTAAGTGTAATACTTAATATTGAATAAATAAATTTAAGTTTGAATTTGATATAAACCTAAAAGTAACACTTTAGATTCTCGCTCTCCACATTTTCTCTCTATAGCGTAACCTGGGCTCAAAGGAATTATACAGGATATTATAATTACTTAAAATCATATACTACTATACCTTTCATATTACCGATTAACAAGCTTCGCCTGATTATCAGGTTACGGAATTGATTTTAACGCGCCACCGAGAACAGGTTTCAAAAATGACGATGGTTGATGTTTTCCGGTATTAACGTCATGAACATCCTCAATATTATGGAAATGATCCTGAGTATTGGGGTAACTAGGTCATAGCAGTACTAACATTAGAAAAGATTGAAGAGCTTATGTACTGGAAGAATAATTAATTAATATCTTCAATAAAAACCGATAACATATTAACGGGGCTTAATAATATCTGATAGATTGATAGATTTTATCGTTTTTTTTTTTATTTTTGTCGAATGAGATATCGATCTATGTAATAATAATTGATTGTTCTATTTAAAGTTCATTACTTTTGACATATGTACATATAAAGAGGTCGTCTACCTCTTTTTTAAAATATGCAAATAAAATCAATCAGGTTTTCAAATTTAAAACATTTTATTTGGACTAACTTATAAAACAAAAATAAATATTTTATGGTAGGTATTCAATGTCATTAAAACTACCGATTTTATTGATAACAATGATGCAAGACTTGCTTTTCGAAGCACGGGAGTGTACACACTTCTAACTCCAGTCTCCGGACTGTTACTGATATTTTTTTTGAGACCAACGAGGCAGTCATGGGAACCCGTTTTCTGTTTAATATTCTGATATTTGCAAATATTATTCGTAATATAAAGTAGTTGCATCTTATTGACAGTAATTACAAAAATTATATTGAATCTGCGCAAACGCACCATTTCATTACATTGTTGTATAGTACACGTATTTTAACACGCATGTTGCGTTAAGGAAGTTGAAGGCGGCGAAAGCATCGCTTCCGAAGGACACTGTTTATTAATTAAGATACAAGATTATTTTTACAAAGTAGCGACAGATTATCGATAATATCGAGGTACGTATTAATGTTTATCTGTACCCGTATATTTACTACATAGTGTGTTATTACATTAATGTTAATATCTTTTAATCAGCCTTGTAATCAATCGAGTCTCAGATTTCACGCTTCATTAAGATTTTTTTTATCGATGATTTATATTAATATTGAAGCTTAAAGCTTTGTGGGCTTGGACCGAATTGCAGTTAATTATTTTTCCTTTAAATTATTTAATTTGTTTGAAATCCCTTATATTATAAGCGTTAATATGTCTATTGTATTTGGGTTGACTAGCAACGTGAAGTTCGCAGGTTTGATGATTGCATTTAAGCTATACTTTTAAAATTAATGGAGTTTTTGACGTTAAAATAAACACGTAATCTGCATGTGCTGGATGTCAGTGTGTAAATTCCCCAACTTACACTGGAGCAACACTCTTTACAGAGGAGGGCATGATCAAAATCCATCGTTTTCATCAAAATATGATCAACTATTGCGAATACAATATGACCAAATCGCACCAGCGTGTTTTACTAAATTAATATTTTGGTACCAAATTGAGAATTATAATTTACCGGGATGCTCATAAATCCTTAGTGTATTTCATACATGGTGCCTTGTTAATTAAGTTTTGCATGTAGGTATCCAATTGGCTGCCGTTGCGAAACCTACATACATTTGCAATCGGTTTTGCTACCGTCTATGGAACAATCTTTTGCGAATTCCTAACTTAGCTGTTATAATTAAAAATATATTTAAAAAAAGGTAAAATATCTATTTTATGTAACGCCGAGGTAGTGTTTGATACGTTGTTACTGAAGATCATGGGTTTAATCCCGTCCCAACAAATTTTCGAGTGCTTAATTTGGATTTATAATTCATCTCGTGTTCGATGGTGAAAGAAAATATCGTGAAAAAACATGCATGTGTGAGATGAGACCCAATCATGTTTATCTACCAACCAACATTGAAGCTTGTTTCATCAACCTCCAAAACTTCTCGATCCACGAGACTGTTCAATATACGGGAATATAAAATCAATCGAGACTAGACCAAACAGACCCCTAGGAATACATACAAACTACAAAATCGTGTAAATAGCGTGGACCGATCTAGATCTAAACTCAGCTCTTACGCCATGAAAATAATTTTTATACGACATTCAGTGCAAAATGAGCTAATCGAGATCCGAGAATGCGATGAAGAAACAAGTAGAGATCCTTCCAACCCAAGTTATACAAATTAAAGTCGATTTAATACCGTATTAGCTTTTATAGGAAGATAAACTGCCTTCGTGACTCGAATGAGATTGATCGAATCTTTCGCGACGTGTCGTAAGGGCTTATAAATCGATATTTGCCTTATCTGGCGTTTGTTATTACATTGATCACTCACCTCAGCCAGCTAACTAGCCGTAATAACAATATTTGCACAAGCGATTATCACACTTACATTTAATAAATAAAGGCTATGATCACTTGTAGTAAGTAATCGAATTAGTATTTTGACACGTAAAGTCTTGCGTAATTTAATTAATATTAATATATTTCATGGTTCAATAACATTGTGATACTAATACATTATTTATTTAAAGGGAATCGACACAATAATGTCGATGAAAGATAAGTTTGTTTTGTTATAAAATATGTAAATTTTATTTTAAATATTAGTAAGTAAGTAAAGTTTGTTCAACCATCAACTTTTTGATATAAAATAAACATATCAAACTAATAAAACTTTAAACTTTACATACATAATTTAGTTCAATGGCATTTTATTCGACAGGTGTCCTAAGCTAGTTCTAATTACATATATGTATACATTGCCTTAAATAAATATTTATTTTATATAACAGTTACTTATAAATATAAATAATCAATAGTTAATATATTGAATAATACTTATTATAATTACGAAATGAGATCACATACAAAGCTAGCGGTGTATTTAGTAAGCCTTAAATCAATCATTCGTCTGTCTCAGTTCCAATCAACATTTTGCCATAGTCTGTAATTTGTCGCTTGATATATTGAGTAGTATGAGAAAGTTCATGATAATGTTATATAACTGTGATATAGGGAACTGAACTGTGATATATTCCTGATCGAATTCTGCAGGAAATCGTCCACTGATATTATTTAAGAGCCGCTTCGAAGCGAATTTTGAATATCTATATAAGTTTATAGGTGGTAAAGTACAGTCTTCAAAATGCTGAAGAATTGACTTCTTACCACTAATCTTTTCTTTTCCCTGCCCGTATGTCAGTCTATTTTGGGTCGGTGCAGCTTGTATTTCATTATATTCTCCTGTCGTCTGATGGTTTACATCCATTTCTCTCAAACCCCACTCCGTCCATATTTTCTTAGGTCATCCTCTTCCCCTTCTTCCCTCAATGTCAATGCTCATCACTCATTTAGTAACGTGTACCTCTTATCTGCGCCTTTTCCTTTCACTTTTCCTGTTATTGGCGCTACTTTCAGGCTTCCTCTTATATACTCGTTTCTTATTCTTACCACTAATGTCGGTAGTAAAACTGAGAGCTGAAATGCTGCAATAGTTAATCAAAGATTGCAGGTTTGAACTCGGGCCATTATCTCTGAGTTTTCATGTGCTTAATAAAAGGGTTCTTGCTCGACGATGGAGGAAAACATTCGTCAAATGAAAATCTGTCAAATGTAAATCCACCACAGTAAAACATTTGCAGGATATTACTTTAATCGTACTGTATATTAACTATAGTAATTAATTCGTTCCGATTGGATCCCATCCGTTGTCAAAATCGCGAAGATTTTTTTACGAAATAACATCATGAGTTACTTGTTCCAATTACACGTCGACGAACCGAAAAATCGTTATTATTCTTTGATAAAAAGTCTATACTTCGTCAAAATAACGCTTTGTTTCCAAACAGACAATACAAAGTGTTAATTTGCTTGAGACGCACGATAATAATTCTTTAACAGTGTTTGCAGTCGATGAGTAACAAAATTCTCAGGACGATAATAATTACAACGTCCACGTCACTCACAGACACGGTTAGAATAACCGTGAACTTTAAGATGACTGGTATATTCTTAACGTAACTATTGTAGCAGATATACGGTATAATAATTATAATTAAATTAATTATTTAACTACAAGGATAATTCTTAACTGAATTTAATTTACAATTAGAAGTTATATACTTAAACATATTTATTTCATCGGTTTTCTTATTCATAATATTACCATAAACACTTATGAAAAAAAATTAGTAACATCATTTACTTAGATGTTATGCTACTAATATACTGTACTGTGTAGAGACCGGCCCGGCTTCTCGCCGGTGAAATTTTGTTGTATATAAAATTAAATAATATGAATACAAGAAACATTTTTGAGATTTGGATTGTTAGTTCTGGAGATTACCCGCTACATACAAACAAACTAATTTTACCTCTATAATATTAATATAGATAACGCTTTAATCGAAGAAGTCGTAGAGATGTAGATTTACTATCCAATTGGCTTTTGGAAGGCTGCTTTGCTTCACTGATAACACCATTCGTAACATTATACTGCTAAAGACATAACTCATACTTTTTAACTTGTAAAGTTGGTCCAGTGACGATAAAGGCTTAGTCAGGAGTGCGGGGCAATGAAGTCATTCTCGTCCCCTGTGGAGAGACATGAGCGGAGCACGATAACGGATGCATATGTGCAAACGATCCGCAGCCTACACGATCCTTGTCGAGAACGACCATCGCCCATTGGTCGACGAGTATACTTCGCAAGTTATACTTACCTAAAAAAGGTGGATAAGACTTTTTATTGACTAATTATGTTCCTCTGTACAATCCCAAACAACCTGAGAATTAAATCGAATATAATTTTAACAACATACATAACATTAAACAAGACTGAATACATCACATGCGCATAATATTTAAATTATAAACAGAATAAACGTTTCAATTTTAACGTTTTATTGAAATTTATTTTAAGGTTTAATTTTATTACTTTTGTTTTTATTCGAGTTTTACTGAGTAATTGGGCGCTTGTTAATCATTAAATCGAAGGTTTTACATAACTAAAGTCAACACTAATTGTCTCTACACTTAACCTTTTATCACCGGTTTACATTTTAAATCTAGTTTAATACGGTTAATTGCTCTCGTTTTTCGTATCCATTCAAGAATCTGTGTGCCAATTTTATTTCGATTACATAATAGCTTATTTCAACAATTGGTGTGTAAATGTATGTAATGGTATATGATCCGACGGTCTTAATTTAAAACGTGTAATATATCCAACACATCTAACGGGATATAGTAAAAAATAGTCTAAACGAGAAGGCCCTACGATTGCTATCGACGAGGTCACCGATACCGAAGTCAAGGAAGAAAGTAAATTGGAAACCGTGACGCTTCTCGTGCCGAGCGATTTGTAAACGTCACATTGGGTAGTTCCATTCATAACCGACCAGATAAGCTGACCTTTTTATCCGTTCTCTCCGAGTACATGAAAGGAGACCATGTAAACTAGTCGGCTAACTGCAGTGGCGTCTGTGTTAGGTTAATTTGCCTCAGATAGTGGCCATGATGGATGGCTTGACGCGCAGTATGCGCCTGCGCCGCACGCCCTCAGCCAAAGGTTAAACGCCCACTTTGTGCACGATTCCCCCGTAATATTGATTTTACAGTCGATCATGATAACGATCTATACAATTTTGTTTCAAATATTTGACAGCATATCTTCAACCCCAATGACCTTAATTAAACATTTCAGCCTCCTACTTGCTGCAACTTGTAACTACTTCACACAAACGCCTATCAACAACGTAACGTACTGCATTGAAAAATATCCCCTTTGATCAACAGCGCGATAATTGTGGGCTGTTGTCATAATTATCAAATTGATTTATGACATCAATTGTTAGAACAGAAGAAAGTGTAAATTGGTTTTAAATATAACGACGAAAAAGATAATCACTTGATTCAGAATTACGTAAAGTTTATCCTCTTCTTTTACTTACTTATTTATTTAGTTGTTAATGCGATCTTATAATCCATAACTCTAAGTCGTCTGCTATCGAAAGGGTCGTGTCTTGTAGATTTATCCGATTAAAAACGGAAAAGTTTTTGGGCACGACTTTTTTGAGACAACGGTACCACGTTCCAATTCAACGTCGCCTTGGAACGTTCTATTGTTTCAGGGAACCCCGGTCGCTATCGTGAGCGAATGTTCACAGATAAAATGAAACAATAAATAACAGCATGATGTCGACAATGTCCCTGCTACCGATTCCAATGTGTATGTAACGAGGAATTTATTATCCAGATCAATATTGCAGCGTTAAAATCGTATCGTAAATAGCCCTCTCACATGTAACTGTGTTCGTGTTGATCTAATTTGATATCCGAATACATATTTCATTTTATCTCATTTTATTATGTCTACATTTATATACATTTCCCCGTTATCTTGTTTCAGAGTTGTATCTAGGAAGTTTCTTGTTATTCCTAATCTGAGCGGTATATTACGAGAGCTAAATATTGCGGCCACCCTCTTAAGCATGCGCTATGCGTTATCTTACTTCCTGATGCAAATTATTGCAAATGGTACTTTCGTCAGCCCACTTCGGTTTGTAGGAAGTAGATTCGTTATTATGAAAATTGAAGATCATTTTGATGTGATTTTTCGTTTATGTTTCAGAGTATTTTCAGTGGAGACAGATTAAAAACAATGTATTAATTTTTCTTTAAACTTTGCGTTGTACTATTACAGTTGTAATTTTATACGAAATCTTTAAAGATAATCAATTAAAAAATAATAGAACTTAACAATTAACAACCCGCAACGGTTTCCTCCCGTTTTAAGGTGACTTTTGTACCCGCAATCTTCCGTTAAAATAGGTTAATATTCTAAACAAGTGGTCTCAACAACCTCAGGAATAGATTCCAAATAGTTTTAATATTGAACCATAAATATAGAAGGTGGTAACCCAATGCAATAATTGGTCGATATAAAATAGTTATTTAATTACTGTCAATATTGAAACAAATTTCTTAGTTTTTACAGTTTACATTAACGGTGAAAGCGGTTACCATTGTTATTAAATAATATAAATGGTTAAACTTATTTTATCTTTACTTATAATAGCTTATGACTTCGCCGTTTATAGCCGGAGTTCTAGATAATATTATTAGTTTAAATTATACTGGATTCATAATTATAGTTTTGCTTAACAATTGTACTAAGTAAATGTATTATTATATGAAACTAGTTTTCAGGGTTTTAATATACATATAAATATATTTACACATTTGTAACTTAAAAATTGAAGAACTTGCATATTACCTTATTAGTCAGAGTATCTTGCTTCATAACAAATTTTATTAACATTGGTTTAATAGTTTAGCCGTCAAATCGTAACTAACATCCGAAACAGAGTTACTTTCGCGTTTATAATCTTAGTATAGACATTATTAGTATATATGAATGGATGACCTAATAATAATATTTGTAGTATTAGCTCGTTTTCAAGGCAGAATTAGAAAGAGTTTATATTTTATTGCAGTGTGTGGTGCACGACCCCGTGACCTCATCGCTATTTAAAATATTTTTCTACAGTCAATGCGCCGCCAAACATGTATAATAAGACATCCCTTGTTCCTGTACACTGGGTCTCCTTAGTTTAAAAACGATACACAACAATGCACATGATGCTTAGGGATAGATTATCAATCACGCGTGGGTAAGTACTTACTGTCCAAGAAGTCGAAGTCATTTAACCATTATGCACGTATATCATTGTTATCATTAAAGTCAAATAAGTGGTAACTTATGTATAAAAGTGACACCTTTTTTCTTGTCCATTACCTTAAAGATAACGCTATAATTGTACCTCATATTGTATTATAGCACCAGCTGCGCCCTGTGGTTTTACTCTTGTTATTTTTTATTAAACATGTAATAATAAATATCCTGAAGCTTTAGATTATTAATTGAATGAATAAACGCTTTTATATTCTAAGAATAGTTTTCAGTGATTATAATTACTAACTAAGATAGCGGCATACAAATGTTGAAATTGTTATAACTTTTGATAGAGTTACTGATTTTGGTGAAATAAAGACTGAATGATTTCTTGGAAAGCTTCCTACGATAATACAAATATTTACATTTGTAACATTATTCGTTTTAATTATAATCTCGAAATAATAGATAGATATACAGGCAAATAAATTAATAAGGGTTGTTTTGATTTTGATAATATGGAAAGAGCTATTTGCATTTAACAAAAAGCAGTAATTTTCAAAACACAGACAGACAATTAAATTTTATTTATCTGTATCGATGAATTGTCGATATGGCTTTAAATAAACTGTTGAGGTTGGTGACTATGACGTCAGTAAGTGCATTTTATTTTTCACGGACACGTTTACACTTACCGCAACCTTATTTCGTAGGGAACTGACCCTATCTCACTCGGTTCCCTTTCGAAATGGCCTCGATGGTAATCTTCTGCTAAGTGAATGTATCCGAGTGAAATTTATGAAAGTCTGCTTTGACTTGCAATGATTAAGCGTTTAGAAAATTCAAGTTTAGTGATGTTTGATGTTTTTTATCTCGCTAGTACATTGTATTCGTATAATTTATTTGTTAAAAGCACAATATCCACAGTAACATTGTTACATACATTGATAAAATAGTAGGATATCTTTTAAATCTTCATCGTACAAAATTGTATTAAATTTTAAGCTAACTCAATAGTTATTTTTTTCCAGCATTTGAATTTATACAAAATTATGTCAATCAATACACAATAAAATTTATATAATATATCTTGTCTGAAAGTCAACAAGTACCATCTATATATTGTGATGAGTTTTAATGTTCTTATATTCACAGATATATTGTTTCTTATCAAACAATATATTTGTGAATAGAGTTATATTCTTGTATGGATAGCAATATCACCATTATATGACCATCTCTTCGGTTGTATGACTCTACGGAGATGTGTTTCTTATGAATATCCGTTACAAGTGATTACGCAGTAAACAATGTTGTTGCCAAACAATATTGCACAGACGACTCCACCGTAGCACACTGCAGAACGTAGGCGTTATTGTTTTGCTGATTACTTCCTTGCTGCAAATAGTGCAAGTCACCCTACCTCTTGCGAAAAAACTACTGAATGTAAGGCAAACTTCGTTTACCGTTTCGTAAACTTTTAATAAAGTCGTCTGCTCGTATACAATATATACTATATGATCGTACTTTATGATCGAGATCGTTTTACAAGGTTAAATGTCAATCAACCATCGGTTGGAATATTGTTTCTACCGTGAAAGACCGGCAACAAAGTGAGTTATCATTTCCATAATTTAAATAATTACGATACGTTAATTATATAAATTAAAATTTATATATCCTTTTTATCTATATTATATCTGAATTGGAACAGCAAGGGAACCACAAGTTTTTTTTTTTTATGGAAATGAGTATTATGCCTAAGGAACGTCACTATTAGTAGTAGTATCTAGAAAACCTTCCAGTGTGTCTCAAACTTCGCTTAATTACTAATAACTCGAAGAGCTCTTTTAAGAATGCATATGACATGACTAAGAAAACTTCATGATCTAATCGAGCAGTATCAATGTCAGACAATAGTCGTTTTTTTTATGAGTATAAGCGCTTAAAGGATGACAAATGGGAATTCGACTAGAACGTTGATAAATAAAATAGATTAGCAGTTACACTTTTTAAGTTTTCAAACAAAGAACGAGATTCAAAATTGGAACCATTCTTCATTTATTGAAAAGAGAATGTTTGTTATTTTTTAATGTCAAATAATAATGTAACTAACTCGAAGGATGTACAACTAACACTCATTTTATTTTTAGATCACAAAACTCATTCCTGTAAGGAATTTAAACCTTATTCAATCTACTATACCACAGGAAATACTGTACATTTAAATTTAATAATGTAACATTATAGACAAGACATTAGGTTTGCTAATTTTATTGCCACGATACCTATCAGAGCCATTTTGTTAGAACTTCATAAAATTTGTCATTTAAGCGATAACAGTTTAATTTTATACATAACGAATCCCATATCGATAATTGCTTCGAGCATCTTAATGATATTTTTATATTAATTAATACTAATAGTTAGTAAATTAATTAATATTCTGAATCACAAAACGTCAATATTTTTTGTTAATGAACGTAAATCTAATTGGAGCCAAAGTGGCCCAGCGCACAGTGGATTTTGAACGAAGATACGCGTTCCAAAAGGGTTCTACAAAGTTTTATAAATTTATATTAATAATATCGCAATGCATGGCCGGTAGAAATCTCTCAAAGAAAAATTATTTCTAAGAATATATTTAGTAAAAGTTTTATCGTGTTTCATTAATGACTGTAATCCATTTCATGCTCGACTGTGAAGCGGGAAGAAACCTGTAAATGTCAAATGAAAATAATTTCTTTCAGCAGCTATTTTAATTAAAAAGAGGCAGATAGTATTATACCCGCAGGCTAATGCGCTATGAGAAATTTTAGACATCCTTACATCGCCAATGTCAACAATCTTGAAAATGACAATGTTATGACCGGACAATATATTTTGGCTGTAGAATGTATGGTGCGGTCATTACATGATGATAGAATATATGGGCAGTTCCTACCCAGAGTCCTTTTCCGAAGCGATATATACATAGCGTTAAAAAGTTATATAAGTATTTTTTTTTTCTAAAATGCAGGTCCTTCAAAAAGAATCAGCTTTTACACGCATATACAATTCATATTTATAAACTATGCTATTACCGCTTTGGTTAAATAAGTTTATTTCAATATCAAATTAGCAACAGCAGTCATTGAGTTAAGTCATTGTTTTAGTCAACATTTACTTGTGTTCGAGTTTAAGGCTTTAGCCGTAATATCCCGTGGGTGGATCAGGAAGTATTGTAACACCCACAACCTTTCATTGCGTCGTTATTCATATCCGTACTGTACCCATTAGTCGAGCCAGTGGTTCTTAATCCACGGTGCCCCAAGAAGCCCCAATGAAGTCGCATCAAGTGTCCTGCAATAAATTAATTATACACGATTAAAAACGGTTCTAAAAGAAAGTGACACATAAATGAACAACGATAAAATAAGAATATTTATATATTTTTTATATAACAAGTTACGCTTTGGCTTTCTTTTTGCTCCAGAAAAAGTTTTCAATATTATGAAGGATTTTAATTTTTATCGACAGGGGATCGCGAAATAAAATATTAGAGTTCAGTATTCTCCGACTGCAAAAAGGTTGAGAACCACAGCCGTTCTTGTACCCATTAGTTAAGCGACTCGTCTGCAAGCATTAGCTGATTTAGGTACCAACTTGGCGGATTTATGAGCCTCGTGTTTTAACTTGTATGTAATTGACGGCTGTTCTGGGTCGCTGAATAATTGACCCCTTGAATTTGATGATGTACGTAAAATTATCTAACGGGGTAATGGTATCCATGGTTTTAAATGTAATTACAGTTTGTAAACTAACCAAAATTGTGATCAGAGCATTAACAATAAAACGTATGAAATTTTGTTACCGAACAATATTGGACTTTATTTTTGGCTAGGTTGGTACGCCTGTGTTATTATTATTGTCTTGTGTACTACATATACACTAGATCTATGGAAGTATTTCCAAAACATATCAAGAATTTATCGATAAGTAATGTAATCGAAATTATTAGTAAGAATCATATTAAATTAGAAGCTAGATTCGAACTTGTAAGACCAAAAGCTTACTTGATTTTTCTTTTTATTTGATTGTTTTGTGTACGGCACGTCAAAACTCCAATGATTATACTAATAAGTATACCATATTAATATAAATTTGTATGCATGAATGTTCCGTTCACGATTTTTCGACTTTAAACTCTTGCTGGATTTATTACAAACTAACGGTGATTACAATTATCGGGTGACAGACACGTCTCATAACAAACGTTATTTCATCGCCTTGTCGTTAAGACGCTAAAAGTAACGACCGTAAGGAACAAGTATGTATTTCTTCAATTTTTATTTTTATTTATACAAGGTTAGAAGTTAGTTTAGTAGAAATGATCCGTAAAATAATGATGTATATAATAAATCTTAATCTCTCTAAGAGTTAAAAATAAAGTGAAAATAATGATTAACTTGCACACTAAACGAACACGTTTGTACCAACAAATAACTGAGCACAGAGGCTTGTATTATACTAAGTATAGCTCTCAAAACATAGTCGGGTGCGTACAGCCCTAGGACATTTTTCACCGCGCTACTCGGAAAATTATAGGCGTTCGAAGAACGTGCAATGATAGAGCGATGATAATCGACTTCTACATGTCCCACGTGCACGCGTGGTGGTCGAAGGTATCGGTTACTATTCCTTGTACGATATCTTTATCAAGCCTCAAAACTGACGTGTTGTGGGCAGCTGTCAAGTTTTATATGAAAAGAATTCGTGTAATTAACTGTATGTAACATATATATATATATATATATATATATGCTTAGAGCGGTCAGGTTACTCAAGATTTATCATTCAAGTAACAATGCAGGTTACGATATCTTAAATGCATTGAATACTTCAAACCAATAAACGCTTTATTTTATTAGCTCAATATATATACCCATACAGGATTCGAAGCTGTTTCTCATTGTACAATATAATTTGATTATATTGTAAATGTAAAACTTATATTTACATATGTATACATATAAAAACAAATTAGAAGGGAATTTTACAATGTATTAAAGTTTTGGTGTATATCATTAGATTACCGAATAATCCAATTTCTTCTACGTATATAAGAAAAATAGGTACATTTCACTCATAATATCCAACAAAAATAATAAAAATAGTTTTTAAATAATTTAATTATGAACAATTACTCGTAATTATTTTAAATGTCATTTTCAAGGATTTCCATTTTTGTATTCTGATATGGCATAAAATTTGGCTTTTTTTAGTGAATATCCCGCTTACAGTTTATCCCCTAAGCCGACGCATACCTGAATGAAGACCAGTAGCGGTCTACTTTCTCCGCCCGCGTCTGAAACACGAAATTCGACTAATAGTATGAATTATTGCCTTTGCTATTCCGCACTATTTATTGGAACAATCCATTTTCGCGCTACTGTGTGGGACTAGAATATAGATGTTGACAGAAATCGGTTTCCTATTTCGCTAAGCGAAAGTTTTTTGGGCTATTGCTTGGGCTGAGTTGCGCTGTTCTAGTGAACTTTGGAAACCACGACGTTGATCTGACACATTCCGGTCACGTCGGTCATTCTCAACGGGTACTAGCTAAATGCGTAGGTGTACTTATAATGCAGTATATGCTCTCTTAGAACAATTACTTTTGGATAATCAAACAAGACCGGAAAACGATTAGGTTCCTAAGCGAACAATGGTACAAGGTCTTAGAAGCACGGGAATATAAATATCGTCCACCATAAAATTCCGGGTTGTTATTAAGAATTTATTGACATCATAATCCAATTTTTTTTTATTGATTCGACGATTTGTCTCTGAACTTCGTGATCTCCAGCCTTATAACTAGACCAATGATGTAGTTACTATAGAAACAGAGATGAGGGCGATTATAGGATGAGGAAATATAGTTATATTATCATTCTTCGTTTAAGTCGATTTGCTGGTGTTGGTGTAATAATTTTTTGAAATTTAGTAGACATGTGATTAGCTCCTAATACTCCGACAATGATAAGGTTGCGATCAAAACTGCTACATTTGTAAAAAAAATGTTTGTTGTATAACATAAGGAAACAGGCGCCATTGCGTCATCTGTGTGTACCGCATGATATAACCCCGAGTAAAATACCCCAGATAAAATTCTGCCAATAAAAACTTCTTTGTACGAAATATCTGTAAGTCTCGAGAAACCTTTCCGGGTTTCGTTTTTTATTTTAATATTTTCCTGACGAGACGAGGCTACCTTAAAAGACTATGGTGGACTACCCTTTATGGCGGGTTCAATTGATCAGGTTGCATCTTTTTTGTGCTTCTTAATAAATAAAAGCGGTCGCAATTTGCATTGCCCATTGTTTCTCCCAATCCGTAATTTCATCTCAATGTATTGCCGAATTTCCTCTTTAAATTCCAAGCTTTATGTTTTTATTTGTTCATTTCATTAACACAACATTCCGAACGAATATTAATATTTCTTAATTGTCCTTTGTTAAAGATCAATTACTTTTTACCGTCATATAAACGATAGCTTAATACGGCTTGTTAATCGAAACTTCGGATTAAATTAGCGAAGAGGTTATTTATTTTATATTTTTTAATTTTTCATTGTTCTTCTCTCAAATATTTCAATGAGTTCGAACAAAAACCAATTCGTGCCAATTTCGTATAATTCATGTATTTTAAGTGCACATGTTTACTTTTGCAATAACACTTATCGACAATAAAAAAGGGCTGACAATTTATCATTCAATACTTTATATGTGGTTATCTCGTTTAAAAGCATTTTAAGAACAGTACAGGTATTCAGTCTTCGTCACTTTAAACACATTGGCAGTTCGCAATGAAGGATGCATAAAAAATGATTACAGTCTGACTGGCAACATTGTTGAATTAATATTTCAATGCATCATTCAAAGAAAAAAAAATTGAACGTAAATTCACAAATGAGTTTTCCTGTAATATGTATAAGGAAATGAAATTATTGTTTTTTTGATATTCTTAAATTTTACCAAAAGCAAATATGTTCCAACGTTCTATATTATATGTTTGTCTTAGATTAATTATAATTGCCATATGAGAAATTAATAATAATAATAAATCAGTAACAAGTTATATAAGTTCGTTTTAGATGAACGAAACAATTTTCGACATTCAAGTAGATTTATTATCGTAGTCAATTATTGAAATAATATTTTCCAGTAATTGCAATGTCGGAAGACATCTTTAAATGGATGTAAATAAATTTTAAATCAATATCGGTTTAAAATCAAGAAATGATACCAAGGAAGTCGAACGTAAATAAATATCACCTCTGACGTTTGTCATTTTTATATTTGCGACGATAAGGTGTGAATTCGACACAGAATATGACTCAAATGATTTATGCTTTTTAAGGTGATTTGCCAATATATTTTTTTAACAGACTTCAATTTCAATCGTTTTGAGTGCGTTTTACTGACGCTTCTCTGTTTCATTGATTTTGAATTTTTAGTAATTTAAATGTTCAATTTTAGCAGTTTAATTCATTGATGTTATTTTTGACCCAATGAACTGAGGGTTATTTAGTAAATCCCCTTCACGTCAATTTTCCTGAATGAAAATCAAATCAAATTCCTTCATTCAATATCAAATCACTTACTTATTGATTGTCAAATTAAACACTCCCACGGGTTCGAAGAAGAATATGTCCTGACCTGAGAAGAACTGGCGATAGAAACTCAGCGAGTCTTTTGTTTGTCAATCTGTGATTATTTACAAATATTTGATATCAAAAGATAAGCTAAGCTAACCTACGAGTATATATAGCTAGGCGACCTGTTAAGGACGGAAAGTTTAAAATTTTTAATCCTATATAAATTAAATTTTGATATAAATTTTAATCGAGATGATTGACCAAATCCGTACAACCGTAAATTGAATATCGTCACTAGGGAAATTACAACACTACAGCTTTGACGATAACTTTACAATAAAACTAAAATATTACAAATACAATATAAGTACGGCCTTTTTTGATAGAGAATCGCCGTTATTATTTAATATTCATGTGATTTCTCTGAGACTTCTGGGCATCTCTTAAGGAGGTCTTCGCCTTCTACTGAGAGGGTTCACGCATGGTACTTTTTAACTTAGTTACTACTATTTGAAATTAGAAAAACTATTTAAATTTAATAAGTTAATATTTGATTTTATTAGTATTTGATTCAAATGATTACTCTATTATTTATGTTAATATTTTTCTATTTTATTGCAAAAGGCGTGAAATAAAATAATTTTTATTTTAACGAGTAAACAGACGTTTCTCACGTAGATAGTAAACTTATAATATGACGATTTGTAATCTGCTTTTGATAAAAAAAAAAATGTTCTTAATCCTTATCGAGAGGAAATATCGCAAATCAATATGCGATACCGATCTCGTATTCAAGATGTAAATAATATATTTAAAATTTTAATTACGTCCTTTTGAAGAAGATTTAGTTGAATCGAAGTTGGAAACCATTAAATATTTCAATATAAATTGCCTATTAATTTTGTCCTCGTTGGAATTGGGTTGTTTTTAGTTTCTCACTCAAAAAAATCGCCCTTGCGGAAAAATCCAATGTGACTGGCGCTTGGGATCTCGAATGTCTGTTTTTACTTGCCTGTAACGTGTTCAAATGTTTTAATTTATGTAAATAAAACCAAACGTCTGACTGACCAATGTTTTGTCATATTGCTGATTCCGGCAGTATTTTGATCATATCACTTCCACGCTCAATTGTTTTTTGTGCGTGTATCGTTCATAATTATATCGGTATCAGTAAACAGAAGATGGATTTTTTTTAAATTAAGTAATACCATATATGTATATTTACATTGTTAGGATCAATGCTTCTATAATTGGATTTATTCTATTAACGAATTTGGCAATAAATATGCTGTTTCTAATTGTGTTTGTTTATAGCCATTAAAATAAATTTAAAGTCATTCGCCAGTAATGTTTTTATTGCAAATATATATCCACACTAAGCTTGCTGGATTAAAATCAGAACAACGAACTTTCACCTTTATTTTTTTTATAATAGCAGTTATTCATCTGATAAATGTGCAGGGGATGTAGCCTTTATACGCTTTCATGAACCGTTCACGTTTTTTTACCCCGGTATCTGACCTATTTCAAACCCCCGTCTCAGCCTTGACCGGTTACTGCGACCTTTATAGTGGTGTATAATAGGGACGATAGGTAACGTCAGTAATCTAAGGTTCGGCCTAGTAACTCGGAAATATTCACGCGATAAACTATACAATAAAATCGCTTTCAGTTGTGACAGGAGAGTATAGATATAAGTATGTAGTTATATTGTCTATGTCACGCCTTCATAATGATGTGACCGAGTCGGGATTGCAATAAAGGCAATTTCATCCGAATAAAATCATATTAAAACCCAATATGGTCGGAAAATGACTTGAAAAAGTACACGAATTGAATAAATAAATAAATATTTGTTTCGTGTTAGTAAATACTAACATGAAACAAATATTTACGTATGTTATTAAAACACTTTATATTTAATTTACAAAAAGTACGAACTACGCAAGCACGCGTCGTAATTAAACTAATGAATATTGATTATACGAAACTCGATACATTTTTATATAATTGATAAATGTTTTTGAATTATAATTTCAACGGTAACGGTACATGGCGAGCGTTAGAATATGCAATTATATCTTATTAGATTCGATAAATATAATACATATTGCGAAACAAGATTTGCTTTTGAACTTTGTTCTTCCTGCCTTATTAATTTATAACAATAATAATTATCGCTTGGAGTTATCACTGGAAACAATGGCTGTGTATTTACTATGACGTCTATAGATCTATACTTGGTGGTAGGGCTTTGTGCAAGCCGGTCTGGGTAGGTACCACCCACTCATCAGATATTCTACCGCCAAACAGCAGTACTCAGTATCGTTGTATTCCGGTTTGAAGGGTGAGTGAGCTAATGTAACTACAGGCACAAGGGAATTAACGTCTTGGTTCCCAAGGTTGGTGGCGCATTGGTGATGTAAGTACCTAATGGTTAATATTTCTTACAACGCCATTGTCTTTGGGCGGTGGTGACCACTTACCGTCATCATTTGCTCGTCCGCCTACCGATATCATAAAAGAAGATGTGTATTGTCCGAGAAAGTGCTGCAAACTACGCGTTTAATCTCGATAGAATACATCAATGCATTGTGAATATCCAATACAAATAAAATCAAATCGTTATATAAACATAATAAAATATTGTTTTAATGTTCCACGACTATCTCTTTCTCAGTGTAGGTTAGAAAAGGATAGCAAGATTTTTAGCCCTAATCAATTACTCATTATGATTTATTTATTATATTATTATAAATAAACACGAAGCAATAAACAAGAAATCATTAACAATACGACACAATCAACGAGCACAACACTACAACGGTTACTTTAGCGATAAGAAATGATGACAAAGGAATAACTCTGTACCTTGGCCGTGACCTTTGTTATCCTTCGCCCAACCTTGGCCGTACTTGGCCCTGACCTCGTGTGAAATGTAACATGTGTCTTGGGCATAGACATTTCCTTCAGTATTAGAGTTCAGGAGGCACGCGATACATTATACTTTCTTCTATCGCTTAACGGAATTGGCTTTTTGATATATTTTTTTTCTTTAGGATATATTTTGTTACTTTGACCAACTGTGATCCTTCACGTGATCTTCGTCGTACTTGGCCGTGACCTCGTGTAAAATAAAATATGTGCCTCGGGAATAGCTAATTCATTCAGTAGAGAAGTTCAAGGCAAGTTTCAATCATTTTGCGAAATGATGCTATGAGTTCTTATATCGCCTGTTAGTTGTTTCTATTTTTAAATATATTTTTCCAGTTAAATTATTTACATAAAAAACTATAAGTAAAACGTCATCTTTTCGTGATAATATATAATTTAAAACGTGTAATTTTATATAAATAAATAAAATGAAATAACATTTAACACGATTTCCAGAAATAGAAATGTATTCAAGAAAACTTTACTAATTAATATTTTCTTTGTTACAGGTAACTACAAACATTATTCAGTACTGTGAGTTTATTTATAGCATTAAGATATAAACTAAAACAAATCTAAGTCGCCTTTCGAGGCGTCGGGGTGCCGCAGGCGTTGTCGCCCACTATACGCGTCTGCCGATACCAATCTATAACTCTGCGGGGCACGGTTATACAACAAGCCTTGACTATCGACTATCGATATCGTAACACTTTACGTCACTATTCATAAATGATTCACGAAAGTGGTTCATTGTTTGCTTGTATTCTTTATTCGTTATTTAGAGAGCATTTATTGTACGATGTGATGTGACATTATGTAAAATAAATCTGTTCCCGTGTTGAGCAAAGTATACTTGACTTATGACTTATTTCAATGTAGGTAGGACCTGATTATTTTCACAATTTCATAATTTGTATCGATAATTAAAAACGGTTATAAATGTATACGTTAATGATTTAAGGTTTATATTTGGATAAATACGATGTTTCCTCTAACATGGATTATGGAAGTATCACATTGATTTCGAACATCGACCTTTGATAGGGATCCTCATGGACTTAATTAGGTATTTAAATGTGTTACAATTTTCATGTAACTTACAAACTATCGAACATGACGCATGACACTATGAAAAAGTCATTTCAAACGGTTTTATTTTTAAACATCTCATGACATTTTGATATATAAAAATGCTATAATAGTCAAAATAAACTTAATATTACATTTTGGAACTATATTAATTGTATTTTTTTAATTATTATGTAACTTCGATAATGTTATTCTGTTACCTTCCATTAAACATGCGACCTCAAAAAAGGTTCCTCTTATCAACATAAAAAGAGGCGGGTCAATAGTTCGATCATTAAATAATTATGCATGAAATCCACCCACGCTCTTCCCACGGACATTGTGCCCTGCCCGGGTCAGAACCGAAACAATGCTTTCACTGGCATGTTAACATTTCTGCTAATTAATGAGCGTTAGGAAACAAGACGTTATGTAATTTGTAATTCGTCTTGGCATACATCTTAGCTGGGTGGAATAGGTTATGTTTTTATATTAATATTTATATAAATATAAAACAGGCTTATAATTATACGACCTCCGTGGTCGAGTAGTGTGTACACCGGTTTTTATATTTTACGCCACTCTGAGGTCCCGGATTCGATTCCTGGCCGAGTTGATGTAGATAAAGTTCATTTTTCTATGTTGTCTTGGGTCTGGATGTTTGTGGTACCGTCGTTACTTCTAATTTTCCATAACACAGGTGCTTTAGCTATTTACATTGGGATCGGAGTAACGTATGTGATATTATCCAATATTTATAAATTATATTTTTCTAATTTAGGCGTTTTAATTTTTTCATTTAATATGATATCGCTCAGATATATAGCGAGAAATTATTTCGATTTTGTAAGTGACAACTTGCTTGACTCTTCAGAAGTTAACCCCCAAAGTTGTACCGAGTTGGGATGTGAACCCGGTACTTAATAACGCGCAATCTTATTAACTAGCCACGAGACCAGTGACACAGTTGGTCCGCACCGATGATGTAGCGCGCGCGTCTCGTGCGAGCGTTTAAAACTCTTTCCGACCGATTGACTGACATACCAATACACCGATCACATGCATACCGACGAACAGACACTGAGCAAAAACTGAAATATACTTAAAGTATTAAATACATTTTATAGTAATTATGATAAATACAAAGTAAGAACATTTTATACCAAATTAGTTTTAAATTTTGTGTCTTCTTTTTTATAAGAAACTCATTATTTTTGTAGTGTTCATTGACTAGCTACCCGCTCTGGCTTCACACGGATATGTATACAACTTTTAGATTGAAGAACAAATATAAAAAAAAAAAACTCTTGTGTACCTCTACTATAGTATGCAATACTAAATATATATTTATAAGCGTACAAACGTATATATATATATATATATATATATATATATACACTTGTTACTATGAAAACCGAGTCAATTTTCGTAATATTCGATATTCTTTTAGTATTTCAGTCCTTCGCCGGATAAGTTACTAAAAGTGACTCTGTGCAATTATAGACGAAATTACCTACCTAATTTACCTTACCGAACCTAATTTATAGAAACATTAGTAAATTATTTGTAAAGCTTTGTATTTTAACTTAGCCACAACCAAACATTTTTAGTATATATTTAATGTGTTGAAAACAATTGATTGAAACTATCTTTAATAATAAATATCTTTAAATTCATAATAATAACATTGATTATATAATCAATAATAATATAAATGTGTTCAAGCCCATATCGCGTATCGTAAGGAAAGGTCATCTTAAAAATAATAATGAGATAAGCTTGGATACAGTCAAGATGTTTCAGGTTATATCTATAAAGGCTAAGTGGGGAAAGTAGACTTCATTATTTTATTGCCTACATTTACTGGTAATACAGACCCTTACGGCGGAGTGGTAGCGGTGTCGTAATCGTTTTACGATTAACTTTATGACGTTTCTCTGGGGAAATTCTATATGTAATGCTATTAAATGATAAGAAATCGCATTATAAAATTATTATGAATTGACACATCAGATATTGAATTGTGAAGTGAGTGGGATTGTGAATTCAATGTAAAAGTTAAATACATAGGTTTTTAACAAGGCGTTCCTTAAATGTATCCATGTTCTACCTAGAATTAAAGAGATTGGTCGAGGCGCTGTCACATTGTATTTTTTTTTATTCAATAATAATTAACAAATAATTCGAACCAGACTTTTCTTTATTTGGATTAACCTCGTTCTCGACGGCGAAGGAAGATATCGTGTGCAAACATGGGGTAGGTGATAATCTACCTCATATGTGTCCAATCCTCATTAGAGTCGAGTGGTAGAGTCAGCTCCAAACCATCTCCTCAAAATTAGAGAAAGCTTAAGCCCAGCTGTGGGATATGAACGGGTCGTAACATCAATTCGATATTTAGATTAAGATCAGAGATGCCAATAAAATAAATATAAATGCTTAATTAGAGCTAATATAACATTTTCACCCACATACATACTTTTTCTTATAAACAACATCGATATCCTTATCTCGTTGTTCCATTACACGCTAATGTACTTGTGTGCAGTTGTATTAATTAATGCACAGTTGTTGCGCCCACGCAGATCCGTAGAAAGTTCTTAGGCGAGCTGGTAACCCTATAACTGTGTTTACAGATTGGGATTGCAAATTGATTATACTTCTGTTAGTGAACAAAACATTTATCTTGTATTCAGTAATCAGTTTGGTAAAATAAACATATTATTACAATAATTAAGTAATTGGACATATATTTTAAATATGTATTTATTATTATTTTTTTTATTCGAATGTCGATGGGTATCGCCCCTTGGCTAATAAATATTTATATAGACTACTTTTGACATAGTCCATGCCTTATCCATGGAATCAATAATAATCCTTGTTCCTCTCATTATTAATTAATTTGTATCAAGAAATTTACTTAAAATTTACACCGAAACATGAATATACAACCGGCGGTTCCCCAGACGGGTTTGTCAATGCCTAACCAAAGGTAAATTTATTCTAATGAATATCCAATGTTATTCGTTTTTATGTGGCTGTCATGCATAACTAGTTTGACGATGGCAACTTCGTCTGCGAAGAAAACATAACTTATCAAAGCTTGAACGACTAAATAATGAATAAAAATTGCATAAAACTTTCAACTACTTTTAGTCATCAAGCAATGTTTTTGTTATAAACGCTATTATCTTTAACGTAAGGTTTAATGGCGCTCCAAACAAATACAACTGATTCAGCATATAAGTTTCATACTCCCTTTTCTCTCGATCATTTTTCATACCTTTTTTCATTGCGAGCTAAGTGCGTAATTTCTTATAGTATCTACCGGTGGGTAATTAGTCTATTTGCTATATATATATATTAATGTATGTATATAAAGTATATGAGTAAGTATGTATGTGAGTAAATAGGTCTTAATTTAACAACGCGATTAGCTGCATTTATTTAACAAATAAGTTGTAAAAACGGGTGCAATAATTTAAATATTTAAAATATTGTTTTGATACAGTCAGTGATAGACCACTTATACTGGTGTTACTGGTGTACCCTTAGATACCTAATCTTATTGTTAACGATATAGATTTGTATTGCCTCTGATGTATTTGAAAGTGGAAAGTTAGAAACGCCAAATAATCAGGATGTGTAGGTCCCTGCGGCTTACTCATCGTCCAAATAATGAATCATTGTAGTCTCTGCATGAGCGCTGGCCGACATTTGATTGTGTTCTGTTACGCAACCGCAAAAGGTGACCGCTCTTAATTCATTGCATAAAAGTATTGGTAATGCAGACAAACGTAGACCACTTTCTACTCTAGACTTGATTAAGCCATTATGTTCGCTATAAAATAGCTTATTGTACTTTGCCGATTATAAGAACGGCCTGTGTAAGCTTTATCTTAGTGAATCACCATTATCGACTCGATATCGATCCGATTTTATCGATAAAAGTGAAAACGATATCGGTGTTGCGGCATTGTGAGGCTGTAACGGTTTATTATCAGCGCCCTTATACGGTCAACGCATTGATTGTATCTATCGAAAAGTTTACGTGCTACCGTTGTTCGCTTAAACGATTGAATACATTTGAATTTCATTTCAATACAGTAGAAATTGACTTGTACCCATTTACTGAAAATCTATTCGCTCGGTGATAATAATATATTAAATAGATATTGTTACTGAAGAATAAATTGCGTTATCGGTTAGATTAAATATGTTTCGGTTGATCGAATTAAAACATTTTAGAATGTTTTGGTAAAAGTGAAAGGCTAGAGTAGAGAGTATATCCCTTCTTTTATATTACATATATTTAATGCATGAAAATTGTGAAGATCATCCGTTTGAAATAAACGCTTACATTTGTCTCCTAGTCGTTCTTATTTTAACTAGTTCTGCTTGCTTTAAGAACATGATGAGTACCTGTCTACAGTTTGACAGATCGGTTGACGTTTATGGTCACTGCTCCGGTCCTTAGGCTCGTAGCGTGAAATTATATCTTATATGTCTTCCTCAATAAACGGACGAACTAACACAATTTTTCAAAGCGTTGTAATGATTTCTAAGAAAATCTCGTTTACCCATATCAATCCTACTTTTTAAAATAAATATAGACGAAAAATCGACCAATTCTCGTTACAAATACGTAACAAACTGTATATTATAAAAAATAAATAAAATAAACAAATATAACAATTCAAAATCCCTTCAATTCTTTTAAAATTTCATCAGTAACTTTGCTTGTCGTGACAACGTTTTGTTTGAAATTCAAATAAACCAATGCGTTTTATTTGTCAAAACATATAAACTTAGTAAGTCAACTAAAACCGGTTGCAGTATTAATAGGTATTTGAACTCGACGGCGCTTCGTGACTGGACGTCCGCATTAACATATTAACGCGGGACAAATGAGGGCAGTTGACATCCACCGCCTCTAAATAGTATCGTTTATCGACAAAATCGCATCGACCCGTGCCCCACCCTACGCTCTTTGATTTTATAGCTCGTTTTATTGTCGCTTCAGCGTAATGTCTCTGTTGGAAATTGTTTTAGCATCATTTGCAACAAACTTGCTTGTTATCGGCGCTACTGATAGGGCATCGATTATGAGATTTATGAGAATTAGCGCTTTGAAATAGGAATACTGCCATCGCTACCTGGTCGTTTGTACGATATCTCTTATTACTTTAATATAATGCTAAATTGTTTATTAAAGAAACAAGTAAAATTACCAACGACGAGATAAGATGTATGTACGTATAAATTACATTCGTAGATCAAATATTTCTTCTACAATACTCGTTGCCCACTGATGATCATATCTGCTTGTATATCTTGTTTATTTCAAATGTTAGAAGAAAACAAATTCAAATTGTGCTCATATTTCTTTATATTTGAATTTAATTCGGTACAGTAACTTAAAGTATTTTAAAGTTCTAAATGAATTTTCTTATAAATATTTTTTCGTCAGTCAGCCTATCACGATACTATTGTACACAGAATTATATGTTGTTCATTAGAATCTTACATTTTTATTCTCAGACTGCAAGCTGTGATTTAATTTCATTCGAGCTGATTACGATCGTTATTGTGCTGGCGAGTTACGATATGAAAGATAACAATCGAATTTTCTTAATTGATATTATGAAAACAGCTGTATGTATTACTATTATAGGATGTATATTGTATTAGGCCTGCATAATATAAATAAAAAAATATTTGTTTTTTTTTTAGATAGAACAAAACTAGGCAAAGGATACTGCCTGGATTTAAAAATAGAACTCCAAAAGGAACTCATCCTGTATTGTATATATATGGTAATGTTTAAATACTGCGTTTTGAGGTTAATATTACAATTTTTTGACAGTCGTGAACTTTAAAAAATGCCTTCCTTCTGTTGCACTGATTACCATATTATTTCATATAAAATCTACTACTGCTATACCAAATATATTGAGGAAAATGTTGATAAACGGTAGCGTGTTATTGTTTACGACGCCACGTAACTGAGACAAGTGAAGGATTTGTCAAAACCCACGCAGAGCACTCAATCACAACGCATAAGCCACGCCAGACTTATTGCTTACATTACTATTGCTTTCAGATAAAATATTAGACGAATTTATTTCGTGTAATGACTATGTCAAAATAGAAACTCATTAAAATTTTTGTTGAGTGTTCCATTTTGCAATGTAACTTAACTGCTCACTTGATTTATTTTAAAGTTAGTGTGTTAGTTAAGAAATTTGAAAGATATTTATTCAGAACGCACATAAGAAAAATAAGATTTATAATACATAAAATACGTGAAATAAGAGAAAAGTTAATCACATGCAAAATTATAGTAACTACGGCATACAAAAAATTACCACTAGATTGTTACGGCTAGCGATAGAATTACAGTTTTTTTCTAAGGTACATAAAACGCGATCACTTGGCAGCCACCATGATCGTAAACGATCACCATTCCTTACATTTTCCTTGGGAACTAAGACGATATATTGCTAGTGCAATAAAATCAAGATTCAGTCATACATCGTTCAAAGATTTGCAAAAAGGCATAGAAACTTGTGCCTGTATCGTAATGCGCCGAAACTGACGTTCGCTATTTAATCTTCGAGTCTGTATTTATTAAAGGCACGTCTACGAATGCTAAGCAGCTCGTTAGCGGGTGTTCGTCGAGACGTGCCGGTCAACGCTATGTTCAGTGTATTTAAACAGAGATATATAGCTCCGATAAAATCTAGTCGATCCAGTGACTTACGGTTGACGCGAAACATCCGATGCAAAAGTGTTTTTGTGTAACGTGATATGGAACTCGAAAGGGTATTAAAGGAGTGTTCGCAGCAAATCTCGTTCATGACTTATCTTGTATATATTCTAGCTGAGGCTGATTTTCCAATCGCAAGATAATTTTAATTTAAAAGATAATTATTCGTTACATTTCAGTAGTTTTATGTCAACTTGTTAACCTCAATTTTGTTCTACATTTAAAATTTAATTAGTATTTGATAAGACCCTTACAACAACCTAAAAAACTGCAGCTGGTAAATATATTTAATATATTTTCAACTATGAATCTTGTATGGTCGTAATATATATAAAGATATTATAGTTTGTTTACATTAAAATTGATTATTTAAATTATGATTTAGTATCGTGTTCTAAAGAAATTAAATTAAATTTAAAAATAGAACAAATGCTTGTGTGCATAACATTAAAATCAATGCGTGTTAACGTTTTCTCTGACATTCCTATGAGCAGAGGTGACAACATACGATCACATGGCCCATTTATTCGTTCACGTTTGTACAATCAATAAAGCGATAGTGACGTCAAGTAGATCAGAAATATAGATTAATAAAAAATATTACATATTTATCTGAAATCTAATTATAATAATCCTCTCACATATCCATAATATAATAGACAGCTAATACGTTAATGTCAAGTTTGTTTGTCATAAAACATTCACCAGCAAATGAACCGTGACACCTGCGCACGCGCCTCGCACGCCAACTCGGGCAATCGACCGGCAAATAGACGACAAAAAAAAACACAAAAACGTTGCTCACTAAACATCGATCGCTATACGAGACGTTAAATTTCAAACTATTATGAAAATCTTCAATGAGTGTTTCACATAACAAATAATAGCTTCTACGTCGTTTCGACTCATTTAACATCGCGATTCGCTCGCTCCGTTGCTTTTTATACCGCAATAGTTTTATCGTTTCACTCTCAATTTTCCCCATACAAGTATTTTTCGACAGCGCATAATCGCTCTCGTATTGTGGATCATTGGCATACGCCCGTGCCTCGGGCCATTATTCTGCTAATGCACTTTCTCTCCTTTTGTTCGTTTTTTTCACCGATGAAATATCACGTCAGAATGTCGAAGCTATCTGTCAAACGATAAACCGCTTTCTTATCTTAGAATCGATACGGTATTGTTCTTTGCTAAGTTATCGAAGTTCATTGACTTATTATCGATTGTTAAAGATATTCAATGGAAAGCGCTTCGCTCGTACCTATGAAGTAATAATTTTGTAGAAATCAATACTTAAGATTTCAATTGTCTCGTGCATTGAGTCTTTAATTCGCAGTATGTAGGTATAAATACGATTTGTTCGCATCGCTATTAGCCATGTTTATTGCAGTATATTATGTGACTATGATATATTTTTGCATCATTTAATTTGATCGCATCTTACATTACTTTGATAAAAAATCTGGTAAATTTATGTAAAAGAACTATTTTCTAATAACACTTTCAAAAAGATAAGATTTTTTGGATTTGAGTTATATAAAACCTTTTTTATTGATTTATTAATTAATTCATAATTATTTGATTATGAAAACTGGTCCTGCAAGTATGATGTTGATTATAATTAGAAACAATGTGATACGATTTTTTTTTTTTATAATTATATAAACTTACATTTCACGTGAAACCGGCTTATGTTATTTTAATACTCGTTACTTTGAGTTTTTTTTTTCTATTTAAAAAAACATGTTTATTTTTTAATTAGAGGTGCATTAATATGCACATATTACAATACTCTCTTTTTTCAATTCGAGTTAAAAAAAAATACGAAAAATTATTAGGATTATGATATGACGTTAATTTTTGGGAGTATCGAATATATAATGTTTAAATATTTCATTTCTAAAATATGATAAGTTTGAGAATAATATTTTTCCCTAAGATTTACTATTACATACAAAAATTATTTACTCTTTGCAAAGAAAATACCCTTAAGTGCTTAAAATCTGTAATTGGATTAGTATTCGACACAGAAGATGTCATAATGAACGACGGTGTAATATCTTCATCATTCGCTTGCCTATTTGGGGTCAATGGATGATATAAACTGCACGGAAAGGTATGAACAGAATTTTGAGGCTGTCTGTAAACCCTCCTTGGTCAATACCAAGTTTGTTTTTTCTTTGTTATCTGTCGGAATCATGTGTTTAGCTCTTATGTTTGCATAAACTATTAAGGCTATATAAATTGGATTATTAGACCACAAGTTGTTAATTTGAACCATTTTTAATTGCATTTTTTTTTAAATCTAAGTCACCTAATGTAGCGTTTTTCTTCTAATATTTTCAATATTTCTAATAACCAAAAATATATATGTATATAACAATCGCTACTGAAATCCAGAATAGTCGGTTGTGTTATAGTGAGTATTAAACAATTATTACAGTTGTCAGATTTTACACTTTACGATATTGAGAAAGGCTTATAAATACAGCAATAAGCTTTATTCCCATGTTTATGGTGAAAGGCAATTCTGTGGAGAATATTTATACTCGAGCGTCTGTTGCGAACTGTTGTCCATTTGTTACACCTTTATAGATTACAACAGAGGTCTCAAAGATACTATTGTGTTTTCTTTTGTATAAAAATTTGAACTATTATTATATGTAAAAAAAAAAAACAAATCGTTCTCGGCACGTTTTCCTCATAATTGTGTTATTTAACAGTTTGTATCAACTGTTAAAGAACACAAGCGTATATGGTTTTAACTAAATGGACTATAAAATCCTATCAAATATTATAAATGCGATATTAAGTTTGTTTACGGTTTAAAATCTTAATTCAACCGATCATCATGAAGTTTTGCATGCACGTGTTCAGGGCACAGAAAAGGGCATACCTATATCCCTATGAGTACCTAACAACTGTCAAATACGATGTTCTTCTTATATGATGAATTGCATGATTACTGAGAGCTATCCGGTGAATTTGTAAATCTGTGATAATTTAATTAATTATTTGATGAAAATGTAAATGTAAAAATTATCTGAAATGAGAAACTGCTTAAGAACCTGCAAGCCCGATGTTGCAGATGTCCATGGGCGGTGGTAGTCACTTTCCATCAGGTGAGGCTCCTGCTCGTATGCCACCTATAGCATAAAAAAAGAACTTCATGAAATAACATAAAACTACAAACGACAGTTTTTGAAAAGTTGGTCAAAGTGAGATTGAGTAACTTTACTTTAATCGGTTATTGGTCGCCTTTGACGGACGTACTTTGACGGAAGATTTGGAAGCTTCTGAAAGCTGAAAGTTAATAAAATTGGAGATTTGAATGGATCATTTTTCTTGAAGCTTTTATCTCAAAACTTATGTGTTTCATATTCATTCATACAGCATATTTTTATTATATCACCGTAATTACTTATCCAAAAGAGACCTGTATAATGTATATAATTTTATTTAAATAGCCCTCGATGTTTTTTTTCAACTATTCAGTTATTTATTATAAGATTTCGAATGCCCGCAATTATCCTTGGCAGGTGTTAAAATAATATTATTTTTAATAGCTTATTGTATTGTGATTTTATTTATAAACAAAAAAACTGTTGATGATAATTTCGGAATTTTCTCTTACAGTGACAAATTACATGTAGTGAGGTCCGTGTTTTCGTTCTTAAATTACAGCTCGTTAAATAATGACAGCGTAGCCAAGGTTTGCTAAATTAGGTGGTAAATTGTTTTATTTAATTACACAAATAAAACATATGATGATAATCATTGTTGTGATCATTATGGCGGGCCGAGATAAAATATTATGTAAATTATATATGACTTTTAAGTATTTAATTTTATGTCTGCAAATTGCAGTATAGCAAATGATTACTTACACAGGAAGGAAAAGTAAATCAATTTATATTTTTGTTTTTATCGCTTATCTCAAAAATAAACTATGTTTGATCATCGATATGAAATCAATTACGTACTGCAAAGGTTTGCTTTATATGTGAGTACCTACGTGTTTTTTTAAAATGCTTTTGCTATTTTGACGTCAGCCGTTATCTTACTGATGTTCTATTTTAGAATTAAGTGTATGTAATTTTATTGGTTTGAATGAATTATTATTTTTTTAAGAATTTAATCGATATCGTTGAAGAATTTTTAATTATTATATGTCCTTAAACTCAAATTACATTTATATATTACACATAACATAGGGTAATGTCTAAATGATCCACTTAATAGTAGGAAAATGACATAGATCTATAATGGTAGTATTAATTAATCGGATCTTTAGATTGTATGTTTCATTTATTTCACACGTTATATTTGATTGTTAAACACAATTAGAACGTTTTGTTATCATTTACCAAAGATTTGCGCCTGAGGTAAACATGAACCACCAAAAGAGTATCATCGCTGTTAAAATCCGAATATAAAATTCTGCTATAATCTGGTAAAGTATTCGTTTTTTACTCGATACGTGATGTACTTTTTTCCATTTAAAAAGAAAATTATGATATTTAAATTTATGCTCAGCGAACAGGCATTTTTTTTGTAAATAAGTGTAATGATTCGATTTCTGAATCGTCTTACAACTTCCGCGCATTGAGGTCTCGCCTTGAACGTATCGGCAACGAGGTGTTGACATCTCAACTGATATCTCTTTATGGGAGTCTTGTTCCTCGTAACTGTTATTACTCGATTATCTTTAAACGCGGCCGACATCTTAAGTGTTTTGTAATTTATAAACATTTTATATATTCCCTTCGCAATTCGTTATTATTCATACAGTCTTAAGGACGATATAAATTTGTTCCCATTAAACTTCACAGCTCAAAAAGTACTTAACTTTACAAGATTAAATAAATATTTTTCGAAATTTGAAAGTTAAATTACTCAATACAGATTAAATTATTTACTTATGAGAAGCCATTTTTATTTATAACTTGACACGACTAAACGTTAAAACAACTAGAACTGTACATTTCTCATTGGTTATTACTTATTATCAATTAGAATCTACCAATCAGAAATTGTTTAGATTCTTAATTTAAATTTCAGAATTTGTTTAAAAAAACTCGAGAAATAAATATTATCATACAGTGATTATAATAGTGTATTATATAAACAATATACGTACAGGTTATACGTATAAAAAAAAACAATAAATATTCTTCTTAAACGAGTGTACGCCCTTTGCAATGAGTGATGTTTTTCCGTTCGTTGCTCGATCTCGTAATTAATATTGCTCCTCGTTTCATTTTCAATTTATCAACGTTAATCAGTAATGCGCGAAACTCACGGTCGAATGTGTTCGGAAATTAATAAAATATTGTATATCTTTTTGGCTCCGGATAGGTATTATCTTCCAATAAATACATGATTATATATGTCATATTTGTTAGTATACATACATACATAAGCAAACGCTGCATAAATCTCCATTAAAATGTTCATATTATTTATTCATTACATAATTTAATCAATCACTTTAAAAAAATAATTGAAAACTACTAATAGAACAATAGTTTTAATTCGTTATATGATCTCTTACAATTAAAAGAACGCATTTGTAGTAAAAAAGCGAACCACAAGAGGACTAAAGTTAAACACACAACATTTAACATCGATACGATATCATTGAATAATCTATGGTAATCATTTTACATGTTGACAAAGCTGTTATCGGAACTGTGGAGGCAATTAAAGTAGATATATGTAAGTATTCTTACTTTCTTCGGTTGGAGTAGGGAATAACTCAAAATATGAGTTTAAATATAGCTTTCGCTGATTCTAATGAATTTATATTTTATAAGTCCAAATTCTAGTTATGACTATTAATACTTTTTTTTTGCTTCTATCTGTACATGGTAACAGTAGAGTGGAGTAGTATTGAGAGTCAACTCCCGTGTCGTGTCAAGAGTTTATACAAGTTGAGAGCTCACAAATACTTGTTCGCTATAGTTATGATAACATTTTAAATCTATTATTTCAGTGACTTTGTAAATATATTATAGAATCTATACTAATATTATAATTGCGAAAATTGCTCTGCCTGTCTGTCTGTAGTTCTTTCACGGCCAAAACACTCATCAGAATTTGATAATATTTGGTATAAAGACCAAGAACAAACCAAAGATCAATTCCATGGAAGGAATGAAGAATTCTTAGCACTAAACGCACCAACCCCTAAAACGCGAGTAAAGCCTTGGGCGACTACTAGTTTTATATAAGGCTTAACATTATTTATTTCCAAAAAGAATATATCAATTCACTCATATAAGAAATTAAGGTAAATAAAGCTTAACTTCTTGGGTACATCGCAAATTCACAGGCAAGAGTATTGAGAAGTAGAGGATTAAGATTAAGAACTGTTAGAGCAATGTATTGTTCGGGATAAATATATACTAAATACTACTTTAAATTAATATATATGTCGGAGAGCAGGATGCCGAACAGTTGGGTTCGGGGATTGACCCGACATTTGTATGACTATGTGGGCGTGCAATGGAGATATTCATAAAATAAAAGGTATTTAATATCGTCTAATCACTGTATTCATTGATTCAATAATCGTACACCACAATAATATCAAAGGATTACAATAATTCATCTCGATTAAGAGCAAATGGGTTTGCAAGCAACCATCGCATTCGAGAAGCTTGTCAAAACATAACGACTCGCATTGCCATGACACTTACAACTCCATTCGGGGTGACCCGCTCTTATAAGTAAATCAGCCATCAAACATTATTGCCAACTATTCGATTCATTAATTATCCAAATCAGCAACTAAAGTAACCACGCTCCGATATATATATATTCATTTATTTAATATATCTTTTTTTTTTTTAAATTCACTGGCCAATTTTTTTTGTTTCGTTAGCTGTTGACTAACAATTTTTAATATTATCAATAAAAATGCAAATTCAAATACCTATGTTTTCTTCTCAATAATGATTCTGGTCGAATATCGAACTCAACGATCACTGGTACCTATAATTAAAATTGTCATTATCTGGCTGTTTTGTTTTAGGACCATACTACATCTATTACTGAAGGTTTTCTCACACAGAAAGCGACACCCCTTGGCCTTAAATCTTTCAGATTGATCCGAGCAAGTTGTAAGTAAAGCACGTTAATTAAATGTGATGATATTATCGGTATTGTCTGTTACTTTCGGATTCGGTAACCTCAAGAGTGAGTGATAGCGATGCCAAAGTTTATAGTTTAAATAAACACGAAACCGTGGAAAATGAACGAACTTAGCGTTTGTTAACCGGTGTTTTCGTGTCCTGGTATATGTATTTAATTAAGAAATATTTATTCGATAATTTAGTTTTATAACTTCGTCAGAAATAACCCATTATTAAATGCCGCTCCAGCAAAAGCCTTCCATTTCGTTGACAAGAGCTCTTAGTTTATTCCACCATGTAGGTCCAGTAGGTAAATTTCTTCTTTTTCAGCTCGGATTTTCTTAAGCATGAGTTTAGTAAAACACAAATAAGGCACCCTTCAGTAGTTGCTTGGATTTAAATTCGCGATCTTATTTTGAGGTAAAGGTTTTCTATCTACTTAGCCACTTGGGCTCATTCAATTGTAAAATTTTGCAAAAGGGAAATTACCACGTCAAAATCAAGAGCTTGCTTAACTTTTGAAATAGCATTCGAAGATAGAAACACTCTCTTTTCTTGCTAGAATTTATGACATAATTACTACACTACATAATACTGATAACATATTGTACCAAAGATATGCTGCAAATTTTAGGAAGTAAACAACTGGTTAAACTTATTGGCAGTGGTGATAAAATCATTGGTGCCTTTATTTTCACCGGCTCCCTCCTTTGAAATCGGAACACCAACACAAAATATTGCTCACAGACGGTAGAATATATAATGAGTCACAAAAGTCTATTTGTAGATTTCACAAATATAACGTTTATGAAGAAAAAATATGCTATTTCGTTTTTATACGCGCAATAACAATTTGTTACAGAATTATTATTTCATAAAACCTTTTTTCCGTAGAGTAATGTAATACGTGACACCATTGTAGTGGACCTTCTATTATAAGCGGTTTGACTTTTTAGCCCAATGTTATAGAACGGCGTATGCCTTATCTGGAATATTTGAAGTGTCAAGGAGCTTAAAAATTTTCTTGCTTAAACAATAGCTATTGTTTTAACATATTAATAATTTTAAGCCATATCGTAATCTAATATATGAATAAGATTAAATTGGTAGATAAAATATTTGTATACCTCTAAAATACAACATTGTTTCGTTAAAATTTGCTATAAAATTTTCAAACTGTTTGTTGCAAAAAAAACTTGTATCAAAATTTGTAGTAAAAAGTATTTTTCGGTATAGATCAGATGCATATGGCATCACCGGGCGAACGTAATTGATAGTTTCGAATACACAATAGCGAGCGAGCGCTATCTGGCGCTTGTCCAATACAAGTTACTCGGTAAAATTCGGAACATCGGGTCTATTGATCTATTGTGTATCGAAAGAAATGAGCTATGGCATCCGGTGCCAAAACTGTAACAGGACGTCTTTTATTTCCAGTCGATTACAAAAAAACTTATATGATCGATGTAAATAGATTAACGAATTTGCAAAATGTTTAAAGTTAGTTACACGTTTCTGTTTGATTCACTTCTTGCGGATAACATTTACAAGGAAATATGTTTTCGAAAATTTTGGATTTTCGACACTGCAGTCTGCGAATTTTGCAAGCTATGTATGTAACACCGGTTTCTTCTGCCGGGAATTTATTTCTAATTTTATCCGTTACACATACTCCGAAGTCATAGCATAACTCGCTCCATAAAAGTTGAGCGACCTTGAATTTGTGGACTAGTTCAAATTTAGCGTCCACGTTTCATCGTATTCATATAGACTGACAGTTTCATAAATACAAATATTTCCCTGAAAGCAAAAATCAATATGATCCTTAATAACATTCACCTGTGATAGATGTAGTTGTTCAAAGCAAATAAATGGTAAGATACGAATAGATGGTCAATAATTCAAATTCACTTATTTTAAACAAACGACTGGAAGAGCAAGTTGATAATTTTCAAGTCGGCTACCGAATAGAATAGCAATGCGTCGCTCTAGGGAACGATGGTATGCCATTAATACCATCGCATAGCTCTGAGGCTTCAGTAGAACAATATGCATTGTCTGAAGTGCAACTTGAACTATGCGACGCGGCTAAGCGTGCCAGCGAGAGCACCTTGAATGAGTGCCCCGATTGCTTATCTGTGACATCTTTTAGCTCCGGTTGCATTACGACCTTCATTTACTAAAGAGCTGTAATATGAGAACGGATATATGTTAGTGTTATACTAAAAATAATTTAAGGAAAATCGCGTTAGCTTTTTATTTGATTCCAATGAATGCTAATGAACTACTAACATTTATACGAATACCCCTGACGTCTGAATAATTTGTATAAGAAAAAGACGGTCTTAAGAATTTATTCTTTACAGGGCCTGTATTATTTTTACGGGAAGCTATTACTATAGTATAAAACTTAATTGAGCTTAAATGAGCTTTTATATACATAATAATAGTGTATAATTAAAAAGAAAAGATCATTAAAAATGAAAGTAGAAACTTAACAGTTACCTTACCATATTCGTTTTAAATCAAAATAATATCGTTTCAAAATCGATTTCAGATTATGTAGTTATGCAGTCACTTAGTGAAAAGTCAAAAGTTAGCGTCCACGTTTCGGCATTTATTTCAGTTTATATAATAAATACTCCTCTCCTCAAAAGGGAGAGGAGGCCTTAGCCCAGCAATGGGACATTTCACAATTCACTTGTTTTAAACTCATAACTCAAAATCGAATTCAGATTCATTATTAATACAGAGATATTTTATATTCGACTCTGTTGAATATTTCCTTAACATCCCGAAAATATTGTATTCCCAGGTAACATTTTACTCATTTGTCACGAAGAGCCGTATCTCTTAATATATCCAGGATGGAGAATTTGTTGAGCCCGCAGCGAGATGAATAGACCTTGTTCCACTGTCAGACGATTTATTGGCCCCAAGTAATGCTTGTATGATTTGTTGACTGCTACTGATAACATGGGTTCCTGGTGAAATGATTTAGGAGACCCTGTAGTGGGTGTAAGCTGGTGATAAATACTGCTTTCCTTTATATCTATAGTTAATTATCATTGTATTGAAGTGCAAGTTCTTCTTGTGAAATTGTAAGCTGAATATATATAGGGTTGAATTTTTAGACAATTGTATCTTTGGCTTCCAGTAATTAAATAGTTTCTTTCTTGTCTTTTTGAATGGAGTTATTTAAATTTACATTTGGAATTATCGAATTGCGAACCGTGTTTCATAGACTCTTAAAAAGTTACAATTTACAAAAAAATTAACTTTTCATAATATTGCCTATAATATCCTGATCACTTGTAATATTCCTATTGAAAAAAAAGCAGGTATATTTAGAGTTCTTAAGTAATAATAATTAATTAATTTATGTTACAACATGTTTTATTTTTCGAAATATTGGAATTTCATTTATTTTTAATGTTACTCGTAGCAGCCCTGAAGCGTGCGCATGAGCGGCTAAACGAAATCCATTTATTGCTGCCATTGTTGCCCGCCGTAATGAGAAAAAAAGAACGTTTATTGTTCGCTTTACACATAGACTATGACCGTAAACAAAGTGCTTGGCCGTATTTTCACTTTTTTGTGTGAACAGAACGGTAGTACTTTGTCAAGCACGCCTTGTGCGTTTTATTTTAATGTTCACTGTGGATTGGGATGCGATAAACCAAGGGTTTAATGTTCTCCTTCTAAAAAAAGGAGGATATATTTCCTTTTTTTTTTTTTTACTTTTATAAACGGAACGGATATACTTAGTAATATCTGAAACAAATTGCAATGAACTAAGTACGATGTATAAATAAATATTATTACTCTTTTTGTGTGTGCGTGTCAAAAAGACTTAAAATATTTTAAATTTATTTTTAATATTTAGTATTACCGAATACTTCAACAGCAAATAAATCTTTTAAAGAAATAAAAAGTAAATTAATAATGACTTAAAATATATCAAAATCGTATTTTAATTTTACGTACTCCCAACAATACTTATTCATTCCAAGAACATTTTCTAATACCAGATTAAGTACAAGAAGCCGATCCGTTCACACAATTAAGCGGTACCGTCATATATCTTAACGTCATTAAATACGATACAATCCACAATAATTAAGAATGAATCGTGTAGGTGTCTCGCAGTATTGACTTCCGCGCGTCGAATCCTATTCACGATCTTGTGTCACGAATTTGCAAATGTTATACTTAGAAAAACATATTTTGAACCTTATTCGTATTAACCTAGGACTTTATATTCATCGTCAGATCGATAAGATAACATATCATTACGCCCCGATTCGCTGCCCTCTTGATATTTAAATTAAGTTATATTTTCTAAGAATGGCGTGTCAATCATGATTCGAGTATTTTGACATTAGATTTTTTTTTATATTGAAAGTCTATATCTGATATTTCTTCCGCATTGTCGGGTTATTGGGGTTAAATAAAAATTAAATTTAAATAAAAAACAACAATAAACACGTCAATGCTCTTTATCTTATTTTATCTGCAAATTGTTTAAATACACACACATATATATATATATATATATATATATATATATAATTAGATTGTGACGTCTTATCAATACATTTGATGCATCAACAACCATAATAGAATAAATCTCTAGATGAGCATACTGTTACAAACTGTTAACTATTTACTGTTCCTATCTATCTATCTATTTATCTATCTTTAACTATCTACTATCAGTCTCCAAAATCAAAACGAATATCATTGTAATTTTTTTTTCATTATATCGGTAGGCGGACGAGCAAATGGGCAACATGATTGTAAGTGGTCATCACCGCCCATAGACAACGGCGTTGTAAGAAATATTAACCATTCCTTACATCACCAACGCGCCACTAACCTATGGAACTAAGATGTTACGTCCCTTGTGCCTGTAGTTACACTGGCTCACTTACCCTTCAAACCGGAAAACAACAATACTGAGTACTGCTGTTTGGCAGTAGAATATCTGATGAGTCGGTGGTACCTACCCAGGCGGGCTTGCAAAAAACCCTACCACCAAGTTAGTACACGTAGTATTACAAATTTTTACTTATTAGATACAATCAGCAAAAAAATAGTCAGCTAAAACTTTAAAGTGTTAAATCCTCAGGTCAGTTTAAAATTAACGCATTATATTAGAATGATATACGGGTAGGTACCACCTATTGGCAGAGGTGACTATCATGCAGTTCCTTTCAAGAGTTTGTTCTTTAATAAATTTTATAAATTAAATCAGCTCTGAGAACTATAGTTCTCAATTCAAAATTTTGTAATGAATATATTCAAGACTATTAGATCTCTTAATGTATTTCAAAATGTTACGTATTGTTGATATCATTGATGATTAATTCACCTGTATTTTGCGCGTAACCTTTGCGCAGTTGTAACTGTTTCGTAAATAAGAACCGCCTTTGTTCGGTAAAAAGCATTTTGTGATATAATAATGATTAGAGGCGGATTTATTTTGTCTTCCAAATATTATGTTATATCGGGAAGTAATAATGTAATTGATCGTGAAGTTAAAAATAATAATAATAAACCAGTTTCAACCGGTGAAGCGGTTTGTGAAGGTAGCTTATAATGTCATCAATAAATATTATTTGCAATACTATATACAGTCATCGTAATATCTAATACAAGTTCTGTCTGTAATATCGGTTGTATAGATTTACATTGGTACCCTCATAGGAGATTTGTACTCTCAAGTAGCTTATCACGACGGTAAACTTAACGTGTATACAGAAAACATGTGTAAATTTTATATCTTAAATTCAACAAGTAGCATGTAACTGATCATGAAATTGAAGAAACGATCCAACAGCCAGTTAAAACCGGCATAAACCGGTTATTAAACAATCAATACTGAATATATATTATTAACAAATCTATAAAATCATTGTAATGACAGATATAATATCCATCATTATCATCAACTTACGGTGAAGCTCCTCCACTTCACAGCATTATACCTAATCGTCAAGTAAAATAGTTGTCAAAGTATAAATATCGACGTAGAGTACTCGTCGATAATAAGTATTGCATAATCATCAATATATCTTTTAAATCGTATACAAGTATTTCTCAAGTTGCAGAAATACATTATTCAGAAGAGAAGTCACTGTCTTCTTATTATGAAAATGCATTATATTAGATATATGTATTACTAAAAAGGCCAAGTTCTAATAAACATTTGAAATACCTAAAAATAACAAATCGTCTTACTAAATAATAATAAAATGGCGATATTTATTGAGAATACATATTTATATATTGATTACATTAGAAGATTTGATTTTATTTATACATAGAAAAAATATTTGAATGCACTAAATAATCGAATCACTTATTATTAGTAAATACACAGAATAAACCACTGTGTGAAAAAATATTCCTATTACGTAAAAAAAATATAATAATTTGTCGATCGTGCGACTTGTAACTTGGCGGTTGCACTACCCTGTAACCAGATTACGAAGTCTCCGATACTCTCGTACAAGCCAATCAGGACGAGATGAGTCGAGTCGTGACACAAGTCATGCTTAAAAGCTAAATCGATGAGGTGCAATATTTTAATGGGGACAGATGATAGCGTGTGAATGTTTCTGCCACTAGGAAGACGGCAAATCGCCAGCCCTTAAAGGGAGTGACATCACACGACACTACCGTCTAAGGCGGTGAAAGCGTACGCAATAAAACTATGATTGATTATATGATTGTGTCATCGTGCCACGAGAAGCCATGTATCTTAACGTGTTTATGGTATTTCATTTCGAAGAAGTGGATTTATTGCTTTTTAACAAACGATACTTCTTGAATTTATGGAACGGGTATTCGCTTGTGTTGCTAATTTATAGAGACCATGGGTTACTCGGCGGAAAGCGATGATATGCAAGGAATAGATACATTACAAGACACCGCTTGCGAGTTGGTTCAGCATAAACATGGAAAGGGAGTGTTTATTTTTTATTTTTCTTAAAAATCAAAAAATAAATATGGATATGGACATATATGAGAGATTTTGGCAGATTATTCATTAAGCCAGAGTGCAGGTTCAAGTCTGTCTAGTTATTTTTTTTCTTATATTATTTTTAATCCCCTTATTTTGAATAATTATAATACAGTAGATTATTTAACATAAATGTAGCCATAATTATGAACTAACTCAATTAATAGTGTAGTGTATAATTTTTCATGAATTTTAAATCTTCCTTCCTTGCTCACTTTGACGGATACATTTTCCATCCGTTCGCAGGTAGATAAATTATTTTAGAAAACGTGGAATAAGGTAAGTCTAAAATATGTTCAGTCAGCGCATCAGTAAACAAAACTCGAATAAATAATAGCGTTTCCCTCGTGTTTCCTTAACGGTCGCATCAGAGACGGTAGCCGTGTTACCCATCGCTCGTCGCGTGAGAACGGCCACCGGCCGAAATCGTCCCCGCATAATATTAGCATCAGTTATCGCGTGTTTCGATAAAAACATAAGTGTTGACGTTTAAAATGTGAGTTATTTTATTGTGACAAAGGTGCTTTACCGTTAGTGAAAGTATTTTTTAGTAGTGCACAGGTATTAATTTTCCATTGTATCGTGAAACTAAGCGTCGAGTTGAATTGGAGTCAGTACACTACTAGGACCAAAGAAGGAGATTCCATGTGATTTTTATAATGTTCAGCGAACTTTTGACTGAACTGAGCCTGTATAATTACAATCAATGGATGACCGGACCAGGGCTGACAATGTATTGTTTCTGTTTATTTGTATTGTCAATGGAGACCACTTTATTGCCTAATTGCTTATTATAATTCTTTCTATGAATGATATGTTTTTATTAACACGTCCTTAACGAGCAAGTTAATTAATTATTATTTTTTTATTTCTCTGACTCTATGTCTGCATTGCATTTATCTATGCATTTTTGTGAAGAATATCTCTGATAAACATTTATTATTAGAACAAAGCAGTAATGTAAGTCTAACCTGTCAGCTCAAACGGAACTGCGGAAGTGATGTAAGACGTAGCGAGGAGATAAACGAGAAAACCGTATCCCAAAAAGGCGAACAGACGCCGATCCTTTTTGGCAATATGTATTATTCATGTACACGAAATAAATAGTACGAGTACCTTCGGTTTGAACTTACGAACGTGAAACCCATGAATATCATTGTCCAGAAATGTCACGTATTGGGCACATCGGTCGTGTCGACCACTGACAAATGTAGGAAACGGACAAACAGATGCCAGTAATACCTTTAACAGGGCTCATAAAAAGAAATTCGAAGAACCGTTGCGTGACCCGCAAATAATAATGTTTAATGTATCGGAATTCTTAAATGTTCGATTGTTTTTTAAAACTTTGTATTTTAGTCTTTGCTTTTTTAATGTCTTCCATCGATGTACGCGATTGTACTTTTGATTGTAGCCGGCTTTACCTTAAAATATTGTTGATGGTGGTTTGTTTAGGGTTTACTATAAATGCTATGCTAGTAATGCTACAAAATCTATACTAATGTTATACATGCGTAGGTTGTCTGTTAGGCTTTACGACCAAGCCACTGAACAGAATTAGTTGAAATTGGTATGAAGCAAGCTTTAACCCTAAGGAGAGACATAGTCTACTTTTTATACCTAATACTTTTTTATGTCCCGTATTGATTTGGAGATAACAATTAGGTTAGGTACACACAGTTCAAGTCTCCATTTAATTGACATTTAATACTGTTATTTTTAATTTCATACATTAAACGCGCGACTCGTGATGTTTCTTTAATTATCAAAGCGTATAATATAAATTTAAAAAATGCTAAAGTTAGTTTAAAGACTTTATATCTAACGAATTGAGCAAATCCTAAAAAAATAAGTTTTTTGTCACCATCAATTAGTAGAGGTAAGTTACAGTAAAGTAGATAAGGAGTTGTGGTGGATAGCCGGTAAATAGTTCTAAACTCTTAACACGTTTAAGCCGATATAAGAGTTAAATATTATATTACTTCTATTTGGCCGGAGCCTTGCAAATTATCCAACATTACGATCGCTCCCGAAATGTTAACTTTATGTTACATAAAACGAAATAATTTATGTAGTTACTAAATGCCAAAATGATATTACTTGTTCGACTTACGGTACAAAGCGGTCGAGTGAAACTTATAACACCAATATTTAACTATGAAATACATACAAATAATCATTGAATTGCAGACCAAACTAAATACATAAAATAAATTTTCACTCATAAAGTTATGATGCAATATAATATCCCATGGGCCAAGTAACGAGATAATATTTCAGAAAGTATTGAACTGGTATAATATATTCATTCCTTGCTACAAATGGCAATAGTTATCATACAACGCTTATGCAAAGCAATTGATAGTGGAATATCGTTATTCAAAATATGTCTTTAAGATTCTAATCGTCAGCTCTAACAGTCCGTGGTGTCTGTATATGGTTCAGCTCCTTAAACAATTAAGAATAATGTCGTCGAAACATTGTAGTTGAAATAATAAGCTTAATTATCAATTGTATTTTTTTAAAATAGTTTTCATTTAAATTACCATTCAAAAATAATCCTCTTCGGTATAGTGACTAGATTATACAGCTATAGAATCAAAGATTTTGGGTTCGAATGCGAGGCTATATTGTTTGTAAAAAAACACCGGAGGTTCAATTCATTTTCTGCCGCCAGGGAGGCAATAGAGAAGGCTATGTTAGGTTAGTTAGTTGCTTTGTGAATTCATTTGTGCCTAATAATATCTCATGCGCTGCAGTCATGAGATTATTTATTAAGTAATTATTAATAATTTTAGCAATTTTTTTATCAATTCTACTACTATAGCTAAATATACAATATCTCAAATTCGATATAGTGCTGGAGGAGGAAGGCTGGCATTTTCTGCCTAGATTCACTTTTTGAGTAGGAATACTACTAGCATTCTTGCCACCATTTCCCGCGGTCATGATTTTTACAGTAACAGTTTTTAATTTTTATTTGTGTACAGTTAAGGCCTTAACTTTAATAATTATTATGACGAAATAAAATCAAAATCAACAAATAATAAGTGTCATTTGTAAGTAAGTATTCGAGACGATCAAGATGTACAGATGTAGTTAGTTTACTAAATACATTTTGAATACCTTTAAATAATGTAATATAAAACTGTTACGTAATTGTTGTGCTCTTTGAAAGATCATGATTACTTATTATTATCATTAAAGATGAAGTATCTACACTCTTTCATCCCACTACAACCTAATTTAGTCGGATTTTATTGTAATAAAACTGTCAGTGAACTCGCTCGAAACTCCGCTCGCTATAATAATAAGATCCTGGTAAAGCCATAAGGGACACTTTCACTTCGACGATGACTCAATTGAAAAGTTATTCCTTTTGTTCTGGTTTCCGCTGACCTTCGTCTACGTGACGTATTTCGTAACACTTCAAATGGTAAGGGTTATTCGTATTGAAACATATTATGCGTTATTTACCGTAAACACCTGTGTAATAATTTTTTTGTTCTTAAAGTTATTTTAAATATCGGTATGATTAAGATACCATAAGCTATATCGAAGGTTTAACCTAATTTAATAAATGTATATTTTAATTATTTAATAAATAAAGTCATATTATGAATATTACCTACTTCCCTGTTTATTAAAACGTTTTAAATTAGAAAAAGTTTTCAATGAAATCAGTATTAAGAAATCGAAGAGTTTCTCAGCGTTTCTTTAAGCTGTTCCGTTTCTAAATTCAAATATAGCTACTATTGTCTAGTTGTCAGCTCGCAGACACATAATGCCTTATAGAAAGAAAGGCTAACATCGCTACACGTGTGTTCAAGGCTTAAGTCACACCAACGCCAATTCCTTATTTGGGCGAGATTCGCACCCGACGCGGGGAAATTACATTGTTTATTTTACTATACACTATTTTGCATACAATCAGAGAGAAAGTGCTATTGATATTTTAATCATAGCAGCTATTTATTCGTCCGTGAAATCGATATCTCAATTGAGTTCGGTTCGCACCCAGATTTCCCGGTTTCTATCTTATTAACATAACTAATAAATGCTTACTGTCGACTCATTTGTTACTTTGTCGTAACATCGAAATATAAAATTATTCATCGATGCCGCGTAATATTGTTTATTGCTGATCTTATTTCGTGCTGCTCAGCTAGTGTAACTGTTAACTGTATAGATGGTTTCGAAACATAATTATTTTGAGTGGTTTAGCGTTAATATCTAGGAAAACTTGGCTGTGATATACAGCTGTTCAGAATTTTCGTATCTCGAAATTTGAAATAGGAAGATGCGTTTTCTTCCTAAAACGTCATAATACATTTGATATAAGATCATTGTACAGTCTGTTCTGAACTATTTGATAAAACAAACTCCTTTTAATTTTTGTCGTTATCCACGCATCTGTCGTCAAAAAGCATGTTATAGCAATTTGCCTAACAGTGGTACATTTACGGGTTATTACTGTACAGCTACCACAATCTGCGTCGGTATCTCTTCTGAATTTGAATATCGAATGTCGAACACGACTAAATTTTTTAACCCGATAAAGACGCAACAAATCTCACCATGAAATCCGTTTTGAAAAGCAAAAAATCGAATAGCTGCGAACGTAAGTTAATTCTCTAACTATTTAATATTCTGTTTATACATTGTGCTCGCATGGATTCATACAAACATTACAACTAGTTCATGAATGCATTATTTAACGAGTTGGGAACTGAATAGCGCATTAAAGTTTGAAGCAACTGACTTCGTATAAACATTTCAGAACTGGATGCTGCAACTATGTTACTGTTACATGAACTTTTTTCATATTACGACCGCAAATTTGAAACAATAATGAGCCGAGATGGCCCAGTGGTTAGAACGGGTGCATCGTAACCGATGATTTCGGGTTCAAAACCCAGGCAGGCACCACTGAATTTTCATGTGCTTAATTTGTGTTTATAATTCATCACGTGCTTGGCGGTGAAGGAAAACATCGTGAGGATACCTGCATGTGTCTAATTTCAACGAAATTCTGCCACATGTGTATACCGCCAACCCACCACCACCAGAGCATATTCCACCACGCTGCTCCAATGCGGGTTGATTGAATATACAAAACAGCAATTGGCTGATTGTTAATTGCTAGTTGCTGTGCAATGATTTGGGTAAACTTGATACGTATCAGTTACTCATCAGTTATTCTACTATCAAATCTACTTATGATCGCTTTGTTACAGGTTTAAGGGTATGTACCTAAGACATTGTACTTACATACACAAGAGGTATAACAATTTGGATATCATTATTACCGGCGTATTAACAGTGTCTATAATAATTTATGTATAAAACTAATGTTCGAATTTGTTCGTATTCTATGCGCTCTTTCATTGTACGTTTGATGGATTTTGTAGTTATTGGCATTTGAGTGAGGGTTTCTTGCGTATCAACGTATAACAGGTGCGAGTCACATTTGATAACTGTTAACATTTTTTTTTAAACTTTTGCTTTGATTAATTGCCACAGATTAAGCGTACAAGGCTTTGTTTTACTTTATTGCTAAAAACATTTTTTTAAATTTTTAACTACACTAAACAAATTTAAAAGCCTTTGAATTTCTCGTCAGTTTTTATTTTTACGTTTACTATGTCTATTCGCAGAGGTGACCTAATACCATCAGGTTCCCATTTCATTTCCTTTGCCATCCTAGTAAAAAAAATGTTCTCCTAATAACCTTGTCATGTGTGTATGTATGCTGAGTTCGCTAATGTTGTATAACCTTGTTCCGACGTTTTCCACGTATATTTGCGGTGATCGACAGGTAAACACTATTTATAAACGTTATGTTTTGGCCTTGTTCCGAATATACATTTTATTTTTTTATTTTTGAAACAATATTTGATAAATTAGATCTCTCAGAACTGTTATTATGTGGACTATGAACCAGACACCCTTAAATATGTCAGTGCTATTTGCCTAGATTTGTGTCGACTTGCCACACAACGTCTGATATAAATATCAGATGTATTTTTATCCACTGAGCCACAACGGCTTCTAACTTTGGTAATAACTTCTATACAATTTACCTATATTTTATTAGCTCTTTAGATTCATGCAAGCTGTTAAGTAACCATTACATAAAACCCTCTCACGGAGCCACGATTCGTTTAACACATTTGAAAAATGTTACTATTCGAAGGTCCGTAAAGCATTTCAAACGACTAGGGAATAATATATCTTAGCTTACAATTCGTTCCATACATTTCTTAAAACAAAGACGTATTGAATAATGTTAAAGCGAAAATAATACAAGAATCACTAAGTTAGAAGTATTTATAACGAGCGGAAGGGACCCGCTTTCCCGGACTACGTCGGCTACAGCTGTACTAGATAACGCTTCTACAGAGATGAATCATTGATAGAAAATGAGTGTTAGGTGATTATACTACTTTTTTTTATTCACCTGTTATCGCTTTAAGAATTTTCAGTCGTTACCTGTACTTTATCCGTGCACATAACGAATACCTATTAATAAATTATTAAATCACATTTGAAAAATGTTTCCCTTTATAATTAATGTAAAAAAATTGCAACTTTTATAGTGAATACATATGCTTGTTGGCGTGTAAGTGCTCGTGTTTTTTTGATTCATACCCTATGCTATATAACATAATATATAATATTATATTAAATTAGTAATTAAATTCATTTGAACTTAATTGTTTAATGACTTAAATTTTTTTTATGTCATCTTAGCCCTTACACATTATACATATTAAACATTTTTATATCAATACGCCGTTATCCAGATAATCTAACATGTAAGCCCCTGTCATTACAGTTCCGGTTTGAAAAATAATTCATTAATCATTTTAATTTTCAAACCGGAATACCAATGTAAAGAATGTTTTTTTTGCGGTAGAATACATGAAGCTGGTGGCACTCACCCAGCGGATGCACAGATACTGAAAACAATGCATTAATTGAAATTAATTTACGAAATGTACTTAAGGTAGTGTTCATTCAATTTGCTTAAAATTAATAACTTTTTTTTTTTTTAAATAAGTGTAAAATTGTTAGACTATAAAATATTATGTGCAGTGTGGAAAGGCCCTTTCAAGCGCAGCGCAGTGCGTGCGCGCATGCAATTGTATTTAATTTATGTTCAACCATAGCGATGCTTCACGAGCGGGAAAACTGAGAAGTTTTTACTTTGAAATTCTACCTTTATATAAACATTAAATAGTTCTATTAACATTCTAAATATTTCTGCGATAACAAAAAGCGCGTGACTAGTTTTTTTTTTAATTAAAAGTCTGTACCATAAATTATATTTATTGATATTATTTTTAATCGTTATAAAAGAAATATTTTAGTCATTATATAAAACATCAGACATGAAAGTTTGGAAGACGAAATTCAATAACAATAAATTCATCGTTCGTGTACATATAATTAACATTTATTATATGAATATTGACAATTAGTACCGCTTCATATATTTTATTGGCATATTATATAACGTTTTTTTTTAATACTTTCTTTTGCGAATCTCCATATAAAGAATTCGTCGGCTATTAGCGTCGGAGCTGGTTTTCATTAGGTCGAACCGACTGTCTAGCCGCTGCTCGGCTGACGGCTCTTCCTGGTTACGCTATATGTCAAGTCCACACTTTTATAGATTTGTTCACTCACGACGGCGCGCCTCCAAGTTAAGTTATCGACGCGCATAAGTACGGGCTCGTGCTTGCAAGATGTCTTAGTGTGTGTGAGATGATGTTCGTTCATTATAAAAACAGCAAAAAAAAAAAAATATATTAAATTATATTAAGTAGAAGTACGCTGATGGAGACGCGCACTTTCGTGATTCTATCTATACTGATGAGGCTCGTCACAAAACAGCTGTAAATTGGCTTCCGCGTACAATGGACGACGACGATGATTAAGAGATAGGGCGCACGTCGAACCGACAAGTGTGAACGGCGCAATACAAAGCTGCATGCTAATAATATCCGACACGGTGATTAAATCGTGGCAGAATTTCCGATAAATGTGTCGTGGCCGATATTTTTATCTGATCCCACTTATGTAAATAGGGCTATTAAATACACCGCCAATATACCGTTAGCTTTACTTTACAAGGTCGTATGTAAACAGTAAGTTTCGATTTGAACTTTAAAAAGTCTCATTTAAATGTAATTTTTGTTTACATATAAATTTAATACTAAACAAATTACACTTTATATTAGATACTATTGAATAAGTAATGAAAAATAAAATAACAAAGCAAAGAGTTTTTGCTTTGCTTTTTAAAGATCATGTAATCGTTAATAGATGTAAATTACTTACGACCTTTAAGCATTGAAAGCACCGATACATTCGTTCGAGTCGATGCAATGTGACTCTCTTTCATGACTATTTGAAGAAGTAAATAGAATTGTCAGCTAGAGTTATTTATATTGACGTGATTAATTTATACTAAACGGAGATTACACAACCAGTTCCGAATTACCGAACGGTCTCTATTAATTAATGTAAGTTTTTTTATTATATAACGCCATCATAACTTCTTCTGATTTACGATCAGAGCGCACTTCCAACGACGTCAGTTTATATTACCGGTTTATTTCTATTGGGATTTTATAGCACTTTTATAGTTGTAATAGTTACCATTATTTATTTGTTTGTTACAACTGATATCAAAAATGAGCTTTTGTTAATGTTCCAGGAATTCATAACTACTCTATACTTATTATAAACGCGAAAGTAACCCTATCTGTTCGTTACAATATCCCGGCCAACGCTGAATCGAATTTGATGAAATTTGGTACGCGGCATTATTAAACGCCAATGAAGTACAAAGGCTACTTTGTTATACTTAACACTTAACAACCAACCCATAAAACGTGAACGAAGCCTCGATCGATAACTAGCTTATTATGTACGTCAAAATTGTCATATATTTTTACCTATGATTAATTTTTATAATCTGATAATTGTTTGATATTAAAATTTATAAACACTACTTTATATATAGATAATATATGACGACTGTTTCCGATTCTAACTGTTCTACTGTGCTGATTGCTCGATCGTCCAAAATTATATTTCACAAATTTGTACATTAAACCTTTAAGTGAAGAAGTAATGAGACAATATGGATTTGGCTGTTACATCCTCTTTATAGAGTCTCATTCAACCGGCCAGCGGCGACACGAGGCCATGCGATGTATAAATTGTACCATAAGGTGTCATTGAGTAATCCCCTTTTGCAATGATAATATCAGTCAGTATCAAATAGTTCATTCGCTCGACTAAATATTCTGTCAAAAAAATTAAAAAAGTTAATAGCTGTCACTTTTAATTTAAGACAAGTTTATCGAGAATGTGGATGCTTTAGAAGGCTTAATCGATACCGACATCACAAAACTATCGTAATATTTACGTAATTAGATAAACTAATTTGATGTTAATAAAAGTAAAAGTTGAGAGAGCGAGATGAAAGGAACGACAAAACGTTTTATTTGTCTAGAATAGTTTGGTCAAGGAGTGGTCTAATAATATCGATTCATCAAAATCGTGCATTCGAAAAATCGATTTGTAATCTAATAGAAACGGATATTGAATTGCATTTCTTAATTAGATTATTTTACAATCGCCTCGGATGTGAGTGATGAACTTCGATTCGCATTCTAAGATTTAATGAATTCGGTTGATCGTTGATCTTTATCATCGAATAATCTTTCAAATCGGCATAAATATAATAGATTGTAAAATTACTTTTTACTGTGTTGTAAACCTTTTAATTTTATTGTCCGATATCGTAACTTGTAATTAAATTTGTTTCTTAATAGCAATGGAGTGTGTTAATGTTAGATTAATTATATATTTTATCATTATGCAAAATACGGTAACAAGTCATATTGGATATTTTCATTATTTCTTTTAATAAATTTTGCCAATTTATTTTTGTTAAAAATCAATATCTATCCTTTGAATCATAGGATATTACAAGATTATATTTGAAGTAAAATACCACCGACTTTCAATTTAAATTTAGATTCCATCGAGAAGAACGTAATAATCTTTCTTTTTTTTCAATATAATTTATTTTCATATTTTATAAAATTTTATTGGCCTACCGATTTATTTTTCAAATATTTTGAAACGAGCCCAACCAATACTGCTTCGAATTTATCGCCTTTATCGCTAGAAATTTCGGAACGGCCAATAACTATTCGAAATATGGATATGAATTTAAATTTAAAAATGGAATTTTCTATCCATTTTCTAGGACGCATTACGTATTTGGCGTAAGTCCAAACATTTGGAGCCGTACAACACTACTTAGCAAAAGGTTACCATTTGGGAACCCAGTTCAAACTTCAGACTATAAATAACGAACATTTCCGCGTTACATACGTGCTAAAGAACTGTCGACGTTTAAAGTTTTCATTACATAACTTAATAACTTTCTTACTTAAGTTAAACAAAGCGGTATGACGTGTTATGTTGACGAGTAAGCGAAATTAAAAGTTTTGTTCGTGTATCTTAACATATGCATACTTTCATAATTAAAATTAATAATTTGTGGTTAGCAATTTAAGTAAAACAAAAGCGATTGAGATATAATTTTTTTTAAAACCAAATCTTGATTATATTTTTAGGTTAATGTTATTTTATTATATATTGTATGGTTTTATTCATACAAAATTAAAGCAAATAATAACTGATAGTTATCGCTCGTTATTCTCCGAGCGGCATAAATAAATAAAAAACTGCAAATTATTGGTTTTTGGTTGGCAGAAACGATTATTAGTAGATATTGTCTTCGCAGACAAGCTTTCACATAACCATTTATTACCACCAATAAAAACTTCGTAGAGACAGCGTAGTTACGAACACAAGTGACATTATTTAGATACGTGTAGAGCATATATAATACGGCCAATGGTGACTGTGCCAATGCCTATGGACATAAGTTATTATTTACTGGTCTTTCCGTAGTGAATTTAGTTTAGTAACCATAAAATTTGATATAAATTTTACAGTAATAAATTATTTTCTTTTGGATTTTCAGGTATGTGAACGTTATTACAAACACGAAAGTGATAAAGCTCCATGTAAGTAAAGTATGATAAAATATATTATTTTCTTATCTTGTTTCATATATTGTTAAAAATAGTCATTATTATATATTTCCGAGTAATAATCTTCATTACAAATAAATGATTTCCTCGTTTGTGTAAAAATATTGCATTTAAAAAAAAGGTCGTATTTGTAAAAAGAACGACCCATTAGCCTAATAGTAAGTGTATGTATTGCCTTTATGTATGTATACACTAAGAGCCATGGCCGATATAGTCTTCCGTCATTTCTTAGTAGGAATAGACACATTCTTTTACTACTAAGACTTGTATATAGGTCGCTGTGAGGGAAGCGTTCTTTCGTCTTTAGCGGGACTATTAACCACAAAATGTATTCATTCTTGCGGGTATTAAATCTTAATTAAATTTGAAAATAAGTAATGTGATATTCGAAATATTTTGTATATTATTGTATTTTTGGATGTCGACATTAATACGATATAAAAACTTTTTAATGTACACAAATAAATTTAAACATAATATACAGATAAGAAAGATGTACCTATCCATGCGACCTCATTGGTAACACAGCGATCTCGTAAAGATAATCATAAAGTAAAGGAGTTAAAGGAGTGTATAGATTTTTTGAAGTGTGTAATAAAATATATAGCTGAAATTGGACTCCAATTTATAGTAAGTAAGCAGGGATACGTAACTGCGTAGATATACCGGTCTCGAAACATCAATAATTTCGACCGAAACCAGAAACAGATTTCGAAATCATAAAGAAAAGTCACTTTTACATAACAAATGATTCAATATCTTAAACGAGCCAATTTCATTTGCTACATTTACAAATAATTTGATAAACAAAAAATGACTTTAAAAAAAATGTAATCGCGGTTTCTTTCGTAATCGTAATAAGTAATGGTAGTATCATTGCTCCCAAACGATTTCTCCACGCAATGCGAACCAGCAGTGGAGCACCATTAATTCAATTTACCAGGATCGACTTTCTAAATGATGCACAAAGCTCATTTGTGGAATGACAAGTGAAATTGAAGCTGCCATTTTGCTTTCACGGGCTGAGCGGTGACATTTAGTTCTGAATCTAGATGGGGTCCAGATTATCGCGTGCAGCCATCTGTACTGTACCGGCCTACATTTTATCTCCTCATTTAATACACGGGAAACACTTAATGGCTATAACTAAACTTAATGCGCGATAAAAGCCGCTAGTGCTTTATTCGTATTTCGTAATAAGCAAATTTTAATGGTCTTGAAGATAGAGTGAAGCAAATATCGTTTTAAGTTTGAAGTAAGCGGTTCTGATGTGCTCGATGCGATTCAGAGATGAGAGGATTTGAACAATTTTGCTTATCCATTAATTGATATCAATGGTAGTGTAATATATCATTTAAATTAATTGGTTGGAAATATATTTGAACCAACGTCACTCACAATTTTGACAAATTATGTTTGTTTAGCCTGGAATGTATTGATATTTAATTAATCATTTGAAATAGTGATATTGTATGTAGGCCTAAGCATATGACCTACGATTATAACTATTTTAAAAATGTCATGTTGAGCGAGTCTTCCAGCATGAATAATACTGTGAGATCTTTACACGTTATAATTATACGAGACTCATTGACCATGCGGTGGAACAATTATATAGTAATTTTCGGAATTTATTTCCGAAAAAATAAAACATATTTCTCAGCTTCCACTGGAAATAGTCTTAACAGCAGGGAGTGGCTAGTAAATAAGTAAATCAAATAACCATTTAAATTGCTGGTGTTTGCTTTTAATAAAAAACAGTAACTCGTTATATAGATATAATAGACTTAGTATAAACTGACCAATATTAGTTGATTATGACAATAGTTAGTTTTTTAAATTAAATTAACCAGCTAAATAAAACGTAACCAGATCCTACAATCGTATATCAAAGACCATACATGGTGATATGTTTGGCGATTCCCAAGACAAATTTAAAGATTGTGCCATTTCTTCTTTGTCAATAAACAGCGACTGTAATTCCTGTGTATCGCTATCCTCAATTAAGAAATGAATTAAAACTATCAATCAAATGACAAGCGCCAGTAAAAGCTCCAAAAATTCAAGTCTCAAATAGTCTCAGCGCTATATTACCACCACAGAATTAAAAGTAGCCTCAAAATAATAATTTGGTCTTTAATATACTTGTTCGTGTTATTGCATAATGTTTTAAAACTAACGTCTTGACAGATACAACAATATGTATAATTTTATAGTCGACTGTACCGCTTTGAAGTGTACCGATTTCTTGCTAAGAACGCGCCTTGATTGTTTTGACGGTCGCTCCACTTTCCCGCTTTAATTTTAGACAAGTATTAATTAACTTTTATTTGAAACCGTTTCTATGGTACCGCGTTGTTTGCTACCTTGTGCTATATTTGTATATTATATTATTATTTGTTTTTATATCATCGATAACTACAAAAGTAGTGGTTAATCCTTTTGATTATTACGATGTTTATATTGACGTTATATTCAAAGAGTTTCGTGAGAAGATTCACTTTCTTCACGGCGTAGGCGTATTTCTCTAAGAGCTATAAAATTAGATTTTCATCGGTAGCCGCTGAAACTAGAATTTAAGATGATGCTATCACGATTTCGATAGGGCTGTCATTGTACATGCAACTGCACACAATTTGAGCCTATAAAATTGTTACGTAATCTGATGAACGGATTACACACGAATTAAAAAAGGCATACTTTATTCGAGTACGTCTTTTGTATGGTCATTATATAGTGTACAAAAAACTAAAACTGGTTTTTATTAATTTTATTAAGAAATTACATACACTTATACATTTTATTTTATTTATATTGCATAAAAATCCTAGACACGTTTATCTGTATGACGTTTTATTGTATACTTTGCCTCATTTATTAATCTCATAAACATGCATTTTTCAACGGTCAAAGTTAAACTTAGCTTTAATAATTTCCTTGTCGAAATCCAAGTCTTGTAAAACGGGCTCTAGTCTGTAATGATCCGAAAAGCAATCGTACAATAACTTTACATAAGAGTAATGCACGTTGTCACCACTACATAGATCAACGATACGCGCTCGGAACCGGTTTCTCCAAGGAAATGGGGTATGACGGACAACCGACTGTTATTTCCCCTAGCACATTAATTTGCAAGTTCATTGCTATTACGGTTGCAATAATCCTTCCCCTGTTAGGGTATTTGTCCAGATGTTGGATGTGGGAGGTCTGTTACTTTAATTTTTAATATTTAAATTGTTGCAACCCTAAACAATAGCGTTTTACCGGCCCATCGCATAACCCTCGGTTAGTGCACATTGCAATATTAATAAATTGAATACATTATATTAAAGTTAGCGAACAACATTAATGGATAGTAGAAAGCATTTAGAAGACAACGTTTGAGGAGTATACCTTTCCTCTGACCGACCTCAATTTAATCAATGTGATAAGAACTCTACGTTATTGTAACAAGGTTTAAAATTATATGAATTAAATGTAATTGAACAATATAATGGCTATTACTTATACTGACCAGATAATTAAAGTACATATCTACAGTTGGACATTTTACGAATATCGCCTATCAATGACGATCGATCGCTTTAAGATTATTTCATAAAAAAATCATTGTTTTATCGCTGATTATGAATTGTACGTCCACATATTTTTTCATAGACGTATGTCATTAAGATTAACTAAGAGAACGCCCCTAGCTGGCAAATATTTCTTAAGTATAGTTTATGTCTCAAAAGTATTATTAACAGAAAATTATAAATACTTGGAAATAATAATTAATTACTATTTTATTTGCATTTTGCTTAAATATTCTGTAAGGTTTTGAAAAAAATTAACTCAATAAAATTAAACCTATTATTAAATTTTCATATATTGAAAATGTCGGTAACACAAACATTTAATTTCTTCTAATATTTTGAACACACATCCTGTATTCTCGATAGGTTTACCTCTTACTAATTGTAAATGTTTTATAAGCGGTTTTAATTAGTGAATCTGGGAACGTTGTATGCGATCCATGATATCCCAGGAACGATAGCTCGTACACGCTCGGGGTCGCGTGATATGCCAACATTGCGAACCGGGGGCTTGCGGCGAACCATCAAACCTTTCTGTAATTGATTATATGGCACTGATACTATATATTTTCAGTCAGAGTCGAATGATATCATTTCAGGCATTAAATCGTTGCGAAAACTTATGTCTTAGTTCTTACCAGTTTTCCATCTCATTAACAAAGTTTACATTGTTGTTGCCAACAAGCGTCGATAACATCACGTGCTCGGTACGAAAAAACACTATGCCTATATTTCTAGCAATATTTAATCAATTAAGTCTCGAAAATGTTGGAATATTTTCAACCAATATCGCTACTTGTAATGCGAATTTTTTAGTTCCAAGGCGAGCACAAAAAGAGATATTATTTAAGATAAACCTAGCGGACAAGTCATTGCTAATTGCGACAATAAAAATTGTTGCGGACCATAAATCACTGTGCACATTCAACAATTTCCCTTAATTGGTCTCGTTTCCCAATCGAGAGATTGTGATCTCGAGCTGTGTGGCCGCTAGCCCTATGCCCAAATCAGCAGGGTGATCACCCTGACACTGACCGAACACGTGAAGTAATTAGTTTTGAGTAGACCACACACGGACAGCATTAAGCCAAAACTCAGGCGCCTGCATTTAACTTTCATCCTCCGAACGAGTCTGGGTCGCATGAATCACGCTGAGATGCAAATATGAGAGGCTTTGCGCACTGACTGAACTTTAATGGGTCATTTAAGGCTCTTGTAATCACTTCATGCTACTTTGTTCTTTTTTTTTTATTAAAAAACAAAAGAGAAATATATTTAAAAAAATGTTGACTCAGTAAGACATGACAAAATATAACAATTTTAATGTTACGGTATAAGAATACTATCATGTTTAGATAATATAATAACTTTATTGAGTGCCTAGTGAAAGATTTTATTCCCTAAGGGCACGCTATTGTACGGGATTTGACATGATCTATATGGCAGTACCCTTAGCGCCAACAACGGAGTTGATATCGGCATAAAACAGGCAACCAATGTAACTAAGACGGAAACATGACAAGAACATTGTTGCAAGGGAATTTTATTCCGTTACACAGGTTGTAGCACCAATTGTAGTGCTGGTCTCGTGTCTTGTTTATGACTCGAATATTATTAATGTGTTCCAGTTAAGTAGACCAGATAAACACCGAAAATTGCAAACATAATATGAGAAAGAACAATGTATCTTTTAGTCAACCGCTTTGTTGTCTTAAATTATTCAATGACTTCATTAACGTAACTTTCCCATGGTTTTAATGCCATTTTAGTCGTTATCCTCTGTAAAGATCTACTGATCTAAAAAGAGTTTCACGATACAACTGTGTTGCATTCAAATGCCGATGAATGCTCTTTGAGTTTTGTTTCCCTGGGAACTTCAAATTAACGATCAAATGATCAATCATCACGAGACACGATTCTTGACGTAACAGTTGTTGTATCCCTGTAAATTGCATAATTGGAACCGAATTTATCAGTGAAAGTGAGGAATCGTTGCACGCCGTACTAATGTAATGCCGGCTTAATGATAGATGGTCTCAACGAACTGTGCCCTCCCGTAGAAAGCTCGAGCATTATTTACGATGAGCGAAAACCTTTGTCGGTCTGACTGATACAATGAGCTTGCCGTTGTGATAACTACGGGTAATTGCATCGCTACTACAATCACTATTATGTTGACCTTTTTTAATTAGATAAATGACGTCTTTTGGTAGTTAGTGATCACCGCGCTTGTAGACATGGAATTGACATTGTAATCATTATTAAGCATTCCTTGCATCATCGATGCACAAACAAAAATTAAAACAAATTTGTTATGTGTCTAATTACACTGGCCTATTCACCCTTGAAGGGTAAACCAGAATAAAGTACAATTAAGTGCTAATTGCTATTGAATAATTTATATAGCGTAACATTATTGTTTGGTGGATAGATTATAGGGCCTCTGAGTAACAAAAAGTCTATCACTGAGGAGGGACTCGGATAAGGTCACAGGCGTATAAATTATGATATCATATCATATAATTGATGATGATTATGACTGTAAAACTTTGTGGCCGCGAAATACAGAAGTTCATTTTTTGCAGTTCTATTCTGCAAGAACTAACGTCGTATCTCACACGGAAAAAGTGAATGAGGTGATACCATATTTTCATGGTTATAATTATAACAGTTTAGTTTCAGTGTTTCGGGCACAATGAACATAAAATCTCTGCTACCAAGGATGGTGGCGCATCGGCTATGTAAGGAATATTTCTTACAGTACCAATGTCTCTATGGGCGGTGGTGACCTGTAATATAAAAAAAAGTTGCATATAACTTTCTGTCGTGTGAGGTTCGAGTTTTACCAATCCGAATAACCCCACTATTGCCACTTCTCGAAACCATAAGATATTAATAGATATTATTGCTCCATAATAGAAATGCTATCTTGATTTGCATAATATTACTTCTGAATGACTACATATGAATTATAATTATACGAAATTATAATAACGCAGCCGGACCGAACTCGCGTGTCATGTCGAATTATTAATACATGTTTAATTGATTTAGCAAAACAGGCGTTAATATAAAAAAAGTTTTTAATTACAGACACTTCTGTTTTTATTTTTTTAGTTGAAGTAACTTCATTATTGTTTTACTTCCTCGTTTTAAATCGAACTGATATATCATGTTACATTTTTTTTTTTGTATATTTGTTTAAATCGTAATGACAAAAACTTGCCATTTTTGTTCTTTTTTGTGTTCAATTTTTTTTAAACTAAAATAAAAACTTCTATTGCGTTTAATTTAAATGTGAAATAATGCATGAACAAAATATTATTAGTATTTACGTAAACTGTTTAGTCTTAAAAACACTGTAAAGTCTGGGTTTTCTATTGGGACTTTCATTAATGGCATATAGTATGTTCATATATTATATCTCTCTGCACTGTCAAGAACGAGATAAAATTAATAAAATATCAAAATTAGAACGGGCTGGATGTACGCACGTTCGTTGTTCACTGGACCGTCTTAAATTGTATTAACAGAAGGGAAAGGCTTCCATCCTTGATTTTTATTCGCAAAACACTTTCTACGCGCAGACTCGAAAGTCATAAATATAATAAAGTCACAGTTCGTATTAATGCTATCAATGGAGAGGCAATTAAATCTTGACGGTGTAAACAAAATTAATGCCTCGACTTTTACTCGTTTTCCTTCATCGACTTGTCCATTAAACTGGACTTGTATTTAACCATAACTAGAATCACTTAAGACTCCAATCACATAAGCTTATGACAAACGTTGGCGATAATGATCTAAGAAAGTGTTGACGCGTATTGAGCTAATAGATATTATAAGGATTTTGAACGACTTTGTAAATATACACAACTTGAACGCTACATTTTCGAAGTGAAGTAAACTTTTGGGATCGAATTTGAGTTCAAATTTTCTATATATGTGCGTTTCGGAGAAATCTTTTTAAGTCGAATCGTTTGACAACTCAAATTGAATTTATTCAACGTAGAATAAAATTTTTGTAGTTATGGGAATACTGCTACTTATTCAGAAATTACATTAACCTGAGTAGAACCGACCGCAGAAACTCAGTTGTGTTACTAGTCTAAGCTTGTAATGAGTCGCATGTGCTTAAGTTATATATATTTACTATTTTAGCTCTAACGTAGTCTTTAATCGTCTTTAATGATAATTATTTTTAATTTTACAAAGATCATTTGATAAAACAACCATGATTTCACATCATACTGTTTGTTCATAACCGGACCAACATCAGTGACTACTTCATGTACCAAATTGATTTCGAGATATCGTGCTCGACAGCAAAGAAATCATCGTGAGATAACCTGCTTAGGTTTGAAAAAAAATCTTAAACAGACTGACATGCGCTAATCTGCAGCAGTTGAATATTATACAGTCTACTCAAAACACTCGTATAATTAATTCATCTTCGTTAATAACATTGTCAATTTTTTTATAAGTAATTACTCTTCAGTACAAAATTATATGTTTATTAATAATAATAATATAATCAATGTAAGATTGTATACAACTATATAAGATATTTTTTTAAATCAAGTTTAACCCGAGTTTGTCGCGTGTATTTTTAACAATCTTATAAATGTACCAAAACATTTAGGGTTTCAAAATTAAATTCTTCGTGCAAATATAGTCGTTAAAAAAGTTATAATTTATGTTTAAATTATTGATACAACTTGCTAAAGCACGGCACGACCGTGGCTTGCGACACGCGTCGTGTCCCAAACGCTACCGGGTTCGGTATCCGGGCCGTGCGTTTGTCATTGTTCGCTTTAATTGTTCCCCGGTTATCTTTCCTTTCACTGCGCTCATGAACATTGGAAAAAGTTTGCGTTAATATTTACTCAGTTTAAGAAATTCAAATTTGCATGAATCAGATTAATTATATTTGGGTTTGTTCAGTTCTATGAATCATAATTTGTGAGATAATTATGATTCAATATATGTTTTAATGAATTAAATGTTTTTATTTAGTATCTTTATCTCGTATATAACCGTAGACATACCGCAGCATTCTTGCCAACATTCCAATCGACTATGATACGTACAAAAAATCTTATTTTGACTTATATGTAAAAACCGTTGGTAGTCATTATCTGCCATATAATTATAAATAATAAAATTTATTCCAAAACGCGTCATATCTTCTAGTTTTATATAAAGAGGCTTAGTAGCTTTCGGCTGCTGAATTTTACTTTCAGACATCTCGACAAAATTCAAAATTTCACCCGCACCACCTAAATCTCCGAAAATCCACAACAGCGCGATTTTTAAGACATTTTCTGCCTCGCACAACCACTCTGTGGAACCAGCTTTCGCTGACGATTTTTCCGAACAGATACGACTTGAGATCCTTCAAAAAAATAGCGCACTCATTCCTAAAAGGCCAACAACGCACCCACAAGCCCCGGTGTTGCAGATGTCCATGGGCGGTGGTAATCACTTTCCATCAGATGAGACTCCTGCTCGTTTGCCACCTATAAAAAAAGGCTCCTGGTTTATTCATATGGATAATAGGCTATTGAGATATTCATATAAATACCTACCGTTGGATAACAATGGGAATATATGTAGATACAAGTATCAATATTCTATCTTGTTATGTTTAGACGGATACTAAAAATCTTTTGTTACACAAGGAATATAGCAATGAAGTAACAACCGTGGAAAGATTTATCGATACAAGCGGACAAAGCCGCGGGCGGTCGTTAGTAAAAACATAAAACTTATCGATTTTAAGAGCGGCACAGTTATATAATTCGCTATAGAAATGTGACTCAACAAATCGATATTCAGGTTTACAAATGTAACCCTAATGCAGTTATCTAATATCGATTGCAGCCTCCCACGCCGTCTGTCACACATCAAAGTGAAACGGCCGGTGTTTTACATAAACATGTTTACGTGTTGTTAAACATTCAAACAACACTCGATTATGGACCAGACATGATACATCGATGTTATTTCATTATGATTGTCTCTAATTTTACATCGCTTTTGTTCTTACATTTTCTCTTCTGAGAGTCGAAGGTTGCAATTGATATTATAAATTGTCGATCAACACGTCGTTGTTAAGCTATTTGTCGATTCGAATTAGCTAGTTCCCAATATCCTTCTTGCATAGACCATATAACACTTTATGGTTTTACTAACAAAATTATATTCCTATTTAACTAACTTTAACTACAAAATTTTACCTTATATATCATTCCAGAAGACGTTGTTTAAAAACGAAAACGTAATTGGAACGTAGTTATTAAATTTGAATATTCTAATTATAGGACATTATGTACCTACGTCATCTAAACGTTATAAATCATATTTCTTACCTGCGCTATGAGTTTTCCAATAATCCTTCTCACTTTCGACTCAATGATGATACATACATTGAACAATTACAGGGTATACATAGATGGACTAGAGAAAATAAATATCCACTCATTGTTACATATATATGTATATACAGCACTATATATACTATATATAACTATTTCCATATTTGAAAATAATCCACCAGAAATTAATAAACTTCACATGTTTTTGTTTTTAATATTTCATAGTTTCTATTGAACTACCTATTTAAGTGTAGCCATTAAATTAAGTATTTGTTGTAAGTCCGAATTCTTGGTATAAACCTTTAATATATTAGAAATAACAAAAGTTTCTAATATTCGTATAACAAAACGGCCCCTACATAAGTATCAAGTCTTCACACAGACAGATTTTAATTCATATATTTTATTAGAAAAGTAACACAGATTTTACAATGAAATCAATTATTTTATTCAATTATGGTCTAACTATGCGTATGAGACGTCTGTCTACCTAAATTAAACCTATATTTCTGCGGAATCATAGGAAGTTATATTAGCTCCATATTCACTCCTTTCTTATGATGTAGCATAAAAATGTCGTTAACTTAAGTGTTTAGTTTTAAATCCGCCGATAACTTCAAATTTGACACGACAATAATGCCTCGATAAATGTTATTACATTTTTAGGCAACGATAAAAAGTGTTATAATTAAATTTGTATATAAAAAAACAGTAATAACTGATTATCTAATTATGAAGGTTGTCACACTTATCGGTATGCGTTGTTCATCTTCCGGAAACGGATCGCCCGGACCGGTCTGTCGAGAGTGAAAGCGCACGCGCCGCACGAATTGTGGCGAAAATGATCGACCGACTGTCATGTATTGTTTGATGGGGTTTGTAAATAAAAGGACGATCATTCGGATGTTATTTAATAAAAAATATTCTTGGTTATTTATAATAAATAATAATCGCATAAAAATACGATTATAAATCGTAATAATGCGATAAATTATTTTCGTGTCATAATTTATACTCTACAAATAATAAAATAATGTAATATATTAGGGGAATATTAATTTTTAAAGGACATGTTAATGATCATTATTTGGATAATTTAGTTAAAGAGATTATTGTTCAAGATATATAATCTGTAATTAGGCAATATCTTTGATTTTTTTTTTCGTCACTTCTGCTAAAGGTTTTATTGCAGACACAAGTAACCGCTATAATGCATTACTATTTTTTATACTAGACAGTTTTACGCAATAATTAAATGCATACAGGTGTTGTGTAAGAAAAAATCATTTCATTATTCTTTTCGAAAAGCATTGCAATAGAAAGTCGGTGATGTCATAAAGTAATTTATAAGACCAAATATTTTTTTAAATATGATAATATATGCGAGACTAAGCCGGAATTAATTGAAGTGTTATAAAACCAAAACAAGTTTAATTGGTTTTAAGTATTATAAAAGCGTTATAAAGCCTTAAATTCCTCGTTTCGTTAATTTACCCGTTCAAAATATATTTTATCTTGAATTTTTCCTTTTGAAATTTTAAAAATCAATTATCGCTACGTTTATGTTCTTTCTATCCCAAATGTGTGGATTTCTAATTATTACAGATCAAATATGGTGGACGATAGAAACTATATTTTCAAAATTGGAATTCTGTAGATTATAATTGTATGGATTTGACCTACTCGTTCGCTTAATTCAGCTTCATTATAATAACATGTAAAATATTTTTGATTCGATGAAAAATATGTGCTAGTTCTATGGGTAGAGGTGACGAATACCAATCGTAATTATGCTCGCTTGTCTGACATTCAACAATTAAAAAAAATAAAAATAGTTGTCCGTAGATAACTTGTATCTAGTCTGTGTGTAATTTATGTATTCTATAGCGTATCTATGAACATTGTATAAAGATATTCCATAGAAATATTTGTTTCTATATGTCTTGTTTATAAAATCTAAAATGAAAAAATATTTGGTATTATATTATGCATTATGAGCACATTTAATCGACATTTTATATAATAAATTTATTAAAAGCTACCACCGTTTCTTAGATTAGATTCTAATGAGAAGCACCTTTTTTATTAAACTTATTAATTACTGTTTTTCGATACTACTAAATGTTTTTATAATTGTCCCGAATGCGTTTATATTCCACCTGACACTTGTGAAATGTCACCACCTAATACTAATTACTTAATTTAAAAAAAAATATTAGTATCGCTAGCGTTAAAACGATTTTTTAAAATACATATACCGAACCGATTCGTGTACTTACGAACGTTTTCAAACTTTGAGTTTTAACTACACATGCACAAATATATCTAACCGACATTTAAACACGAGGCCATGTAATTGCGTACACACGATCCGGTTAAAATTTAAATATCTCGTTTTGAACATTCAAGAATACAACGTCGTACAGGTATGTCAAATTAAAAAACAATAAAGATTAAGATTGATGTCTGAATAAAACAATCGAGGTGAACTCTTGAGACGTCTGATTTATCATAAGAATCTTCATATTCATTATTATTGTTTCATACTCCGCTACCCGATATGGTATCGAGTGCCGACTCCCGACAGAGAAATTGTCTTGAGTAGTGTGTCCATTGAAAGAGATATATCTGTGACGTCTTTAATTCATTCCATCGCAATAGTGGACAAATTTTGATATGAAACACTAAGAATTTCTTCAGCCTTATAAATTATATTTATGTTATAGAGTCGTGTGTTTCATTTGTTTATTTATAAAGTACAATAAACTCGGAATTGTACGTAGTAATTTTACTTAAACATAAGTTCTGAAAATCTATTTGTGAATACCGATTTACATATTTAACTATGTCAAAGTAATACTTTGTCACTTTGATTCGGAACACGATATAATAAATAGTTACTAGTCTGAGATGGCTGAGTTAGAACATTATGGGGTTCAGTTTCGAACAAGTACCACTGATTTTTAGAGCTGGAAACCTGGAATGGAATCGTAAGGCAACCTGTATTTGTATCAGCCGGCATTGGAGCAGCGTGATGGAATAAGACTAATCTTTGTCGAGTAGAAGTGACCTTTGCCCACCACACAAGAGAGACATTTACAAGCTTGTTACTTAACCTTTTTACTATTTTTTTTATTATAATATTGATATTAAGTTTTTTAAAATATTTCGCCTTAATATAAATATTTATTTAAATCCGTGAAATAAATCGTGACACCATGATTTCCCCCGAGACTACGAACGCAGTAAAGACTCGTTAAATTCAAGATACGATCGAAATTAAGCAACATAAATAGCCTGATATTATTCTTTGAAATAACATTAAATGAATGGATATATATTTTTTAAATTGCGATATTTTTGCAATAAATGTAAGCAGTTGGATTAATAAAATTGAATACCGTGATACTTAGCTGATATGGGAGAAATCACATACCTGTCAAATAACGAAGATATGATTTCAACATTCTATGCTGGTCTTTACGTGTGGGAGGTTTTAATTGTGGCCCTGTTCGCCCACGGCACGTCCTGCTGATAAACCATCGCCTCTGACTCATTGACACTAACTGCTGTTTGTGACGTAGAAAGTGCAACCTTCTTCGATGAAGATTGTTTATATCTACGATTGAATTATTTTTAATCTAATACAGAAATAAAGATGTCATGTACAATTTGCTTTCGAAAGTCGTTTCACACTAAACATTAATAAATTATAAGCTAGTATTAAAATTAAATAAATTAATTTTAATAAAAAAGTAAAAATCGTTTTTTTTTTTAATACAAATACACATTCAGCGATGATGTCGAGGAACACACGTAAAACAATCAAATGAAACCAGGCCGATCGATCATCTCCTTTTTTATAGTCGATTAAAAATAGATTTCAAACAGTTCAAGATGAAAGTAAAACACTAGAAATTTCTAGAACACAAATAGCAATGACACTAGAATATAAACGAAATATCGCGATTACAATAAGAGTTGTAGAAATGCATGAGATAAGCGCGATACTCGTAACAATTATATTATATCAAATTTGTTATCGTTTATTGTCGGTAACAACGATTTTATACGTCAATCGTAAACTCACGAAGAAAAGCGAAAACTCGTAAAAATTTTACGGTTGGTTAAAGTCTATTATATTACTTTCCCTGTAACTTCCTCCTTTTGCGCTACATAATGCATAGCTCCTCCTAACGCGACTTTGTTCAACTTAGAAACGGTCTGTAGGTAACTTAAAAATATGTGAATCACTTTTTTCACTGTGACAATTTTAGATGAACGATATGTATTAGTCTTCATGTGCGAAAAAAATTTTCATTTTGTAATTTATCGTTTGGTAAAAGTTGAATATTGGAGGGTACATGGTTTCATGAAAATTTAAACACCCTATTTTAAGATCTATTTTATTGTTCTATTTTACTCATTTATTTAACCTTCTTTCTGTGTGTAATTTACATTAGGTTGTTCAGTGCTAATCTTTTAGTATATGTAGAAATAAATATAGTCTGGAAGCCTTTGTCGATTCGTTATTCCCATTTTGTTCTATCATCTTTTTTTAGTTATTTTGTGCACGTACAAATTTATTTTTTCAATTCCTATAGGCAAATGGATTCACTTGTACACATCCAATCAAGGATGATTTCACGTTTCAACCCTCCCAATGCAATTCCTCTTAATCGCCTATTCACACATCATACTATCTACCTTACAGTTCCGATGGTATTTTATATTAATGCATCTTGTATATCTTTTAAATTCATCTTCATAAATTTATTAACATTATCAAATACAAAACATAGACAATAATAAAACTGTGAGAACCCAACAGACAGACAGACAGGTTCTTTCGCATTTAGAATATGAATGAATTAGCACTAACACTTTCTATAATGGTCATAAATGTCACATAAAATGTACTAAGGTATAGCAGTATAGGGTAACATAAGTATATTATAAGAACTACTACTCAAACTCAAACTCAAACTCAAATTCCTTTATTCAATATAGAAGTATTACACTTTCTTATTGATTGTCAAGTTAAACACTACCACCGGTTCGGAAAAGAAAACACCCTGACCTGAGAAGAACCGGCGAAAGAAACTCATACAACTACTATATTTCGTAAAGATTTTGTTTTATTAGGCTATGTAAAATAATCTGCGTTATCAATGAAATCGTTACATCCTAATTGACTCAAAATAAAATCCAAATATTTATACTTACATAGAGATTATCTAGGTAACTACCACACACAGACATACTCTACAGTACAGTTTTTTTTTGCTGTTGGTATTGCTGAGTGAAGAGCAAATTAACCAGTGTATATATTATACATATCTCTATCTATAGTCTCAAGTCATCCGGGTGAAAACAATTTTAATTACTTCTCGATCACAGCGCCACCTATCGGGTCAAATCTAAACCAACTGGGAAAAGTTCTTGAAATCGATTCCACCATTAAGAAAATTTATAATTATATTAATATATATATATTTATTTTTTTATTTATTTGTATATATATATATAAAGGTTTCAGGCTAGAGCCATATTGAGAGCTTTTATAGTATATGGTTTATAGCGGTTTGGCGATTAAAAGTATCCCAATAAACGTACGTTTCTCTAGCTCACATATTTTGATTTTCAGTATTATTCTAAAACGTAATCGGGTATTTTATAATGTACCTGGTTTATGTAAGGACTATTATCTATTTAATGAAACAACAAATTATAGTTTATTATAGTTGACGGGAACCCTACGAGTCGTTCTTTAAGGTCGCTTCACGCTCTATTGGACTGGATAATACGCTTATCTATCATAATAGCCGTCATTATATAAAAAGAAGAAATGTTACCTTTTTATATCAAGTGAAGTGGAATTCGAAAGGGGTGAAAATAGTCATCTCGGAAAAAATGTTTGAAAGTTCAAAGATTACGAAGATGAAAAATGAAAAGCGCGGAGTTAATATTATTTGATTTTCATGCAGGATACGTAATTTATGTTTATTTAATTTAATATATCCATATATATGTTATTAATTGTCGGAGAAGAGTAACTTCTGAGTGTCTTGCCGGTTCATCTTATTTAATTCAATATTGTAAATGACTATATTCAAGTCCTTTCAATTACCTACCTGATGGATTGATTCAATTTGATGGTATTTGGTATAGAATAAATTGCCTTATATTAAATTAATAAAATCACTCCATTGTTTTTTTTAATAATACTGATTAATTAAATTTTACTTCCCTGAATTTATATCATTTCCAAAAGATCAACTATCGAAATAGTTTAACTTAATACTTAATCGCACTGTATCGGTTTATGTAAGTATATATTTTGTTTTATTAAAAATATTTTTATGAGCAAAATGTTATTAGTGAAGTCGTGCTGTTCAAAAAAGAAGAAAAATAATCTTCCTTGATTCGGTTTTGTGATACGTTGAGATCGTTAAGAACATATTTTTAATATTACGTTGACGTTTCGCTCACAAGTTCCGTATTCGAACTTAAATAATAACTCAAACGAATCATATTTCTTATAATTTTTAACGTTACTTGATTTATTAATAGCGACCGCCGAGTTTAAAGATGTTTATCGTACAAGCTCTCGGACTTGACTTATTCATTGTTTAAAACAATTTATTCATGCAATAATATAATCGGGTGGACCTTGATCTTTTGCTCTACACTGATTTACATTTGTTTTCTTCAAGCTCATTTCACTTACCTTAAAATAAATGTGGGGGAGCAACGAACAATGGGATAAGAACCTGTGTACGTGTCACTTGTCTGACTATTTTTCATGTTGAACAAGTAAGTTATTAAGGTATAGTGCCTAGAAGGCGCTTATTTTACTCGCCTAGTGGAAATAAAGTCCTAAGTGCATTCTGCTCCGTACTAGATTCTATGCTTAGTTATCAGGCAATACTCCCATTGTTTGTTGTGAATTGAAGGTATCCCTTTGTTGTAATTTATCATTCGATTGCGTGTTGCCTCTTTGCTTTCTGCTAGATGCATAATGATCTAGATTGTCTTTTGATATAGTGCTTCTATTTTAGTTTTAAAGGTCTTCGTTATTTGTATCTGATAAACAGACGATATTTGTTAAGATATTTACCACGACCATGCCAGCTCGAATTCTAGACATATTGATAGAGTATTTAAACTATCGTGTATATCAATAATACTTAATACATCCAATGGTGACTGTGTAAAAATAGAAAAAATGTCTTGGACAGATAAACGTTGATTTCACCGAAGACATTTCCCATTATATTTTTTTTTCTTTTATGAACTAAAGTCGCATATTTTTTAATTATTGAATTATTATTTGAATAACAATCATTAGTGCAATTCTAAAGTTATTTTATTCGGCATTTTAACGAGAATGTAAAAGTGTCGATTTTTTTATAAATCAATGTCTACTATGTTTCACCCTCGTTCTGAAATAAACGGCGTACTCTACCCTTCCCAATTATTTGCTATAAGGGCCTTTTGATTACTACTATTATCAAGCCGCAAAAAGTCGCCATCCATGCAAAGTATACTTGTGAAAGCAAACTATAATTAAAACTTTTTTATGTAGATACTCATAATCAACAATAATTAATTTTTTTTTTGTTCATTACTACAAATATAACTCAACTTACAAATAACTAATGTCTGCAAATTCAGTTACATAATTTACACTAAGTTTAAGTAAAAAAAGAAACCTAATTAAAATAAGTAGGTAATTGGCATTAGTGCCCCAGTTTTTTTAAATTAACCCTGATTTATATGAAAATAGTAACTCGGTTTAATAATATCATTTATATAAGTCTGTGGCGATTAATTGGAATGCCGATATAATCGCTTTATTAAACTCGTGATATGTTCTTGCCAATATTATTGTTTTAAATTTTAACATAAAAAATATATGACTAAAAATATGTGCTAAGTATATTGCAAATTCTATTTATAATTTGGTTAAGCTTAAAGAGAAAGTTTGTATATTTGGGTCACATAATGAGGAACACAGATATGTGCTAATGCAGTTTATTGTCTAAGGTTGTTGGTTATGCAATACCATGAAAGTAAATAATCCTGAATTAAAAATTTTGATGAATCGAAATAAATTAAATACATATTCGTGTTGATTTATTACGTTAGAATAAAAAAATCTACTGTCGAAAATTTAAATGGGTCATTATTAATTTATTAGCATATTGAACATATAACTAACGATTTTTTTATTGAATAAAAATATTGTTATGTTAACTGACTTATATATTAAATTATTTTATTAACATACCCATGTTATGTATTTGACTTATAAGTGTAAGTACGACGGAATAGCCACCTGATGGTAAGTGATCACCACCCATAGACATTGACGCTGTAAGAAATATTAACCATTTCAAACCATTTATATACATCGCCAATGCACAAACAATCTTGGGAACTAAGATGTTATGTCCCTTGTGACTGTCATTACACTGGCTCACTCACCCTTCAAACCGAAACACAATGATACTAATTATTGCTTTTGGGCGGTAAAATATTTGATGAGTGGGTGCTCCTTATCCAGACGAGTTTGTACAAAGTCTTTCCACCAAGTAAAGTCCCAAATATAGCAATCATAGAGAACATTAATTAAATCTCCAAATGTAATATCATGCAATTTTACAATTAGGCTTTTCACGCAGGCAAATACGCAAAATGAAACCAGTTACAATAATATATCAAAAAGTGACGGTGTTTCTGGACAGTCGACTAATATCAAAACACCTGATTGTCATTCTCCATTAGGCGTGATTACTTCAATACGTTGCGTAATATTAATTAATGAGTGAAAATATATATGGAATGTACACACTGTTCAGTCAAAAATCAACGTTGTAGGTATATTATTAAAGTTCACTTTCAATTAACAAATAAAATGTGATTCTTTCCAATCCGGATTTGCATTTTGGACTTTGATTTAATTAAATTATGAACGTTTTTTTTTATTTGTTGCAGGTAAAAATGGAATTTCGTCTGTATTCATTTTGATACGCTTTCGTCGTGTTTTTATTCGGTAATGTAGAAATTACTATTACTTCACAATGCAAATACAACTCGTTGGTCTAGTACCTGACATATTAGGCTGCAGATGCCGAGGTTTGCGTTAGGTTCCCGAGTTGAACCAATAGAAACCTGTTGGATATTCCTCTACACAAATTCGCAGTAGCGGTAAGAAATGATATTAAGAGATGTAATTAATCTTTTTTATCTTCGTTTTTACTTTTTAATTTACTGTATATATTTTTTTACAACTTACTATAAAAAGTAACAAAAAAGCTACTTAGAACTTGTTATTTTTGACGGCGCACAAAAACTGACTCGACTCCTTTAACAAGCTTAAAAAACATCTCGTTCGTTCTTTTACGATTTTATGATTTGAATTCTAACGTCACAGATTCAAGACTGTATGGAGACAGTAATACGTCATCGCTAAAGATCCTTAACAATGTTATTCTTCTCATATTTTAGTCATATTGTAGTTATACTTACTAATTAGTTATCTAACATAAACTACTAGTTAATCTACATGTATATATAAAAACGAAATCTGAGAAACTATAACACCTACAAATTTGAAATTTCGCAGGTAGGCTTCTTATAGGGTGTAGAAATCCGTTAAGAATTTTATGAAATACGCCAGATTTTACGAAACTCCAACCATAAGAGGGTAAAACGGGGCTTGGAAGTTTGTGTTTTAAAAATTTTGCGAAGTAACTAAAGAAACTGATCGACATATTTGGTTAATTATTTAACCGAAGTCATGACTTTTACATTTTTAAAAATCAAAAGCTAAAAACCATCATTCTGTGTCCTATAGTCAATATTCTTATAATACGCTCAAACAATCGAACTCTTATTGTTATTCTTAATTTAAACGTTTTCTGCGATACTGTTGCGTGTTCGTTTTCTTACAAGAGATTTATCGTCTTTGTGTAATAAGGTAACTGCGGTTACATGTTTATGTTTGTTCCTTGTGATAAAAGTATCTGCGTCACAAATTCTAGAAAAATCTTAAGGTTTACACAAACTCCTCTCTTTCATTAATTTTTTGAGAATATATAAGTTAAATATACATTAAGATATCTGGGTAGTCAGTATTTGCTAAACTATATATAAATACTAACATTTCGAAGGCAAATAAAAAAAATGCACTTGCCATTCTTATCTCGCCGCGTCTGAACTACATCTGGCCTTGGAGTCCGTTTTCGGTTTAATGGTCTACGGGTATCATATTCATCTTCATTCAAAATGTCAGCCATTCAAACAGACGTAAATACATTGTAAATTCTGGGCATAATTCCCAACGTCCTGCTCATACTTTACGAGGTTTAATATTTGAAGACTTATGAAGATTGTATATAGCAATTCATACAATTTTCGTAATTGCACCCGACGGACGATTATTCAGATTTACGACGACAAAATCACGTTTGTAAAATTCCTATGTATATTTTTCGATCTAGGAAGTTGTGCTGATGAAGGCATATATTGGATGCCTTATTTGGTCTCGTTAAATACATATTGCAATGATAGTTGTTTTAATTATAGGTGAGTGTAATTATCGATAACAGTGGCGTCTTTATCGCCTTTTATCTCGATAAAAAGACAATTTCATTCGATATATTTTGTACGTCAATTTAAAATAACTAATTTAAGACGAGAATGGAATTATCGAAGATCGGAATCCTTGATTGTTGTTCCTTGAAATTATTTACGAAACTAACCAATCACATAGTAGGTGGCTTGAATCTTAATTTCGGTCACAAAGTTTTTTCCGTATTTTGGTCATTAATTTTCTTTTATATTCCATATTGTGCTTCTCTATGATATCGTAAAATCACTACTTTGAATTAAAAATATATATTCATTAGAAATATTTATATACGGCGACAGACCATTCATAATTATAACCTCGGGGTTATTATTATTAAAATAATCTTTTAAATTAAATTAAATATGTTATTTTATGACTCATTCATTTGGCAAAAGTAACACACCAGTGCACACCTTTGTGTGTCATATCTAAGTCATAAACAGTCAAAAAATCGTAATTACTAATAATTATTTGAATCCGGTTTAATTTTACTTTGAATTTGAATGTAATTACACGAACTATTTAACATCGTTGCCTAATTAACAGCCGATGAATTTTAAATCGTTCGTTGGGTTGTGTAATTATTTAAAATAATAATAACGTTCAATTAAAAGTTCACTTAAAATGTAAACTTAACCTATAAAACCAATTTGTCGAAACATACCTAATTTACTGTATTAAAGCATTGATATAATATCCATACGCAATCCAAGAATTTGATATTAATTTGCTTTTATTTCCGTCCGCAAAACAGTTATAGAATCAAGCTATAAATAAATTATTTGTCCACACTTAAATAATACGCATTCATACAAACTGAATAACATATATACGTAATAGTAAATTATGGTTGAATACCTATTAAGATCAGTCTTTATTAAGCCTTATACACACATCAACAGAATTATTCAAAATTGCAGAATTATTCAAAATTGTCTCTTTTAATATTTAGGAATTAAATTTTGAATCAGTCCAATTTTAAATGAAACATAACCTAGCATTAATAAAAATAACGAGACTGTAGGTTCAACTGTAGGTAACGTGAAATCCCATATTAATAATGTTTCATATCATAACATCGTACATTGACGTACATACTTTGCTAATGAAAATCGAAACATGCGTTTATATACAAGAGTAGTATGAAGTCTGAGCACTTTAATTTAAAACTTACTCTGCTTTTGCATTTATACAAAACGTATCCGCAGATTCCACGTGGAATAAAAATATGTATTAGAGCGTGGTTCATTTTCCAGCGTATACTAGATATTGATACACAAGTTATAAATCAATATTATGAGAAATTCCTTAGAAATGATAATTTCAAATTATAGTTCAAGATATGAATTACCCTTATATGCATAAATAAAGCGGCCATAAATTAATTGCTCAATCTACGAGTACCATTTTATAAGGTCACAGATGTAACCCGCATAGCTTCCGTGTTGGCTTCTCACTAACGAGAGTCTATGCAAATATCAATTAGCCGGTGAAATGTTTCCTCAATACACCAGCTACCTGCCCCGATACTCAGCTCTTGCTATTAATTGGTTGAATTATCGCAGTACGTGATATGCTATTTCCGTTGGATCGAGTATACAAAGATAGTACTGCACGGCTTGGTTACACAATATTATGTGGTCGCGTTCCCTAATCTCTAAGAAAATAAGGATACGAATTTCATGTTGAAATAGAATTCAATCAGTCAATTTCGATTAACTAGAAAAGTCCTACTTTGAGACCTACTCATATCGCAGAAAGACTATTTATGCAGGAAGTAATGGGAGATAAATGTCCATGAAACACAAAGCGGTTTTAATTTTTTCATAATTTATATTTCTGATTGTGACGTATATTTTATTAGCTTTGTTTTTAACTCGATTATCATTGACATGCAAATAACAAACTGACTGCAATTTTACTACATCATCGACTCTATTATTAAATATGACGAATATACGTAACTCTAAAGACTTCATTTCCACTACAAAAGGAAATAAAAATGTATAATCTCCTGTCACGTCTGTAGTTAACATTGTATCTAGCGATGATGTAAAGTGACTTTCATTACTTATAAAGAAAACATATATTGCAAAAGTTTATAACCGTCGCAATTCCAAACTTAGAAATTATACGAAGTCTATAAATAAGATATTATAGAGGAATAGTATTCAGTTAGTAAATATCGTTAAAGGTATACGCGAAAGCAATACCGAAGTAAGATAGCACTACAGATACGTATGCAATAAATTATAGCAAAGCAACGAATCTTTTGCCTTAGAGAAATTTGTTCTCACTCGCACCAAGGTCCGAGGGTTCGATTCCCGCCGTGTACTTGTCGGCCGATACGTGCCCGCCGATAAATCGCTCGACACCTCTGATACTACAATGGGAAAGAGAAAGTCTTTTAAGGAAATATCGCCCGCTCGGACAGCCGATTGGCAAAAATGGGAAAATAATGTTGCCGTAAGGAATTGCGGACATTTACTTTCTTATAGTGAACTTTGATAAAAGTTCATTAGATCATTTTGAAAGTAGAATAAAAAATAGACACGGCAAAGTTGAAACAGTTATAATAAGAAAATTAATAAATAATGCTGAATAAGATCTTTTAATTTGTTACAATATAACTGTTTATACATATAACAAATTGTTAATGTTATTGGTTTAATAAGAAGACAAAACAAAAAGTTGCAATCGTCTACAATCTGATTAAATGATGTGAGTAAGTTTATCGCTTCAGTTTGTAAACCACCTTTAATAGGTGCCTTCGAGAGCGAATCAAATCGTCAATCTGTTATCCCACTAAACATCTTATGTTTATCGTCATTAGCTTTAGCAGTTGATTTATCTTGCCGAACATGTTATGTGTTCATCCTTATACCAAGCTGAATTTTGATTTCTTTAATTAGTAACTCGGAGAACATAAGATTATATTTTATTGGTAATTTATATTATGTTTGAACCACGCTAATATCTCACATCTTAACTTGACTAATATTACTTATTTTACCGTCTGTTTGTCTTATTTCGGATGGACTTGTTCCTTTTCACGGAAAATATTGGTCATCTCATTTCATTTTACTAAATAAATCATATCGTGCGTTTTTATTATCTTTGCGAAACAAAAACTTTATTTTGATTCGTATTCTTATTACAGAGCCGTATTAATCACAATCAATAACAACCTCACAATTTAACGAGCTACTGGCTTTTTTTATAAGACCAATAAAAAGCAAAACGCGATTCGTTACTCGCCATTGCTAGAAAGAATGCGCACAGTTGACTCGGTAGATGGACGATAAACTCCATTGCATACCAGATTCGAGAAAACTGATACAATTAGACGGGGATTCAAAAGATCGGGTCATTTAGATGTGGTTATTAATCATTTATAACAAGTTACAATTTCAGAAGCGATATCTTTTTTTGCAAGATATTAATTTTTTATGTTAACGTTCAAGCGCATGAATAAAAATAGACGTTTTAAAAGTCTAAATCATTTTAATTCGTTTCTTTAGCTTGTTAAGTTTTTAGCCTTGACCTTTAATTTTTTGTTTGTTCTAGAATTTATATTTTCTATAGTGTTCGATTTAAAGCTTCTTAGGTATAAAACTTGACCTATTTTTGACAGAACTCAAACGTTGTTTTGTTTTGTCTGATTATCTGAAAATAAATCAAAACTTATTTACTTTAACAAAATGGATATTATTAAACGATGGAAAAAATGTATTTGTAATTTCTAAAAAACAGAAAAGATAGTTTTAAAAAAATTGGACTAAAGATTTCATTGTATTACGAAATCGTATTTTTTGACTACTTCACATTTTTACTGTTATAGTTTTATTACCGAATTCCAGACCAACATCTGTGTTAAAGTGGTTTATAGTTTTATTATTATTGTTATAATTACTAAGACTAATTGCCATCAGTTACCATCTAATAGGTGGTTACCGGCTTCGTCTGCGACTTTCGTTCAATTTATTGTATTTCTGTAAATTATTTACTACGTGGTGGTAGAGCTTTGTGCAGTCCCGTTTGGGTAGGTAGAGGTACCACCCAACTATTAGATATTCTACCGCAATACATCAATATGTGGTATTATTGTGTTCCGGTTTGAAGGGTGAGTGAGCCATTATAACTACAGGCACAGGTGATATAATATCTTAGTTCTCAAGGTTGGTGGTGCATTGGCGTTATAAGGAATCATTACATAGTATAAAACAAAGTCGCTTACTGTTTACGAGAAATAATGGCTTATTTTCGAAGCATTAATCGTTACATAGCTGTTTATATCGTCTAATGACTGAAGAACTGTGAACGTTAAAAGACATTTTGTAGTATGCTTAGTATCAGCATTGCAACCGTGCGAAGCCGAGGCGGGTCGCTAGTAGTTAATATTTCTTACAGCGCCAATTAAAATTTGCGGTGGAGACCACTTACTATCAGGTGGGCCACCTGATATGTCATATACATATAGGTCATATGTCGAGCCGACTATCATTAAAAAAAACCTATTTTTTTAAGTTAAGTTTATATGTATGCGAAAAATAATAATATCGTCATTAAATATAACTTAAAATTTAAGGTAATCACGGTGACGATTATGCAAATGAACGGAGTGCATATCGACAGTACCGTTGCTCCTACGTGGTCCTAACGCCTAGCGGCCGCCGTCATCCGCTATTAGCCTTCAGGATGTGGCACACTTTCATTCTACGATGGACAATCCCGTACTTTTGCTTATTATATTCTACACATATATTATCCAATTTAACTACCATTACGTTGTGATGACACTAAAAACGTTACGATCGATGATGATCTTGTAAATTCATGGTTATTGTCTTTTTAAAAATTCTCATTTGCTAAACGAGTACTTCGGTTACGCCCTAATTGGTCGACGATTATTATCATTTCCATCTTCTCGCATCAGCATTCTCACGAGAATCCAAGACGCGAGACTATTACTATTTACGCTCGTACGTTAATTCAGTACCGTAAATGGCGTGAATAATTACTTTGGTGATTGAAAAAGTAGTCAGATTCCTTGGCTAAACCTGAGGTGGTTTGAAGCTATGCAAGTCTATTCTCGATTTTTTCAATTTCAGTTTAAAATGCACTTCTGGGAGTCTGCAAATTGTGCGCGGGGGAACGAGGGGTTGTCAAGATGCGCCAGTGCGTCGGCGCTCTGCGAAACCGACCCGTCCGTCAGTCTCGCTGTACCGCGAGCGTGCAGCGGTCGTGGTAGAGGGGGCATATGTTTTGTCGCTCGCGTTTCTTATCGACTGTTATTCGCGGTTTTCTGTCGAGAGCGCACGTGTAGCCGGCATCGAACGTCACTATTATTTACGACGCTCATGCACCTGTGACAGAGCAAATATTTAGCGTGATGTGAAAGACCTTTATCGGTCTTAACGATTTGTGTTTTCCAATAATTCGAAACTTAAACGACATTGTGGTTTGTTTTATTTTGTGTTGTTATATCGAGAACGGTGCTTTTGGAATACAAACTCTACCTATGTTCTGATGTTAGAGAGCAAATTTCGGCGACAGCCAGATCGTAAGCATCTGTAGTTGGATGAACGCCAACACCGACGCAACTAAGGTGAGCGGAATCCTGAAATACTACAATCATTAATATTATTTTTTGCGAACTGCGAAAAAAATTGTAACTGTTCGTTTCGACTTTATCACTAGCGCTATATTTACAGTAATATCGGCTTATCGTTTCGTTCAGTTATTTCTGTTTACGTCGATCAGCTTTATCACGTATCATGAAAATATTCCATATTGGATTTCCTTTGAATTATATGTCGTTGTTTTTTCTGATATGATTTATAAAACTGCGCATCAGTATGGTATTAGAGTTGTTTCCTTTCATTATTTTGATCTGTATTTCGTATTCTATTACATGTTCTGATATTGTATTCAGTTTAGTAATTGAATTAAGGTCGTAAATGATTTAACCCGATGATTAATATTTAATATATTGCATTAAATAAAATTTAATTTATCATTAATTTTAATTTATTACCCCCAATTCATAAATGATTTAGTAACAATAAACATAAGTTCTATTTCATATTGAGGTTTAGATTCAGGCGATTTTAATAAAAGATAATGATTTCCATTAAATTGTCTATTAAACACTAAGGGACAAACAAAATAATTATAGAGTAGCTTAATTTAATGTCAAAAATAATGTGACTAATAAAAACTTTTCACTTCGGAACTCGTAAGTCATTTTTGTACTCGCCCAAGGCCGAAGTGTGAGACCGAATGTAGTATCGGTATTACTATTACGTATAATTTGTCCAAGGCCGCAGTCTTATCAATGATGTCGTATCAAATTCCTGTTGTTTAATCGTGTGATTGACTTGTTTATGCGATTGTAACTGGACCTTTATTTTAACTTTATTTTTCGTCTGATCGTCTAGCGTCTAGCCCAGTCTGAAATTATCTTTATGTCACATTATTTTGTGGTATGTTTGTTTTAGTAGACTATATGCAACGATGTTTGAAAGTTCCAAATATTAGTGTTTTTCTAATAAGCCATTTAAACAAAAAAAAAATTAGCCCTCACACGTAAATCATATCCCTATAGTCTAAAGAGAAATTAAATACATACAAAATGTATATGACATTTAAAAGAAAGTTAAACATTCGTTGCGTACAAATAGCAGTTTTAATAATAATGTTACGATGAGATCATAACTAGAAGCTGGTTTGACTCATCCTTTTGAACCTAACGCCAGACCCTACCACTTGTGTCAAAGAATAAAACGCGTCAAATGTTATGTAATATTATAAATTGCGATTTTGCCAAGACCGGGTCATAACTTCCATTACTCACAAAGGAATCTCAATAGAAATGAACGGCTAATGTCTAGCTAATCATGTATTTTAGTTTAAATTTAAATCATTTAAAAATATATATTTCAATCAATGCCATAAAGTTATTTAGATTGTATACAAAAATAGATGTTTTTATAGAAAAGTAAACAAAAATAGTATTGGGACGAAGATGTGCGGTAATTGCAACTATCGAAATTACTTATTTTAATAGGTTTACAATAAGCAATCTTAGGAACTTCGAATGATAACTTCATATTTATCAGAGGCAGACAGCTGCCTAGCTTCGATTGCGCATGCGGTTATTTTCAACGGACACTTAGTTATCATGTCACGTCCGACATACTCTAGAATAGGCGTCCCCTTAACTCTAACTTTGCTAACTCCTCGAATAGAACTGTCGAATTCCTAGTGATGTTACTAATATTAATTTTAAATTTTACAATTTCTCTCCGAGTGTGCTAAAGGTAAATTATATTGAGTTGTACATCTAATGAGTATTGCCTTTATCGTAATCAGCAATACATTTGCTCTAGGTTGCTCAATGGATGGATTTTCATCTCGAGTGGCGAATTGATTCTGACTCACAGGCACTTCAGAATCTGACCTCCCAGAAATAGAGTGAACGTGACCGTCTACCCCTGGTTTTTTGGTCGTTTCGCATCGTCACTCATTCAATTGCCTGTTGGCCTTACGCCAGGACATTGCGGATGCCAACGTGGGGTCCAATTCTAGAAGGAGACTTATGTCGAACATATAGAGTCGTAATTGCGTCCACTTTATTTATTCGGATGGCGCTTAATCGCTTAATCTCAAACAGAATTAAGTCGCCGGACAAACGTTTTCTGGCGACTGCGGTGAAAGCACACGAACTTGGTGACATTTTTTGCGGTTTACTTTTGCCAATTCGAACGTGATTTAGATTTTTGTTTATCACTAAATATACAGAAAGCATTGCCCTCGTTCGAATATTTTGTATTAGAAAATTGCTATCCGCGTTAAAGATAGCCAGTCTACTCGACATACATACATAAGCTAACTTCAGTTGACTTCAACTGCGGTTGTAAATCGTAATAATGCACACATACATGTATTATTTTGGGTCATTTATTTCCTGCTATTGCTTAATCCGCAAGTGCAGTCGACTGTACAATTACCAGTACCGAATTTAGTTTTACGAGTGCCGGCCCGGGCTATGACGCGCTCGCTCACATCAAACGGCAACACTCATTGTTAATGTTTATTATTAGTTCCCATGAACCGTTTACGTTACACTTGTATGTAGGGCCATCGTTTTCGTAACCTTGGATTGCGTCTGTGGCCGTAATCATTATTAAGAATATTCTAATTTCAACATTACTTAAATATATTTGTCACTGTTCTTAATATAACTATCAATGTGGATTAGGCTAAAAGAATACCAATAGTGGATTCAACGCGTGTACTAGGATGTGTATTGATGCCATCAGGTCATCAGATGCCGGTGAACAATGCGTTCAGTCTACCGAAAGTCTGTATTGCGTTAATTATTCATGTCATGGGCCCAAAAAGTGTATCGAGAAATCCGAGCCGACCGGTCTGTGTGACCTATTCATGATCAACTAATCGATCTAATTAGTTATCGATTTAATGTAACTTTTTTATACAATTTAACAATTTAACAATATGGACCTTAATTGTGCTTAAATCCAAAAAAACAATGAATATTGTTCTGATTTTAAAGTTGTATACGCATGGCTATAAACAATCTTTAATTAATTCATTGGGAAACCCGTTTCGCTTTTCGGCTCTCATTGGTTTTGTTCGTGGATTTTATGTTTGCAAATATTGGTTAAGAGGTCGATTATCGGTAAATGTCTCGAAGATGGCGACAATTCACGTGACAAACAACGAAATTCGATGCAAATCTTTTAAAAATAAAAGCGCTTTGAATTTTATTGTTGTAATGACACCAATATGTCACTCGACCTGCCTCGCCAGAGAAGAGAAAAAATAGCAGTAGGGCTAGAAAATCGGAACTCCATGACCCGTATATGGTGAAAGGAACGAGTTCTGAACGATTGTTTAAGTCATCGAATAACGGTCAAAATGGGATAAAAAAAAACCTTTCGGCGTCTCCATCCTGCGTAATTGGCGAAGGGTTTCGGAATGCGGTCTGACGAAGAAGTCTCCCAAACGAAAAGACGTATGACCTTAAATGGAATTGCAGATGCCTTACATTTAAATAGAATTTAAATTTTATGGCGATTAAATTTTTTTGATCATTTTATATCGAGTTTTTTTTTAATTTTAAAGAAATCTATAAAATAAAGATCCTTATGATCCAGTGTCATAAACTTTTAAAATGTTGTTTTGAATACTAAAACCACTTTGAATATCATAAAATCGAACGAAATGTAGTATTTTTTTGTATACGAAGAACTAGATACATTAAAATGTCATGACATTTAAATGTTCGTCACTTAAGGTGACACGGTTTAACGGTGCAGCAATCATAACATTATCCCTACACTTTGAAGTAACGAGCCACATCAGCCCCATAACCAAGGAATGTGTGTTAAACTCATCAAACCACTTCTAAGAAGGGCGGGCTTATATTCTATAGAATGTTAGATAAACTGCGGAAAACATAAAACAGTAAAACATTTCCTCGAATACTAAAGAGGTTTGATCTTTAACTGCTATAACCACTCAAATATATTGAGTCCATTCCAAACAATATCATTAGAACATAAAAGTACTTAGAAATTAAGTACTTTCTTTTTCTGGAATGGAATGGAAGAATAGATACTTCTTGTTATGCCTATGTAGGTAGATATATGTACAAGGACAAAGGTAAAAACTTTTTATTAGATGGCCTTTCTGTTGACCTGCCTTTGAACTAAATAAAAAAATAATAATGCAACATTCCACTAAAGATACCAACATTATATATAAAATGATCTTAAACTAGTGTTTAGCAGTTGTATAGATCATCTTAAACAGATAATTTAAATGTATAGCTTGATAACTAGAAATGAAAAAAAAACAAAATTATTTTCAAAGAAATATCGATACTTCTTTGTATGCTAACTTGATTGCATAAAATGGTCAATGCTAAACTTGAACTTGTTCTCAACCAGTTTTGTTTGCTATCGTCTTTAGATGTCTGACGCATGTTGGATCGCGAAAATGCGATTTTACAGAACTAACATGGTCGGTACAGGTGGACGAGGGGTCTTTTATGGTATCGTTAAAAAAACGACAGCTGGTCGACCCCATATTAGCGCAGAGGCAGCGAAAGGTGTAGTAAGTTGCAAGCTGCCTCGCAAGACGAACAACTAAGCCTAATAAATAACTTCAAGCAGTAGTTAAAGGGCAAATTAATTTTCTCAACGCTCTGACTATGTTAATTACTTATCCAGAGCAACCTGTATGCTTTAGCAATAGAGTACTCATTTCGTTATCACATTTAACATCAGCTGCAAGTGACTAATTAAAATCTCATTAAATTCTTTCGACGAATATATCCGCGGAAAAACATGGAAAATACCATTTCGTTAGACTGGTTGTATGAGTTGTATGATTTGCAGGTTCTAGTGATAATTCCATATCGATTACGATTAACGTAAGAGTTGTTAATAGATCAAGTTAGTGTTTTAATGTGAATTCATTGATTATACGAGCAGACTGTTTCGTACTGTCATTTCCTACATCACAGTAACGTGTCTGAATCACATTAAACCGCTTCCTCACTGGACTAGTGTACGTACTGTTGTGAACAGACAGAGAAACTAGTGAAATATCGCAGTGCATCCATTATTCATTAATTAACCCACTATCGCCGCGCTATAACGGACCATCCTCGGAAGCTAGACGGCACGCTGCTAAATAACTAAGGATGATCGTTTGGAACGAGTTATCAACCGCAGATGTTTCTTCTATCTCACATTGTAAACGTTCGTCGACACGACCATCGATGCCGACATATATACACGAGTCATTAAATAATTTTATGAATTTAATTTGACTTTCAAAATACATATGCGAAAACTTAACTTATGTTATCTTAGGTAGTTACTCTAAAATATTAATGTGATCGTAAATTTTATAAAAGTAATATTTAACTGTGAAAAAATGACGCAACAGTGAAAAGGTTCTTGATTAAAACGGTATCCCAATAATAACAGTCTTCCGCATAATATTTGCGACATCAGCTATATTCGAATGCAAATCATAACATTTCCGTACACACAGAAATGATTTCTACATCAACATAGTTGCATAAACATCGTAAATGCTTTGTAATTGTAAATTACAAGATTTAAGATATACATATCATCATTGTAAGTACATTTGAATTTAAACCTGTAAAGTAAAATTAAATTGACTTGTTTCAAAATTTAATCGATGTACTCTTTTATTTGTTGGATTTGAATCTCAGCTTTGAAAGTCAATCGATAGGAAGTGTCGCTTCCGCACAAAAAATATCAATGACTTTAATTCGTGTGCTTATTTTAGTTCAGTATTTACTTTTTTTTCTATTGATACCGAATATTATTATAATAAGGTCAGTTATTTTTAATCATTCACATTACGTCTGCCAATACTTTAAGTATCACTTTCAAACATAAGGTACAAAGGTACAACTAAATTCCACGATCGATGACCTCGTCATCGGATAATCATTTGACCCGAACTTGTCACTTCCCAAAGGCTGTCTACGATCGAGTTGGTTATCAATCAATCAAGCTTTAATATAAACATACGAATTTACATCTTATTTACCTTTCAATAAAGCACAACTTCGTTAAATTATCGTCCAAATTTTTATAGTATACTTAGGGGGGAAACTGACAGTTCGTTTGAATGATAGCAGTTTTTATGCTGACATTAGCAACATAAAAATGACCTTGCCAACATCCGAATTGCGTCTAATTGCATTAACATTTTCCGTACGTGATGTCTAATCAAAAAAAAAAATTGCAGTATGAAATGAACGCTTATATTTCCTGCTTACATAATAAATTTCATGGTCTTTAACTTATCTAGAGAGGTGATCTTCAGTTAGAATTCTATATTTCCGTGCACGGATAAATATTTCAAATGCATAAATAAAATATCGATAGAATAATAATAAATCTCGATACGAGTGCTGAAGTGGCGTGATTTGCTCGATTATTCTTCCCGTATCATTCCGGGCCCGCATGTCAAGCTGCAACGTCACAAGCGAATTGAATAAGTGCCTATCTGAGATAATGTTTACGATTAAATACTATATTATGGAAACGAATGTTACTCTGATTACAGATCAATATTTAATATTAATCAAAAAGCTGCACTTTATCTTTTAATCATTTATGGTAATTCCATAGCAGATTTTAAAAAGTATTACATTGATCATTAGTTTCATAGATTGAAACTGTTTGAGCTTGTACGAAGAAAAAAGTTACCGTTCGTAACGCTAACAAAAAATGTATAATTTGACTACCTGAATTCGCTGAACGGAATAAAAAAACCAACCGAAGGTGTAGTCGTGCCAAATACCTTTATATCGTATTGGATTACAGAGTAGGTAGTTTGATGCGCAATTTATAAATTTCTGTCTTCTGATAAGATGACAGACGCGACGTTGCGTTGTACAGTGTAATAAATTACGTAGGCGTACGATTCTAAATTCCACTCTTGATTTCTCTTTACTATTCTAATCTCTAACATAAGAATATTATGCTCTACTGATAAAATATGTTGATTTACAACAATATACAAACTACCTACATATAACTTATTTTTGTTGCTATAATTTATATTTCACGGCCAAACAACCGAATTTTGGTACTGTGAATCAACTTTGAACCCCTAATCCATAAAACTAGCGAGCGAAACCGCGTTCGGCAACTAGTAGTTACATATATTCGATTGCAACCGTAAAATTGTTATAGCAACTAATGCTTCGCAATGTTTATTTACAAAACACCCACTCCGATAATGTTTCCAATACAACCATTCAATCAAATCGACCTGCACGTGTATGTTTTTTTAATCTTATCTACCGCGTCTGTGAAAACTACATTGATTAATACCGTCGATTCACGTTATAATTGTCTGATATTTGCACGGATCTTTTCATCTCTTATTTTTATTAAATGATCTGCAAATAGTCCGGTATAACTGATTTTGTACTTACATCGTCTACACGAGTAAGTGGAATCAGAAATTGCTAACGTGCTCTTGATTTATTCTCGGTTAGTACAATATAGCATCTGATCTATAAAAACTATAAAATAATACTTCTTATTATGTATTATAAAAAACCCCTTCGATTAACCGATGATTTCGGGTTCAAACCCAGGCAAGTACCACTGAATTTTCATGTGCTTAATTTATTATAATTCATCTCGTACTCGGCGGTGAAGGAAAACATCTTGAGGAAATCTACCTGCTTGTGTCTAATTTCAAAGAAATTCTGCCACATGTGTATTTCATTTGCAATCAACCCGCATTGGAGCAGCGTGGTCGAATACGCTCCAAACATTTTCCTCTAAGGGAGACGACACCTTAGCCCAACAGAGGGAAATTTACAGGCTGTTAATATAAATAAAAAACTGATTTGACAACCCCATTCTCAGTACAGTTAGGTGCATACGGTCCACAGGATATAATGCGGTTTGCGTTAATTTCGCTCGGACGCACGCACAATTTCCGTTGAACTGCGGTACGTTGTACGCACGTATCTAGATCAATTTTTATTGTTGGATGTTTTATGTGCGGATAGTGTACCACAATAGATGCAGGTGTACGTGTTTACAACGTTGTATCGTTGGCCTTGTCATGTTTTTATTACCTATGTTTTAAATTTGTCTATTGCGTTTTACGTCTTACAGTGATGTACACGAGAACAAATTACGTGTAGTTATTATTAGGTCATAAGTGCTATAATGATTATATATTCTTTGTTGCCTTTTTTTCAGCCAGGTAATAGATTACCTGGGTAATAATCTTCAACGTATCACTGAAATAAAAACGAGAATATATTATTGAGGGATTATTTTAATACGGACATAATTGGCGTGCGCCTACTAATGTTTTTTTTTCGTATATGTGCAATAGTTTTCATACTCCATCCTTTAAATTAAGCTGTTATGTTTGATAGTTACAAATTGTCTATCATTTGTCAGCAAAACGAGCATTCCTAGAATCTCCTAAGAATATATCGGTGAGTTTAATCAAAATATAGAAGATTAACATTACGGCTTTTTGTAGCAATAGATGGGGTTCGTCGCCCCATTATATCTGGATTCAACATAATAATTTCTGTTTTGAAGGGTTGTATCGCCGCCCTTTCTCTGACGGGGAATAGCGTGACAATTTATTGGCTATTCTTGCACAAAGCTAGAGAAAATTTATAATGTGATAATGTCAGTTTTTCATCCTAGTTTATTACGAAGGGATTTTGGAAGAATCTCTTAAACGCTTAAATGTGATTATAGAATGATCGTAAATAATACTCGATGACACTTTTGACTATATTTTACAATTCTTTGTTATATCAGTTATTGAATCTGTGTTTGTCTCTTTTTTGAAAATATAAAACCATACATTTTTTTATAATCTTATTATGTACTTTTATCGCATGTTTTTATCATAGATTACAGTAAATTGTTATAATTACTTTGAGCAAACTAAACGACTTCTAACTATTAAAGTATACGGAATATATTTTTAAAAAATGTTCAATATTTACTAATAGTTCTTCCCACGTCGTCTCGTCTTATTAAGTAGATTGTATGCTTAGTGTTTTCTGATACTGTTCGCTAGTAATTTTGGTGGGGTAAGTTGGTGTGAAGCAAGGGTCCGGTCACGTGCATGCGCGTGTCTGACAAGAATATTGCAAGGCGATAGAGCTGTCACATACTGATGTTTATATCATCTATTCGAGCCCATAAGCGTTTTACGTAATAAGCGGCAACCAATCTCTCGTATTATTTATTATGAATGATTAATGATACGCCAGTGATATGTGTGATGAGCTGTCGTTTTATAAGCTCGTTATTTCGATTCAATCACAGTAATTATGTCAACGGAAAAAGTACAACCGGACTGTTCTCTTACAACAAAAGTATTCGCAACAACTCCGGTCAAACTGTTCATTAATTTCGGCACCTCCATTGTTATAGTTCGTAAAGCGTGACCCTACTCATTGACCGATTGTTTTGTGCAATGCTTTGTTGTAAAAAAAGAGTAAAAAAATTATTCGCTCCCAAATAGCACAATGCACCGCGCATGCGCTCATTGTTCGCTTTTGTTCGGTTGTGCAAGGGTGGATATTAAAATGCTCCCTCAATGTACGCCCTCTGGCCAGCCGTTGGGAATATATGGTTATCTCACATCATTTCTCACGAATTTTTCATACGAGTAGACTGCATATCGTCCAACTGCTGCAACATTGCAACAATGAGCTGCATGTATTTTATACGACAATGTATTTTTATTGGTGTGAAAAGACGTCATAAAATAGCGCGTCATCTTTGCCAATAGACATTGGAATTATCCTCAACATACTTTACTAACTACCGACACTGGCTTCCTCAAAACTGTAGATCAATAGAACTGATAGACTGTATCTATTTTGCGACATAACAGAACATGACGATCATCAATCAAATTCTATGATAAAATTGCGTAAATTTTTTTTGTAATCTAAAATATGCATATCAATGCAAACCCACGATTTTTAACGATCATTTATTTGCTATCTTCTCCAGTCACATTTATGTTTGTGTGTCAAATCGTATTACAAATGACTCCCTAAAATCCCTACGTAATCTCTCTCATTCGTCATAGATAAAGCTATTTTGCTACTGTCAACCGTTTAATCTCTTAACGGATGGCTCGCAGTTTTTGTGACGGAGAAAACGACGCCTACTCTTAAACTAGATCCATTGTTGATTTTGTGGGTCAGCTACGTACTTTACAAAATGAGTACTTAATAAGGTAAATATTACAAGTTGCTCGATCTTGAAATGTTCCAATAAAATATGTATAGAGATAAGCAAAAACCAACGAGTCAACTAAACCGGTGAAAGCGTTCAAATAAATAAATCATGATACCACATTTGATATCATAAAAAACTTGGTTGTAAAGAAATTTATACTATAAATTATCAGAAAAAGTCATTGGACTTTTTGGATTATTTTCTACATGGAAAATAAGTCTATTGAAATTAACAATTAATTTTAACAAGTTATAAAATTCATCAATTTTATATATTTTGTTTTTTTTTTTTAATTTTGACCTAAGGCTAGCAATTTTGCGCACTAGTAAAGGACGCTACTGCGTCTTACTTCAGCTCTTACGTTCTATCAATACGTATGTCCGTATTTTTACATATTATGTCAGCCCTTGCCTAGTCAGAGGACGTCATCTGTCATGGACGCCATGCCGCGGTCTTAACTCACGAAATCATCAACCTCATCGATTATCGGATTTGTGGCAGATGCGACTATCTGAGTTACTGCTTCATTATTATCTAGACTATGACGGTTACGTATCTTATAATTAGACAATTTGTTTAGTCAAAAATATTTTTGAGACTAAATCACAGTATTATACGACCATTAGGAATGTTAAATAAATCTGACTTCGATTACAAAAATAATTCTTTAAAAAAAAAAAAAAAAACAATCAATTCCCAAAAGACGAAACTCTGATACAATGCCATCACATTTTTATCATGATATTATACAACAGATAGGTAATTTCGACGTAACATTTGGTGCCCTCCGTCCCTCAGGCGCAGGGGACACAGTCCGACGCACACCCTCCGTCTGTAAGCTGTGGAATGTTTGCTCTTCCGTTCATGTATTCCTTTATTTGTGGTTCAAGTTAAAGGAGAACAGCATATTACTAATATTATAAACAAGCTATTGATATATAATTCTATCAAAAATTAAGCATTTAAAACGAATCATTATTTAATACGAAAAAGATAAAATTCAAACACATTTTTGTAATTTGCTGTTAACATTCGATGGATATTCTTCATGGAAACTGATTTCGAAACGTAAAACATTTAATAGTTTGCCATGAATTCGAGTTTAATTATAAAGTACTTAGTCCTTTTTAACACCGGCTATTGAGTGTGTTCGCAAGCGTGACTGCACATGTTGATACATCACCTGTTGTCTACATTCCCACGGAACAATGACTTTCGAAATTACAGGGAACTCGCGCCAGTATAGCATATGGTATTTTTATAGAGTCATAGCGGTTATTAGTAAAAGACTATAAATGATCATACTTCAAATTATATACATGTAACAATGTACTCAAATACCATAAAGACCTCATATATAAGCATATACAACATATAGCAATATGTTTAGATGTTGAAATACAAAAGGAAGACTAAAATGAAAAGATCTTTATTACTGAAACATTTTCCGCTTACTTACTGTTCATGACGTATAAATCACATTCGATACAAAAACACAATACAAACGCTCGAAAGATCTAATAGAATTTTGTATAAGTTAAACATCCGATTTTATTGTAAGAAAGGAAAAGTGATATCATATTTCATACACTTGTAACATTTTATGTATTCGATTATATTCGACGAGAACTTTTTCGTGTATACTTTGTTGAGATCCAGTTAATCGACTGCCACTTGACCTTCACTGGCCATTAAAAATACCGCTATGTTTTTACCATTCGAATTAACCTGAGCAGATTTCAAATGTTATTCAAAGTAATTTATAGTAACAATGTAATTTTGTTAAGTATATAAATTAAGTTGATAATGTTTTTAGAACAAGGTGAGAGTTGGAACACACGGTTTCTAAGACTGACCTTCTAATGAGACCTTATGCAAGCTTTAATACGCTTTAATATTTGGGAACCACACATTACTGTAATCATAGCTTACATATCTGTTAAGTCCGTATTATCAAGACTAGTTACATTTATTACGTACGAAAATATTGACAAACTAGCAGAAACCGCAGCATCGCCCGCGAAGAATACATTTTGCTATGAAAATCCTTCAAGAACTTGCATACAACTCCTAATCCACAACTTTATCCCATTGAAAGGTAAAAAAGTAGCCTATGTCCGTCCTTAGGGTTCAAACTTGCTTCGTTCCAAACTACATCAAATGTTGATAAAGCTTGGAACGAAGCAAGCTTTAAGAAGTTGTTTAGCCGTCAAAGCGTAATAGACAGAGACAATGGATCCAGTTTAAGAGTAGACTTATTATCTGCTTACTTCATCCTCAAACAAATCATACAAGTCAACCTGAAATATGTGTTAATTTTTTGATTTTACATAAAACTATAATCTTGAAAAATTACTTTAGTCTTGTTAATCGTATCAGTATCATGGGAACCATTAATATCACTTTCAGTTTTAGGTCATACTCAAAATGCATATGGATCAACTAAACGGCAATTTGTAACAATCGTCTCAGTGCAGTCCTGCGGCTGCCTTGACCCAAATCGTGCGCAAGCGCAACCGGCGCGTGGTCGCGTGCGCACCGTTCATCAAGCTTGAGCTCCACCGTGTTATATCAGATACGACAAGAGATTTGTAAATGCTGTTTTAGTTTTGTATGACATTTTGTATTTGATTTACTACTATTATTTAAAGTCCAAACAAATTATTCGAAACTATATTATCTAGTTTATTTGCAAAAACTAGGCTTTCATTTATAAAAAAAAAATATGAGAATAAACTTTTTCCTTACAATGTAACAGAGATATCTCGACATTGAAACTAACCTTTCAATATCTTTGTACCTTCAATAAATTTTCGAGGGATATTCAATTCCACAGCTGCACGAATGCTCAATTGATTGAAGTTGCATTTATGCCTTCTAACGTTTTCGCACCAAAACCTTGTCAGCAAGCGCCTGCGATGCGTCTGTGCATATTTATCACCGGGAAATGCAAATAGCTTGCAACTGACAACACAATAGATCGTCTATTACAGCGCAGAAATAATCCGCCTTACCCACTTTCAAAGGGTACTCGCTTGTAGTCTTTACTTTTGAGATTGCTTGAGACGTAAGTAACGATTGCAGTTTGATAGGATCGATGTCGCCGTACAGTCTTAACTTATTTCTAATATTTATTTAAATTCTTATGTAATGATTTAAAAAAAAGAACGTGTTCTGATCTTACTTTTTTTAAACTTTTTTTTTGCATTTGTATACGGATCACATGAATCTTATAAATATTTAAATTTTTTATGGATGCGTTTAATAATGATAAGCTCAAAATACAATGTATGGTTTAACTGCTAAACAATATATTACTATAAATTATCTATTAGGTTTAATCTTTCCCACGTCTGGGTAAATGTCTGAGGGTATTGTAGCCTTAAGTCATTTGGCATACGTCAGAAATAATCACCCAGTCCTTATGTATTTTCAGTTTTGCAATGCTTGTTTAACTTACTATATGTAGATAAGTATTTTTATATATGTTTTGTCAATTTCCAAGTATAACTAAAGGTATATGCGTATAATCGTATATGGCGTATAATATAATCGAAGTAAATTAAAAATGTTATTTTAATAAAATAATCCTTATTTTATTTTCTAGAGAAACGAAAAGAATAATCTCTTGAAAGATATCTCAGTTATATACACACGTTTATTTAGTTCTTAACCAAATTGCAATTTAGTATCGAAAGAAAAGCGTATAAATTATAATTTAACATTCACAATCAAGTTAAAAACGTTGACTCTGTCAGTGACATCTAAAAAAAAATATTAAAGGAAAATACTATTAAAAATGTCAAACGTACGAATGTTTAAAATCAATCAAATCGAAATAAGCGTCATAGAGCTCACCTCAATACATCTTGAATTAATGTAGAATTATGTTAATCTGTAACCCACTGCGTTATCTCGCAACCTTTAGCTTCTATATATTTTATCGGAATACATTAATAAACTAGATAAAGCGTACTACACGATGCCATGCTTGATGGATCATTTAATTCGTTTCATTGCATCACTTTACATGGACAGTGACGTCTTATTATGTCTTGATGTATTTATTCATTAAATTAAATGAACGATATTGAAACAATTGAAATATTTGTATGAACATTCATCTTTTCATAAGGTAAAGATTTTTATAGAGCTTTATCCGCTTTCATGCCCAGTGTGAGTTTGGATACACAAGTGATTTACAAACGACCTGATTGCTTGCTCAAGATTTTTCTTTTCGCAATCGAACACGAGATGAGTTATAAACACATCAAAATTCTGGTGGTGCTTGCCTGATTTTGTTTGCTTCAGATATCTAATAATCAACCATATAATTAGTGATTGCTTTTTTTTTTTAATTTTTCATATCAAGCAAATAATATAGTAAAACTAAATTATCTGATAATATATACTCAAATATATTTATAAAATCACTGCAATCTTACCATTGAATAAAATTAATGCTATTATTTATTAATGTTTAAACTTTCGATGTAGACCCTTATTCTATCCGTATGATGTCGGATCGGGTAGCTAACAAATTATATAATACATCTTGCTTCTAGGCTTCTAAGTAATTATCTTGAATATGAGTGTATCCTGTATCAATTTAATCTAATATTAATACCTATAACGCATACTCCATTAGTCTATTTTAGTAGCAGTACCTACTCAAACAATATATAGTTCACAATAGACTACGTGCGTTCAGCGTGATGTACAATTATTTGAATAAACGTAAAAGCCATGCCAGTCACAATAATTAACATGTTGGTATGACTGTGACCACGCGTGACTCACGATCGGCTCCCGTACGCCGCATAATAACTTTCAAACAATTTTTCATTTGACATTAAAACCTTATTGTATATTATTATTAATTGTTTTGACAATTGTAGTTTCTGTTTTAACTTTTGAACTTTATTTTACTTCATTATCATCATTTTCCGAACTTTATTCATTAGGAACTTCGTCACTTTGTAAAAACAATTACCTATTTCCGATGATTTTCTTTTATATTGTTATTAAGAATTCTGGCTTTTTCCATTTTAATTTCTCAATGATTAAAGATAATTTGCTTATTTACACTAAATTTGTTTACGTAGAAAAAATCTGAATTGCTTCCGGCATTGGTCGTGACCTCAAACTCGTTTTCTGTATCATCACCATCTGTGACGCAACATGGGCTAACGTTATTTAGTTAAGTCATTGGAATTATGTCGATCTTATGAATTTACTTTCTTATGGTGTAATAATACATATTTGGATTTCAAGCTAAAATTTTATAAAGCAATAAAGTTTTCGAGACCGCGTTCGGTCAGTGAGGCTAATCTCAATGTCTAACATCTGCGCAGGACATATTATAGTATCAATCCAAGTGTGTACAAGAACACAGGTGTACCCTCTCAACCCCCATGGTTTGAACAAAGACAACTTACTTACTGCTAATGAGAATATCTGGACGGAACAACATTGCCCCGACCCTGGATTCGAATTTTCAAAATATAGCCGTATAAGCTAGTCACTAAAGCAAGGATTATGACGAAATAAAAAGTTGATGATCAAACTAAAAAATACCTACTTCTGTATGATTGTTTTATACGAAACAAAGCTGAGTTTATATAACGATAGTTAATTGTTCCATATAAAATAAAAAGTAAACGTTGATGTTGAACATCATCAAATAATTTAAAACGTCATAACAGCACAGTCATGTTACCAAACAAACCCACAATTACGCAAAATAAATATTGTTATAATAACTACGATAGCTGTCTCTTGTGGCCACTTGACTTCGATCTCAAAGAAAGCTCTATGATAAACGTGAGTTTACGTAAGCGCACTTTTTGTTATCTAACCGGGGTTCGGCCAAAACATCTTGAAAGTCTGATCGTATCGATGGTATGTCGTAACAGCTGTGCACTATCGTACTATCGGAACTGAATCGGATGTATATCAAGCGATGAACAGAGAGCGGTTCAAATAGCTAAAATAATTATTCATTGTATGTATTATATAAATAGTAGTAACTTATTTAATACCATTCATATAATTCATACTATGTTCGCGTTTTAGGCTGTCATTGTCGTAGTTTGAGGTAGAGTATGGCCTTACTTGGGGTTTAAACATACTTCGTACTAAATTTTATCTAATTTGATTCAATGGTTTGGCCGTGAAAGCATAGCAGACAGAAATGACTCGTATATTTACATTTATTTGTAAAATATTATCTCGTTTGAAGTTAATACCTGTGATCAAATGTTTGACGAAAGTAAAGACGATCGGTTAAACGGTTATAACAGTTGCTGCAGTATCATCCAGTGGCGACTTACAACAAAATTAACATAAAATAAAATAAAATATATTCTTTTTGGCAGGTGCCAACTTCATTGTGATCGGACAAACGGTATCGTAATATTAAAATTTCGAAATGAAATTGTCAAAATACATTTAAATAATGCGCTTCATTATTAAGACAATTTTTTTTTACTAAATTTGTTTAAAAATTAAAGGCCTAAGCTAAGATGTAGAACATTTACAAAATACTTTAAACAATCTTTATGCTCGATTGAATATTACATTCGCACTCCTTAGATGCATTGTTGATCGATATTGACCTACATTCTCTTTACTATAAAAGTATCCCAGTCAAGAATATCCATGTATAACACATTTATACATATAATAAACCAGCAAAGGTCGAACGATCGTGTATATTTTCCTGCATAAGGAAAATCGATAAACTATTTTGATAAAGTACTCTTTGGCTTACTTACAATATTTAATAATAAACATTGCTCACATTTACGTGGATCAGAGAAGAGAGTGATTAATCAGCATTATGTATAAACTTTTTTACTACAAAATTATTAATTCTACAAATGCTATAAATCATGGCTCAATTGCCATAAAACGAAAATAAAAACAAATACATAAAACCTCTTCTATCTTATTACTTGTAGTATAACATTTTTGTTCACTTCTCGACACTGTCCATTGTCCGTAGTGACTTGCACCCAAAGTGATCTCCTTTTACCAGCGATTGTGCTCACATTTGTCTAAGTATTTGTGTTTGTAAAAGGTCTCTCGAAGCACTTCCAATTGGCTTACTTATCTCAAGATTATCTCTTTCGTAAATGTTTTCCTCAAACTTTTATTTTACGTTTTTATATTGAATTTATTTACGTTACGTTTCTTGCTCACTATTCAAGTGTCGTTTGGAAGTCACTTGTAGTATTGATTGAATTATTTTTTTGATAGCTTACATAATTAAGGTGAATTTTCAAAATGTCACGTACGTTTTTGCAATAATAAATTGTAATTTTTTGTATTGAAATCATCACACAGTTCTTTATTAACACTTTCAAAGACGGAACACTAGGATACAATATCTAAATAATTGTTATGACGACTGTAGGCGTTTACTATACTAAAAACTTGAGTTTTTATTTTTATTAATAACAACAATTCAATTTTCGAAGAACAGTCTGGAGAGATTTGCGGTAAAAAATCACAAATAGGAGGATCGAAACAAAAAATAATCCAAAACCCAACAGCAACAAAAGCATGACACACACACAAAACAGATATTTCTGATTACAGTTATATGTGCTGAAAGTCATCAAGTCATAAAATTTAGATTCGTTTCGTATAACAAGCGTGTGTAATGATTTCGAGTCTGCGTGTTTTGATCTCGTATAAAAAAGCAGACGGTCTTTGTTTTATAAACATTACCGATTGCCGGTTTCCTGGTATCTTCAATCAAGATTACGCAACAATACGAGAGATGCCAACTTTTCGAAGTTCCAGAAAAAAGTTCAAGATCAAAGAACCTGGTATGAAAAAAACGTTATGTTATTGTTAATCTAAATTTTGACGTTACCTACGTATTTCGATCTAATTACATCATGAGCTTGAAACAAACGAGTTACCTTAATAACTACGAGTCATAGCTAGCTGTTCCGAATTAACACAAGTAAAATTTGGTTTTACTCACAGATATCTTTTATATAAAGATATAACAGATCTATACAATACAATAAAGCTGCGAAATTTGTTTGAACGCACATCAAGAACTACCGATCGGATTTGAAAAATCATTGAGAAAGGCTAAAGGCTATTTAACGTCACGCCATGACGCAAGGGACTGGAGCAGTAACGTTCCACACGGGTGTAATCACGCGGATGAGTTAGTATTATAGTATCAAGTCAAGCGATTTATCCACCTGCTCTTGCTTTATACTATTTGGTGGTAGAGCTTTGTGCGAGCTCCGGCTAGAGTATGTACCACACATTGTACATTGTATATATTCTACCCCCATACAGCTATAATTATAATTGTTATGTTTGAAGTGTCAGGGAGCCAGTGTGAACTATAAACGCAATAATTGTTACCATCATATTTTAAATATTCGATCGTATGGCTTCTAGACACAAATAGAAAATAAATTTAACTCGAAGTATAAATAATGTCTACACGAAATTATTCGACAGATAAATGTTTATCATAGTTTGTTATTTATGAAGCGTGAAGTATTATTTGTTATTTTTAATAACTGACGCTGAAACACGATTCCGATTTGCGAGAAATTTCGCGTCATAATAGTTTATAATTTTACTTTATATATGTTTGTATTTAAAGTATTTCTGTTGAATTGAAGCGATAAACTGAAATTACATACAGCAATAGTAACTTTTGTTATACATATATTAAAATTTTATTTGTAAATTTAATTGCAGAGTCGTTGCAAAACTAATTTGTCGTTTATTCAAAATCACTCATTATTAAATTGCCGCCATTAAAATAAAATGTCTAATTACAAATATCGCTCTGTCTTCTTCTAGCGCAATATTTTATATATGCGTTAGAAAGAGAGAAATATCTGATGTAGATACGTGATTAGTATTTGCAAAGCAGTCACGATGGGGCACGGTAATTGTCAATTTGTGATGAAATAACCGCAAGATGTAATTTGAAACTTATTTGTATCAGTAATTTCATGATTGTGTGCCCTTTAAGGTTTCTGTGCTATGATAATTGAGGCCGATGTATTCGATAAATTGTTTTTGAAATAATTGAGTTTTGCTATGAGTCATGCGCTATTGGAATTGTATCGTGAATTATTTTCGATTTTAAACTGCATTTAAATATCCACGACCTTATTAATATTTGGTCTTTATAACGTAATGTTGTCGCGTTAATATTCTTAAATGTGTTTTCAATTTTCTTTATAAATATGTATCTTGATGTCTGAGAACGTGATGTATATGGAAATTTCGACAGAATAGGTACTCGATGTAATTTAAATTGATTTTAATTTGTCATAAACTACATAGTTTATAGATGATCACAATCCAAGTTTCAAAGTATATTCTACATTAGGCAATATATGTACAAACTAGTGTTTCTTTGAATAATAATAGTTTTAGTCCTTTTAAGAAACGAAATAAGGCTGTTATTTACAAATTAAAATATACACTTAGAATAAACGATTTTTATGACTTCGATTTGTATAAAGTAGGGAGACGAGCAAATGGTAAGCGGTCATCTTTATCTATTAGAGCACTGACCATTAAATCTATGATATTATATCTCTTGTGCCTGTAACTACACTGGCTCACTTATACTTGTAATTCACAGTCATTTGCAGTAAAGCGTTAGTTAGCCCAATGATCGGATCAACTGATCAGATCAGCCTGTATAATAAATATTATATTTAAGCAAAATATTGACAATTACATTTCTTTTCAGGTATGTTTTTCAACTTTAAACTATTGAGTGCAACATCTGACTCAATATTGACACTGTGATGGTCGTTACTTTCAACATTATGATTCGTGAGTAAAAATTTAACTTTTTCCTTTTATTTAACTTAAAATATCTTTAACATGATTATGAAACACCAATCAGGTGATATCATATCGGTTAGAGACTAAAATCACCAATCAGGTTAAACTATTCATATGGTGATGATGTCGTCCTGGCCACGGTAACCAATTGCAAGAGAGACCAGGCAACAAACACACTATTCCCTCACTCTCATAATCCAATGGGACTGCGAATTCAACATGATCGGAAAGAGTGCTTTCCGAGGCACATCCAACCTCCAGACTCCGAGCTCTTACTTCATTTTTTTTGATAAAAAAACCCCGTAACTTTTTATCGACCTGAGGTGTGAATTCTGGATCTCAGGATCAGGCAGTCAAGTACTAATATATCAGAAAGGCTATTTATAAAATATATACAAGGGGTATATAAAGAATGACTTCGTTTCATATCACAAATGAACAAACTAAAAATAAAAATTACATGAAAACATTCCATATCGGTTTCGCCAAGCCTGCTGCCTTACAATGAATGAGTTTGGTAACACGTCTCTTGATTTGTCAACATGACTCATATTAAACTTGGTTTTATTATTGCCCATTTTTATTCTGCTACATAATTTTAGGTTAACTCTCTACTGCACAAAATGCTTTTCAAAGCGATTTTATATCGTTTAATATTATTCGCCCTAAGTTTAAATTATTAAATACGTGGTTTGGTGGTTTTAAAAAATAATGAAGAACGGACTTGTTTATTCCATATTATTTTATTTAGTCTAATTTTTTTATTTTTAATATCTCATAGCGTCTACTTGGCTTTCTACTCTAAATTAATTCATTCTACGTATATACACGTGAAATATTTAATTAATTATTATTATCTATGTAATCAGACCTGAGCCTGCTTTCATATTAAAACTATCTTATACGTATTATTCAACGAATGAAATATACAATTGTAACAGTGTTTTGTGAAAGAAGACGTCGCTATGATATTATCTACATATAGAAATTATATACTTATAAAACTAGAGTATAATTCGATCTCTACAAGTTGTTTGACCTGATAGTGGACATACATTTTAAACAATGACCATAAAACATTTAAAGTAGCGTTTTATAGCGTTTTATTTTTAGTGGAATGACATCAGTAAGAAAATGATTCATTGGTAAAGAATCGTCGATGATCGATGTACTAATGTTGGTTCTGAGGCGCTAAGTCTATATTTCGATGCTAATAACCCTACGTGTCATGTCATCCGTATTCATAAGAGCATCATTAAACAATGCACCATCGCAAATAAACCCTGAATTAATTAGTACGGAGACAATAATGAAACTCCTTTTTAAGATACGTTAAAAATTAATTTAACCAGTCTCCTTGATATAGTCATAATATCATTAATTAGATATACCGGGTATATTTTTGGACGATGAAAGCTTATTGAGTTTATCCGTTAACTTTTTTTCTACGAGACTGACAGTCCGCATCCGCCTCTCGACGGGTTTATTTTAATAAAATCATTATCCGTTACAAGGTAAACTATAAAGAAAAAATCGTTGCATTAAAAGCCTAATAAAAGTAATATATATAGTATATTATAGTACAAGAAAATACATAATATATAATTTGGAAAATTTCAAATGTACTAAAATACAGCCCATTTGTCAAATAACATATTTTAAGCGAACAGTTTGTTGAAAACATTGTTAGCATAAATTATTGGAATCTGTAAAATATCTTCAAAGACTATGCGTATGTTTGTGTTGTACGTATTTGCGACTTATTATCACAACTCACATACAACTCACAGCACCACCACTACACACAACGATTATTACACATTCACAGGACATCTAATGGTATGATAATGATTGTCGTCCAAATCCGCAAAACAAAACGAAAATCGAAAAAAAAATCCATAACTTTATTTATTTTTTTAATACTAGGCTAATAATAGCAAAATGTGTTATTGTTTACTTTCTAGTCGTTCGAATTGCATGGTCGTTTTAAATATAATGTGAATGTTAAGGCTGTTTATAAGCTGTGCTATTATATAGTCATAACCTTGAATTTCACCGCGAAATGACTGCGGTTTGATACGAAACCCATGATTTATGATAATGACAGTGAGCACTGTTAGTGAAAGTGTTGATGCAATCCCGCCTTTTCAACTTGTCCCAGGTGATTGATGTGGTCTATTCAAGTATTAAGTATTTTTCTAAATTTCCATACTTTCTTACGTGCGCAGTCCGCGGACATTGAATAGACCATACGAGTGTCGCTAATGATGCGTAGTTCATTCAACCTTACATATAATAAGAGGCTTTCATTGCGTGTAAGGGAACGTTTGAGAAGCAGTTGGATGAAATTAACTAACATTAGTATAGAAATATTTATTATTTACTTTCGCTTTACGTACGTTACATAGACAATATATGTCTATCGCATTTTGCAAAAGTAGTGAATAGTGAGGCAACTACGTGACTTTACAATAATGTTGATGTTCATATGTCGTGTGTTTATGATTTATATTTTTTGATAAATATAAATGTGTTTATAATTAACATTGTTTGACTGTCTGTGGTCACAGTGTATGTAATATTTTACGTGAAACAAAACAGATAAACTAACAATTTGACACGTTGGCGCGCAGCCAATCTGTATAATGCTTTAACTTTGCTAATATTGTAATATGTAAGTTTAATAGGGGAGGTAACTTACCTGTAATCTTATGGCCATCAACGTTACCTTCCCTCATAATCTATCTATTGAAGTGTCAAGACTCTCTCTTTTTTCTATTGTATTGTCCCCTTGATCCTTTGAAACATAAGGACTCTCTGGTATGTAGAGACAGAGCTTATAGACAGACGGGAAGACAAGTCGACACGAACTGTTAGGGATTCTATTGGGATACTGGACTCATCTTAACGTACTTCCTGAGGCAAGGGGCTGTAGGTATAACTATCTTGGTAATTTTTACAAACTATATTTATACCGTATAATTTTATTTATTAATTATTTGCATCCGTGCGAAACCGGAATGAGTGTCGGATATAAAAATGACAAGTTACTGGCAAGTTAGGGTGGTATTTACACTGATTTCTACAACAATCACTGAGTCCTACATAGTACCACCAGATTTAAATTAAGTAAATACAGAAAACACCCAGTTACATATATAGACATGTTAATAGGTATATAACGCTAAAACGCATATATTGCAATGCTGATTAAGGCCTTAAACGCATTGTTCTACTTCGGAGATGTACATATTAATTGTTTGAATTGTTATATTTTTATTGTTAAAACAAATAATATACTAGAAGTTTGTTGTACATAATTAAAGTCTCAGTGGATTTATGAATGAACAAACTTACTACTATACTGGAACATAACTATAGTAAAGAGAGGCCACAGTTTATTATTCTTCTATCTATTCCAGCTGTTGGTTTTAATACACAGTAATTAACAATTCAAACAGTCATTGTGCAACCGGCGTTACCGAGTCATCGTACTCGATGTAGAGAGTACATGACGGAGCAGTATTCTTTAATAACGTTTGTTATTGTTTGTGATCCTCAAATACGTCATTGTAAACATTTTAGTAAGTTGACATAATCAAGTTTTTGAAAATGGAATTTTGATTTGATTAACAGTATGCAGGAACAGGTCAATTGCCTTTGTACGGGTTGAATACAGAAGGAATAGAAAAAAAAAACATACGTATTTAAAATCTATTTTACTACTAAGCGTTAATACGAATACATTATTTTGCAAATTATTGTAGAACAAACTTTTGTAGGAAAAAATTAGCTATTTTTTTACTATGATAAAATAACATACAATCAATTATGAATACTTACTCCATACGACTAGTCATCAGATATTTGCAACTGAATATTTATTTATACGAAATGGGTCAAAATTAGATCAAAGAACCGTTACAGTTAACTAATTTATTCCTCAGAGCTAGACTCGTTCAAGTACAATTTCGCTTATTATGATTCACATATTTAATCCGAAAGTAACATCAAAATTGGTAACAATAAAACTTTCTGGATAAATTAGGAAGCGTTCCGTAACGCTTCCGTTGTAAGTGATGTAACGCAGAACAGCTATTTGTGTTGTATTGTTATCTAAGAAACATTCGATGCGTTCAAACTGCTATGTTACATACCGTTAGCCATTGTTTACAGTCGGAAAAATATTTAAATTTTATTACTTTACACTCTACAATTATATCTTAATGTTGAATGCAGCCTCAAATTAAAACATCGTCAATGTTACGCTTAGTTTTCTTTCCTGCTTGTTTTTTTTTTTTAGACGAAACTAGTATTTATATATAATTATATATAAGCATAAAAATCCTGTCAAATCAAAGATCGTATCTTTTTATGTTTTTGTATATTATATTCTAGAGAGTCAAACGATGTAGCTCAGTACTGTTAGCAGTTTTTTTTATTACTAGTATTAATCGTTGGAATGATTTAAGAGTAGTTTTTTTTTACATAGTCGTTGAATAAATCAAACTCATTTGTATGAATTCGTGTTAATTGTTAATTAATGTATAAAATATACCGATATTTTATTTAACATAAATTAATATGCTTATTTTATACTGATTTTATATTACATACACATAAAAGGCGGTAGTTATTATTGCTTACAAATTTAAAACATGATATATACAGTAATTTTAATTAATTTGATTTTTTTTATTAACATACATAATAAAATAGACTTAATTAGGAAGAACTGAGTCAAATATTAGCTTCTTTGAAAATATAAACCCAGCCTAACTAGACAGAAGAGCTAGGTAAGCGGAAACACTTCGGGTCACCGGAAGTGTGGACTAGTCTAGTAAATAGCCTAGATCGCCATTAACTAAACAAACGAATATAATTATAATATGTAATTAATTATTCAAATTAGTTCGTAATTTTATACGCTTATAATTCAAAATAATGTTATCTAGGAAACATAACCGTCACACTTTCAGCTCGGTTCAGGTCTGTTTGTCAACGAGTTGATTATACCAAAAAGTGGGTAAAAACTTTATCGACGCTTCGTAATTGCCTGTTTATGGGTAACGAGGCCGTAAAACCGGGTGCAAAAATGATTACGCGATATATTTACAATATGCAATGGATGCTGAAGGTGTTAAAACGACCTGTATTAATGTATTTCGTACCTTTATGCATAATTTACGACTTGTACCCTCATTATGTCATTACCTTCGATTTTACTTATCAGTCCATTACAGATACGTGATCGTTTAGCTGGTTTTATTAATTCGATTCAGTAATCAATTAATATCGGAATGCTTATGAAATAACGAATATGTAATTCAGGGTCCTGCGGTTTGCTTAAGGTACACAAGGTACCAGATGTCCGTGGCGTGACTAAGTGACTGGGCGAGGCCTCACTCAGAGGGCCTGAATTTTGCATTATTATAGATATATAGATAGATAAAACACGTGTCGTTTTTCGAGTATTTTTTCTTTCTATTAATTGTGAATATAGATTCTAATACATTAATATATCCACACATAAATTACTCCTTACATTGAGTTATTATTTAGTAATAGGTGAACCTTCACCTTTACCCGCGCGATATTTGATTTTCATGTTTTTATTTTATATTAAAACATTCATACATATTACGATAGGAGTGCAGCGTTTCAGGGCGGCTCGGCTGTATGCATATTTTATTTAGGGGAAAAGTAAAAATGCATTGTTCCAGCGCAGAAAAAAAGGCAAAAATAAGAATTGTATTGCTCAGTTTTGTTGTTATAAATGTATAATGAAATGCCTTTAGCGTTGTATCACATTGTAAATGAACTGGATACCAACTTTTACTCGCTAATTTTGTGAAAAGGCCTACGGTGTTTTGAAGATCAATAAATAAATACCAGCCGTGGGTCCCGCGCCCGCGTCCCGCGGAAATCACGCGGAGTAAGATTGCATATTCCATGCAGGAAATGAACATCTCTTTTATACATTGCTGTCTTTATAACCTGTGTGTGCGTGTGTGTGTGTGGTTGAAAGGCATTAATAAAACATTTCCAATCAATAACAACATTCTTTATAATATTTGTATTGCATATGTTCCACTTGCGTAGATCTATTATATCCTTATTTGATTGATATAAATTAACACCTCTATAATATGTTATCTACTTATTATGTTAATATATGTTAGTTTATTAGCATAGGTATTCAGTAAAGAAGATCAAACTACTAAACAATGTAAATACATGAGCTAAGCCTGCGATGCATTTAGCATGTGATTAGCGTCTCGAACAATACTGCCATTCACAATACGATGAACACGTGGGACCTGTGACGTCATCGTTCATTCTCCTGCACTGCTAAAGTGAATAGAATATACGTATTTGCTGTGACAATAGCATCTTTGAACTTTGTTTTCGTTTATAATGTTGGTAGTACCAGATTAATTGTAATGACATCGGTCTGTTTTATAAGGTTGGTAGTGCCCGATTCAAGACTTGGTAGTGATGAATTGACTTGGGTTTTTATTTATTAATTGTTTTTATTTAGAAATACTGTATACTTTGTGCAAAAGATTCGATGATAATTAGTCATTTAACGTCTAATATATATCTTAATGAAGAAGCGAACTAGAAATGTCTGTTCAATGAATAACTACTACCTAGTCTTGCTTTTCCCTCGAGTTAAGAGTAGAATTTTGTATGAAATATTGAATACGACTGTGGGCCGAGGGACCGTGGAATTGCGAATTTCATATTGAGGTTACAAATGTTTCTTGTCACTTTAGTATAATAACGTATCGATTTGTTTATTTTTAAGCGGTTTCTGTTTTATCGGTAGCGTGTGTACTAATACTTTAATGTTATAATTTCTATTATAAATTTCGTATAACGTCGAACGCCGATGCATTGAGTCGGTACATTTGTCGAACACGTGGGGTGGCAATTGGAATGATGTAAGCATTGAATCAACAGTTATGATCGTTGTATTGTTTTTATTAGTCGATTGAACATTGTAATAAAAATCGTGAATTTTGACAGCGATTCATGAATCGTACTATGCATATTGATAAAAAGGCATGTGGGGAATGTAAAATAAATATTAATAACTGTTCTAATTTTAAATATAAAACTTAAGACACTTCTAATCGAAACTATTTTAAAAATAAAAGAAAAAATAAATCCGTTGACTGTTTACTGATCCAAAAATAACAATGTAATAAATCTTTCTTCTAGTATTATCTCACAATCTTATCTTGCAACGATTTTACAAGGAAGTCGTCAAAAATAAGCCAGTGACGAAAATGATTTTCAGTTTAATCTTGTTTTGGTAATATATATATATTAAAATAATCCAGCCATATATTATATAGTAAGATAGCAAGCAACGTTCTGTGCCAAGCACTTTAATGTTAAGTCGTACACGAAAATGATAATTATGCATCCAAAATAAAAGTAAATTGATTTTTTTTATTCCACATAATATAAATAACACACAAAAATAAATAAAAATCCTATATAATACATCTATTGCATTGTAAGAACGGACTAAGTCTAGCGATAGACATTTTGTGAAGGTATAAATAAAAAATATCTGGAGAGTCCATAAACACACGTGAACGTCAATATTAATATTGTTGGCTCAAGTAATAAATAAATAAAGGATTTAAGTCTGCATATCCAGACGACGGTAAATAACCTCGTCATAATACGAAAATAAGACGCAATAGACCATTTGTCGCAATTCAAAATGACTCCTACTCGAATCAATTCGCCGTTACCTACTTGTAATTTTGTCATTCTAACACTATAAATTTCGTGTCATACATTAGATTACTACTAAACCTATTGAAGTCATGAGGAAAATATTCAGCTAACCGACTAAATAAAATTCCTAACAGTAATACAAATAACAATGCAATAACATAAATTGAAGGTTAGGTTATTTTCATATGACTTTGAATTATTTGATGACAGACATGAAAATCTAAAGGTGTGTACACATAAAAGTAAAGGAATAAGTCTTAAGATATATGTTATAAAACAACAGCGTAATATTCCCATCGTCAATAATTCATTAAAAAACGCGACACGTTGATGAGTAATGGTCAAGAAGCGTGGCTGTGAAGTGACAATATTGTAAGAGCAAATTTAAATATACGCCTATTGATCTTTATCTATCATCACTTAAAGGCGATAATCGAATAACAGTCTCACAATGTTATATTTGTTTTGCTCGCAACTTTTTACAAGATGACAGATATAATTTCAGTTCTTATAATTATTCCTTAGAAACTGGCATTTCTATGAATTAATTATTGTTATTTTCATCGCTTCACACGACGTATTTGGACTCGCCGAGACGTATATGGTTTATGGAAAAAATGTACTAAGATACAGATACGTGAATAAACTGTAGCTCGCAACAAGTACCGAGATATTTGAATGTCCAAACGGTCATTTTATTTCTATCTTAGTGTCTCTGGGAAATATTGCCCATTCATGCGTTATTTTTAACCCAGTAAGTACATTTATGGTTTTCAATACAATTGTTTAGTGAATAGTGCGTGCGTATGAGAATAAAAAATAACTTGATATGTAGTATACTTTTAAATTTATTTATTAAATGAAATTTAATTTTAATAGACTAAAAATTATATGCAATGTCAGATATTACAAATGCGAAAGTAAGTCTGTCTGTATGTTTGATGCTTTCGGACAAACCGTTCAACCGAAGTTGATGAAATATTGTGTATGAAGTAAGCTAGAACTCCTATAAGGACATATGGTACTTTTTACAAGTATTTCATACATTTTAATACGATAAATGCCTAAAACATAAATTTAATCGAGAAAACCGATGATCACAGAATCGCTGGATGCAACTCGATACAATCAGATATATTTGCAATATTGATTATTGCAACGCATGCTTCCTGACATTCTGCTCAGAAATATCTATTCGAGGACTTTCTAGGAATGGACTTCCTCAGTTAAGGTCATTGGCATTTGCAATACAGATGTGGAACGGCCTGTTTCAAACTTTGTTAGGATTAATATAATACACTTCTGCTGACATACCTTTGTTTATAATTGATATAAAAAAAAAACAACTGTATTGTAGATTATATCGTGGATTCCAGATCATATTACTTCTTCTTACTTTTATCTATACTAAAATTATACATGCGAGACTGACTCTGTGGCACTGTCTGTCTGGATTCCACGGACACTGAACCGAATTTGATGATATTTGGTATGTAGCAATCATGTGCCCTAAGGAATGACATATTTTTTATCCCTAACGCCTGACGACCAAGCCCTAAAACGCTAACGAAGCCGCTGGCGACAACTAGTAGGTTATAAAGTATGAACATGTCAGACATGTACATTTTCAACTTTGTAATAAATAAATTATCATTTAGAACCGAGATGGTCCAGTGGTTAGAACGCGAGCATCTTAACCGATTTCGGGTTCAACCCAGGCAAGCACCACTGAATTTTCATGTGCTTAATTTGTATTTATAATTCATCTCGTGCTGGACGTTGAAGGAAAACATCGTGAGGAAACCTGCATGTATTTAATTTCAGCGAAATTCTGCCACATGTTTATTCCACCGACCCGCATTGGAGCAGCATGGTGAAATATGCTCCAAACCGTCTCGTCAAAGAGAGGCCTTAGCCCAGCAGTGGGAAACTTACAAGCTGTTAATGTATGTATGTAAAATAAATAAATAAATGACAAAAGAACTGCAGGCTAAGATTTAATACCAGCTTTCGTTGTAACTTTTGACATCGTTTATTCAAGAGCAACGCTGTGTGAAATTGCACACTCGTTATGAAATTTCCTATTTAATGCAACCAAACAGTGCATCGTGTTTGTTTATATTGTCTGACTTCCGCTTGTACATAATCCTCATGGGAAAACCGACTGCATCTATATTTGAACATCTAAAATAAACCTTGGAACAGTTTTTAGTCGTAGTCGTAGTCGTAGGTATATCATGTGGTTAATTTTAATTGGATATCTTTTTTAGTAGAATGTATTAACCTTTATTATACGTGAAAAATAATATTAATAGTTTTTTTTTAAAGTTGTTGTTTTATTAGAGTTTAATCTTTCTTGTAATATCGTATCACCTACATTAGCAAATAATTTTAAACAAATTTATTTACTCGTTAAAAATACCTAGAATTATAAATGATCAATGTAATAATATACTTTGAAATACTATGGGTTCTTCGTGTTAGAAGTTATTTACAGTACATATGACAGGTTTCAGATAAAGACGGGGTAAATTTGTCTCTACATAATGATGAGTCCTCTACATAATGAGTCGTTTCAATAAGCCCTATTTAAGTATACAATCTTTCTTATAGTTACGAGTTAAGCTGTTTATATTCAAGACTTTAAAACGCTGATTAAAGTGCGATTAATTCATTTGACTTAAATATTAATTCTTATTGGTCGCTAGTAACCGATGATGTGATAGACGACCAATCGGCGTTCAGTATTTAGTCGGATTAGTGAATCTGACTTTACTTATCATATCGGAAACTACGTAAGTGGGGGTAAACTAAGTACTAGTATTATTTGTATAAAATTAATGTGAAATAAATAATATCGATACAATAAAAGTATCATATAATATCCCATTCCAAGGCATGTACTCCACCTACGTATACAAAATCGTTGTGATTCGTTTAACAATTAAAATTATTAATAATTATTATATATTTGTGACATCATATCATATAACCTTAATAAATATAATTATGATTGATATTTATTATTAAATAATAAACTAATCGCGTATAAAGTTGCTCGGATCACGGCCAGTCATTGATCTTTATGGGAATATTATTAACGATTCAATGTTAGAATGTTACATTGCCGTCTATTAAACACCAATTGAACCATTAATGCTACAATTAACAGCATCGCCTGCAAATTACCGCCTTCCTGATTACCACCTGCGCAAGCGCCATGCGCCATTTAAACCATTAGCACATGTTCATGTAGCATTTCGCTAATGCTTTCATTCGCGAGCGGAATATAAATTGTCGATATTCTCTCGGATACAATTATTCAAAAACATTTCACATTTGTTAACAAATGATCAAAAATTTATGAAAGTTCGTTTTATTTGAATCGAGATTATGTTAATGTTAAAAAAAACGAATACCTATTCATTTTCCTGTCAATTAAAATCTGTAGACTCCAAATACCAAACAGATGGCTTTCTGTTTAACTGAGTGTCTTTGTATAATGCATTAAAAATGGCCGTAATAGCCGGTTTTCATCTATACTAATATCAATAATATGACAATGTATTTAATAGTATGGCCTTTTATTACACAGTAACGGAGCAACTTATACGTTACATTTATCCCTATGAATGATGCTCACTACATCTCTGTACGCAACTTAATACAACTTTTTATGTCTTGCGGATAAAAACTAGTAAATTTTTATAAAAATAAAATATTTTCATTTTTTTTTTCAATTATAAAAATGTCTTCATTTTTATATTCCGTTGCCCGGAAGCATCGCGAATTGTTGAAGTGTAATTTTCACGCATCTGAAGTTTTTATTGGCAATGAGTTTCACTAATAAGTACTCGAAATGTTCGATCAAGGAATTAATAAAATGAAGGTGAAACCAAATACGTATAACGGCACCATAAAAACTGAGACGAGCTACTTTGTATTCAGATATCGAGGTCGTTGCAATTTTTACAAATATATTTAGAGTAAACGGCAATTTATTTCTTTGGTGATTCATTAAAAACGAAATCGAACAATTTAACAGTTACAAGTTTATACAAGTTTTCACAAAACACGACGATTTATGTGTCAAGTTTGAATGGATGAATTCTTGCGTTATTACTAGAATAGCTAGCTTTAGTTCCAATATATACAAGATAATACTAGTATTGCAATTTTTTTTATTAATCTCGAATATCAATAACGTTGCTTGTGTTTTGAATTTAATATGATGTACCTGATACGTACCACCCATTGTATCGTACATTGTATCAGTAACTTTACCGCCAATTAACAATAGTTTTTATTGACGTGTTCCGATTCAATGAATGTCGTCTTCAATCTCATGTTTGCCAGTGCATTAATGATGTATCAGGTGGTACCATCAACTCTAGTATCATCTGTTTTATTATATTCTTCAAAATATTTATATTATTATATGGATTATGGACAGTAAAAGTACTTATATCTATCTGCCATAGTAAACGCTTACCAACATACCTGCTTAATCAAATATCGGAATGTCGTAACGATACTAACATAGTTTATGTCTATATAAATACCATTTAATATAACATTTAAATATCTCGCTTTTTATAAAGCTAGAAAGGAGTTAGTAGTCGTATATCGCGGAATAAAACAATGATTTACTGCACCGAGACGCTGACTAATTTCCTGAAGGCCAAAGACGATCCATTATTATTTATTACCGTATAAAATAACACGTTTAAACTTTCTCTGTAATGACAACCTTATTTCGCAAAACTTAAGGATTATTTTATTTCTTTGTCCAATTGACATATCATTTAGGCCTTTTTCTACGGCAATGACTCAGAGGAGAATTACTGTGCGTCTAAAAATAGATCGCATGTACCTAGTTAATGTATTTATTCTACAGAGCAAAGAATCGCAATTTCGTGTAAAACGATATTGTGCAATAAAACTAAATTAACATCAAGTTTTCTCTGTAACTTGAACCGTTATTTTTATATACTTTTTAAATGCTCGTATCAATAGACGTGTTTTTTTAACAAACCTTTTTAACGTGTCTGTCTGGTGTAAAGCAAATCTTGCAACTGAATTTTAAACAAGTGACACATACCGATTGAACTTTAATATTGCACACAGGTTTGACGCTGTATACGAAATAATTTTAGTTGTTTTAAATATCCATATAGATATAAGCTGTATTATATATTTTATACATAAAATATGTCACAAAAATGTTCGTTATAAATATAAAAAAGATAAGATTATAAAATGAATCTATTCTACAAATATATATTGTCTGTGAAAATGTCTTTAGAAAATAACTTACTAAAATACTTAGGGGTTTAATGAATATAAATAGGTATATATTATACCTAAATGTTAACTTATATTGTTCTAGTAACACTTAATCTCGGCGTATTTGTATCAAGTGTGTTTTGAAGAACATATTTCGCTTTTAGGACATTCCGTTCCCATTCAGTTCCTCCTGTTACATCTGTTTGCTTTACGGTCTCGGTAGTTGTTTACGAGCGTTTCGGTTTATTTTAACCGAAGTGGACGAGTGCTGTTGCTTGTCCATCTACGGCTAGAAACTTTAATGCGAAGAAAGATAGATTAATTATTTGTTCACGGTTAATAAGACTCCTTTTTCTATACGAATATAAATATCATGGCATATTTGTATATGTATCAAGTAGAATTATGTGTGATATTATACTTTAGGTATTACGATGAATTGAAATATAAAATATTTGGTTATAATCCAAGATACATTTTACAATATTTAATTCATAGGGCGTTAAAAATATTAAAAAGATCAATAAAATCATTAGAACAATGTGGACTTATCAGAGGGTTGGGGTATTTACTCAAAGAAACACTTATACACCCCACCGAGCGGAGAGCTGCACGAGATGCTTGTTACAAGAGTGCAGTACAGGACTCTCAGTAACAAAAGCCTCGTCTGTCGAGTGTGCTCTTGAAAATCATACGAACCGTGAGCAATGGTGTTATAATTCAAGAGACCATGGCTAGGTGCTATTATGAATATCGTGACAACAAAGAAGCAAGAAAAATAGATCAATTTTTTAAAAGAAAAAATTGTCTAATAGTACCTAATTAAATTATTTCAAATATCTTATCTTAAGATACAAATTAGATGAATAACAATATATATATATATAGAGCTTATTACTTATATTGTCGTCAATGGCTTAGGAGAATGGTGTTGCTTCTATATTTTGTCATATTGGCGGGTTTCTCCAATTTTATAATAGCGCTTTCCGAACCTGATGTTGTATTATGAATATTTATCCCATATTTTTTTTGGTTTACAAAGGTTGTAAAATCCGAACGCTTTTATTATTTTCTCGCTAACAGACCCCCAACTGTGCGCCGTTCCATTTTTCGTAAATTTTTAACCTGCTGCGCCGCACCGCCGCATATAATTGTCACCCGCTATTATTCTCGTACACCCTTTATTGCGATTATCGATTATTATCGTTCTCATTTCTCTTTACCGTGTACATTATCTCTTACCTATATGTTTTGAAAGTAATTTTCAATTTGCGTGATTGTTGTTTATTGATTTATGAAAAAAAATATTCTTGAAAAGATAGCAGTTTCAAGACAAGTTCAACTCTAAATAATACATACACGTTTATTAAAATGATCAAAGGCATTTCCAAAACCCTTTTTTGAATAAGAAACTCAGTACTTAATTAAAATAGAATCATTAGAAAGTTACTGTAAGATGAATGCGTCTTAGTTATATTCGTAAATTCTCAACTAGTCCTTGCTTCATCTCTGCGACACTTGTATTTTGCCTGGCTGTCTTGTAACAGCTCTCATTGTGAGCGTCCACATATTATAGTACAAATGGAGCAGAAGAAAGGATGTTTTTGATGTCGCTCTTCGCTCTTTTTATTCCATTCACAGCGCACAATGAAGCGCTCTGTAGCGAGCATTTGGAATGCTTTTTTTGCTGGCTCCTTTAAAGCTAAGGTTTTTCGAAGGATGCTACTAAAAAATATTCCATGTTTCCAAAGGTCTCGATCAATATTCAGTGTTCGTGATGGAGCTATTTGCTCGGTTTCATATGGAAACGAGTGAACATTAACACATTTATATAAAACTCAGTCACGACAATGGCTTCAATACAAACACTTATACTGCAGAACCATGTGTACACGCTCTGGCGGAGTTATGTGGAAAAATTGATCGACTGTTTATGTGTTGGAAAACCCATGTGCGAATTACGATTATACGCATATGCCATAAAATTATATAGACTGCGACTCAAACGAAGATACCCATGAAACTATTATCAATAGTTCTATATACGAAATGAAGGAAGTTTTATAAAATATATATATATTTTAGAACAATTACGTTACGTTAAGTTAACAAAGGTTGAGCTAATTATAACATATACAATCATAGTTCTGTTTCACGTGTCTTTGAAGTGAATGCTTTGTTTTGGTTAACACGAGCAAGATTCGAAGGTTTTGCTAGTTCAGCGTAATTGACTGTTACTCGACCTACTACTAACAGGTTTTATTATTTAATGTTTACCGAGTAAATTGTAACTAATTAATTTACAACATTTTGTTACTTCTTTTTTTTTCTGGTAAGTTTTTTTTTAATACAATTTGACATTACACAATGTCAACTTCAGTCAATGTCATCTGTTCGCTCTCGAAGGCGCGCCCCTTTACGTTAAACTATTATATCGCCTTGCGTAAGTCTGAGTGACGATCGTGCTTGCAAGATGTCTTAGCGTATGTAAAATAATACCAAAAAATACAAATTTGATTATCTTTGTTAAGTTCATTTTATAAAAATACTAATAATTTAAATTGGAGGTATATACAATGATACGCCTTCGTCAGTGAATAGCTCTATACAAGTCAATCACAATTGAGTTATTTTCGAGACATGAACAAACTCATTAGTTCAATAGAATTAACGATGTTTTTCTTCACGTCAAAAAGTTAATTAGTGTTATTGACGTCATATATCCTGTAACACGTTAAATGATATAAGTCTACTAGCAGGTGATATGCGGAGAAATGTTATAAAAGTTAATTTAAAATTAAAATAAAAACCCTTAAAGTTAGTCAATATGTTGAATCTTGTTTTAATTGGACTCCGTTGCGTAACAATTATCTAAGTTGGAATCAACCGACCTACGACAATCCAACGGTCGTTCACCCCAATCCACTCGTCAGTCCCTAACACCCTGACGTCGCATCGGAGAAGCCCCAGAGATAAAACTTGCACAAAACGTCTCGAGCACCCTTTGACGCAGCGCACCATCTATTTTTAAAGTGGTGAATGTATATTTCATAGCTGCATTTTTAATTCACAACGGCCAGACGGAACGAGGCGGTCTGAAGTACCGGAACAGACTTCGTATTCCAAGCCTATATGAATTTCGCTTAATACGGTTCTACCTCACTCCACTTTTGTATTTTTTATTGACTTATTTTAGTCAGCAAATTTAACGATACTCTGTATAAAACAACATAGTTCTTGTAATAACTCGGGTGCTGGCTATAAAGCGTAGTTGTCACGGTGACTTATGTATACAACTTCCGTTCTATTTACACACATATTGCCTACCGACTAATGAATTCACTCCGTATACACCTCGAGATCCTAAGATATGCGTGTCCATGCCCGCAGCTACTTACGATACTCGAGCGAAGACTAAAAGTGATCTTTATCCCGATCAGCATAAAGTTTATATAGACGGCAAACTGAGCTCGTCTGTGGGCCGAAGTAATTATATCCCGGTGATAAGGAAAAATAAATCTTGCAGCTCGGTAATAACGGTTGTCTGGTAATCGTTTTAGGTTACAAACGAGACAGTAGCGCCGGTCACGGGTTGTTTATTACAGCGCCATTGATTGAAAATGGACTATGAGAGATTCGAGATAGAACGGCTCTGTTAGATGCGGCCAAATTAATTGGCATTTTGTTAGATATTGAATAAGAAACAAAAAATATTTTATACAGCATGAATCGGACATTATCATATTCCAATAAATTATTTGAAATAATTAACAACTTTAATAAAAAAGTAATTTCGCTTTTAAACGTTCGCAATTACAAAATTGTATAAATAATATGTTAAAAGGCCTATGTGTTTAAAAGTTGGAATTCGCAGTATACAGCAAAAAAGTAAGCGCGGAATGCTGTCGTCTCTTGAAACAATAATTGCAGCAATTTACGTAATGTGACGTTTCTGCCATTCATAGCACCCTGCTGGGGATTTTAAAAAGCGCTTAAGAAATTACACGTGTAGACCTGTGCTACTATTTTTCAGAGAAGCGAAGGCTCGTAAAGGAACAGTGACTAAGTATCCGTTATATTGTACTTATACGCTTTTTCTTAGGATTCACTTCACTATTTAAACATTTAGAATAAGTTTTTAAAGGAATCCGATCCACTAACATCCTTATTTTTCAATAAAATTTTAAGTCACATTGAGGTCTACCGTGTTTCCTACTAGACTCGTTTATTCATTAACATGCTATTAGCACTGATAGCTATCTTATCCATATTTCGATATGCCCAATTAACAAATTGCGAACGGACTTAAAGTGATAGAATAATTAAATATGTATTTTAAATCACGAATTAAGTTTTTCTTTAAATGAAATAACGTTATATTTAACCGCAAACGGGACTTTGATACAAAATTTGTTTATTAATAAATAATGATAGTTCTATCCACGTTATATTCATTCATCACTCATCCGATTCTGTTACAACTTTGTGTACTCATATTTTGCACTTGAATGAAGGTTGCTGGCATAGTAGCATTAAAATACAATATGTGGCGGGAGAATCGTATTCTAAGTATGTACAGAAAAATTAAAGAGAGCGTTCCAATATTTAGTTTAGTGAGCATTATCTAGTCATTAATATAAACATCATAATGTATTTTTATTTAGGAATAATTATATTCAATTTATAGTTCAAATCAAGTTAGTGATCTTGATTATTTCATTTGTTTTTGTCTTTTAAATGTTTAATATTCAACTTAAATTTTGTTTCCAATTCGAAATTCAAAATGATCGAACCGAAAGTATAAAATATAAGGCAGTATGTACGGCACGTCTCGGCTTCCGGTGCGCCGGCGCCGGCCCTTCGCGCTCCACCGTTCCCACGATCAATGTTTCTGGAAATGTTCTAGTTTGTACCTGCTAGTGTTTTAATATTTAGGTTTTGAGAATCACTGAGAAAACCTTTTTTCAGAAAATTAAAAAATAGTATTAGATTTGGAGCTCTGCTGCTGTTTTCGTATGATTATACAAAAAGTAAAATATTGTTTAAAAAATCTTAAGAACAATAAATTATAACGCAAGTAGTTCAGCTTTAGATAGATAATATTATATAATAGAACAGATAAATCTGGCAATTGCTGAAAAGTAAAGCAAAATATTATTGAAAGCTGTGGAAAAGCGATTATTAAAAGATAAATAATTTATACCCGATATTACTTATTACTCACCGACAGCGATCACCAGCACAGAAAGTAATTCAATTATCATCAGAACCATCTATTCAATACTTTCTTGGTATCCTTTTGATCGAGAAAGTAAAATCAGGTCACTAGAAAGTGTCGTCGTATCATAGAGTTCTTTATCTATAAAGATAACTAACATTACTTGCAGTTTTAGAGATTAACCAATTTCAATTGATTGGATTTTAAGTAACAGGCTTAAATGTTAATTAAATGTAACACGGCTAGGCAAGGCCTTCCCTCTTTTTAAGAAGGCATGGAGGTTATTCTTGTTGCTGTAAAGCCGTTTGGTACATGGTAAAGTAATTTACTTATGAGTCGCGATGTTTTCTTTCCTCGCTGACAAATTATAACCACTAATTATGCTCATGAAAACTCAATGCTGGCATGGTTTGGAATCCACAATGTCTGATTAACATTCACATGTTTTACCTACTGAGACATATCGCCGCTGCAATGCAGGGTTCCGCATGAATAATTCACCTTGTCAAATGCAAATAATTGTTAAAGAAATACGCTGTAAAGCACTCAATAAATTAACTACATTGAACTGCATTTACTTGTATTGTCGTATTCCAGTAAAAGAATAAATAAAACAAAAAACATTTTTAAATACTAAATTGAATTATTCGCGAAAAATCAACAAGAAATTGTGTAATTGCTTTTATTAAAAAAATTTAATAACATACATATATTCATATTATAATGACTGTTATATGTATCAATTTGCAAATATACGTACGAGTATTTTATAAATACGAGGATTTTAATATATATTTAATTTTGTATGTCATAATAGGTTTTTTATTGTATTTGTAATGAAGGTTTCATAATAATTTTTATTTCTTTGTTTCCAGGTATGCCCGAATTCAATTAATTTCACAACGACGGTGAGAAGCGCCTTGGATGCTATGTTGTAAATTCATTATTGTCTAAGTATTTAGTTCTCATATTTTGAAATGTAATTGTTCTTACGTTGTACAAAAGGTGGAACATTTATAGTTTAAAGTCTCGCCGTATTGGATATTATTTTTACATATTATACATCATGCTGTATAAACTCTAAGCAGAAAAAGAAAATTCCGACAGCTGAAAATAGTTAATATTCGTGTCCTTTGACATAAACATTCGCATGCGCGCGCGCCGGTACGTCTGCGCAACACCCTATATTTAAACACTCAAGGGTTTCCTGCTCGAAATGTTTTATAATTTATATATGTAAAACGCTTGTTTACAGTTATAAACTCGCGCCACGTTAGGGGGCGATGAACTCGTCTATGATATTTTTATATTTTTTATCATTCTGAATATCAAGAGCATGATTTTCAATACGGTAATATTTTGTTTTCACGTTCGTAAGTCACGGCGACATCAGCTTGGCCTGATTTCTGAATTTAAAATTTATTTAAAGAATATATTTAACATGTGATGTTTGAATATTTTTACAACCCAGAATTGATTTGATTTTGATTAAACATTGATAGTATTTGTTACAATAAAACACGTAGTTTTTAGAATATTTTACATTGTAACACTGCAAGAAATGTATAATCAGTCCCTTTACTATCAATGATTGATTGAGGAAATCATAGGAAATAAAATATGCTTGCACAAAGCTCTACCACTAATTCTTACGGCCTATTATTCTATTCAGTTGCTAATTTCTAAACAGACACTAGCCATGTACCCGATGGAATATAACGTCGGAAAACCTTGGAAATTTGGTCTCTTGCTTATAAAAAGAAGCCTAAACACCAATTTTCCATGTGTCTTCTTTCGCTTGGTAATGCAATTTAAAAGTCTGTGTCGGTAGTTTTTTTTTTAGCATTAGCAGCCCGTAAATGTCCCACTGCTGGGATAAAGGCCTCCTCTCCCTTTGAGGAGATGGTTTGGAGCATATTCCACCACGCTGCTCCAATGCGGGTTGGCGGAATTCACATGGGGCAGAATTTCGTTGAAATTAGACACATGCAGGTTTCCTCACGATGTTTTCCTTTACCGCCGAGCACGAGATGAATTATAAACACAAATTAAGCACATGAAATTTCAGTGGTGCCTGCCTGGGTTTGAACCCGATATCATCGGTTAAGATGCACGCGTTCTAACCACTGGGCCATCTCGGCTCTCTTCGGTAGTTATCATTATTCATTTATTTATATTCCTGATGTACTCAGTATTGTTGTATTCCGGTTTGAAGAGCGAATGAGCCAGTGTAACTAAAGGCACAAGGGACGTAGCATCTTAGTTTCTAAGGTCGGTGATGTATTTGCTCGTCCTCGTGTCTGTATCTTATGATATACGAGGACAAAACTATTCAAAAAGTCGTATTTCCATACAAAGTTTTAACCCTCAATTAACCCTCTATCGAGACAAATTTTGAGAAAATCCTCTCTTCGTGTTTACCAACGTTCCTTAAAAAAATTCTATTAAATAATAGAATTTAATTCTGTTTGAAACACCGTTGTATGACAATCAGTCAATTTAAAATGTTACTAAGTAGAAATAACAGAATACATAATGCTATTTATGTACATAATGTGTGACGATGCTTAATCATCGAATCATTTACAATACTTAAAGTTTTGTTTACTTATATTCATACAAGTTTAACAATTGTTATTGCAGAATTTATTACATAGTTAGGTAAATAAAGTATCCGTTTAACTTATGTTGGTATATGTCATATTTCAAACTTTCTCCCGATAATAATATATGGTACAGAGTAAGAGTTCGTGGTTTGCTCATACGGTAATGCACTTGTGTATCTTAAGTATATTTTATGACTGAGAGAACTATTCACTAACATATTATAAATCTGCATAGAAAACACTAAAATATTACCACGAAAACGCGTTAAATTTTCACATTTACCAAACGTAACTTTCAACGTAATTTCACGTAACGAATTTCATTTTGCAATTTCACGTGTTTGAAATGTGTAATTTAAAGTTATACAGAAATTATGTACGTAACATCTTAAGTTCTGTGGTTGGCTGCACATTTACGATGTAATGACTATCAAACTTAATCTAAGATTTTGTTATTCTAACACATTATCACAACATAAATACTCCACCATCGTATAGCAATACTAATAGTAAAAAAAGAGCCTATTAATTACCCTATTAATTCCGCCCCATTCGAATTAATGACGGTTATTTCTGTGACAAAACATTTCACTCAAATTTGGTCGTATTTTTTTTCTTTCATCGTCCTCAATGGAGTCTCTTCTCAAAGTTATTTGCGCATAATCAGTACAAGAAACATCAGATGAACTGTTGAAAGCGTGAGAAAAGTAATTATTAGGACGATTCCAAAATCATCTGTTTTCTATTTCACGCAACGACCAAAGATATTACCGCAACCGCACACCCGTGGTAGAATTGACTTTATACTTTTCAATTCAATTGTCCTCTCTCACAATAAACAAAATTACTACAATTATAACTTTGAAATAAACGTTTTTAAACTTTTTCTAGGAAGTAATAAGGTTGAATTTGCATTGGGGATCGGATAATCTAAAGCAGTAATTATTCGGGGATATTTTCTGCAATTTACTGGTAGCGGTGATGTGACGAAACGATTTTGTAACTGTTTTTTAATTATCATTAAAGATCACGAGATATTTTCGATTCTATCTTATATTATGCTTTTGCCTTCGTGGCATTTAAGCCATCAGAGCGCATTACTCCGTTCCAGTTTGATGGGTCAGCCAGTGTATTTACTGATATCAGATATATGAGTACCATCTGTTCTCCAGCTTCAAGATTGCGATTACCCGTGTCTATCCACGGTCCATTTATTTACCCGTATATTTTAATTCAAAAACATTTAACACCATTATTAATTGGAAGCTATTAAAAATATCTTGATTAAGTTATGAAAAATTATTGTTTAAACAAGAACATTTAAGTTAATCGATATAATTATCTATAAATTACATATGCGATATCTAAATAAGTAAACTTGCCTAATTTAATGCTTAATATTTTAAGTTGCGCGGTAAACCTCATTTAAACGCTCAAACGTGCTTATTTCTAAGGAATTTTGCATATTTATCCGACATTTCACGCTGCATTTAGCGGTTCAGCCAAGATATTTCACACCTCAGCTTCTTTCAATAATTCGCACCATGTAAGCGTAAAGCGACTATCTAACTGTGTAATTGAGTGTGATCGTTATTACAGCGCTGTAGCGCTACATTTTCTCCGTCAATTTCGCTAATCTAAGGTTTATATCGCACGTCGTGATTGAACTTCTTATTGTTTTGTGTAACACACACAGTCGATATATTTATAATTAATTCTTTAACTATTTATTAAATTAAGGAATTCTAAGTAGTGTGCTTATGCTAGAGATAAATTTAATTTAATGCTTCATTACCAAAACGTCAAATGTACTACCATAAAACTTTTTCACTATTTTATACTACGCTACCAAACGCTATTTTATAAATGTGAATATATTTTATAAATTTACAAACTAATATTATAAATGTGAATAACTTTCTCTGAACCGATTTTGATGCGATTTTCTTTAACTTCTGTGAAGGACAATAGGTTATTTTAATCAGTAATCTATAAAGTACTAATTCCAAATTAGTTGTTCTTGACTTTTGATTATAAGTAATAAAAAGCAAAACTCGTAAATATTTTTATATAAAATAATTCGTATGAGCTTATCATGTAAAATCAAGGCTTTATAATGTTAAGGATAATTATTATTTTTATGCTGCGTAATTGTTACGACTAGTCGTAATAATAAATGCATGATATCATTACGATGATGGTCGATTCGCAATCGTATTTAAATTAGCATAAACAATGATAATATTTACACCAATATTGCTTTAATAGCTACAATTATTTTTTATTTAAAATTGATATTTTTTTTTACCACTATTAAGATATTTTTCATATAGAATAAAATTGTAATTGTTATTAAATTGTTTTACCCCAACTATACTATTTATTTTAATAATGCGAAATAATTTCACGGCCGTGTGTCTTACGCGTAAGCTTTGAATTTGTAAAAAATACACGCAAAAAAATTAAGGACAGATAGAAAAACAACACTTAAACGATTCGTTTTTTTTTTTGTTCAACGATTTCCATTAACATTCTCTATCGAAAAGATAAATACGTTTTGTGTATAGCGATGAATCATGGAGATGAGTCAATGAACCCTGCACAATGGTTTTACGATCTCCTCATTCAGATTTTTATCGTGTTGTACGTCGGTGTGTTGTAGTAATTTGATTTGCTTGATAGTATTAATGTTTATTTGAAAGATTAACACTTCGCGAAGTGTTTGAAGTTCAAGGAAATAGTTGCACCAGTACGTGCTGTGAAGCAGTATTTGAACAGTGAAATTTGCTATATGATGTTACTGGATTGCGTTAACAATGTACAAATGGTATGTTATTATTAAATTACCAACTTAATAGTATTTTTCTTTTGCGTTAAGTTTGATGTTTATGTTTACAATTGTATTCATTCTCGGTTATTTTTTTGTCACACAGTCATTCAAAAAGGAAAAAAATGTATTATCGTTTTTAGGGATGCACGCAAAAATTACTAACTCTGTTGACACAAAACTTTCACAACGTATACAGCACACTTCTAAGTTTCCGATTTATCAAAAAAAATCTGTATATTTACAATTTGTATATATTTTTCAGTTATAATTATACAACGACGCAGTCGTAGAGAAAATTGCGGGGTGAGAATTTCGTGCAGAATGCTAGTAAAAATACAATACAATACCTACATTTTAATTGATAAGCTATACATTTTCGAGACTAATTTGAAAATATAATAGAATAATTATTATACCAATTATAATTTTTGTTTTAAAGTCCCCGTATATAACCTGAGAACCAAACGTTGGCGCGATTCATTTCATTTGGTAGATATTAGTAAAATTAGTATTTATTTAATATTTTAAATAATTACTATAAACATAAAAACTCACATATCGTGGAGATACGAGATATATATACGAGAGGAGGCGTTTGCCTAGAAATGGTCCATTTATAGATCCTTTATATAAATAATATTCTTTTATTAGATACAAAACTAAAAAAAAAAATTCTTTGATTATTTGATTTATTTTCACCTTGTGTATTATTTTGAAAACTAATAAATGATTTCGAAATATTCATTAGTCACTCTTATATGATCAATTTATCATAAAATTATCAAATAATTCATTTTAAGACACGGCCTCTACCATTGACAACTATCATTAATATTACCAAATGTAGTATGAAGTTAACTAGAGCCAATTAGGTAGTTCTAAATAAGTAGTGCGTATTCTTGTTAGTGGACAAGCATTCAAGATATTATTGTAAGTTGTTAGGGCTTAAAGTCTTCTAGTTCTAAGTAAATGTGCGGAACATTCTTAGCCAAAAAATATTTTGGAAACATATTGAATATGTGATATAGTAGATTTAAAGGATAGTTTTAGTTTACTTAATTTATTTCCCAATATCACTCCACAATTATTTATATTGCCAATAAATTAAAATTGAATTTTAGGGTGAGTCAGTGTCGTTACAGGCCCAAGGAGACATCTTAAATCCCGTGGCCGATGTACGGAGTGGTTTATAAATCGTACAGTTTCAGTATATATGAGCAATGGTGTCATTATGGGCTACCATAATTAAAAGTGATCGTCATAAACTATTTGTCAATTTACATTACGTAATGTTTTTGTTTTCTACCAAAACGCTCCGAGACAATATAAATAAATATTGTAAGGGCCAAATTTTTTTTATATAAAATTCTTCACCCTCACATGCTTAATTAATTAAATTGAATGAAATATAAATATATTTTTTAAACTTGTAATTAGTAATAGCGTGAGTATAAAAAATTGAATAAACAATTATAGCATTCAATAAACAATTGAATGCTATATTTCTGCGTGACCCGATACGTTAACAGCGGATTGACGAGAAACGCTAAATTGTGGTACGGTAGAGCGAATAATCGCCTAAATAAATTGAAATTGTTGATTTATCAACGATTAAAATTTACGATCGATTGCGATATTTCGAGATAGATGCGGATGTGCACTGAACTTTGAATTTTAATGTATGAAGTAAATAGTTTTTGATTGTAATATTTGTAATACAACCAGTGAACGAAATGATTCAATTTTACTTCTGAACCGGCACCAAAAATTTATACTTTAATTTCTTGATTTTTGTCGGAGAAGACAAGCTTTTAATTTTCATGAGAAAGCAATGTCAACTATTTTCAACATTAAAAATTTTATACTTGATGGTAGGGCTTTCTGCAAGCCCGTCTGCTTACGTACCATCCACTCATCAGATATTCAACTGCCAAACAACGGTATTGTTGTGTTCCGGTTTGAAGGGTAAGTGAGCCAGTGTAACTACAGGCACAAGGGACGTAACGTCTTAGTTCCCAAGGTTGGTGGCGCATTGGCAATGTCAGAAATAGTTAAAATTTACTTCAGCGCCCTTGTCTATCAGCGGTGGCGACCACTTACTATCAGGTAGCCCATTTGCTCGACCGCCAATCTAAGCCAAAAAATCACCTGTCACTTGCATTTCTTTCACATACACGCACACTTTCAATCATATTGAATATTCTTAAGTATAAAATTACTGTCTACATTTATCTTACATATATATTTTTAATCGTGAACGCTTTCAGCCATAAGATGTTTTAAATTCTTTATATCCCAATTCCGTACAAACTTTTTATTAACAGTAAATCACCGAGCAATTAATCGGAAATTGTCGCGCCGTGTAGGGCTATGTCGCACCGTCGTCCCACTTTCCAACACAAGTGGAAAAGACACACTGACCACACAAAAAGGTTACGATAAGTCAAGTGGAAACCGACGTATCACGTGTTCGAACCTAGTTTACAAAACAATGTCGCTTGGAACTGTGTCTCTGTGTGTCGCTCTGATTGATTAGCGATTATCGTACTTACATGTAGTTACATACGTGTGTAAACATCTAATTATAAGAACTACTGACCCGATCATAACTAGCTAGATCATAACTAGTATATATAAACGCCAAAATATATAAATAGAACCTTTTTTTTTTAAATAAATAATATTCACTTGGATTTTTTTTATTACTAATATTTTCCTCCTTCAGTTAAAGCTTGCGGTTTGGTTCGAACCTGTGATTTATACATCTATAAGCGGATCGTATTTATACCGTTAAGCTATTCAGGTTCTTTGAATCCTAATTACAAGTGAAAATTGACCATTTCGCCTGCTTCTGTATAATATCATCCATATTCTATGTGATAACACGCTGAAATAAATATTTTTATTGTTATAACAATTTGACACGCAACTATGTAAATATTTAAGGCATAGTGTTGCGTGCTTTCAAGATTATAAATTAAATTGTTCCAGAAATTTGCAATTAATAAGTCGTGACCTTAATAACTATTAAAATAATATTTCTAGACTAAATATAATAGAAACGTTTCCTAAAATTCCTCTTTTATCGTGTTAAGGTGGAGTTTCAAGCCCCATCAGAGAGCTATATATATACATATATATATGCTCATTATATTAAGAATATTGTTATGTAAGCTGATAGGTTTCTGATTTGACTTCAAACGTAAAATTAATAACACTAAATTTATTTTATGCTTTCATGTGAAATATGATCGCTTTCGTACTTACTTTATTAATGACATTCATATATTTTACCGTTTTGTTTTAAATTGTCATACTTCGTAATTACCGTATCGTAAAGTTTTTGTTAGCCGCAATGAATACATGAGTAAAAATGATTGTCACGTGATAATCGCACATAGTTTCACTAGAAACCCCCCGAACACCTGGCCTAGCTTCTGTCAGTCTATCTATCAATCAGACGTGAAGTAAACTTGCCACTTGCCAGCCACTGCACAGTCTCTAATAGGCACCGCGTACTAACACTTCCATTTATACAACGTTTGATCAAATTTAATCTTTACCTCGTTGACTTAGATTATAAAATTGCTTGTAATTTTTCGACAGATGGTATAATAATTCATGTTGGTTATAGAATAAATTGAGATTAACACGTGACAACATATGGAGTTTGTACCTTATACGAGCGTCGCATGTGTCCGATACCACGAATGTATGAAGACGTAATTCGTATTCATCCAATTTCTACGATGGACTTTATTCATTCGTTATGTCATAAAATTAAAAGAGAAACTTAAATTATACGAACACCTAATTAATATGTAGTCCGTTTTAATGTTAACCAGCGAATCGTCGATTTGCATATATTTAGTAGATTGATGTAAGTAGCATCAGTGCGGAACCGCGCAGTCGCCAAAGTGTTAATACTTAATGTGGCTATCAATTACGTAATTACAGCTACATATAAGGATATAGGAAGCCATCTATCTAGTTTACCTAATAAAATTAGTAACTGTGAACATAATTGCTTTTACATAACACTTTCATGGCTGTCCATATATGACTCGAATGAGTCCGATCGATCTGCGTATTTGCTAATTGACACAATCCGCCGACAATCTTGAATCATCCATCTTAGACGATGGCTCTTGTGCCAGTAATTGACACTATGTAAGTCTAAGTATTCCTAATTCATTACACAAAAATGTCGCTCGATCGAGAAACAAGATATTGCTATTTTGTCGTGACGGTTTCGAGATTTTGTTTGCCATATATAAATTGTAGTCGCTGTAAGTGAAATCGTTCTCGTAAATACCAGCGACTAGTTATAACATTCCAATAGAATATCTCTATGGTTAGGTGTTGGGATGCTTTAGTGGAGGCATTGCAACACGTATAAGTACATAGTACAGAATAGTCGTTACGAAAACGAATCGTGTGGAAATCGATTTATTTAGTACGGAACATGGAACGATGATAATCATTGTTATTGTGCCACACAGAAAACAATCAATAAATAAATATTTTCCGTCGAATAAACCCACGTCGTACAATTATGTTGCACGTTTGTATTTTATTTTAGAGTTGTCATCGCAAATCTGATGATATTAGTCTTTTTATTCCATGATATATGTAACCGAAGGCAGAAGACAAGATACTTGCGTATAAATCACAGTAGGGCGGTTCGTAAGCCCACGCGAAACTCCAGGAGGTCGATACTACAACGCACATCACGATACATCTGCGTGATAAAGCTGGTCGTCTATTGGATATATAGCGCTACTGACACGTGACACAAGACACAAGCTATCGATTAATCTAAAATATGTTGGTGTTTAAAAAGAGAAAATCATATCTCAAATTGACATTGAAGTAAAATCTGATTGTTATAGTTGTAGTTTATATAGTTATATGTAGCTTCAATCCAATGGAAAACTAGGCTATAAAGCTTTTAATACGTAAGGTAAGTTATGATAATCAAGGCGTAGGTGTTTGCAATGAAATTAGCAAGGCGATACATGAAGCACTCGTATTATCCGCTCGTTATGTAAGAGGTCGCTGAACTTCGAACTTGTGTACGAAATATTGTGATCCGAACTTCATATTCCAGACGATTAATTCATTACAAACGACGATCAATTATAAATACATTTCTATTTGCGTTGCAAGAAAATATATGTGCTATATTTTTAATAATATAATTTTCAATAAAAGTCTTCTCATAAAATCAATGAAAACCAAAACATTAAAATTTAGAAATAAAGGAACTCCCTGAAAATTAAATGCCTTTTCAAGGTGTTAATTTAAATAACTTAAAACGTTGCTTAAAATCTGTCGGTCATTTCCTTTCATTCATTCCTTACAATTCGATCGCATTTCTAAACGGGTTGAGGAGAAAAACCATTCACACAGCTAAAAGACCCGATCTCAGCGTGACACGGTACTTTATAGGCAATCGAATAGTTAACTTATAAATCTTTTGCTCGATAGCTAATGTATTTTATTTTGTAATAGTATGTCAAGTGCTGTAAGTCTGTAATAGGTATGTCGCGGTCGATGTTTAACCTTTTTTATCACTGGAAAAAGCATTGATAAAAAATAGTAATATTAAATACACGTATTAGTGAGCTAAATTTTATTTAAAGACAACCATTGCACCTAACTCAATGCTTCAGTTTAGGAAAGTTCCACCTGGTCATCAGTGAGTTCAGATGTTCGTGCCGCCTCGTGAGCGCTTTAAAAGCGAAGTTTAATACGTTCTAATGCACCTTCGAAAATATCCTCAACACACTACAGAAATGTAAGCATCCACTGTAAGCGGCGTTTTAAAGGATTTTGGCTGAGTATTTGTCTTCTATCAACATCGTGTCCGCCAAGAAGGGTCATCGCTAAGAATGAGCTTTATTGATGATAGTATCAAACACATCGGTGGCATGTAACTGGTATTATATGGTCTGCGTTAGACATTCGTTCTTTTATAACAGAAATGATTCTCAATGTAATAGTTACGTTGTAAGGTTTCATATTGTTAGATGTTGGCTGTCACTATATTTGACGTGCGCATGTTTTCACAAATGTAACTTATCACAGAGCTTGCAATGTTTATTAACTTCAATGAGACGCAATCTCATTCGAGCTATTCATATGATTTTAAATAAACGTTTATTCATGCGTTTGCAAAAATAAATAGACTGGATGATATTACAAAGTCTGTATTCGTATAAGCGTAAATGAAGCAAGTCACTCCTGGCAGTATGCAATGTTTAAAAATACGATCAATTGAAAGAAATACAAACGGCTACTTCGTATGGTAAGTCTTGCATTCTTCATATGCTCCGTACGCCGGGACCTTTACCTGCAGCACGATCTGTTCCATTTGCTTGCGACACATAAATTATTCAAAGGCATGTAAACATACACCTTATAAGCTCATGACCTGCGCCGTGACGTTTATCTACTCGAGCCCAAAGAAGTGTTTATAATGGAGACATTAAAATTCCTAGGCCTCTTAACTCACCGCGAACATTGGATGCTATCAGCATAAGTATTCGATGAATTTACGACGGCTTTCACGACGCCAGATGGTCTGGTCGCCTGGCCTTAGCATTGCTTGGTCCACTGGGTAAAGGTAACTCTGGAGCGACTTCGCATCACGCCTTAACATATTTATTCAGATTATCTATCTTTTTACTCGAGAGTGCGGTGTGTAGTGAATCTGTAAGTGTGAGACGTCCCACGTGCGATTTACCCGAGCACAAATACTAATTTTCGATTCAAGCCTTTGACCCTGAGTTGTTTGCGAAGACAGATCTACATTTTCCTAGACAAGGTCACCTTATCCTATTTTCTTTACTCAATGATAAAATTTTATGTATTTTTTTGTAAATAAACAATAAATGATTATTTATATTTTTGTATTAATGTAACATTCGTTTGCTTATGTGTAACCGCATATATATATATGTATATACATAGAACACCAGTAACGAGTTTTTAATTTATCTGTTGATGTCCACACTAGATGTCGCGATCCCGTATCGTGGATACTTGTTCTGTTAATTGGAGAATAAAACAGAGTGCGAGTATCAGTAATTAAGTTATAATAGTTCTATAAATAAAAACTGAAATCTTAGACATTTATCTTAATCATGGACATAAATCGTTTTCTTAGTTTTATTGAAATTCATGCCCTTTATCTAAGGATATTGCTCTCTCAGCCGTCTGACAACGAACCTTCCGGTGACCTTTCTTATCTTTAACTGGCTACTGTTTTAGTGAAGTAAATATTGTAACAGTTTATTACTTTACTGCTGGCCAAAATGAACCAATGAGCTTTATATAAGACCGTCTTATAGAATACGTCTGTGTCAGTCAAGATGATTCTTGACTTGAATGCTATCAACAGACATAAATACTAAAACTGCTCGTCAAAGTTCACTTCTTATCTTGACTCGAATGTTTAGATCTCATTTTGCCATACTGCTCTGATTTAGATAACTGTATACCTCCAGAAGGTTTCCTCATAGTGTATGCATCTACCTTAAAGGCGAGATGAACTATAAACAAAAAAAAGGCACATGAAAACAGTAATGCTGCTAGGGTTTGAACCCACAATTATCACTTAAGAGACAACTGATGTCACATATTAATACGTGATATTAGTGGCTTAGAGTATCAAAGCCAGTGACAGTAAATTACTTACCCCGTAAGGCGTTTACTGACCCCAGGTTCATTTATTTCTATTCCCTAAAAAAATAACATAATAACAATACATTTATTAACAGAGACTTGCATGTATATATATTTAATATATTTTATATTTATATCATTTATAATATATATATATATGTATAAAAGTGAAATACCACTCACTGTTTAATCACGAAATCTCAGAAATTATTACTCCTAGAAACTTGTAATTTGGCAGGTAGGTTCTTTATAGAGTTTGGACATCCGCTAAGAACGGATTTTCACCTCTAAACATAAGGGCGTTCGAAATTGTGTTTTATATTTTTCGCGCGAGTATAGCCGCAGGTTCATCTAGTTTATAATATAAGAGTTAAGACCCCTTCGAATGCTCACATTAAATAATTATTTATAACAGACATTGAATTCAAACCTCCAAATCCTATGTTCAAATCCTATGTTCTTTAAAATTAATCATGATCCAAAAAAAAAAATCTTATAAGAAAGTTAGTTTAGCCTTAAATTAAACACGCTACAATGAATTGCCGCCGAACTAAAAATACGGACCATTTTTTTTTTAATACTGTGCAATAAAATGTTCGCGAATGTTGTTTCAATATGTAATTTTCATTGCTTTGATAACCGAGAATTGATTACATGTTTATTACACGAGTGCGATTCAACACGTATCATTGCGAAAATTAATAATGTAGTGTTCTGCAATAATTGAATTATTAGCATTATCGCAAACAGCTCATTAAAATTATATTTAAATTAAAAATTAAAAGTCACGCTTCAATAATTTAAATGATCTGTCATGTATACGCTCTATACTAATAAAGTTTACTTTTCACCTTTTAAATATTACTTACATACTGAACTACTGGATAAGCTTTGAATTAAATTTATAAATAAATAAATCATTATAATTATAAAGTCTACAAAGTGGGATGTAAATTAAGAAACAGTTTCGGGTTTGAGAAATTGTGTTAGCAGCAAATAGGATAGAACTAAGAATTTTGTATATGATACAAGATTACATATACCGAGTATAGCCGGGGTAGCCGAGTGCGTAGAACGCGTGCATCTTGACCGATGATTCCGGGTTCACTAGGCTGTATCTCATGAACCGTGGTAATTAGACAGTTGAAATTTTCTCAACTAAATAAATTTACAACAGACATCATTATTTGGCCGTTTTTCATAGATAATGGTATGGAACCCTTCATGCGCGAATCCGACTCGCACTTGGTCGGTTTTTTTTATATATAAATACAAAATTGAATGACATCTACAACTTGCTATTTTCAAACACTCGTGAATCGACGTCCGGTATTGGGTTTGGATCACGGCCAGTGTGAGGAAACACGAAAAAATAATCACTCCAACCTTGAGGGTGATTTCGAAGATGTGATTGACGGCCCTCCCGCACTCAAACAAACATGCCGGTTAATTACGACCGTACTAAAGCCGAAGGGATAAGACTCGAGACATTATGACTTTATTTTTGTTACAAAATATATACTTTATTCGCGTAAGCTCTTACAGGTATTTTTGAATCAGTAGATTAAAAGATTTATTTATTTGTACTATGATATGGTTCTAATTAACAAGTCATTAGGTACGTGACATGGGTACACAAAAAATAGTCAGAATGTACTGTATATTAAATGTAAAACTACGACCGAATTAGCAAGGTGTTCAGTAGAAAATAATTGTTCTTTGTTATTACATACAATTAAATATATGTGTATCATTAATTAAGGTTTTTTTAGGATCAGATTATCTATATTTAATAAAAGAAGTCTAATTTTCGCTTTATTTTCTTTGATGGCTTATGATTAATGTTTAGCGTTATCAATAAAAATGATTTGTGAACGAGTAGAGTAAGATGTGTTCGAAATAGACAATTGCCTATATGCCATAAATGTTTTTCTAATTTCGAATTTCGACCACCTGACAAATACTAGTTTATCTTGATCTGTTGGGATGTGTGGGACAAATCTTGCAACTCAATTTTAAACTCGCATAACCTAACCAAATGAGAGGAAATTTGCCACACAATTGTGGCGTTGATTCTTAATAAAACGATAGTTTGTCAATTTTAAAACTTAATAAATTATCTGTACAATTTTGTATTCAGTACCTGACGTGCCGTATCAATCAGGCAACTGTTGAAGTCTTTGCGGTAGTTTATTATCGGAAACTAAACAATAAACATTCGTTTTATACGACTGTGGCGGTAATTAGTGTAATTTACACATGATACGAGTGTCATTTATCATTTTACAATAAAAGTATCTTTGATTAGAGTATTTATTATATGTACGCTAACATTCATCTTATCTTATAGACAATTAAGAGGAAAGTCGTTGATGAAATAACTAAATATATTCTTTACTAAATTTTGATAAGCATTTATTATAGTTTTTTTTATTTATTTAATAGCTCAATGGTTTAGAAGCTTAAGGTTTATAAAAAAAGTAATACTTAGACGTAATCTTTAATTTAAAGCTTATTTAAATTTATAAAATGTCAAGAATTTTAAGAAACATATGTACATATATAAAGATCAAGGGAACTGCTAGGTTTTATTATAATAGTTCGAAAAAAAAAATTTCTACTTCTTAACCAATTGAGTTCAATTATATGTATGTATGTGTATATTTTGTCATTACTAAACTTCACAATAAATATAACAGACAGACAGTTCGTGTGCATTTTTCCGCGCAATTATCGAAAACGTGACTTCATTTTTTCTTACATTAATCAATCTAACTTGTTAAATAGAACACAATGGATCGAATTGATAAAAAATAATGACGAATCGCTCCGTCATTATCAGTACTAAGTTGAATATATTCCGCTAATGGAGGCCGTTGACCTCACGTTGATCTATTTTCTAATCATTGGATAATACTTGTCGTAAGAGGTGGTAAGAGGTTCTTTGTTATCGAATCGTATGGCAAAAAATAGGCAATGTTCTCTTTATATGTCTGTTTGACTGAGTTTTTTTAGTATAAGAGCATACAATTTATCTAAGTCAAAGTCTTTTTTTTATTTATTTAAGTCCGGATGAGTTTTTTGTAATGTTTTTGCATGTTTGTCTTTATCAAATTTTCATTTTAAAATAAGTAATGCGTAGACTATGAATCGGCAGTTTGAAACATTTTTAATGATTATTATATGATGTTGAAATACACGTAATGGTTTATAATGTACACATATTATATATTAACATAAAGAATAATATTTTATATGGAATTAGAAATAATGTTTTCTATACACAGAATTAATCGATCGACATAGGCAGTCCTGCAAATAAGTCAACAGAGAGTACGAGATCACTTCCACTGTGGTCGCTCTAGAAGTGATAATAATTAATAGATATTAAGAAACAATAACAATTTCTAAAACCGTAAATCAGGACGCCGCCAACCATGGAATCTAAGATAGCTACATACATCGCTTGCATTATTCTGGATAACTTAACCTTTGAACTGGAACACAATAAATTATATTATTTATAAAAAATACCTTCTTCTCAAAGGGAGAGGAGGCCTTTAGTCCAGCAGTGGGAAAATTTACAGGCTGCTAATGCTAATGCTAAATAAAAAATAGAATAATCGATAGTTGGAAAGTTCAAAATATACATACATACGTAAAACTCTTATCGCTGCTAAGTAATCTCTTCTAGACGACCTTTGATATATTCGCCCGTAAAATTGTGAAATAATAAATAAATAGCTAACCTGAATAATATAACTTGAAAGAAAGTAGTATAAAATAAAACAAAACTATCAAAGAAGGTTTTGTATTTTAAATGTAACCACGGCTTACACACACGACATTGACCCCGGCAAGTTCATGTTGCGTCATAGTTTACGTAACTCAGCGAGTCTCACGAATGCGACATTTATTATTATTTTTATGTATCACGTAATACATAATCCCAAAAATCGCCCGATTATTCTCGACAGCCGTAGCAGATGGTCTACGTCATTTTGTAATTCATATTAGAGTGAAATATGCGTCGCTCGTTTTCTCGATAAAGCTGGTTAATATTATTTTTAAATATATTTTACGTCATGAAATACTATTATAGTATTATAGTAGTTTGCGACGAGTCAACTTCCTTAAAAATAATTAATCGTTAACTCTTCGACATTTATTATACATACATTATATTAATATCTAACATATTATATTTAAAATTTACTAAATTAACCTAAAATATTAATCTAAAATATTGTAGCACAAAAGGGAGTTGGTTCTAATTGAATTTTGCGCGGCTAAGATGAGTAATTCCGAGCATTCCGCAGTTTACTCTTAATTAAATACTTTTTTTTTTTATAAAAGTGTTGGATACGTTTAGTCAACTTGTGGCCAAATAATATTATTTAATTTAAGACGCCGAGAGTAATATCTCAATTAATATCTGCTTATTGCATTTGAACAAATTAGATTAAAAAATATATTAAGTATTTTCCTAAAAAAATATAACATGTCGGTAATAGTGATTAAGTTACAGTCTGATACGCTTCAAATTCTGTAGTACGGACGTCATCACAACGTCTCATCATTATACAATACATATGCAAAGTTTGCGTAAAAATCTAAATTAAACACTGTAATGTTGGATCGCGTAGAAACAGTTACTCTGAGTTAGTTTTACGTCTACGATCTTTTTTAAAATTATTAATGACGAAAGTTCGCCAAGATTCATTTCAACAACGATCATTCTTAATTAACAACTAAAATCCAGTTGCTTTATTCACGTCTGGTATTTCCAAAACGTATTTAAACAACTGAATTTTTTGATGAAGCGATGATTCGCTGTTTATTAAGTATTTGGTTTCCTACTAAAAATAGATAACGTTTATATGAATATTTTAATCAATCATTGCCACTAGGAAATGGATTAAAAGTGAAGTTGAACACGAATTATTATTGTATAAATTTTCTTTTTTATTATTGTACAAGGAAGGTCTGTGTACGGAACTAATTAGTCCTAACTTAAATGAAAGTAAAATAAATAATTTATTACAATCGATATAATAGCGGCGAGAGGTAACGCAACCATGATGATCAATATTTTTTTTTTCTAATTTTAAATTTAGAAAAACACGTTTAACATCAAAGTTCTATCCATGTGTTTATTCCATTATTGAGAATGTTATTGTTATAAATAGAACGCAGCGCCCTACTTTCATCTAGCGTAAGCTTAGGATAATACTTAGGTGACGTTTCAGTGTCACGTCCAAATCTGGAGAGAGGACTAAATGGTTAAATCGATTATTTACGGTCGATTCAAAGGACCGACTGACTTTCTAAGCCATGAGTTATGAACCGGTGTTCCGGACTATTAAATACCATTTTAACATGCTCCACGTAATATGGATTTGCTTCATAAACATACACTTCTGAAGATGATCGAGTCTTAACTCTAAAAACTTAGTAAAGCGCTGGTAAGCTGTTCTTATTGGACTTAGTAACAAAAATCCTATTATTGATTGAAGAGTCGAGCTTCTCGGGATCCACCCGCGTAATTCTAAACGAGCGGGCTTGCGTGAAAAAGAAAGTTAATCCCTAAAAAAATAGTCGACACGATTAACGTACTGCAACTGTCTTGCAACCCGTCTTTGTGTATAATTTTAGTTATATTTAACGTGTTCTTTTAAAGATGTTCGAAACAAGTATTGCTAATAAAAACAAAGTGTTTTTACAGTGACCGGTTTTGAAACAAAAACAATCCAATAAATAATTTAGATGCATGCGTCTTACTTTCTCTCTCTAATTAAATCCATCGGTACACAAAAAGCATTTGTTTATTGGTACGTCATCAATCATCTCGTGGTGATAAAAACTCGATTCACTTCCAAAGGCATCATGATCGTGACAAAAGATGCCTCTATAGGAGTCAAACGAGATAATATGGTTCGGACAGCCCACGATTGCATTTCGAGAACTTTCGAAATTCAAAATCGGAGCACAAGTGTAGCCGGGATAACATGCGTCACTTTCCCCCTAAAGCGTTTGCCCAATCTTTTGTTTCAGCTGCGCTCCGCAGTTTATGACTGGCCTGGTTGATATTAAATTTTCGGTTTGCTAATAATCTTAACGTGCGTTGATGCGTCTATGTTTTGATTTACATTATTACGCGTACTGTTCTGCTGCGGTTGTCTGGATACATTAATGAATTTTCCAAGGAACGTATAAAGGTCTACTCGAGAGTTTTTGATATAGATTTTCCTCATCTGTCTGTTTACATGTACAGCTTGTTTATCGAGTGTTAAAATCAAAGACTGCTATAATTATACGTTATATTAAGATATCAAAGACGTTAAAAATTATTTTTTTTTTTTTTTTTTTATTGCCCGGGAGGGCAAATGACTCTGCTCCACCTGATGGTAAGTGGTAGCAGAGTCCAAACGCGACGACGGCTAGTGCAGTTGGGAAAGGTGATCTGCTCTAGCCGCCCCCGCCTTGCCGGCCCGCAAGATGCCTCTTCACGCCTCGCTTGAAGGAACCCAGGTCATAAGAGGAGGGGAATACGTGCGCTGGTAAAGAATTCCATGTTTTGGAAGTGCGACAAAGAAAAGAGTTGCCAAATTTCTTTGTACGCGATGGAATTGATGTCACAGTTAGGCGGTGACATCGAGAACCAGCACGCGTGGACTTGTGAAGGAAAGGGGAAGCAGGAATAAGGGAGAATAGTTCCTCTGAGCACTCGCCGTGACACATTCGATAGAAAGCGCTGAGTGCCGCTATCTCTCGACGCAATTGTAAAGGCTCGAGGGTGTTGGTGACCTTTACATCGCCAATAATGCGAACCGCACGTCGCTGCAACCGATCCAAGGCCTCCAGTAGGTACTTAGCGGAGCCATCCCAGAGGTGCGAGCAATATTCAACGCAGGACCGTACCTGTGTTTTATACAGCAGGAGCAGTTGAGCAGGCGTGAAAAAACGCCGCACCTTGTTCAGGACTCCGAGTTTACGTGAGGCTGTTTTTATAACAGCCTCGATGTGATCCCTTGGATTGAGGTCGCACCGAACGTCGATTCCCAGTATGGCGACTTTGCTATGTATCTCCAGCGTGGTGCCACAGAGGGAAGGAGGAGGGGAAAATGGTGACTTTTTCGCTGTGAGAGCGCACACCTGTGTTTTCTTGGCGTTAAACTCAACAAGATTGTCAGAGCCCCATTTAGCGATGAGTCCTAACGTCCTATCGAGCTCAACAACAAGATCCCTCCGTCTCTCCTCAGTTTCCGCCCGTCCAGCCGCTGCGCGTCCGTGGTATCCCCCGTGCACTGTACTGTCATCTGCATAGCAATGTATGTTCCCGAGAGAGAGCATATCATTGATATGCAGAAGAAAGAGCGTGGGGGATATCACAGACCCCTGGGGGACTCCAGCATTCACTACATGGGATTTTGAAGCGCAACCATCAACTAGAACGCGAAGGCTGCGCTTGTGTAGGAAGCTAGCAATCCAGGTGCAGAGCTGAACCGGCAGACCGTATGCCGGCAGCTTGGAGAGAAGACTTCTGTGCCAGACTCTGTCGAAAGCCTTGGAGATATCGAGGCTGACGGCCAACGACTCTCCACGCTTATCGATAGCTTCACCCCAGAGGTGTGTTACGTACGCTAGAAGATCACCTGTGGACCGTTTTGGTCGAAACCCGTACTGACGATCATTAATTAGACAGTGATCTTCTAGGTAATGGATCAGTTGGTTGTTTAAGATCCGTTCCATCACCTTACAAAGAACTGAGGTGATAGCTATTGGCCGATAATTTGCCGGGTCAGATCGATCCCCTTTTTTGGGAACCGCTTGCACATTAGCTTCTCTCCAAGAATCCGGCACACATCCTGTAGAAAGAGACAGCTGGAACAGGCGCGTTAACACAGGAGACAGCTCCGCTGCACACTTCATCAGCACTATGGCTGGTATTCCATCGGGACCGCTAGCTTTCCGCACATCAAGTGATTGTAGCTCTGCACGTACATCACGTTGCCTGATTTTGATGTCAGGCATCGTGTAGCCACATGAAGGAATTGTTGGTGGCAGCGCACTACAATCATTGATTACGGAATTATCCGCAAAGAGTTTTGCCAGAAGATCAGCTTTCTCCTGCGGACTGTGAGCTAGCGATCCGTCCGGATACCTGAGCGGTGGCAGCGAAGGTTGACAGAAATTGCTTTGCACAGATTTGGTCAGACGCCAGAAGCTACGGGAGCCTCTAGGTTGTGAAATAAGGTCATGGCCAAACCGCGCAATGCGCTGTGCATCCGCTCTTGTGTATGCCTTCCTACAAGACTTGGAAGTTTTATTGTAGGTTGCTTTCAGTGAGTCAATGTTAGATGCCCCACTAACGCAGCCATTGATCCACGCGCGATAAGCCGCCTGCTTAGAAGACACAGCATCGGCACATTCGCGAGTGAACCAACGGTTACGCGTACCTTTACTGGCGAGGTCTGAGTTAGGAATGTAGTATTCCATCCCCAACAGGATCTCACCAGCAATAGCAGCGGCGCTAGCTGTCGGGTCATTCTCACTGAAGCAACGCTCCTTCCAAGGGACTGACGCATAGTAATCGCGCAAACCGTCCCAATCTGCCGACTTATAGTGCCAAATGCGACGTTTGCTTACCGTTGGTGGCGGCAGCTTGGCCTGTGGCACTTTGGTAGATATCAGGCAGTGATCCGAAGAACCAAGTGGAGCCCGAACCTCAACCTGATATTCCACCGGGTGGCTAGTCAGCAGAAGGTCCAGTAGGGAAGGCGCTTGCCCGTCAATGTCTGGGATCCTGGTGGGCTGATCAACCAACTGGGTCAAGTCATGCGTGAGAGCGAAAGCATGGGCAGTCCTTCCTGCATGGTCAGTTTTGGAGGACTTCAACCATGATTCATGGTGAGCGTTAAAGTCCCCCAAAAACACCAGTTCCGCGTTAGGAAACTGCTCTTGCGCAGCATCTGCCACCCGACTAAGATGGTCAAATAGTCGGCTTGTCTCCAAGTCACCATTGTGGGATCTGTAGAGGCACACGTAGACCCGACTCTGACGAACCAAGTCCACACGTACCACTAACAGGGAGAAGGAAGGGTCCTCCAAGCAGCGCAGACGGTGACAACAAACATCCGTCCTGACGAACAAGCATACTCCGGCTTTCGCTTTGAAGGATTCTTCAAGCATGTAGCCGGGATAATTAAGGTAGCTGGTATCGACAGGACGGAGTATTTGAGTCTCCGTCAGAAACAACATTGCTGGCCGTGCTGTCTCGAGATGGTGGTGGACAGCATTGAGGTTAGCGTGGAGTCCACGGATGTTAACGAACTCAACCTCAAACAGCGTGGGAATGGTGGGGGTGTGCACCGCTGTACGACCGTCATTTCTTTTATGCACTGTCATGGATAGGGGGAAAAAAGAGGAAGAGACGTGAAGCGAGCGATGCGTTGCCACGATAAGGACGGTCAAAGTGTGGAGCTGTGTTTCCCCAATAAGTTGCCAGAAGAGAAAATAAACCGACCCGCCGGGCGGAAGGGCCCCCGAACCCTCCCGGTAGTGGCCGCCGGGACCCCACCGTCCGGTCACCAACCGGCACGACGGTCCACACCGGGATTATGCGTGGCCTGGTGGGGCAGCCTCGCGAGCTGGTTAGGAACGCTTGGGCCCCTGTACTCTGCCACGGGCGGCCAGCGGAACAACCGTTTCTACGGGTCTCCCTGACCGGCGGGTCAATATACTTTCCTCCAGCATTGGTTCAACAGCAACATCCACCGGACCAACACTTATCGCGACAATGCGCGCTCGGGCACTGGCTGTACGCCGGCTGATCTCGAAACGCGGCTGCAAGCAGCCACTTCACGAGTGTTTCACCATGCGTACGGTGGTAACAAGCCAGGCGGATGATTGACATCCTACCACCAGATGAGCAGATGGTCGCTCAGATGTCCCTTAGTCGCCTCTTACGACACCCATGGGAGAGAGAGGGGCAGTGAATTGTATTCTTACTCCGTCACTGCACAGTTCTCACGTCAGATATCTGGGTAATTGAAGATTTACGTTCACAGTAAATATTTATATCTTTAGTCGTAGACTTGTTTTTGAAATACACTCAGTCGTAGCCGCAGACAGCTACAAGTATTGCCTAGATAATACACGCATAAATAACTCTCGAAGGCATTAAAAGCTAACGTTCATTAGTTTCGCTAGATCCAACACGTCTCGGCTTTCATATTACATGGAAACTAAGTAGTTGCTATATTAGTGTTTGGCTTATTTGATGTTGCGGGTTGCGACATTCGTGTACAACATGCGTCGTCGTAAGTTAATTTGTTCGTGGTCTGAGATGGTATTTTTTTTATAGAGCTAGTCTTAAGTCCCTCAAGATACTTCCGGAATTCAATGATCTGTGTAGTTTCAATAATGATCGTCAGTTTTTTTTTATCGCGCATACTTACATACTTCTTGTATAATGTACATTATGTGGTTACACATAAATTTAGTTCCACTCTATTCAACTTGAATAAAGGATATTTTGATTTTTGATTTTGATGGGCTTATTTCAGTGGTAATTTACAGGTATACATTTGTTTATCTATTATTATTATTTACCTTTACTAATATATTAAGTATGATTGATGCCAAATTAGAATTATAATAGGAGTATAATTAAAAATTTAATTCCTAGATTTGTTTATATACTGACTTCAATACATAGAAATGAAGCTAATATTAAAATTCAGATCATAAATTGTTACAGGACATGATAGAATTAAGAACCAAAGGACAAATTAAGTTTTAGGACGTTTCACTTCTGTTTTTAATTAATGTACGCTGACTCAAACGATGAATCTTAATTTAATGAATAAAAACTATATATATATTTAGTGATGCAGGGCTCATACCTTAATTGTCTTTAGGCAATACGGCCCCGGCTATCATCGTGTCAAGATTTAATTAATTTTAGTCAGTCTTTTCAGTTTTATGCGTGATACCACAGACGGGTGAACAATAATTTGTAAAATTATATATTATAACAGCATACCCGTTATTATTATTTTTTATATAGAAAGTAAACTTGGCAGACGTCATTGTATGTCCAGTCTTTGTATGGTTATCAACATTTATATTAAAAAAATCATGATATATTTTGGGAAGGAGGATCCAATGTGGTTTTAAATTTGTATGCTAGCAAAATAAGTTGCAAATATGCAAAATAAATTAAGAAATTATTCCCGATGTCGTGTAATTATGGATGCCATACTATGCATATTTAATGGCACTACGTAGTACGGAAATAGATATTCAGTGCCATTTGGTGGTGAGATACATAGTCCAATAAAAAAACCATCATTTCAAAGTGCCCAGTCGAGCAGTATCCAAAGTCTATTAATCAAACAGATATACCAATATCAATTATATTTATACACACATATATATATATATATATATATATATATATTATATAAGGATAATGTCCAAACATCGTTACAATACAAGCGGCCTGTCATCGCTCTTGACTTGAACCGCTCTTGAATAAATGGATCAACAGAAGCTCCTAAGTGGATAATGTCAATTGCCGAGAGCCATTCCGCATTCCACCCGAGGGCTATTCAACATTAATATAGGATATTCGTTCATTAAACTAACTTCTTGACGACACAGCAGTCTCGGCAACTTATCTGAATGATGGAGGTCATTGAGAAAAGAATTATGTCAACAAGACGACAAAAAATGAAATTAATCATATCATTACAATTCATCTTATATTATAATTATGTATGATAAGATTTTATTTGGTTTCGTTTAATTGTTGATATTCATATGAAAATAATATCATGTTCCATTTTTAAATTCATTTGATTGTTGTGATGCTGATAGGAGTAGATTTGCAAGCAACAATAAATAATTGGATACAAGATTAGGATTAAGGTTTAATCTGCATAATGTACAAATTTAAAAGTGCTTTTCTGACCAACAACCATGGGCACTAAGATGTATGTATGTTCTTTATGAACAAAGTATTGCTATTTAGCGAAATAATTGAGTGCATAATAGATATCCATCTATACACCGAGATAATCACACAATTAGCTCCATCTAGTGAAAATATTTCAATGAATTATACTGGCTATTTAGATCTCAACCAAACAGTCAAATTTTATGTGCAGAAATTATTATATTTTCATCGAATAACTCGTTTCGTATCTCACTTGTAATCTTTAAAACACGCTTGATTTTTTTCGTATTATATGCGTTGAAACTTTGTATAATTTTTGTTAGCACGTTCATCGTCTAATCAATAATATAAGTACAATTACTAACTGAAGCGCCAGTTTTATCTGACAATTGTTTACAAAAGTAACGGTAAATAAAGTAAAAGAAAAAAATAAAGTAATAGTAAGCTATTGCATCGCTCGCCGGACATTAGTTTGTTATATTTACTTTCAGAACTATTGAAAGTGACAAATGACGATTCAACAGATCGTCTGATCGGCCGAGTAGGCGGACTTCCCGAGAGACGTTGCTAGATGCCAGTGCATCAGTATTGAGTAACAGTTGGCACGACTAATTATGAGTAACGACTAGACGACAAACATAGATCATCGAACGCTAAAATAAGACATCCCGTTGATTTACAGCTGTCAAGGGCTCTGAGACCGTTTCGCGACGATATTGCGGCTATCCATTTGCAATTTTACTATCGAATTTACGTAAACGATTTGTTTCTTTTACCGGCATGCAATAAAATAGTAAATTTACTTGGTAATAAGGCTTACTGCAAGCTATTCTGGGCATATACACACATATTGTATCAGTAGAATACAACAACACTCAGTATTGTTCCGGTTTGTAAGATGAGTGGGCCAGTGTAATTACAGGCGCAAGGGACTTAACTTGCTTCCCAAGCTTTGCAGCGCCAATGTCTATGGACAGCGGCAACAACTTACCATGATATGGCCTATGTGACTATATATTGTATAAAGATGCTCCTCAAAAGTGTGAAGTAACTCAGACTAAAAAAAATATATCGTAGAACAGTAAAAATTGTTTTGTCAAAAACAAAACCATAGACCGCGTCTCTTGTCGGTGGGAGACGCAGTCGAAGGATACCAAATGTCATGTTTGACCCAGATAGATAGAATTTACCTAATTAACCATAAGCTCGTCTGAATGCCGAGTTTAAAGGTCTTGAAAACATCAAAACTCGCTTTAAAACGTGTGTTAGACTAAGCGAGTTCTTGTGTACTGTTCGCTCGTTTTATTGCAGAATAGTTGTTAACATTACCTTTAAGTAGACTAAAAGCCGGTATATAACGTACATTATGTAATTTTTAATGCGATTTCTCGAGATGCAACATTTGCTGTATAGTTTAGGTAATTTTACTTTTAGCGTTAATCAAGGAATATGAATTAAGCATTAATTGCTTTTTAAAAATAGAATAGATTATTTATTTATTATATTATTAAATTTTATGTTATTTTTATAATAAACAATTTATCATTGCGTCACTTTTAAAAGAAACCAAGAAATATTTACATGAAATATATTATATAAAGACTTCTAATCATCAGTATATCAAATCTGCTATTGTATTGGTTATAGAATTATATATATCCTATAGTTATACTTGGTGGTAGGGCTTTGTGCAAGCCCGTCTGGGTAGGTACCACCCACTCATCAGATATTCTACCGCCAAATAACAGTACACTGTATTGTTGTGTTCCGGTTAGAAGGGTGAGTGAGCCAGTGCAATCACAGGCACAAGGGACATAACATCTTAGTTCCCAAGGTTGGTGGCGCATAGATGATGTAAGGAATGGTTAATATTTCTTACAGCGCCTTTGTCAATGGGCGGTGGTGACCACTTAGCATCAGGTGGCCCATATGCTCGTCCGCCAACCAATGCCATAAAAAAAAAGTCCTAGTTTATATATAGATTTCGTTTTAAACCAATAAATATGGATATTAAAAGGATACTTAAAAAAAAAAAAACATTTTCTACCGCTTATGTAAAGTAGCAGACCGTAAGTTCTCATATTTACTATCCTAACGAAGTCGCATAATGAAATAACATTCCAAGTACATAAATAGAGGGAATTATTTGAAATTATTCTCAATGACATGCTATGAATATATTACCCTAATGATGGCAATACAGAAAACGAGACTGAGGAAAGCCTCATTGGCTTTTGTCACGAATATTTAAATATGACATACATTTAGTAAGACTTGTAATAAAAGGGTCAATTTTTTAATGTCGACTTTTTAAAACATGAATGTTGTAAGACGAATACTAGCGTACAAAGAAATCCAAATATACATACCTAGTTCAGTTTCCTTTATATGATGGTAGCAACAATAACATATTTTTCTAAAGTGGGTAGTTTTATTTTACATTGAAGCACTAGCATAACAAACTAAGTACCAACGTTATTAGAGAGAACGAAAAGATCCGTCGCATAATGGTAGTCAATCTATCGATGTTTGGTTACTGAATGTGCCTTTAAAAGCACGATTATGTTTCATTGATATTGGGTAAGAATATGTAATTTTAGTTGTTTTCTTAAATGATTTATGTTTTAACATTCTTGAATATGATTAGGAAGTTTGTTGTAAATTTGAGCACCTTCGAAAGTAATGTTTTTTGTCCGTATTTAGTTCTAGGTGAGCGTATAATGACTAAAAAAAAAGTAAAATGACTTAACTCGCATAATTGTATTAAATATATGAACACAGCGATGTGTGGAGGATTGATTTGATTATATAAATTTATTATATACGGAAAATAATGCAAATATCCGTATGTATGTTTATAGTCGGCTTTTGTTTATACATCAAAGCAGTCAAATGAGGCAAATATTTGTGCTGACTGTCAGATTTGAATACCTGGAATTGCATCGCAACAAAACGTTTACTGTTTTGGGAATATACAAATACTATGACACATGGCTCATTTTTCAACAGACGTGTTTATAATATTAGTAAATACATCAAATATTTGACCAAACAGACGTATATCAAGGCTAGTTCCTCCTTTAATATTTTCTCAACAGCGATGAAGGTAGTTTTGCTTGTACAATGTACTAGCAAATTATAATTTATTTATTTATTCATAGGTACACAAACATAATACAATTAGTACATACATTAAAATTACGGACTTACACAATTTTGAGCTAGATTATATTCCTAAGCATGTGTGATCATAAAAAATATAACATATCAATGCAGTCTATGTCAGTGCTTTCAATTTATTTTAATTTATATATTTACTGTAATTTATTAATTTTTGTTTATTGTTCCAGGTAAATCCATTTTATCATTTCGATGTTGGCATCAAGATTACAACGATGTTGGTAAGACCATTGTAACTCAATTAAGAAAAATTAAAAATAAACCAAAATGAATTAATAAGTGACGAAAAACGTATCCAAGTAGCAATAATCTTCATATCTTAAATTACTTATTCATAGTAAATAGGCAAAAATGCAAATCAGCACTCTGATGGTAAATGATCACTCATGCCTTTACTATGAATAACAAAACATTTCTTAAGTCGTTCTGCCAACTTAATGTGCTTGTGCCAGTAGTTGCGCCATCTCATTCACTCTTCGAACAGGAACGCAATATAATCTGTATTGTTGTCTAAAATTAGTTGGTGTATTTCAAGACGTGGTATGCAAAGCAATAAAGGACGCCACTTATAAATCTAAAAAAGCAACTGAAATGTGCGTTTTTATCCGTCGATAAAAACGCACATTTCCGGCACTCACTCACAGGCACGTTTCATTCGTTTCTTCATCTACCACACTCACACACAGCATATTTACAATGATAGATAATAGATTAAATTATTCCTACCTTGTAGTTTTTACACTACTGTTGCCGTAATTCCATAAAGCAGCTGTACCATTCTGTAAGAATTCACTTCGTATCTCACTCTTGAACTGTTAAAAAACGACTTACGGTGATACCATATTTTGATCCGCGGATCCTTATTATTATTATTATTGTCAATGTCGCATCACATCCTGACATTATACTTTCGTGTTCTGCGGTGAGTTTAGAGTTTATTTTCACAGTTTTTGTTGAATGAGTTATTCTTTTATAAACTTAGCTAATGATTTGGTCAGATTATTCCGCAACATCAACATATAGTAGGTTACGTCTTAACGAGCAAGCCTGTGGGCAAAACAAACGAATTACATAGTTCACGCCTGGACTAGATTCTTGAACCGAAGGCTGTTGGTTCATTTAAGACCGACAGATTCCGTGTCATTTGAATTGCATACACTTGTGTGAAATAAAATACTTTCTCATTCTTTTATTGTAAGCCGTGTAGTACCATATATACCACTGATCGGGCTATGATAACATTTACATACAGAAACCCACCGAATTTTCTAGTGTGAGTTATTTTGATAAGCTGCTTTGCCTACAGCCTAATTTTCATATTTTATTTAATCCTTTTATTGGGTCACAGTTCCAAACAGATTTAACAATTAATTTTCTCGTACTCATAACCACGAACTTCCATATAAATCATCCTAAACTGATGAATCTTTTAAAACCATTCCGTAGAGCTCACCTATCAAAAACAATTCCTTTGAAGAATTACATTTTTTTATAAACGAAACGTGTAATTTCGTCATTCCGATGTCAGACAGTTAAAATAAAACTTGTAATGATGTTTCCCGCCTTAAGCGTTCACGTCATTCACGCCAATTTAGACATAGCTGGACGCCCAGTATTTACGATCCGGCTAATATTATTTATGTGTCAACTTGGTCTATTTTCGAAATCGGCACACTGGATGCGCTCCCGCGTCGCTACATGATTCATTGCCGGGAAATGAATGCAATTATACATTTTGAATATCGGAAAGAGTAACAGGACTACATTTAATTAACAAATAGTTAAAAGTCCTTCCTTATGAGTGAATGATTACGAATGAATATCGCGTAAAATACCCACAGTTGTTTAAGTTTCGTTTAAAAGATAAAGAGCAAGAAGTATTTTAAAATCGTGTACGATCCATAAAGTTGAACGAGTCGTAAAGAATGTGTCAAAACAAAAATTATGGCGTTGTTTAAAAACAAATGTTTAAATATATTTTGCAATACTTATTTTTGTTTTCGTAAAATAAATCAACAGATATTATTATTTTATATTTATTTATTATTATATAAAACGTTTTCGAACTTTTATTCCATTTAAATATATTCAGCAAAACACGATCGTTTTGGATGACTTTCTCGATCTCACAGAGCATCTGACAGTTGCAGTATCGGGGCAATTGCGACGTCGCTTTAAAGCGATTTTGTATTAAGGCACCAATTTGAACGTCGCTTAAGGGTATTAAAGCATATGTTAATGTTGTACGCAGGATTGATCCCAATGTTACTTAACAGCGACGAAGGCTTTTAAACAGCTAAATTTAGCGGAAAATAGCTGCCATAATGTGTTTATTTTGTAATATGGCGGAAAATAATCCTTGTCGGTTCTTTTCGCTACAATTTTCATTCCGAACCGATGGTAGACTTACATACATTTAATTTAATACTGTAACATCAAACAAGACAAAACCTACTTAAATAAAGAATATTTAGTTTTATAAATGTTTTATTTAAGTAGAGTTTTCCCTTTTTTTGTTTATTTGTGTTCATAAAACCACTTTTAACATTTATATAGTTTTCTCATAATATATACTATTAATAAAGACATCGATACTCGATACTTGCGTCATTCGAAGAAGTAAAAGGATCTGCAGTCACTTATAAGGATTATCGCCTTATTACTGCGGGCTTTACCTTATGTCTGCGTGTATACACGAAGGCTTCCTTCCACTGCAATACACTTCAATTTTGTTGTAACTGTTTATTTTAAATATTATCGTAATACATAGTTACAAACTTTGAATTAATTAAAAGGAGCGCCTCAGGCATTTGTTTATTTTGTAATTTTTGTAGCATTAATTAATGCCTCGCAGTATTGCGATCACGTTCATTTGTACAAATAATGATCGCTAAAACTTAACAATTAACGTGTCGAAATTTCTTCGCTCCTAATTCAGTATACAATGGCGAGTATCGTTTGGAAACTCTACCGCAATCATAAATCACTGTGATAGACACTGACGAAACTAAACCGACTTGTCCGACGTAGTTCGACCGCTAACATTGTAATAATTGACAGTCGTTTACGTATCGTCGTTTTTATACCAACCCGCGACCGATAAATAAGATAACTGTCAATGACGTCAGAGATTCGTGTGCTTGTTACGGTTCCGTTTGTGAAAGAGTATTGAATACAGCTTGTTAGGAGTCGACAGATGATTATGATATCGAAGTAAGTTTTAATTAGTGAACTTTAAATATTTTATTAAAAATACATGACAGTAATGATACTCATGTAAGGAGTTGTGTACACTGGAGTGAATATTTTGTTAGAAAATCTTTATAAGGTCAGGACTTGATGGGATGAACGTACACTATATGTTTTGTTTCTTGCCTTTTCGCTGGAAATGCATTTTTTTTCATGGTGTGAGTAAGTTGTTTGAAACTTTTTCTCGATATAACAACATACCAGTTTAATCAAACTTTAACTTATTCAAAATGTTCCTATTTAAATACTTTATTGAAAGAACCGATTCTTAATAGTAATATATACTCTCCGCTCACTCGGTTCTGGACTTGTTTGAGCATGATTTCTCGAATGCATTATTATTATAATAGTTTATAGTTATTGTATCTTTATTATTATAATTCTATAGATAAGATTCTTATATATGATACTCTATTAGTATTAAATTTATTGGAGAAAGTAAAAAAAATAGATCGTTCAACATTACATGTTTACTTTCGGTTTTATTACAGATTTACATATACTAAACTGTTAAATCTGAATGTCACTGAAACGGTCATTACCGTGAATAACGATGAGCCAATCCAGAGAGAGTGGTATTGAAATGTCGCAGCGGATTGGACGAAATGGAAAGTTATGGCTTGTTTGACGGGAAATTGTTGGGTTTTACATGACTCGTTTACAAAGTTAACGGTTGAAAAAAATATATCGTCATCGTCAATAAAACGTCTAAAGCGAATCGAAATCGAAGTAAGAATAACCGAGATGAATATCAAAAGGGCTCATAATCCTTAATAGCTCAATAATAAACTGACCATTTGCTGTAGAAGTCCTAGGTTCTATAATGAGCCCTAAAAGGCTAAGAGTCCAGTCCACTCCATTTTTATCACAGGTTTTACATTTACTTATAGGATAAAAAAAAGAATTACTAATGACTTCAAAATTGACATTAGGAAATATGTTTGTTCGTATACTAGATTTCGTCTGAGAAAGATTGCTGGAAGCAATAAGGCCACCTTTTCACACTCATTGCCCTACATCATAATTTAAAGCTCAATTCTGTTACGCATTTAGTTAGAACTTTGTGCAAAGTATTAGTAAAATAAATTTCTTTTATTCTTTACTATTCTTAAAATAAAAAAGAAATAAACAATAATTCCTAAAAAAGACATACAAAAGCACAAATTAAGTCCCTAGCGAATAATGTTATTGACAGTTGACACAATATGTAAATGAAGTGGCAATAATTAACTCTAAACTTTTAACATATAACTGACAAGCTAAACCCCGCGAAGGTCGAAGGTTAAATATGAATAACACGCTATTAACCCACGGACGGTACCGTTAACACTTTTTGTTCAACAACAACAAAAATTAACAAGTTTATTAATTATTTTATACGTGCTTTCTATTCTTGTATTCAAAAGCCATTATTTATTACAACCAATGACTTTAATGATGTCAACAAAATCTTAGACAGTCCTCCACTTTTTAATGTTTCACATGTCTGACAATAGATGTGAGTGAATTGTCATTATTTTATTTATTTGTCACCTGATCGTAAATGGTCAAAACCGGTCATAGACACTGGTATTCTAAAAATATATATACTATGCACCATAAATATGTCGCCAGTTAAGGTCTGAGATATAATGTCATTATGAGAACACAGTAACACAAAGTACGGTTTTGGTAGCAGAATAACTGCTGAGTGTTACTTACGAGCCGAGATGGCCGAGATTAGAACGCGTGCATCTTAACCGATGATTTCGGGTTCAAGCGATGAGTCCCAGGCAGGCACTTCTGAATTTTCATGTACTTAATTTGTGTTTATAATTCATCTCGTGCTCAGCGGTGAACGAAAACATCGTGAGGAAACCTGGATGTGTCTAATTTCAAGGAAATTCTGCCACATGTGTATTCCACCAACCCGCATTGGAGCACCGTGGTGGAATATGCTCCAAACCTTCTCCTCAAAGGGAGAGGAGGCCTTAGCCCAGCAGTGGGGATTTTACAGGCTGCTAATGAGTGGTTACTCACGCAGCAGTTATTCTAGGCCTTGACAAAGTTCTACCGGTGTAAATGAAATGACGGATAGACGATAAGTTATCGTAATGTGATAAGTGTTCAATTTCATAGCGGTAATTTTCACTTTTTTTGTCGGTTTTACATTGTTACTCAAATAAAATAATGATCAGTGTAATCATACGTGTTAATTGACGGATGACAAAATAGCTATTGAATATTGCTAATGTAAGATCTATACGAGAATCTCAATAGTATGATAATGATCTCAACGGTATACGGTGGAACGGACTACATACGAGTATGAGATTAATTTATCGATGATGTAGCTCTCAAGAATGATTAATGATGACTATGTAACCGTAATGATTTCTGTATAGTTTAATTAGTCTCTTTATATTTGCTTATCTTATCTAAGAAATTTGTTCACGCCGCTGTTAGTATTGCTCAATCATCGATGTCTGAAGCCTGCAAATAATCCTTCTAAGCCTTCCTTTTCTTCGTAAGTAATCCTCTAATTCTTTAATCCTATAACGTTTCTTGTAAGCCTTCATGCTTATACAACGTCAGTGGAAATAATAGCAAGAGTTTTGCAGTTATCGTAGTTTGTTAACTTCGCTTGCATTGTCGTTAGCGGTAGTAATGAGATGCGGGAAAGTTAATTAAGGGCCAAGATTTACATTATTGCGTTCGATATAAATCTCAAGTTGTTTCGTTCGGTTGTCTTACGTGTGTTTCGCTCTTAGTGCTTTATTGGCGTCCAACGCTCCGAGACATATCTGATTTGTTATTGAATTGTAAATCTTCTGATACAATTCCATTGAATACGGCTTAGAATAGTGCTGTATCGAAACTTTTCGATCGTAATACTTGATGATTTATGTGTTGACTTTTATTCAGCAAAATTGATTGAATTTATTTAATATAAGTATGTAGGATTTTTAATAAAAAATTGCCGATCGTCTTGGCAGTTCTTCTTAGTATAACCAACATTCAGAAGCTTATCATAAATGTATTCTTGTAAAGTGACAATGCTAATATGGTTGAATAATTTTTTTATTATCTTGAAATAATCTTCATTATTCTATTGAAGTATTTTTAATGATTACATAGCACCTTAAGAAACTCGTTGAGTGCAATAGAAAATATTCTAACCCTTATTTCTAAACGGCTGCTATTTTAAGATACCCTATCAGGGTCTTAGTTCCAATCGATTTACCACAGAGATCACGGAGATAGTGTCGGGATTAAGTTACAAAACACAAATACCGGTGTATCGATAGCGTGCGCTAATCAATTAGAGGCGGCATAATCGCTCGATTGATTTAACTACGGGAAACCGGCCACTTTTCAACGTCGAGCTCAATGTCTAGGAAATTGTTCGTTTAGCACTTGGCGTTTATTGCGAGATTTAGTATTAATGATTTTAATTTTTAAGTGGAAATCTGTTGATGATGAAAACCATACTAAACTAACCTAACTATAAATATTTAAACCAATTTCATATGAAATTTTCGTAAATATATTAAGTTCGTTAGTTGTTTTGTATTTCATTGATAGGTAAAGTAAGTTTTCCGGCCTCTTGAGTAAATGCATATAAAAATGAAAGTAAAACCTTGTCCTTCGATGTTACTTAAATATTAAAAGATCTCTTTTATTACACTTTTATGAGGGATTTTAAGAATTACAACAATTGTTAATATTGTTTTTATTAGCCTTAATTGCAGCTATTGAACGTATATTACCAACTCGATTGAAATCGGTAGTTAATGTTAATGTTTATATGCTTATTAACTGGTCACCATTTCCGTATCCTATTTATTGCATGTCGGCGCTTTTTGTAACGAACTGACGGCCAAATTATGAAGACATTTTGGAAGTCTTACTCATAATTGCGACTCTAATGGGTTCTAATATATATATACGATTGTGATTACTTGGTGGTAGGGCTCTGTGCAAGCTGGTCTGAGTAGCACTCGCTCATCTTATATTCTGTTTAGCCAAACAGCTGTACTCAGTACTGTGTTCCGATTTGAAGGGTGAGTGAGCCAGTGTAACTCCAGGCACAAGGGACGTAAGATCTAATTCCTCAAGGGTGGCGGAGCATTAACGATATAATATGCAAGGTTCCTCTTGATTCTTTATATAGAATTATAAACAAAAGTAAAAATCACGTACATACGTACATCAAAACTTAATGATGTTGTACAAACTTTATTGAGCATTTTCCGTTAAGATCCCCGTGTCCATTTATTTCGATGCTGCTACCCATCTAAGCCCCATAAATGTGTTTTGAATTACAACGTATTAAATTATACAATGCGCGTTTTCCTCTCTATACATGCTTACATTGATTGCTTCAAATGCAATAGATCAGATCAGTGAACTCTTACTCAGATCGGCTATCTCAACGGAGCCTAGATAAAATTCCAGTTTGACCTGTCACTGTTTTCCCATCTGTTTTCTCCTAGATGTAAGCAATCGACTTTATCACTTATCAGTAAATTGATCTAACTTCAGACTTTTAATTTAAAACTATTTTTGAAACAATAGGTATTTGTTTTTATTTACGGTTATTTTTTTTTGTTATAATACGGAAAATGTTACAAAGTGACGAAGCGCATAAACTCTGATGGTGTTATTATTGGATCTTATATAAAGTCTAATTTGGCGCTCTTGTTAAAATATTGATGTCTGATGATGATATTATACTAATATAATAAATGCATGTGTACATGTCTTATCTGTTAGGGCTCAATTTCCGAACTGATTTTAATACTTTTTGGCATTATAATTCTACTTCTGATGCAAGTACACGATTTTATCGTATATGTATCACTCATAGTAAAAACTGTAGTAGAACTATAGTAGTAAGTAATAAGGTACGTTACTGAAACATAGTATTTGTACTTTTAAAGAATGTTAAATTTATTGATTATTGCTTGGCTATGGGAAAAACTACTTTAGTAAACTAGGAACATAAGACATTTTAAAAGAATAATTTTGAAAGCATAACCTCGCTTCGTAAGATATAGACCTTTATAAAAACTATTCTCACTTACGTATTACATTCAAACCTTGTTTTTTATTCAATAACTAGGCCACTCGCCTCTACAGCCTTATTATCGTCTTGATAACGTTAGACAGTGTCGAATATTATTTTTTATCATCGAATAAAATTAAAAATCAACTTAACCTTATGATCTTATGAAATAAATTGTAACCTTGATGCAGATAATATCTGTGATTACGATCATAATTTTGTAAAAACTACTCATAGCACAACTACGTGACATGTACGTGTTTTAAAGAGATGCAACGATAACTTTAACAAAATAAGTCCTAGCCATATTCTCAAGGTCTTATTATTATTTTTGTAAATTTTGTTTCAATAGTTGTTGAAGCGATTATTAATTTGTTTTCGATGTGCTATCGACAGACTAACAAATAAAGGAACAACAATATCAAAGACATATGCCGAACACCGGGATAGATTTTGTATAAATGTATTCCGATATCAAAGGTATATGAGCAAATATAATTAATAAAAAAATGTAGATCTGAATTATAATAGTTGACACTTGAAAACTTGAAAACAACTTGACATTAAAAAAGTAGTAGAAAGATATATTAGATTTTTAAAAACAGCTCTCCATAACAATACAGTACACTACCCATAACAGTAGGTACAGTAACTCATTTTGAAAGATATCTATACCTACATAAATCTTTATTTATGTGTGACGAATTATATATAGACTCAATATCTTTTGCATAAAATATATAAATTTATATTGAATGTTAAAACCAAGGCTAGGAGTCGCGTACTTTTTTGTGTCCGGGGTTAGTCACGACACGACACTCTAGAGAGTACAAACCCTTCTACACGAGGCATTCAACCTTGCTTTTTATTGAAGCCTAAGAATAAAGTAAGGCACTCAAACGTACAGTTTGACCGCCTTTACTTCTCATAAGTGCACGTGAGCTTAAATAAATAATATGAACCTCTTATTTTTCATATACATGTGCCGAAGAAGGTTTTTTTCCACAAATTTAAAGGGACTGTATCGTAGTTTATGTCTTGCGTGTTTGTATCAGGATTAAGCTTTCATTGGCGAGCTATAAAAATGTGTAAAATTAAATGAAGTCGTATATCGATATAAATTTTAAATGATTAATTCACACATATATAACTACGGATTAACAACTTCTTTTTAATTATTTATTTGCTGAAATATATATAATTACATTTCGAACGATCGTAAAAATTTACGTACATAAATTCGCAGACGTAATTAAAATTAAAGTTGTAAAAACTTGTCGGGATTTACGGCTGAGCGTAAGTGCACTCAACTCTTCCGCCGAGGTAAAAAAGAGTTAACATCAAAGAAAGTGGTTCCGGTAGGCGAGTGCGATACTTATACTGGTATGAAATGCCGGACATTTAGTACTCGTAAATATTTATACCGCAAAATAGAGGGCGATAACTTTTTACGAGGCACTTAGGGTGCTGTCAGGGCTGTTGCTCTGATAAAAACGTTGAGAAGGTAACGGGACGCCGCGGAGTAGCTTAACCTATTTTTTTTGCGCTAATAGTCAGCCTACGTACATTTAATACAATCTTTTATATTTGTCTGTAACAGTTATTAAATGTCCCACTGCTGGGCGAAAGCTTCCTCTTCTATATTGGTTTATTGATCTGTACAAGTGTTTACAAAAATATTCAGTTAATATTAAATATTAAATTAATTAAATAACGTGCTATATAAATTCAATAGGCATGGCAGATTTTTATGATATATGTAGGCGGACGGGCAAACGAGCCATCTGATGGTGAGTGATCACCGTCGCCAATGCGTCACCAAGCTTGAGAACTAAGATATTATGTCTCCTGTGCCTGTAGTATAACTACAATCACTGGCTCAATTACTGGCTCAATCCCCATTTAAACAGGAACGCAACAATACTAATTATTTGGCGGTAGAATATCTGATGAGAGAGTGGTACCTAACTATACGAGCTATAACCCAACCAAACGCCCAAGTATATTTAATTCAAATTTAAAGTTATTATATTGTTTACCTAAAATACAACGGCTTGTTTATTGATAAAAAATATTGTAACGAAGTTTACCGGACGAAGTAGAGATTATTTTGCTAGTTAGATTAATGGACCGTTGAAAGCTCATTTGCTTAATCGGTTTAGTACTTGAAGAGATAACGCAGAGAACTGAATGAATAGTCTATTTTAAGAACTTCAAACTCAATGACGCTGTAGTGTTATTATTTTAGTTTAAATAAAAAGGCATAAAGTCTTAAGTAAATATCAATGCGTTAAAATATCTTAATATATTTGAGGAAAAGATTAAAAAGTTATATCTATCAGATCAATTAAATTGTACATTGAGATTAAATGGGCTACCTAAAGGTCGTTCGAACCTTCTTCTCGCTCTAGTATTACTCAAAGTATTATTTTCATAATAAATACATGCTATCTTATGCCTATTATTACGAGTATACTGTATGTCTCATGCATTATTTGAAGCATGCTATAACATGAGAAAGAGTGACAGCAATCAAATCGTAATAATTATCATATCAGTCTGGTAGAATAAACATTTAAGACGTATATGTCTTTAACGTACGAGAAATCAATTATCGATGATTATATAATAAATAAATAAATAATAAATATTGGACAAATCACATAAACACATTACATACATTACTCTAATCTCAATATAAGTAGCTAAAGCACTTGTATTATGGAAAATCAGAAGTAACGACGGTACCACATACACCCAGACCCAAGACAACATAGAAAACTAATGAACTTTTTCTACATCGACTCGGCCAGGAATCGAACCCGGGACCTCGGAGTGGCGTACCCATGAAAATCGGTGTACATATTACCCGACCACGGAGGTCGCCATATAATTATATTTTATTGAATTGTTTCAATAAAATATAATTATACCCACGATCCTTAATTTAATAGTTTTCCAATGATCACAGCGCTTTCAATCTACTATTAAGCAGCGTGAAGACCGCCATTAAATAATACTTACACTGTCAGTAACCGCAGGCTGTCATAGACGAACAACTCTCCTTTAATTAAACCTTGGAATACAATATTAACCGCATCTATAAAGCTGTTAACGAATCACGGCACCGTCCAGTAGCGACTATAATAACTCGAGAAAATTGTTCATGCGATATGTTACTCTATATTCTTAATAATTAAGTTCATATTTTATTAGTAAACAGAATTGCGCGACTTCACGTAGGAACTCTGATGATCCTAAATCACAGGATAATATAATGACTTGACCTCACTCCTCACATAAATATTGACTATCATCATTGGCATAACATATAATGTTTATAATAAACCATAATTTAATTATTTCAGGCTGATGATAGTTTTGATTACGTCATATCGACGACGTAATCGCTAATACGATTAAATCAGGAAGTTCTTTCTAAATTTTCTCGTCTTGGAAAAAGCTGGTTGTGATGAGTTTATATAATCTTGTTATACAAAATGTTATAACGAATTCTATCGGTTTACGTAATGTATGAATTCTAATTGAAAAGGTTTCAAATAACGAAAAGGAATACTTAACGAAGATGCGAGGGAAAAAAACGGCAGCCTTATGAAGCCGGAAGGGAACGTGGACAGAAAATCTGGTTAACTTATAAGGGCCTTATGTTAGAAACCTGATACTAGGCTTATTCCAGTCATGGGGTTTCCAGTAACATTGAAAACAAATCAGTGACAGCGTATGTCAGCATAGGTTAAAGAATTATGAACTTAATTATTCGATGATTTAAATTTAAGTTTTAAATGTGTTTTTACAAAACCATTTTTGATTTTGAGTTAAACAGAAAACATTGCAAGTTATAAATTAAATTCGTTACTAATCAAGTATAATATATCATTCAAGGATTAGACTCATAAATCTGTCGTAAACTTGCACTTGTAATCACAGAACCGGCGACAGAGCGTGGGCTGCTCGCAATCAGACGTGCGTAACGTGCCATCGTCTGCCTTACTTATATTAAAGCAGCGCCAATTGAAAAGGCTTCCCATAACACGAACATACTGCTTAGTTTATTTCTATATTACGGAATCAATAAATTTCTATTAAAATATTTTATCAAACTGAAGCCTGAGATAACTATTTCTTTAGCTTAACGATTTTCCTGTTACTAAGTAAGCTCATCCAGGATAATTCACTCCCTGTATCCATACTTTGATAAAACGTCTAAGGCTCTACGACTTTTTATTGACAACTCCACAGGCAAGCTCCTTAGATAGTTATGACGTCCGGCCACTAGTCGTTCTATAGAATAGTTGTCGTGACACTCACAATCTGGTTCTGCGTTGTAAATTATTTCTTGCGCTAGTAACTACTTACGAGCGCTTCTTAATACATCATGATCTATGAAACAATTTTTTTTTTTAGGTTATTTTTGGCATATGAATACAACCATCCCTTGTAAATAGTGTTAGTGCTGACGTTAGTAAACTCGGAAAGATTCAATAATAAATGTTTTTGGTTTCAGCCACCACCGATTGTTCACGCTCCGCCGATAGCTTTGCCACCTCCAACAGCTGCTTCAGCGCCACCAGCCTCGCATTGCTCCGCGCCACGAACTATCGTTATTCAACGGCCGGACGCGCGGCACGGCTTCGGTTTTACATTAAGACATCTTGTTGTTTACCCACCGGAGTCGTTACAGGTAAATACAGTAAGTAAATATATACACTAAATTATAAATACTCTATGTATAAATCTCTAATATAAGATTCTCAATTTAACATAATAATTTATTGAATAAAAATAATGAAATAGTTAAAGTAAAATTTTCAGATAATATAAACATGTATTTGAATACTACAGGAATTATATGAAGATGCGCGTCATCTGGCCGTTGGCGCTGTCGGCGCGCCAATGGACACGATCTTCGTAAGGTCGGTACGGCCAGGCGGACCGGCGGCGGCGGCGGGCCTGCGCGCCGGCGACCGCGTGCTGGCCGTCAACGGCGAGCCGGTCGCCTGCGGCAGGTCGCGTGCGCCCTACGCGAGGGTCGTGCAGCTAGCGCAGAGGGAGCCCAGGACGCTCAGGCTCACTGTTGTGCCCCGGGATCACGATTTGTTGCAAAGGGTAATTTTATTATACAAAAAATTGGATGGCCTATATACGAGGTCATAGCTTATCAGACGATTTAAAACAATGCATAAGATTATTATCTTCTAAGAAAGTTAGCAGAAAGTAGTAAAATCTATTTATTAAAATTTATTATATATATTTATTTATTATAAAGAAATTTAATTATTGTCACCTAGATTCTAATGGCTGTTTTTTATTTCCAGTATTTTAGTGAAGCGGCATACAACCCAGAGACAAATCAACGTCCGATCGATATGCCGGCGGTGACGGAACACGAGTCTCGTCTGTTCGACGCTTACAGACGGCCACGACTGCCGGCTCTGCCAGCTCCTCAAGCACCCTCGAGGCATCGCGAGGATCCAGAATACGCGACGGTAGCGCCGCCATCTAGATACGATGGACCGCGACTACCAACTACGCAACATTATCTATTACATGATGGGTAAGAAATTTAGGAGACTTTATAAGTAATGGCATATTCATTTAAATTTATTTATAAGTAACAACACCTTTATGTCTGTCTATACTTCATGTACCAAATCATATTGTGATAATTATTAATATGTAATCTACGGTTTACAGCAGAAGAGAATCTGACGCTTCTCTACCATCATCAGCAGCGGAGAGCAAAGACAGTCTCGGGTCCTTTGATTCGAATTCGACACTCACAGGCCGAGAGCTGGACGACTCGATTATCCTCTCCCGAATACGAAAGAGTCTCGAGCAGAAGGAGGCCTTCCTCAGACGTCCGAGTCAACCTACCGGATGGGTCACCCCAGACGCCCCACCGCCGATTAAGCAGAAGGAGTTCTATGCCAGGCCACAGAAACTACAGAAGCCAGCTTGGCCTCCTCCCGCTTCTTCCCCACCGCTAGCAGGTTCCCCACCACCACCGCTTCACCAGCAGCAGAACCAGGAACAGAGAAAAGAAGAATGCGCTACGAGCGTAGACAGTGGGACATACAGTGGCTACGGAGAATTGAATGGAACACATAATGATAAAAATAGATTAAAACAAGATAAAAGTCAATTCGTAGCAACGTTGTCCAAGATACACGAAACCTCGCCGAACGCTCAGAGTACGAACGTCGGAACATTAAGCAACGGATCATCTATAGAGTTCAGAGAAGAAAACGCTTCATCTAGTAATCAAGATAATAGGTAAGTGTAACTATTACCGACTTTGACCGTTCTTGATACAAATCTATAAATTAATACTTCGTCCAAATCAACGTCCTTTTAAAATTTACACAAAATAGTGGAAGACCTGTCTTGGCGTTGGACCCATCCAAAAAATATTTTACTGGAAAACAGTAACATTATATTTCTGTGTTTAGGTAATGGATACTGTATATACTGATAACGTTCAACTGCCCATTGACGGTATGCGAAGGGTTTTAAACGTAATTAGTGCCTGCAATGTATCTAGGAAAAGTCCAGTTCTAACTATCCTTTATAATACTTCTTACTATCTTTCATAAGCCTTCAAAATAAATGAATAAAATGTGTTTATAATAATCACAAACTCTTATCGTTAATATGACTCGTAATATTTAACGTTTCAGATACCCAGTACCTGAGCTCCAGTTGGTCACGGCGCGCACAAGACAGCTGGAAGAAGCGCGTGGAGTGGGCGAGAGGCGAACGGAAGTCGCGCGAAGTGAACTCGCCCGCCTTTCAACCACGAGATTAGAGCCGAGCGTAGCTCTGAGAAGGAAGGAGTTCGAAACACGAACAGTTAGAAGAGAAGCCAGGTCACTGGATGTACAACCTCAGCATGGTTAGTTTACATGTATTATTTCTTTATAATTATTAATTAAATATTAATATTTAATTCGTATTTTGTACTACCTGACTGCGTCTTTATACTAATTATTATAACGATCATTTAAATAATTAAAAAGCAAAGCAGCGCCATCTAGTGGCGAGTTATAAGTACGTTTGTAGCCTTTTTTTATTTTCATTTAACTCATATTATTATACTTTTCATGATCGATTAAACGATGTCGAAGTATACTACTCTCTGACTCTCTATCTCTCTTTCTGTCGCATTTATAATATTAGTAAGATCAACCTAATTAATATACTACCGGTAAATTAATCTCTTTGATACCAAATGTCTAAATATAAATTGCATGTTACCAGATTTAGAGCAAGAGTCACCACTCCTCGGCGGGAGTCTATCAGGAAATCAGTTAATGATCACCGGCAGCAAACACCTCCATTGTCCCCCACCAGAAGGATACATGCCCGGTTAGTATCTTAATTTTCCAAAAATTATATCTAGATAGTATACAAAGAAAATAGGAAAACACTCATTAGTTATCCCGTAGATGTCATGCTTATATTATAGTTTTCGATTTGAATTAGTTTTAGTAAGATTAATGTATTTTTTTAGAAACAGAAAAGGTTCAAATGCGAACAAGGTCAAATAGTACCGGTAGTGAAGGATTATCCATTAGAAGACATCATGCCACAGGTGAGACATTTCATTTTATACACACGACATTCACCAAATGAATGAAAGTTTCAGCGAAACATTTAGTTCTTTGTCCGTAGTTCCGTTATAAAATGGTTCATCGTTTTTTGGTAAGTAAATCGTATTTCAGGAGACAGGAATTATATTTTTAATCACATATGCTTTGCTGCATTTTCACTCTATGCCACATTATAAATATATTAAAAGTAAACGAAAAGTTATGCAAAATTACAAATGTTCACTAAACTTGGGTTATTCTTAGATGGCGTTACATTTTATTATCGTAAGCATTAGTAACCTTTGTTATACGACTAGATGAAGTAAAATATATGAGACATTCAGAAATAAAATGTTAGCGCCATCTTCCGGTGATAAGTATCGCTCTGGCATCGCAACGCTTAGCGATCGGCGGTTTATTACGAGCCGCAAAATGCTACACGGCGGTAACGCGGAGGCTCTAATGGCATGTTCCGCTCCAAGATGGCAGTCACGCGAAGAGACGAATGGGGCTGAACAGAGAACAGATGGAGGCGATGAACCGCGTGTCGCTGCCGGGCGAGGGCCCGCAGAGGCCGACGCAGCTGAGCCTCGCGCCGCCCTCCCCCTCGGCCTCCACCTCGGCCTCGCCCACGCCCACCACGCCCGCCGACTCAGGTCCAGCAGACTCGCCTGCGACTGCCTCGACTTCCTCTAGCTCCCTCCCTCGCGAACTGCAACCAGCTTTCGATCCCAGCATTACTAATCGACTTACAAACTGGAGTGCTATCTCTAGACGGGTCACTGCCATTATTACATTACACTGAAAACCATTTTTTTCGTTCTACGATTATGCTCATCAAATACTCAAAAAAAAAATCTAATAAAACTCTTAGCTAGAAGAAAAAGATTGGTAAAAATATTAACGAAGATGTATGTACCTTGCATGGCTTATACCCAAAAATAAGTACCAGGAAATCATAAGGGAGGGAGCATTGTGGATCTAACCCACCTTCTTCGCTGATAGCATCATTAACGGAATGCGATGTGTGTGCTTCTACGTGTGCTACTAATGCCGACTAACCGTTCGTGATACTCGATGTTTAATATATTAACTGAATGCAATCTGCTGCTGATGGTGTATTAACTTTAATATTCATCGACAGGTTTTGCTGATGATTTGGTGACAAGACGACAGAAGAAAGATGCGCAACTGGGAGGTCAGTAAATACTTAAAATTTTCATCAAAAGAAGTATACTCCCGGACTTGCTAAGAGTTTTTTTAATGGGGCAATTTTTTTTCATTAGCAGAAGAGGAACGTGCTATGCGCAGGGTTTCCTATTTGAAAGCAACTTGGGGTGATCGACTTCACTTAGACAGTGATGTTGAACCCGATGCCGACCATCTTGCTCTGAGAAGGTATATACAATAAATTTCATAATTATGTTTAGGAATGTCGTTTATATCTGCCAAAAAAGATTATTAACTAATATTAATGGCGAAGACTTGCATTAGCCTTAAAAATATATTAGGGCTGTCTTTGTTCTTTTTATTATTCCCTTGAAATAAAACGTTTTATAAATTTTCTAAAACGTCAGATACGAGACGACTCTTTTTTTATATTTTCAAGCACTACAATATTAAAAATATTATGATGTTATATTTAATTAAATTCAAAGACACGGTTACAAAAAAGCAGCCAGACAGAATTAAATGGAGAGATTATAAGAAAAAATTATAAACAAACAAGCATTGATTTATTATTCTTTCCTTAATACAACAAATTTACTCCATTCTAAGTCACGGCAAACATGTGATATATACATAAATTAACTTTAAAATTAAGAAACTCTATACATAACAATATAGACTGGTTATGGGTAGTACGTAGTTTAATTTATGGCAGGTATAAGTGAAATGTGTATGTTATCATAATAGATCTATCCAGTAGACCCTGAGTAGTTAACTTTCAGTATAATTAAAACTATTACAAATTCTCATTAACCCGTAAGGTGTTTTGTATGTAGAAGGTCCGTAAAGCACCCCATTTTTGTATTATTTTGAAATGTACATCACATTGTTTGTTGTAGATAGATAAATAATATAATTATGTTTAAGATTTTTTTTTAAATAGTTAAGTAACCTCATTCCATTTTACGTGTAATCTAACAATCGAACATGCATATTTAAAATTGAAAGGGTTATTGTGCATTATTGAGTTTTTTGTATCTGTGTTTTGTAAAAAAACGCAGTGCTTACCGAAAATGGCGCCCTCCACGTTTCACTGAAGACATAACACCGCTGCTGCGAATATTCGACCCTCACGCCACCCTCCCCGTGCGGTACGTCGCATGACGTCGCGGTTTCGCTACTCGCCCATAGATGACGCTTAAAAATGTGTGACTATTTACAGCATTTGAATGATAGATGGCGCTCTCTTACCTTTTCCGCAAAACTTTTCACGAGTCTGAGACTTGTAGAAATATTGTACATAGCCGTCTACATCACTAGATCACAATCACCTATAATATCATAAACCATTTGGATTAAAAAAAAAGCAACAAGCGAATAGATTTTCTCGTATTGCAGAGCCGTATTTATAACTAAAAAAATCATTAAATAACTGTCTTATGAACCGGTCAAATTAATGATTGTACGTTGTGAGCTTTTTGGACGTAGTTGTTAAGATAAAATATAGTTTATAAGTAATTGTTTAACGTTGCATGATTTTGTATTGCATGACACGTCGAGGATACGAACATTGTTTAGGTGTAGCATGTTTTTGTTAAATGTTGTTAGTGTATTGCATTCAGTATAGCTTTAATGAGTAAGATACGGTTAATGTTAGACTATTCTGTATGTAAGTATATACGATTTAAATTTCGAACGAATTTAAATGTATTTGGTAATAGTTTAATTTATATTCCAAATTGTCTGATTATTTCCGAATCTTTAAGAATCAAATACCTGAGCTAAAGGTCGAAACAAAACCGACTGACAAAATCTTCGATAAAGCTACGACCAAAACAAAACATATATACAAATCAACATAGTACCGAGAAATAAATGAAGACAACACAGGTGTAGACGAAATTTGATAAAGCTTCGGCTATACTTGTGTGACATTGCAATTTTGAAATATATTCTTAATTGTAGATGTTTTGTCAGCTTAAGTATTAGTTAGTTTCATAGAGATCGTCTCGCGGTCGATTTCGTTTCGCTGGCTCCAGAATTAAAGAACAATAAAGAAATTGTCAACATACTTATATTGAATGTGAATTTTAATATTACAATATTATTCTTCTACGTGTTTAGTCCGGAGAAGAAAGGCGAAGAGGAGGCCGAGAGTACCGAATCTTTGGAAGCAGATGTGCAAGGCAATGTACAAATCAAAATGGTGGTCAGCAACGGAAAGGTAACGGATTTATTTTGTTGTCACCTAAATCGTATAACAAAAGTTGTAATTAATTTTAAGTCATCTGTTAAAATGATCTGAGTCAAAGTCTGTAAAAAAGGAACTTTAGAGAATTTATTTTCCAAATTTTCTCGCATTCATTCAAATTTTAATTAGCATTCATTCAGCATATTAATCTTAATAACTTCACTGCACATAAAGCAAACACAAGTAACAATAACCATGTGTCATGTGTATAAAGAATATTTCCTAATAAGATATTTATTTCAGCGCGCAAGTGACAGATCCTGGAAGCAAGTATGGGCGGTTCTCCAAGGCACCAAGCTCTACCTTTACAGACATCATCCCACTCAGGTTAGTGATGTTATAATCTTATTGTGTTTAATTTACTCCTCTAGGAAATGCAAAAGTATTGGATAATGCAACCTCTCTCTACATATATTTTCATTGAAATCCGAATATTTTTAAGGCTATTAAGGCTAGCCGTCTTTGTTGATGTCACATAATAAATACAGTACACGACATGTTTTCTATTATTTGTTAATTTCGTCAACCTAACAATTCTGAGGTCGGTATAAAATCAAAATTGACAAAAATCGGGACGGGAAAAATATTGGATTAATTTCAAAGCAATACGGATAATGTTCTGAAATCGATTACACTTTTTTATGAAATCTTAATCTTATACTTTTTTTTGATAATATTAATGTAGAAATAAAACTAGTTTTTAACGGATTTAATCGCGTATATTAATTATTTTAACATCCCGACGTTTCGAGCACTTTGCAGTGTTCGTGGTCACGGGCAGACGGGATGTTAAAATAATTAATATACGCGATTAAATCCGTTAAAAACTAGTTTTATTTCAATGTGTAATAATCGCGAAAATCTAAGACAATATTAATGTAACTGCTACTGAATAAATAATTATGTATTTCTAATAATAGATAATACACAATGATACATAAAAAGTTTTTTAAAATGAGTTTTTCATGTTTTTTTCTTATGTGACATAATTAAAATTAAATTTACAAAAAAAAAAAAAAGAATAAAAGCTGTGTATGAATTATTATTAGATATTTTCTGTTGATTTTCGAATTCTTTTAATGGTATCGTTACATTTTTGCTTTACGGATAAATGTCATCCATGTTATTTCATAGAGCGTACGCTTTCCACCGCAAGGCAAATATTTTGATGATAGCTGCTAATGGAATATTGTTTATGTGGAATTTTTCATATCATCGTTTTGTTCGCACGTAACGTAGCTTCACATTTAACGTTAGTTATTTCAATTGTTTATTAGACTTACTATGGTTCTAATATCGGTTATAACATCGAAATAATAATCAAGCGGTTAAGCGCAACTTAACTTTATATTATTATGAACATAAAAGTTCCATGACAATATTTTTTTTTAATTATCGCCATAAGGATCCGTATAATTATGAATTCCATAGATATCCTCCTTATCATAAGAATCGTCGTAACATTTCCTGTTCGCCATAAAGACGCGAGCACCTGGCTTCCTCGTACCTTAACACCTAACGGCCATTTAAAGACGAACATGACAGATGTGTTTGTTGCGACGTTATGTTATCAATTTATTAAAAATATTTTTTAATTACATTGTAAATTAGATATTTTATGATTATGTTATAGAACAGTACTTTTTTATTTTTTGACGTGTAAGTACGCTTTTGAGTGCAAAATATTCTGCCAATGTCACGTATAAGAAAGATGTATGAGATTTATTGATTTCAAATTTGGAAGTTTAATGATGAGGATGATGATTAGGGACTAAGTTATACAACAATACCTATCTGAAACAGAAGACGGCTACTCCTACGTATCTATTATTTCATTCATAAATGTGAAATTGACATTTTTAGACAATTACTCACTGTAGAACACGTACAAACACGTAGCCTTTTTTAATATTTATGACATACGAAAAAAAAATGTTACCTCAAAACCCAGTTATTGCAAGAGCCTTTTTCTAAACTAAAAGATAATATATATGTACGTATACGGTTCCCGTTACTATTATATCGTACAAAGTAACAAAATTAAGATAATAAATTAAATAGACATCACTATTACTCACATAATTGCAAGATACGTTACGTTTTAATTTTATTACTTACTAAATTGTATTACATGTTGAGGTTAACTCTATATATTATTGCATCGAGATACAAGTCTATCACATACTGTCGAGACCTCGTTCTTAACAGTTCCTAAACAGCTCAAGTGACGCGCAAACATAAAGCACTTACCTGTAATTTGTTGTTTCCGACGTGTTTTCACGGTAAAACCTATAAACAATACGCCCACATGTTTCTCCTTATATACTTATTGCAAGCCTTATAAATCGAACGTATGGATGTTTTTTGTATTTCGGATAATATCGCTTATAATATTTGATGATATTAATGACCCCCTTCCGCTTTGATAAACATTTATACATTTTTTAAAACTGAAGCTTAATGCATTTTAACTCAGTTGCGACGCTATAATTTAAAAATTGAATTAAAAATAATTATTAGTTTTACAATCAGATACTAAAAGTATTACAACATAAATTAACCAAAACGTATTATAATACAATGACAATTTTATTAATTAGTATTACTACATTAAATAATATTTATATAATATGAATAACATTATTAAGAATATACTATCAAAACAAAAAAAAATCCAGACTACTGAAAAAACATTTTTAAATGTTATTTTCGGGTTTAAACTTTTGTCGTTTCAATTGAGAACTTGTCGAGGTCACGAGCTGAAATAAAAAAGTCTATCTGGATCAAATCATAAAAATACACAAGAAAATACGTATATAAAACACATGGAAGTTTCTTGTTAACTCCTGTTTTAATAAAACCAGATTGAATCGGTTTACTTATATTTGTTTTTGCTTTTTTAGCAATTATATGTCTGTTCAATGTCGCTCTGCCCATTATCCTATATTTCATATTTTGATAACCTTCTTTATTCAAATGCATATTTTTTTTAATAATTATTTTTCTATTGTAAGCCAGTGCTAACACTTAAATTAAACAACAGATGTCAATCTTTAAAAAAAACTACTTTGACGTCGGTTAATATTTTTAGTACCAAACTGTCAAACTATCTCACTCAAAAGAATCAAATGAAAGATATTATGTTTGCTTATGTCACGAGGAAATAGATAATTCGTTTTTTTTTTAATTCATAATACTAATTTTTTATAAATATAGAGACAATAACAAAATTTTATGGTATTGGATATGTACGTTATGGCGTCGATGGACATCATAATATATGTTTAAAATTTGAATATTTTACAATTTTAGATTTTATTTATAATATAACTAGATAGTGTCTTCAAAAGAACTAAAATAAATGAGCCAACTGGAGTGCTTGACAACTACGCTTGACAATCGCCAAACGTCATAGTACTTTACCAGTGTACGTGTACTTGTGGCCATTATTTTTCGATGTATTCTCAGCTTTAAAAGTCTACATAGACATATAAATATTCAAAGGGCACATGCATATGCAACTAAACTAATTAATAATTAGTTGGTAATTTGTAATTGTCTTGTCTTTTGTATTGTATTATTATTGTTAGTATTTTTTTCCCCTTTTTATATAATATAGTAGAAAAAAGTTGTGTTAGGTTAATAGATAAAACTGTCCTTTTCCATGCCGTGATAACTTTTAATTGAAACAACACTAAGCTAAAAATGTAATTACCTTTATTTTTAAACTCTAAATGGTGTATGTTTTGTAAGTTGTCCTTAATGATAAATAAATAAACCGTCGGTAGATCTCCTGGAATATATTCTCGAGTTATAATCAAAGTACAAGAAGTTATCAAAACGTTGCCTATAATATTTCGAAACGATATTATTTTCGGAAAATGCGACCTTTCCCGCAAAACTGTAAATGTCACAACACTGCGACACATAAAATCGTTTACTTACGTAAGAGACGGGTGTCGTCCCTCCTTTATGTAGTAAATTAAAAGATGGCGCAGCGTTATATTCGAGAAGAATTTAACGACAAATTCTTTACACGGGACCGGATCGCGTCCGTATTTTTATACTACTTTTGTAATTTATTGTTATTTTGGATTTTTCGAGTTGTGTGCTCTTCAATGTAAAATGGTTTCTAATTTCATCTTCGTCTTCGTAGAGTAAAAGAATCATAAAAAAAAAAATTATAAATAAATTTAGCTAAGTGTTAGTTACTTTTAGCAAAATTTAAAGATGACCTCACTAATTTATTGTTTTACAAACATTTCGTTTCTTCACCATACATATACCATTCAAATCTAGCAACTGAATTTTATAGCAGTTCAACCTGCCCGATAGATCTGAAATTTTAGTCTATTCTACAATGTATTCTATAACGGATAAAAAGTTTTCGTTTTTTCTGATTAATATTTTTTTCATAATACGTAACTCACTTGAGTAATTATGAAAAATCTAATTAGATTTTTTGTGCCTTGTATTTGTGCCGCGAGGACACAGTGCGATGGAGACACGATGGAAATTGAACGGTACGGTATACCATAAACTAAACAAACTCAAAAATAAATTTCATAAATATAAATTGTTATCAAAATAACATAAATGAACAATCACAAAAGTATTTACAGCTTAATTTCGTTACGCTCAATGTATTTACATAAAATTAACAAAGTGACATAAACACAAATCTTAAACATTAAAAATTAAATGCGTATTTTGTTTAGATAAAAGTGACAGATTTCACAATTCCCCTAGAGCACTTAATTACGCTGACTCTAAATATAAATAAATTCTATTATTTACTTCTAAATTATTCGAGTTCATTAAGAAGAAAATACAAATACACGTGCAAACCATAATTGTGTTCTCTTATGATATTTCCTAAATTTATCTATTTCAAAGTAGAAACTGTCTTACGAATATAATCTTGCAGACTAGGCTCTCCATCACGACTGATCAAAGAGCGACAATACTGTTAATTTTCTTTGGAAACCGTTTGCTATTTCATTAATACGACTAACATATTTCTCGACGCAATAAACGGGCATCGCTTTAACATCGATAACCCCCTCTATGAGTCTTCGACCGTTTCGCCCTACACTCGTTATTATAAGGATCATTTTACGTGAATATGAAATTCACTTTCACGGAAGACATTCCGGCAGCTAGATTTAGGCGTTCTGAGAACTGAACGCTAGCATTTCAAGACGTTTATTAGTGTAAAGATAACGGTTTAGTGGCTCAAGCGAAGTTATAAGCGCAGTTTATGCCAATTGACTTTTGACACAGGAGAATCTAGTTCTGTGATATTCAGTTTGATAGGTCAGTTCCGATTCTCATTACCGAATCCCCTCCTGAATAAGATTATGTTACGGAATTAAATTAGTATAAAAGTACCTGTCCGTACACACTGCATCAAATGCGGCTTAGGGAAAACACGTATGGCAGAATTTGACTGATAATGTCTATCACGACTGAGGCGAGACACAAGATTAAGTACACACTTGCACACCAACACAACATAAGCTACTTACACGAGTTTGAATTTGCGATCTTCGTTTACGTTTCATGTTTTCAATTCACAGGCACACCTCTTTTATATCAAAATATTTTTTTTACCTCCGTTGCTGTAATTTTAAATTTCATGTGATTTTTTATTTACTTTATTTAAGTCTAACTTGACCTGCACTGCACTAGTTTCAATTAAATTCTCTACAAATATAATGTTAGGTACATCGACAAATAGGATTTAATAAATAATGTCGCCATTAATAAATCGTTTATAGAATCAATAAAATTATTTGATGTGTTAAGACATTACTGATGTAACTTTCTATGAAAATAATTGAAGTGAACGGATTGTTCAACTTGTTGTCCACTTCCTGCTTTCAATAAAAAGTGCACGATCGTCCGCCACGGCTTTCGCTGATCTGCCCTGATATCTGCATCCTAGTCGACTCTTATTGCTATCCTTCTCATAAATCAAGCGTGAAAATTGTAAGATTCACCAAAATATCAAATTTGATTTTTAATCTAATTAATATCAATTACCTTTATAACTCATAGTTAGGTTCTCGACAGTTATTTTACCGCCATACCATCCTTGAAGTTAGAGTAATATTACACTCAAAAATAACTTCATATGCCTTCTTCATGATCGATGGCGAATTCACAGTGTAAGAAATATTCATACTTCTCAAATTGTCATTGTCTATGTTCAAGAGCTATTATCAATGGTTTATTTGCTTACGCGCGTTCCTTAAAAAAATAATATTTATACCACACCATTATATATAATAGCGAAGTATTTATGTCCACAGTAGAATGTGTATTCCAAGTCGATGGTAGCGAAGCTTTGCCTTCAAATTTTTATAAATGACAATTCAAAAGTGTTAAGATAAAAAGCATACGAATTAGAATTAATACTTTATAAATTCAACATTTATCGAATATATAGCAGTAAGATATGTCGTATATTCAACTTTAAATCAACAAATAACATTGCTAAGCGTTTCGATACAAATTAATCAATCGAAATAATATCTCTAATCCAGTATCGATATCTTAATAAATGGAACGACATTATTTTATCAGACTAAATGATTATCTAGACTGTATTTATTGTAAATCATTCTAGTACTATATAGAACTGAGTTTGATTTGTCCTTTCATTGGTCGGATTCGTGCAAAAATTACTTATTTTCGTACAAACACAGAATGTATGTGGTTTATATGTGGCATATTTTTTAGATGAACCTTATGTAACTGTAGGTAAAGCATCTTTATAACGAAATACGTCAGGAATAACAAATATAATCGTAATATTATAGCAGAATACAGGAGGTAACTTCGTTTTGCTCGATGTTTGTATTTTATTAAAATTTTTGTCATAGTTTTAAAACTTCTCACTTACCCGTGCGAAGTCGCGGCTGGTATCTAGTCTATTCTTAATTTATACAATTTATAGTGATTGTCATAACAAAGTCGTTACACCAAATACATATTGATTATGTTGACACTAAATAAATATAACGGAAATTTGTCAAAAGCCAGCGATTACGTTATATTTAAATTAGAGGAAGGTAATATTATAATATACCTACTTGATTTTTAAACACTTTTAGTTTTATTCTGACATACATTTCAACTATTTACGTTCGAAATAAAATACGTGAGGTTAATAAAACGAACATCGGAAAATATAATTACATTTAATGCTGTCAATATTCGATTAGTAATATTGATAGCAATTTAAATTAAGAAGGCCAGTTTGGATTTCAATCACATCGGTCAGTGTAGTAATAGTATAGTACATGTGTGTGTTTTTGTATATTTGTGTGTGCGTACAGTCTTAGAATTTATCTCTATTTTCACATTATCATAGTCCAATCCGACATGCGACAATCCGTTACGATCCGCAGGAAAATGGCTTTATCTGTTCTTCTTGCCACGGAAGTCTAACATTCCGTTCCTCATCTCAGGATTCATTGATAGAAAAACCCAATTACTTTCAATTGATCGGAACCGGGATTTGAACCTACGAAGCACTTCGATACTTGCAGCCATATAATGTAACTACTACTATAACGAGACAGTTGTTTATTATTAATGGAAAATAACTTGTAAGATAATAGAATCGACGAGATACAACTCAGTTAAGCTATATATAAGTCTTATACCTACAATACATAGTTGTGAAATACTTCACGATGTGCCTTTCGGTCTGTTCGACCACGTCTTTACACTGTGTTAACTTTTATCACGCTTATGATTAACTGTCGGCACAAATGCGTCGTTTTTCGAGTTTTAGAGTTTTTTAAACCGTGTGATTTATATAACGATTAAAATTTTATTTGCAGGATTATGCATTGTTCGCGATAATACAATTCGGAATGTATTCCGTGACCCGTTTTTAACGAATTAACCAAGTATAAATAATTACAGGGAAATTTCAGTGACGTAACTATAATAAAATCTCTACCGGGCCATGCTTGCTCAATGACAGAGTATACTAATTATAAAAACGTTTTTGTGTTTATTGATCGAAACAACAACTTTACCAAAAGGCAATAGAACGTGTATTGGTTGTTGTTGACTCGTTTGGACACGTAAATCTAGGTTTAGGGATCAAACACATTTGCGTGACGAAATAGACACCGCGACAGGACAGGTTTCACGTAAGGCTGCGGCCACATTAGATCGACAAACCGTGATAGCTACTAAACCTTAGAATTCGCAGTCGTAAGTACGCAAAAGCTCGTCCTTTTAAATGATTACGTGTCGAGGATAATCCGAACCTTTAAGAGGATCACGAATCGCGGCCGCACTTCCTTCGAGTAGCCACGGATAACTATGGGTACACGATTCTTTAAGGCTATGCTCTACAAGAAAGTCTTATAAATCAAATGAATATTACATATATTTAAAACGAAGGGCAATTAATTTTAAACCAAAAACAAAATCAAAGCATTCGTTATTCAAGTAGGCTCAAGAATCACTTTTGAATCGTTTACGACATTTTGCAAGATTAAATTTTATATAAAGCTATCTGTTGTGAATGAAGATTGTGATGTGAAGAAACGGCAAATAACTCAGTAGTTACTTCTTTATCATCAAACATACATACAGATGATATTCATTTACAATAAACATTATCGCTTCTCCTTATACAAGGAGATTGTATGGAAGATATATTATTTAAATGAGGATTCAATACAATGACAAAACTTTACTTTAAGATATTTCAAACGCGGTCTAGTTGCAGTCAGGGTTGTCATCGTTCTGTTTTTTATTTGACTTAGCATTATTATATTAGAACGTCACAATGTTATAAATGAATATAAAACATATTATTTGTGATTATAACAACTACAAACACTGAATATGATTGAAAGGTACGTATTATTAAGATTTATTTTTAATTTTACTGAAAATGTGTTGTATGATTTGAACTCGCCAGCCCTAATCGCAGTACACCTACGCCTCGCCTTGTCTCGCCTTGTCTCGCCTCAGCTTGCCATGACTATTTATGGCCTAGCACTGTACTAAGAAGGTGAAGGTAATACTTGCTTCGAAAATAGCACTAAGGATATTATCACATGTAACTAATATGAGGTCTTGCGATTTGTTACAAATCTTCCTGCAACAAACTGCATGTCATCGCGACGCAGTTTTGTTGCTTTAGTAGAGGACATGATTGTGATACTCATTGTGATAGAGATACGTACTTGGAAGAATATCTCAGAAATGTATGCTTTTATACGATACTAGCGCTGCCGGTCGATACATGTGGAAAGTTAAACAAAATGTATTATTTTTCAATTTGTTTATCTAATCCCAATAACATTTATGTACGTATTTTATGAAGACCTGTACATACTATGTCGCTTAGGTTATAGTTTAGGTGATACGTTGATAGTCAGTCAGAACATCACCTTTATACAAAAATATAGCTTGTTTGACGTTTATTTGAATTTAAAATGAAAGCATTAATTATTAATCCGCATATGTAAATAAATAATATTAGTCTCTACTCGTCAGTTCACAAAGTTTAAATATGTGTTATATTATAGACCTTGTAAATTGAGAAGTAACCTAAGTTTGGTTATACTTAGTGTCTGTTTTTTGTTAACCTATTTTATAAACGCTCTCTCGTCTCGTTATATCCGTGGTATGACCGTGGAAATGTTCTTGGAAATAACACTTTTAGTACTCATTTTTGTTATCTAGATTGAGAAGAGTATTTATAGGAAAGATGTTAATTTTAACCTTGACTGTTTTAATTTAATACAAAAGTTATTAGAGCGTTACTTTACGTAAAACCGCAACCGACGGGTTTATTAGAATATTTGGAGTTCTCTGCCTTGTTTGAGTTTAATAAGAGTAGATATTACTTGTTTAAGTTCCTTCCAATATATTCAACCCAAAGAAATATGAATAGCAATAAGCGAATGAACTTCCATACTATCTTTTTTTTATTTACTAAGCGTGAATTATGTTTTTTATTTTGTATTTACTTACATTAATTCACAAAACTCGATTTAATGAACTTAATAGAACTTGAATATTTAAAGTATTTCAAAACCAGATGTATGTCATCGTTACAGACGTCTTACAATGTATGAAAACGCCCTAAGCCCTTGTAAATTAACAAGTTACAATGAAATAGAAAATGTTTTACAATCCAAGAGCTATGTATCAGACCTCACCAAGGACAAATTCCCCATACATATTCCATTGAAACCGCAGGCAACGAACGTCAGAGTTAATATATGAAAATTGCTAAAGGAATTTATTACGATATTTTCACGGGCACTCAAGCATCTTTTTCTATTATACGATGACTGTTGATATTTAAAGTTGATAGTTTAATGTTAAATAAGTGTTTTGAAAGCATGAGAATTTATGAAAATGGATATGAATTATTTCTCACTTACTATATCACTGCAGCAGTGGTATTCTGTTTAAACTCGCCTCGAGTCTCTCGAGACTTGCGGTGGATCGCTATTTTGACACGTGTATCTTTTGAATGCTATAATTATTATAGGTAATGTTGCATATCACTTCCCAACGTATCACGATCAAGAGAAAAAGTGAGTTTAAGTGAGAAATTTTAAAAGAGCTATTATCTCTGCTAAATAACAATTTAAGAATTGATATAGTCATCCTCAATTTTGCATATGAATATAGTTGTATGAGAAAATTGAACTCAAGTAAAAAGTAGTAACATGATAGGTTATTATTACGCTGTGAAACGCGCATTTACAGATGGACAGACAGGCATTTATTTCTCTCAATAATGAGTAATCGTTACTATTTATCATCGTTTCTCAAACTTTTCAAGACCCATCATTACGGTTCTTACCCTAAATAGTAAAATAATAAGTGAAGCTTCTTGTGAGGTTACTAATAATTATAAATCTTGTTATTACATGCCAAGACAATACTTTATGTTTGTTAAATTTAGTCCTTATGATATATTATATTTAAGGCTGTAATTAGCTTGTTTTGAAAGTGATCCTTTGGTTAAAATTTAGCGTATTATTTACCCCTTTAAAACAAAACGGGGTCACTACTCCAGTTGGATGTACATATCTACTGTAAGTATCTCAATAACATAAGCATCTCAAAAGTAGTCTGTAAGTATCTCAATATTCTGTTACAAATAATTCTTTATAACGTTAAATCTCGAACGTTAAAAGTTATCCGGCCATAAACACGTTCTAACGTCAAGTAATTGATATTGGTTCGGGAGCAGCTCATGGGATTAGATTACGCACGATAGATGCCACACGCAAGATAAATAAAATTGAAATTACTCACTTCACCCATTCTCAGATGTTAACATCAAAACGTTAAACATAAAGATTTACTAATATTATATTAAAGTACCTCTGCCTGTTCATCATTCAATTATGTTTTTATAAATAAAACCAGACAGTAAATATTATATAAACTTAAACAAGCTCTAATATTCATCTATGATAATGCTAATAATAAAATTCGCCATCGCCGAGAATTATAAATTATAAATTTGTGCGTAAGTTTATTTTAAATAAAAATGGGCTTTTAATAACCACGTATAAATTAATGAATGGAGCGCTCAGTACTTATGTGGGCCGCAATCCACTCACTGTAATTTCCTGCATGAAATACTTCAGAAGTAATATTAATAGAGAAATTTAATTCAAATTTATAAAACCATATAATACCAATCGTACGAAGTTCGTTCACTCGATGGTTAACTTTCATAATTATTTATTTTTCTCTGGTTTATTTTCTCAGTCTCGTCTCGCTATAAATATATTATATGTATCTATATATAAGGAAATGGACCGAATGATGACTAACTGAAAAATGACTAAAATGCTTGAGAAGATCTTCGTTTTCTAATAAATGTAAATTTAGAGAGTCATTACGAATGAATATTGTTAAATTCTGATTTTAAGGAGACATCCCATTTTGGATTCAATAATAATGAATATACGTACAATTTTTTTTTATTTCCATAGACAATGCCCTGACAGATAAAAAAATAACTATTACTAGTTAAAAAAAAAGGAATTTAAGCACAATTCTATTCAACGTACTTGCTGTCTAGTGCCTCATTAGTGTTCAGTTCCATCAGCAGTTTTGCTGCTCGTTACAATATAGGGCACTCGGGCAACTGAAAACTCGGTTCTTCCTCTACGTTTTTATATTAAAAATGAATGAGCGAGACATGAATAATTATGTTTGTACAATTTATGTACAATGAAATGTTGCTTTTATGTGGAACACGCTGAGAGCAAATGCCTTCTGTTAAACTTTATTAAACTGCACACTATGAAGCCCAGTACACATATTTTCCAACATTTGCGCAAAAGAAAAAAAAAAAATTTTAAATAATAGAACGAATACACCTCTTAAAATATGCAAATGAGCTCGTTAGTTTTTGAGATTACATGTATTTGAAAACACATATAAGCAAAATATAAATTTATAATTTAAGACTACTATATGTCGAATTTGAAATTCGAATCTTTTTTTATATATATATGTATATATTTTTAAAGTAATAGCATTGTTTTATTCTGCCCACCGCAGGCTCAAATGCAAGGTTAACTGAACTTCGTCGGGTGTGGGCCGTATTAATGAGATAATGTCGCCTTGTTCGGCAGACAGGAATGTTTCAGAGGTGTTTACAAATAGACAGCGTGTGTTAGAAGATTACCTTTTATAAATTATACAGATTAAGCTATTAATTTCATAAATATATTAATAATAATACGTATATTACGTAATTATATATAAAATTATACATATATATTGTAGGCTTAACAAAATGATGTCATAACTATTCATGAGTACGATAATTCCATGACATCAATAATTCCTGACTATGTCAATATGCAAAAGTAATATTTAAAATTATTACTTATTTTATGAAACTTAAACGAACTATAAAAGGTATACCGGTACTATGAATATTTTTTGTGTTATATAGTACTACTTACTTTACTTTTATTATTATTTTATTATTTACTTTTATTGAGAGAAGTTATAACATGACGCACATAATAATTGTTTCTAAAAATAGAATATACTTCAGGAAAACAAATGCAAGTAAAGACTATTACTTTACTGAAATGTTATATATGAGAAAACTGATTCCAATAAAACATCAGAGATTCCACCAGAAAAGTTTATTGACTACGACCTCTATAGCCAAGTACAAAATCCTTAAAGTATATAAGTATGTACGGATTTGTAAGTCTGAATTAATTGTCCTAAATACCAATAAAACCTCATTCAATATTATGCGTTGAGTGACCACTCGTAATGAATGAACGAGCCCACGTGAAGCAGGTGCGAGGAATGCCAGCGTAGGTACATACGACCTTACGTCATTTCAACACTTTATCCAAAACAAAGCAATAAAATTGTCCCTGTAGACATAATTTCGCTTAATATTATGCTTTTTTTATTTTATGGAGACATGATAAAAGTATTTTGAGATGAGTAAGTAAGTGGTCGCGATTGCTCATAGACATGGACGCCGTGAGGAATATTAACCATTCCTTATAAAACAAATGCGCCACCGAACCTGAGAAATAAGAGATTTAATATCCTTTGTGCCTATAAACTCATTCACTCTTGAAACCGGAACTCATTACTGAGTATTGTTGAATGGAGGTTAAATATGTGATGAATGGATGATACCTACTCTAACGGGCTTGTACGTAGCCCTACCACCAAGATTGTAATTCATTTGATAATGTCATATACTGAGATTAGGAAGAACTAGATTAGTTTAATTCTTAAATTCTGACTACATTTTCACGTGCTTATAGACTAACTACACAAGCTGTTTTTTTTTACAATAAAACAGACAACACGAAGTAATATACATATATACGGATATATTCAATGAACATTTTAGTTCGTTGAACTATACGAAGGCTGCGTGGCTAATGCCACGATTTGTGGTAAGCGTCAAAGTTTGTAGAAGAACAGCTTTTAAAAGGGTAACGAACCCCTTAGAGGACTACAGGGAAAGACAAGATAAAGAGCTTTTCTCTGGCCATTACATAAGTTATACGAAACGCTGCGCCTTTCATTTAAACCTAAAAAAGTTCAACAAACCTGCCATAAGGGATAGTATCTCTTCAGTCGCATCGCGTTGACGCAAATTGCTTATAATTGGAGCCACTTAATTATCTCTCCCCTGATGAATTGCTTTATTTCGTTTAACACGTGAGGCGCGGCTACTTAACATGTCGCAGTAAGTCACAGCTTCCTGTCCCGGCAATTATAAGAATAAACAATAATCACTTCCTTCGGCGTGAAGACATGTCGTTAACGACCGTCGACGGCGGCGGCTTAATTTCAGGGCGCTATAGTTTTTGCGTAATCGACGGACAACGTGTGTGGTTGACGATCACCATTTATGGTGAGGAAGGAGCCTCGTAAAAATGACAAATAATCGACACTTCATCTATCTGAAATTATAAGTTTGAGACTCACGGAACTCGGCCATATATAACCCGATACTTATCTCTTGTGACGCGTTACGATTATAGTGACCTGATGTATTGAACAAAAACATAGTTCCTTAACATAATTCTATAAACACTCGTTTACGTTAATTTTAAAAAATACTCTTAATATAGACGACAGTTACTGATGATTACCCCCAATTGGCAGACGAAATGGACAACTTATTCGTTTAAGTGTTTCGTCCATTACTTGAAATTGGTATAATTATAGTAAAATGTTTACAAATTCAGTCAGAGATTTCAATCAGAAATGAAAATGTTTACGTAAATTGATAAGTTATTGATTATACATCAATATTTGGCAAACGTTTCGGTTAACCGATTTCAATCTCGACACTCATCGAAGGTTTTCAACTCTTGAACGATTATCGTATTCTCAAGACACTTCAGTCAAGGAAGGAAGCGCGTCCTGATCTGTTGAGATAATAAATATCTTTGTCGTTAAAATCTTAAAAGGCGTTATCTTAATAGCGTGAAGGTTATCTTAAACAACCCAATTCGTAACTTCGTTTCACGTTTTTATGAACATCGCATCCTCGAACACTTTCTGCGAAATATAAATTAGGTCAATGTCATAGAAATAAACAAAGTACGATCAAACTAAAAAAATAACTTCAGAAGAAAAACGCATTTATTACTATCTATAATCATAATAATCTCTATGGATTTACGTTGGTTCGGCACTCAGATGAATTAACAATCGCAATAACTACTTTTTAAAGTGATAATAATGTTCGCCGTCAGCGATGCAACATAACACGAACAGACGCAAATGGAACGGTCAACGTATATCGGTGGAAATATTCAGTTTCGTTTTCCGAGGGGTCGTTCTAGAATTTGCGAATCCTAATCAGTTAATCCCCGCCTAAATTGAGTTCCGTACGTCGTAACGCGACCCACATTACGTTGATGTTGCGTAGGTTACTTGAGTTATGTCTTACTCCGATGTTTTATTACTCTACGTTTACGCTATTCGTAAACATTGGTGTTTTTCTGTGTTACTTGTGTTTCTTTTACAGTCTGCAGCGACATAAAAATATCGATAAAATTATTATTATTATTAACCTAAACCTCAATCGTTGTTTAAGAATATAGATATAATACAATAATATTAATTTTTATTTGGTCTTAATTAAATAAATTCATATGTTAAAATAATTTATTTATACATACTACCAGCGTTTTAAGGATTGCAGTTTATTCTACTTCGCTACTCCATGTACGCAAGCATGTTACAGATTTTTTATACAACCGGTGCTGATTTCCTTCAACGCGAAGCACAAGACGATTTATAAACAAAAATTAAGCGCTTGAAAATTCATGCCCATGTTTGAACTGAGTATCTTCAATTTACTAAAAATTTATTAATTACAATAGATATGTTATAATTAATATATACACTAGCAATACTGTTTCCCCGTAAACAAGGACGTCAATATTATCATAACGAGCTATTTCAAGTTTCTAAAGATACATTACAAATATTTGGCAATGGAACTATTAACAATTCCCGCGGCAATGGAAATGGTTTACAATGGCCTACGTCTCCAAATCGAATGGAATTTGTAACAGAGCATCGATCATCACTAGAAATTTAGGCGCATTCAGAGATAGTAAATATTTACTATGAATCATAGTCAATATTTACGTAACAATAAATCATAAAATATATTAGCCATAATTATTTTATCCAAGTCAGATGACGCGATTTGGTATTGTTATTCTTTTTGTCATCTCCTCGTAAACTCTTTCACGATTCGAATAATTTTGCTAATTAAATATAAGAAAATGGAGGTTTAATATTAAAAAAGGCACTGTTGTACCATTTAGTTTCTACTTTGATTTGATTGTTCTGATGCGTATCTATTACGAATTATCTTACTTACCATTAACATAGTTTGTCAAAGCGTCTTTTTTAAATTACATCCTTATATAATTGAGCATTATTGATTTAATTCGCGTTTGCGCCATTTAGAAATGTTTTAAATTTTAAAGCTATGTGTTGTTCTTAAATGAAAAAGAAGTAATATTCGGAACATCTTTAAATTGCCATCGCATCATTCAGTTGCGGTTTCAAATGAAACCGTTTCAGTGTATGAATAATGTTAGCTATAAAACCCAACAAAGAACATACTGTTATGAAATGTTATGTAATTATATTAAAATTGAAGCTCGACTAATAAAAAGCAATATTTGCATCCTCGTCATTTCAAACGACATCCGTAACCTAAATTTTCATTCAAATATCGTTTTTTCAGGCTAATGTGCCCTAATAATGCATCGATGCAAAAAATGTATTCTAAAATTTTTATATTTTAATTTAATATTTTATTTGAGTAAGTAAAATAACATTTTATAGATTATTATGAAATTAATAACACTTTTTTCCTTCACTATCCTTCACTAAAATATTTCTAAAAAGGAGATATTTTCTATTGTTCCCGTTAGAGGCGTCTCGATATATATAGTACTTTCTACCGATTCGTAATTGCAAGAAAATTTAAAGTATGTCATTTTGCAGTCATCCCCAAAAACACAGATCGCTTTTCGAGCATCGAACCACAATTGGAACACATTCCCGGCGCCACTTCACCGCACACTCCAGCTTCCTTTATTTAATTATTTTAACGAAGCACGTTTTTGCGTCAGACACTGACCTAAAAATTTTAGTTAACAAAATTTCGTAATAAAATCCTTACGATATTCGTATGAAAAACATTTAAATTATTCTTTATTAAGCGAAGGATACAGAATTGAAGTTATTATGTTTGCATGGCGAGCGTTACCTAAGATTACGCGTCCATGAAATGCCATACAATTAATTACAATGTAAGCTCAAGGGATCGTTAGGGTATAGCATTGTTTAATCACGTGAGCTTCGCACGTGACGAATAAAACGCATTCGTAAACTAACGTCAGTCCGCCCGATCTCACAACGATGTGTTACTAAAATTATTACATATAAATATTATTTTCTAAGTAGTTATTTAATAAACTACTTAAGTAGACAAATATAAAAAAAATATACGTTAATTCAAAACAGTTTTAATACAGCCTCAATTTATTATTACAAGTATTATTGATTTATAAATTATTATAGATTTATAAAATCAAAATATGCTTTTGTCACTTAAATGTATGGGGCTTCACAAGATACAAATGAGGCCAAACTCAAGGGTGCTTACTAGCCATTAAGAGGTTCCATTATCCGGCCCCTAGATAGTTCATCAGTTTGATAGTATCAAATGATCTGATTGCCATCTGAATTTCATTATATTCGCAAAGATACGACGATTAGAATTATGATAACCACAACTCTTTATATACTGACTGTGACAAGCGTGTAACCTTCGCCATTTATGAGGCAGGTTTCCCAATTCACTATCCAGCTCCAACTTGATCCTTTCATCTCGGGGCTCAATCGAGCGTAATGTCAGGTTTTTATGTTACTTCATGGAACGCCTGTTTACCCGATGAAACGGAAGCCTCCCCGCAAATTTTCCATCAGACCGTTTTTTCGGTCACGATTGACCTATAATCAAGGGTTTGTTTACATTAAGGTCACCTATATATAGAGAGTAAACAAATCAATTTGGGGGTCAGTCTGCGTGAATTAATCAATTGATTAGCGGATAATCATGACACAAAAATGTATAAAATATCTTGTGACAATAAAAGCAGATACAAGTCCATATCGTTTTAAATGTATATTAGGACTATTTATGATACAAATATCGTTCTTTATAAAAAACATAAATAAATATTTATTTGTCAATATTGCGATAGCTTTTCGGAAGTTCGATCCTTTACTTTTGTTGTCTTTGTTGTCTCCATTCCTAACACTGCTTTACGATTATTTTAGGAATAAATAACAATATTAGTTACACTACAGATCGGCGTTATGAACATCTTATGAAATTTATTTGTATTTTTAAAAGATAGATATTTAGGGTAATTATATATGTAGGTATATTTTACATAGCCACACATAAAGATTCTCGATTATGAGCATATTAATAATATATATATATTTTCTAACATTAATTCAATGATAGTATAGAAATATCTATAAGTATATATATAAGTAGATGTACGACACAGCAGCTTGTCGCGCGATCTCTTTATAGTCAAACTTGCGATGTTTGTTTTACATAATATTTATATGATGTGTCAGAACAGTAGTCCGTCCTATTACGGCTGGTTATGAAACGAAACGATTGGCAAATGATTAAATCAATTCTGGTGTGTGTTTGAACCTCGTAATCTACATAATGAAATTAATATGGGAGTAGGGCAAGATATTGCGATACACAAACACGATGTGTTTTCTTTATAAATTACACTTCCTCGTTTAAGAATTTTCCGGGTGAACTATACATAGAAACGTCGAAAATGTACCGCGACTGTTGACTTAGAAACTATACGTAACATACATAATATATTTAGACATATATGTGCCGTACTACAGACATCATAAACATGCAATTATGTAACATGATTTTCAGCGCAGTAATAAATCATAAATGACGAATGAGTGGACTGACCTAGTAACAACAATGTTAGTAAAATTTAAACAGTAAGATTAACAGATATTAGTAAGTCTGTCGGAATAGGAAGAGGGGAAGTGAAGATAGAGTCAATGGCGTGCTATGGTCTATGTCCAGCTGTGGACTGACATGGGCTAATGATAATTACTGAGTCTAGATATCTATAAAATTATATAAAGCGGTATTAACTTAATTAACCTCTTTTGTAATATAATAATAGTAACAATGTAACGTAATCACAATATGAGTGGGAGGTACTCATAATTATAGAGCAATAGTAACAATTTCTGCTCAAAAGCATAGATGCACACTTTAATCGAAGCGAACATAATACAAGGCAGCGAGTAATGCCACTAGAACACATTTAATTATAAAAACATTAGCGCTTTAAAGTTATAAAATAAATCAAGACAACTTTCCTAGTGTTCTATATAACCGCACGCAACTTATTGGAGTGTGGAAGGTCCCATTAGGCGATCTATTTTTAGCTTCGTCGTAAGTAAATTTACCGCCACACGACTAATTACGTCGCCGGGTTGGAGGTCGGGGTCGCTTTGAATAGGGCGAAGGGTATTAGAGGGTGGTTTTTTGGTCAAGGTTAATTATACATATATGGCAAGGTTGTATCTTTTAAAAAGCACGCGCAATTATCTGAATTATAACGATTTATTTTCTATTCCTGTTATAAAATAAGTTATAATCTATGTATGGAATAATAGCTCGAAACCTAATTATTTTATATATATATATATAATAATTAGGTTCGATAAAAATAAAGATAAATTTTCAAAAGGTCACAATGTCTTCCTTTTTATAAAAGATTTCGAAATAATGAACAAAGATAGTATTATATAAAGGCTTTTAAATATGTTAGTCTAAAATTGAAGTACATTCTCGTGGAAAATCCTTAATGTAATCAGGGTGAGAGGGTGCGAATTGGGTGTGGGCAGCGGTGACGTCTAGCACTCGATGACGCTTGCGCTAACATACATAAAGACTATTTTCTGTAAAATTATTTGAATCTTTTAACATTAAACAGATTTTAGATGTTAATTAACATAATTCTATTGTACATTTTACAGAAACTTATTTAACAATTTCTAATGTAATATATATTTATTAAAATATATTATGTCGTCTAATTGGCGATCCTATACAGACTAAACTAGCAATTATACCGATCAACAAATAAAGTAGCATTACGTTGGCAAAGCAATTAGTAATAAAATGTTTTCTGACGTTTGTAAGTACTGTCACCGTAAGAGGATTAAGGCTTTTGTTTTAATATTAATGTTTCAACCAAAACCTACTTTATTCAAGAAGGCTCTTAAAAGCGCTTTTGAGCAATCATAAACCTAAATAAAAGTAAAGCGACTACGGTTTCTAAATATAGATTCCAGCGACAAAACCGACATCAATTCAGTTATTAATCGTTTAATTAATTATTTTGAAATGTTTACAAAAATAAAATTTAAAACAAATATTCAACTATTAATTTGTTTTAACCTTTACCAACGTCTTTGATAAATCATACAGTATAGACATTCTCAGGTTTTTGCTTCACAGAATTTAGAATGTATCCATTGAAATGTCAATTTACTAGAACATAAGTCTCTCATATAATTTAAATAACATTATCAATATATATTCTTAAGAAACTTATAGCGTGTTAATTATCACTATTAAGATTGCACGCACTTACGTAAAGATTTATCCAACGTGTACATTTGATTTCTAAATCATAAAACACGCGTGTTGCGATCTCGTGTGTGATAGTGTGAATTATTTCATCTTAATTGCCGATTTATGACAGGCATATTTTTTAAAATATCTTCACCGCTAATGAGGATGTATGTACTGCCAGTTGGCACTTCATAAGCGTAGATCATTTCACAATTTATTAGCCGACTACATTAAGGAGGAATCGACAATTCCTAGCTTCGTCGGTGATGATGAAAACCGATTTTTATGATTGTCTTTATTCGATCGGTTATTTCAAGAGGCTAGTTACATTTTAATTTGAATAAAGTAGTGGATTTACAAGTTGTCCTGTGGATGTTATTTTATTGGATTTTACCTGTGTGAAGCAGTCGGGGCGCTAATGTATTAACTAATGATAAGCTCAAACCTTAACAGACCAGTGCAAGCTACGGTTATTCTTTTAGTTTTAATTTCTGTCGCTCGCGAATGTATATTTGATAACTTATATTATCTGAACAACTGAGACAATACTGCACATTCATTGTGGACGTTCAGCCGCTACTTGAATATAAATCGCACTGTAATGGACGCTGTGACATATCGGACAGATTATATTAAGATAGATATACACGGGAGCACACGACGTGCTGTTTTATATTTATATCCACGAGATTATTAAATAATATTAGCTTAAATTTTTACGAATGAACAAAACAGTATCTATAAAAGTATAAAAATTTGATAAATAATTATATTTTTTTTTTCATACAGATTATTCTAGAAACTAGATTGTCTTTCATTATTTATTTCGTAAATTGTTAGTGGTAATTAAAGTGTACAATAAACTAGTAAGGATGTGTGAACTCGGTTTTATATAGGCCGGTATGCTTCGTCATGTAGCAACGATCACGACGACGCGTCAAAACAAATTCGCATAAGTTATGAGACTTCAGTTTAGCTACGTCATTGTTGCTAAAGTTTACAAGTCTTCCTTACCGTGAGGTTAACGAACTCTTGCGTTGATTGATAGCGAAACAAAAGCGTAGAACAAAGCCAGCAATATATCACTTTCCCTTTAATGAATCTTCTTAAAAGGAAAGTGGGTATTATTTTCGTTGATGGATTCGATTATTGGAAACTTTTACTTTATCGATTTTATACAATATTTTATCTGGGTTTTTAAAAATAGAATACTGGTTTCAATTTGTAAATGCAAGTATATCTCTTTTAACTTTACTATCTTCTGAATGCGAAAGTTTGTGTGATTGAATAATTGATATGTCAATCACGATCAAAGTACCCACATTTAGAGATTCGAGACAGAATGCTTTTTTAATTTTTAAATCAAGAAAAAACGTTTGTCATACTTATTTTACATTTAAGCCAAAATATATAAAACGGTTTAGTAACGATTTATTATATCTATTCTTTCATATATTTTGTAATATATTTCCATATAAAAATCCTCGAAAGTAAATATAATCTACAAAATGACCTTCAACTTTTATACACACGTAACAAAGAAAACTCGAACCGTGCGAACGTATAATAAATATCAAAACATCCTCCTAATTCAAATTTGAATAGGCATTTAAACTGCTATCACTGTTTCAGCCAATTTCCGTCATCACACAAGAGACAGGTCCTTTGTGATCATAAATTACGACCAGACACGACGTGGAAAGTTCAATAATGTTTCGGAAAATTGACGCTAAATATAATTCATATGTTAAAATCAATGCAAAATTTATAATATCATGGTCTGAATATAAACATATTGCATACTGTGCCTTATGCCTGTTGGTGTAGTAACTAGTTTTTAAGGCTGTAGATCCCGAGGTCCCTAGGCCTGGGGTCATGTGATATAAAGTTTTTCTGCCGAAATATTTTTAGTAGAGAACCGGAGTCTAAATATTAGTAGTGCTTTGTGTATTATTGTTGCAAGTGTTAAAAACATGTTCGATTTATTTAGTAGTACGAATATAATACATAGATATACCGGAGCAATGCAATGAGCTGACATTTTTTTTGTATAACTTTTGTGTCATCAATATTTTTCACTATTATTTGGTCTTTTTAAGTTTTTTAATGATTTGTATATTTTGTTATGACATGGTACGATAAAAATAATTCATTCATGTATTTCTGATATGTAGAAGCACTAGATAGTCAAATATATCTCAGACACATGATATTTTACCTCTATATCGATTTCTGAAACAATGCTTAAACCGTATTTTAGCAACTTATCAAATAGAAAAATATACTTTGAATTTATATTATTATATGTTATTTTAGTGTTATTATTATTTATTTAACAAAAAAAAATTATGATACAGAGTTATAGGATAGGAAATAAATAAAGGATAAACTTACTAAATATTTTGAATCCAATTTATTTATATTTCTTGCACTTTGATCTGAATAAAAAATTTAGTTTAAAAATCACGAGATAGAATTCCGTTATCCGATTAAAGGAAGAAGATTAATTTAATACGTAAACATGAGTTCAACGACCTTACGATTTTTATCTACAAAAAAATTATCCCATAATGCTATTTCGATTAGAAGTTATTTACTTAAGTTGAATAACCTCCAAACTTATTAGGATTTCATGATTGAAACGCTCAAAAGATATCGTGACATCTTGAAAGCTAAGTAAAAAATTGTTATTTTAGCTGTAATGTTTTTTAAATGAATTTATTCGTTTAATCCCTCGAGGATCACGAAAATTTAAAGGTTAAAAAGGGAGCTATAGAAGTTCATCGTACCCACTGATTTCCTAATTTAATTAAATATTACAAAGTTAATTTACCAAAAAATGTAGAGGCATTAAATTAATTAATATTTCTGAGTTTTATCTTGATTTATATTGTAATATTCATTTATATAAACTAACTATTAAAAACGGAAATTAAATAAACAATCTATTGATTTAAATATTTACATACGTTCTTTTTAAAATTTAGTGTTTTCCAATTTTTTTTAAGAGAAACAATTTTGTATAATAATAATTGTATAATACATACCCCAAACATGTTGCTGCTAACGAAAAGACTTGCTAATATTTAATAAGCAACAAGAACATTACTTAACTATAACCTCTAAATGAAATGCTTGTATTGAAATTACGTATCGATCAATATTTATATATAGCACTTGACAGGATTTTTTCTTTGATATGTTGAGTAGATATAAATTTTCTTTCGCCTTTCTTAATTCGAGACATAATGTTCTCCGAACAGCCGGCACCCTTTCCTTGCTTCAAAATGGACGTAACTTTAAACGTTTCCTGTGTTTGTTATTACATGGAGATGTTTTTATCCTTCCTTTATTTTCATGCATACATATTTGGCCGTGTTTTCGGCATAAGCTAATTATATGACGAACATGATACGAGGAAGTGAAATTACGAGTATTATGCACTTACTTTAATTCAAAACCGATAATAATATATGACGTACGCTTAATGTTCAATTTGGGTCATTTAATGACGTGCTGCAAACATGTATTTTCGCTCAAGTTACGCTTTTGTATTTTTTAGTATATTTTTATTGACAGTGTTGCCATATACATAAATAAAAATAATCGCAATGTACCACTTTAATTAGATAACAGATATTACTTAATAAAGTTGTCTGAATTAAATAAAAATATATTTATACAATTTTATTTTATAAAGCTTCATCAATATTTTTTGGTATTAATTGAAAAAATAAAAAGCTTTTTTTACCCTAATAATAAACGCGTGGCAAATAGATACGGAACATAATAATAATCACTTCTTTGTATTCAACATTATCTATAAACTTGTCAGAAAGCATTGTAAGTAAGAACATTGAGTTATGTTATTTAATTGATTTGGCGCGTGGTAGGAAGGACTGCACGAGCTATGTTATTTCACGAGGTCGTATCCATGATTAAGAGTTGCACTTTATACGCCTACGATAATTAGATTCTGTGAAATTAATGTTTGCTTAACAAACTTATCGAAGTTTATATTGTATTTATTCGTATGAATATTTAGTATTATTATTATTAAATTCCGGTTTGACTTACAGTATTCATCTAGTGGTTAGTTCGCACGCGAAACTTTGCGTTTATTCGACAGATTTTTACAAATTTCGAAACCTATGACAGGTTTTGTTTTGATTTAATGTCATTCTAAACTGACGACGTCTTTTTGCACGTTTTACATTAGTTTTATATACAGCCACAGCGCCGCTCTCTACCAGGGCAGTAACTTTTGCTCCGCTATCTAAAATTAATTCTTTATTAAATCGTAGCAATTTACTAAATTGCCATCAAGAATCCTCCTTATTTTACTGCACATTTACGGCTAGAGCTCTTCGAAAAAGAGCCATGAATATGAGCTCCCCATAATCACTGGGACAAAAATCGGCTTACGCTATTAATGTATAGGATTATCGAATCCAACGTTTCAGGAACACTACGGTTCCCATCGTCATCGACAATGAAAGACGTACATATATCGGCCAGGAGGATATTATTTCTTATTAACGTCGATCTAAATTAATACTTATTTATTTTCTAGAACATGTTTCAATCTAATCATAAGCTCCGTAAGCCTCGTTAGATGTGCTCTACTCTATTTTTAATGGACATAATAATGTACACCTATATCTTCCAATCTCAGAAGATTAAGGAAAATACACATGAAAACAGTATCGTAATTGATTCCTAAATACACTGTTTTGTTACACAAGTAGGTAGATAATAGGTTAGAGGTATATCTGTCAGTGAACGGTAATACAGTCAAGAATGTATCAGGTTACTAGTTCACGTTAAATATTTCTAGGGTATCTGTTTTATTCGTAATCGACCTCTTTCGTCTTATTTACAGGCAGTATTTAAAAATTTAAAAATGGAATCAAATATAAAAGTATTTATTGACATCATATAAGATTCGTATAATAATTTGAGCCTGCGTGTTTTTATTTCTAGGCAACATTTTGTCTTTTAAATCACTATTAATAGGCGTCATGCTTATTGTGGGATAGATGTTTCGAGGAGGCATCGATAATACCATTGATCAACATTATCTTCTTCACATATACGAAATTTTGCACAACATCCGTTTTTCACTGAATTCAATGAACGGTCGGAAAATTGGGATGAGCAAATAGTTTAGTGATTACATCTCCGATATTTGTTTTCGATAGATCGTGCAAAATACTTAGTCAACACGAATGCGGATATTCGATGTACAGATTTGTTTTGGGAACTTGTATAGATGTTTTTAGATAAATAAATAATATAAAGTATTTTAATCGATACGTCATTGTGTTACACTATAAATAAAAAACACATCCGTACCGAGGTCCACAACACATCCATCCTTTTGATTTTGAACAAAGTTTCACCGTCCATTCGAATCAGGAACGCCTCTATTTTGTTATATTTTTTTAAATTACGAAAGAATTAATGCGGCAACGGGGACGAGAATAAGGATAGCGTTAAAAAGCTCGTTAAAACTGATCGGACGACCTGCTTCGTTTACTTTTATATCATGTAAATATAACTAAACAAATAGAACATTTTCAGCGTAATTTATTACCTTCGTTACACCTTTGCAATGAAATTATACAAATGTTTCTAGAATTTAAACAGTTGGTTCATTTTCCTTTTATCATATTAGCGATATTGAATTAATCTGTTGATCCTAAATTGTAACTGCACAAATAATCTTACGTTTTGCAACGTTTAAAGTTTAGATAAACTCGATGTTGACGTAATAGAAATAAATAATTTCTTAACTCCTTGTTAAAATTTATTATTCCGTTATAAGTACACTGAGTTTATTTTCGTTCGTTTTTTATTAAATTACAATTGCGTTTACCGCGAAATGCGTAGGTGACCCTAACAAGAAGTCAAACAGTCACGTTTACGAAAACGTTTTGATCCACGTGAAGGAAAACCGTACCTTACTGAACGATACTTCTTATTATTGCAAAGAATAGATTCACGTTAAAGGTATCGCACGCGTCACTATTCTAGACTTCAACGCGTGCGGTATTACGACGACAGATCCAATTTCGTAGCACCATACGCTTCGTACCATCAAACCACGCATACGCTAACGTTCTGACATAACTCGGCCATGTATTTTGCAACACGCGATCTAATAATAAGCCGCTATTCGTTCGTCCGAAATTAACGCTTTATTTTACGCGTTCATCACAATAATAGCTCGGTGTCTTCAACCGCTAATTAGGTTTTAAATTTCGAACAACTCGCTCGCGTAATTCGAATATTTCTGCGACATATCCTACAAAGATAAATGATCAGTTTCACAGAACGTAACCCATATTAGTTAGACTTGGATCCCTTCGGAATGAGGGCGGCTGAATCAAGGACGTCGCGGTACTTTTGATGAGAGAACAAATTATTCGTAAATGAGATGAGTGGAAAATGCGACCTCGAAGCGTGTTCACGAAATGAGGCCAAAACAAGTAAATTAGAAATTAGGGCGCTTGAAGAAAGCACTAACTCTTACCTTTGTTTGGCTCATTACAATGCCGGGTGACATCGTTAATATTTCGTTTCCTGGTCGAATTCAGATAAAAGCGCTGAATTTTTTCAACAACTCAAGCTATTTTATTTATCCAACGTTGTACTTTGAAGGAATTACAGTCTCATATTTTTTTAACACATTGCAGTTGTCTGAGATAGAATGCACATTTAACAAGCAATACACGATATATATATTACTCTATGTACACGATGTATATTTACACAATCAATTGTAGGGTTTCGTTTTAAATCTGCTTGCTACATTATATACGCTTTCCCCGAATATTTAATTTGTAAACATATAATGAACGTTTAGTTATAAGAAACATTTCTTCATTCCCTATTAACTGTGGTCACACTTCGATCAGTTCTGAAAATCGATAAACCTATATCTTATACAACACAATATACCGCGGAGCAATGAAATCCGACGTTTTCACTTAGCGCTCGTAATCCTGTGGTTAATTTATAGGAACTTGTCTATTATTAGCTAAGAGCTACTACTAGCTACGGCTACATACGTGCAACTTTATGGCTGACTACATTTATCCTGGTTTCAGGACGTTTATATGATTCGTTATATATATGTATATATAATAAGTTTAATCCATGTACAAAAATACACTATGCGTAGTATAAGTAATAAACTAGATCGTACTGTTACAAGAACCCAAAATATGTGCATAATTTTGAATCAATTGCTGAAATGGTTACCTATGTTTTAAAATTTATTTGAATGTGCGGGCATATACTTTTATCTTTATTTTTTCATATTGAGATTCTAAACTTCTCTTTTAAGTTAATATCATTATCTGATCGTGATAGATAAACTAAAATGTTTACTAAAAAAATTGTTTATTTATAAACGAAGCGTTATGAACTTTGAATAGTATTCAACTTATTGTTTTGAATTGGAAATGTCGTCAATCATTCACTAAAGAATACGTAACGGAACCATTTACACCTATTTTTAACTTGTTTACGTAAACACAACACTTCATTGTCTGGTTATAATAGGAATCTCAAGCTCGACGGCTTTCAAGTCGCCTCGCCCTGTAAATATTATAGAAACGTATTCTGCACAAGAAGTCTCTTATCGTCACCATCCATAGCACACGATTGATGTTCATTAGCATTAGCAGCCCGTAAATGTCCCACTGCTGGGATAAAGGCCTCCTCTCCCTTTGAGGAGAAGGTTTGGAGCATATTCCACCACGCTGCTCCAATGCGGGTTGGCGGAATACACATGTGGCAGAATTTATTTGATTGATGTTCATTTAAAAACAAATGTTTTTCATCAGATAAAATTAATATGATACGTAACCTATTGTTGTTGTTTTTTTGTTATATATTTATATTTAATATAGCACGGTTGATCTCGCCAGACGAAATTTATTTTATCTCAAGGTAACCTAATCCATCACGCTGCTCAGAACTTCTTTCCATAAATGATTTTTATCTTCACCACAAAGGTGAAATTGCAAACTCTAATTAAACATTCGAAAGTACACATATTTGCCTGTATAAACTTACGTAGATCTTGTTTACTGAGTAGGTCATAGAACCTGATTACTCAAAATATAAATTATTGGCTCAATAAATTGTGGATATTACTCATAATATTTAAATATTGTAAATTATATTGATTACATAGACATGTTGGGACATACGGACACAAATAACCCGGTTATTTACATCTATTGCGAGCAATAGATTACAATCTTACCAGATGTACGAGATATCTCTTCAAAGAGTTTTTCTCCGAACAAAAGTGTCAATATAAAACGTAATGGCCTAGCTTCATATAAAGGTCGTAAAGTTAGAAGTTTTTATGAACTATCAAGCTCCCCTCTATATTTATTAACTTTGCTTTGACGTAACGAAATCCTCCTGTTCCAGCCGACAACAAAGGGAAGACGAGTGGAAATGTCACACCCATTTTTATAGCGACGAACAAAAGATGCTGAAAAAAGCCTTGTAACCTAGAAAGTCTAGGAAGAATGCAAGTCGTTAGCATCATAGACAATAGAGGGTCGTATTAAAAAATTTCACAGCTCTGCCAAGTCACGAATGCTGATATACTGCTTTTAAGAAACAATATACTAGAAATAATAGCAGCGTTTATAAAATGCGTACAAAAAGACTCGCAATGATTGTGTAGCGGAATTTTATTAGCGTCGAGTATTGAAAGAATATATGTTACACGTCTATTACATATAACATAAACTTTGCGATTGTGTGTGCATTCAGCATTACATTCAACAGATATTATATAATTAATTGTAATAAATAGAATATATTAATTACAATATTTTGCGTTTCTTTGTCTGTAACAAATTTTAATTATGCGATTATTTTTGCTATATAAGAGCCGGATATATCTGGGCTGAGTTGATATTAATACATAAAATACTGCATTATAATAGTCCCTGACCGTTACTTAGTTAAGCAAATAAAAAAAAAACTCATCCGTCAAAGTTATCCTACTAATATAAAATATCAAACCATACTTCAGATGCATAAAATAGTTTACGAAGGTTTGTCTATTGATCATTGTAAACATTTGATTGTTCGGTTATTACCTATTGGACTTAGGCCCGTCTGTGAGGGTACTTACTATTAATAATCTTCCACCAAACATTTATACGTTTTTTTTTTTAGCATTAGCAGCCTGTAAATTTTTCCCACTGCTGGGATATAGCCCTCCTCTCCCATTGAGGAGAAGGTTTGGAGCATATTCCACCACGCTGCTCCAATGCGGGCTGGCGGAATACACATGTGGCAGAATTTCGTTGAAATTAGACACATGCAGGTTTCTTCACGATGTTTTCCTTCACCGTCGAACACGAGATGAATTATAAACACAAATTAAGCACATGAAAATTCAGTGGTGCCTGTCTGGGTTTGAACCCGTTATCATCGGTTAAGATGCTCGCGTTCTAACCACTGGGCCATCTCGGCTATATTTATATGTATTGTTCTATTATTTGAATAATTCAGAGAATGAATGTGCCTGTATATAAGAGTATCTTAGATGCACGATATACCATTTAATACCAAATAGGTTTTTACCAAATAAATTTTACTTGTTTGCCTTCTTAAAATAATTATTAAAATCGTAACATGAATGTGAAGTGTTTTGTTATAATGAATATAACATCGTTTAAATTTATCAAGAATCTTCTTTGTTATTTCTAAATTTAGCGCAAAAACTAAGACACGTGTCACCATGCGATTTAATCTTCGCTTTTGTTACGTGACCCATTTTCGTCATTTATACTCAAATATATTAGATGTCATACTGACATCACATCTTATGCAATTAAACTCTGAAAAACAATTCAATAACTAAACAACAATAGGTTTTTAATTTATAATCTACGAAATTACCTAATTTAGGCCACGTATACAATGTAAAAGGAATATATAAGAACAGCGTACCGACATCACTGAAGAGATCAGGTACAGGAACAACGACTTTACATTCCGAGGCATAGGAGTATTTCTGAACAGAAAAAGTCAAATATTTTTTTATTGTCCGGGCTTACTCTAGCTCTGAATCCAATAAGCTACCCTAATACTAGACCAATTAGGCAGTAACAGCATTTATGTAGTAACTCACACTTTAACATATTTTTAATAGAGCAAACAGACACAGCGAAATAGTTTACGTCTCGCACACTTCACTTTATACTGATCAAGATGGTATTCCTTTGTGGGCATTTCTAAGAGATGCATCCCTCTGTCTATACATAAGGGTTTCCATCTGCCTTCCTGCTTCAAGAAATTAATCCTTGCTGTGACCTACAATTGCGATACAGTGACCATTTCACGGCTCAGATATAACGTTACACACATTACGAGCAGTTAGATCAGAAGTCGATACGCGCGTGGGTGGTTGCGGAAATGGGCCGAAGCGTCTCGGTCGGACGACGACCCATGTCGGGAACATGCCTTGATGAATCCCAAGCCCTAGTCTAGTCATTTCTATTGGCAAACTATTTATTATTTATGTAATGTTATTACTGTATTTTATTTATAATGCAAATGAGAGAGCCGACATGGCCCAGTGGTTAGAACGCGTGCTTCGAACGATTACGAGCTCAAACCCAGGCAAGCACCACTTAATTTTCATGTGCTTAATTTGTGTTTATAATTCATCTCGTGGTCGGCGGTGAAGGAAAACATCGTGAGGAAACCTGCATGTGTCTAATTTCAACGAAATTCTGCCACATGTGTACCCACCAACATGCATTGGAGTAGCGTGGTAGAATATGCTCCAAACCTTCCCCTCAAAGGGAGAGGAGGCCTTAGCCCGGCATTGGGAAACTTACAGGCTGTTAATGTAATGTATTTAAAAATGAGAGTTATGGACTTATATCTGTCCAAACCCTGCTATTCTAAGGACCTTACTTGTTCCTTTTGTCTTATTTATACTGGCTCATACATTCTTGATACAAAAAATCATAACAGACTAATTGAATTGGTGAATATCACTTTACTACTATGTACTGCTACTACTTTCTAATGAATATTAGCAATCTTTAATTATATTACATACTTAGAGATAAGAAAAAAAGCTTATTGGTCAATATTAAATTTGGGACCTTAATCGCTTGGCCTTATAACTATTGAGGCATTAATTAATTCATTGCGAAAGAATATTCATACAAGTTTATTTAGCTCATACGTATAATCTTTTGTTTGGATGCTGTCGGTAATAAAAGAAACGCGAAGGTTATCTCTGGAGCTAATTATTACATTTGATAATAACAGACTTTACGTTCGACATTTAAATTTTTGATGTTGTAATTCTTTAAATACTGTTAATTATATTTAAAAATGACATATCACGATTATTTATTGAGTTGATTTGGAAACGGGTGAGTCTTCCGTTCTCAGCGTCATTTGTGAGAACCGTTAGAATACGCATAAGTAACGTCTACCCTTAGAGACCTTAGAAATATCTACGTAACTCAATTTACTTGAAATAACAAATATGTGGCTTAGCACATCTTTCGTATTCGTCCGATTTTATAATCACTTAGATTATTTCTTCCAAAATATTTGAATCCATATTTTCAAAATAATGTACTACGTAATCGTAGGCCTTAAAAAGCCAGAAAAGTATATAACAGCATTAGCAATATGTTATAGATTTAGGTTGCATTAAGGAATTTTACTCGTAAAAAGTCGGTAGTCTAGTATCAAATAAAGTGAAACTTAAGTCTAATGTTTTCAGCCATCACATTATAATGTTACATCAGCATGTTTTACAAAAAAAAAGTCAAGTAAATAATAGTGCTTAGCCTAATAGCCGAAAAATTTTTGTCATATGGACATAAAATTTCCCGACTTCTAATAAATGTTGATTTCGTGTGTGTGAATCGGTTGATATTTTTGGTGTAACTAACCGCGAGTTTATTACATGTTTTTACTTGCACTTCTTGATAGTGATAATTCTAGATAATGCTTACAGCCATTATAAATCATTTTTGTGCAACACATACTTTATTGTGTAATAAATTAAACAAACATTAAATGTATGCCTATATTAGTTTATCGATTTCTAAAGCCATCACAGTTACGTGTGCATTACATAAACACGCATAGAGTCGCGACAAACTTGCTATAAAGTAACAGATTTTGATGTCGTCCTGACCGATTTCGGCCTCGGCGATTGGTTGAGATTGATCTCAAGGGAAACTAACTATATATTAAAGTGTTTACTTTAATATGAACAAGTGTGTGTGCAAACACAGGTGCGCTCTGCTCCCTTACATTCATAATCCGATGGAATGGCAAATCTAACACGACCAGAAAGAGTTCAACCGCACAACCACCGGCATTGCCCGCTTTCTGAGGCACGGGAGTGTACATACTTCAAACTTCCACACACCGAGCTGTTACTTAGAATTGAAGGTTTGAACCTCGGAATATGCGACCTTATATCTATTCACCAACGAGGCATTAAACATATTGTAAATGTATCACTGTTGGATGTCTTCTCCTGTCAAAGGATACAGCCTCCTCACCTTACACCTCCAATTTGGATACGGTTAAGATTCACTTGTGCCACAAAAGGACCACCTCTGCTCTCTTACCAAGATAAACGTGTAATAACACTACGCAATAAAAATATACTTTATTGTAAGACGAAGACACACAAGTCATACAGAAAATAGTGGTACAGCGTGCGGTTTCATTGTAAATAGCACAAATAGGAGATGGCAAGATCGACTATTCGATATCACAGCATAAAAATTTAAACGTGAAAAATATTCCCGTATACCAATAAGTTAATGTAAGAAAAACATTTTGTTTTTTTCATAAAATCTTGTCATCTGTTTCATAACAAGGACAGCTAATTTTCTGTTCAGTCGTAAATATTTAAATTTAGGGCAGTACGCCTTGATGACATTTTTATCATTGGAATTGCTTTTACAGAATATTTACTCGTATATATATGTTTTGTGAAAACGCCTTAATGTTCAACATTAAATTGATATATGTTATAAACGTTTATATTCATAATTATTACAAATATATATACTAATATAAATGTTCTTTCGTTTCAGGTAAGCTCCGCTCTTGTTCATCAAAGCTGAAAACGTACGTGACAACATTGATTTATCACTAAATATTTACTCGCCTGTCTCCGTCACTCAAACAGTCGTTTAATTATAAAGTTAATAGAGAGCATCGTCAAAATCACCGAGACATACTTGACTAATGTTCGTCAAACAAACGTGACATAATATTCATATATCATTCACTTCGTTCCGGTGTTACGTCCTCGCTATCGCGTAGAACATCAAACGTGTGGCTTAACAAATACCGCACATAAGAGTATATAATTTAATGCGTCGATTTAATCTTACCGTAACAACAAAAATTACTACTGGTGGTAAGCTTTTATAGAGACCTACTATCTGCTCATACTTTGTATTACTACGTTATATACATACCTATAAGGGCCATAACATCTTAGATCATCTTATCTGATGCTGACGAACATTCGTAAGGGATGGTTTTGTCAATAACTCGGCGCAGGTGACTCATTGGAACATATATGTATGCCTGATATATATTAAAAAGTAACTTAAATCAAAATGGTCACACTTGTACATCTATGTTAGTTACTTAATCTGCAATGAGCGGTTGGATTTAAAATGATTACCTGCGAGTTGCGAGGGCGGCTTGTCACGCAAATAGAGTGTACTTTATTTATAGTCACGTCTACGTCAGTGGGTGCGAGCGAACGGTTTGAAGATACGTCCTCGTAACTTGCTAGACGTGATTCCGCACGACGTCATGGAATCGACTTTTAACGGGATGTCTCTCGATATTTATTCCACACTTGAAGTGATTTTATTTCACTTATTAATTTTGATTATGCTCATTCTAGATTTTTGTGCATAACATGATTGAACATAGATTTTAGTCATAATTGCAAAATGTGCGTTTATTCTCATAAAGCATAATTTTCAGTCATTTTTTTTTTACTAAAAAAATTATAGTACGGTTAAGTTACAAAACATAAAAATAAAAATATAATATATTATTTAAATATTTAATATGTCGTGTTATAATAATAAATCGTCATTATCATGATACGCCGAATGCACTTACATCATTAACTGCACATAGTACGAATACATAATTTCTAAATATTATATTATATATGTATATCATATAATAAACTGTTGAATCCTACCATTCGGCAATACACGCGTAAGATCCACTCAAATAATATTTTAATTTTCACTAATAATGGTACGTACTGATTTAACTGTATACAATCCATAATCATTTTAGCAAGACATATTGGTATATCTTTCTCGCGTGTAGCTTTAGACAAGACAAGCAAGTCCTGTCAATATATCTTAGTGTACATATATGTACGATATATGATAAAGAAAACAGTATCTATTTCGAGACATGACATGCGATTATAAGAAAAATTACGTTTATGCGAATTGTTATTAATGTGCAAGTGACTTGCTTAGAAATAAAGTTAGTATAGTACAAGCTTCAGCAGAAACAAGCACATTACTCATGATAAACATTTCCTCACCGCAGATCACGTGATATCTCGTATTTACAGCTTGCGGTGGCCGTGTACCAAGCATCGCCTTAGATCATTTTGTAAATAAAATTGTATGCGCTTTAAAAAATTGCATCATATTAAAACTACATCATGATTCAATATATAGGAGAATAGTTTTTGTAAACTATAACTTTGGAAATTAATTATTTAAGACAGTTTATTTATTTTTTTCACTACTGCTCTTGGTAATTGGCAATGTGAGACACACTAATCGTCCCCGACATCGACCATGTGCCACCAACTATGGTAACTAAGAGGATAAACTGGCTCACTCACTCTTCAAACTGGAACACAGCAGTACTAATTGCTATTGGTAGAATATTTGATGAGTGAGTGGTACTTACACAGACGGGCTCGCACAAAGCCCTACCGACAATTGATTGGCTCAAGAGCGTTATTACTTCTTACATACAAAAATTACTCTTGGATTTGGTTTAAATGAATTACGATCATAAAATCTTTAAAAACACGAGAGTTTAATAAAGAAAGTTATGTTTACAATATTGGGGAAAATACAAAAAATCGAATCCATCAAAGGTAAGAGGAGAACGTTAAATTTATACAATCTTTACGAGGTGCAATTTAATGGGAAATTTCACTTAAAATATTCTCAAAGCTTTTGTTCAAAACAGGATAAAATTAAAAAAAAAAAAAAACAGCAGATTTAGTTTAATTCGACGGGACCATCGACACAGATGTTTATCTTGAACCCAATATATTTTCCACTTACTGCGAATGAAGGTGATATAAAAAATTAATACTTTTCCGCAGATATATTTGTATACATACAATGAAAATATCAATGCAAGAATAATATTTATCTGTTGAACGCGAGCAGTCTGCTGCAAACCGACAGTCCGTTAGGAATATACGTCACAATAGTTTTAGTTTCACGACCTTTAAATAACATCCGATAGGATAGGTCGATGATGATGATGTCGTTCTGACCGATTTCGGTTACGCTAGCAATCTCAAGGCAGACCAACCTTACATGCAGGATACTCTTTGTTCCCTTACTCTCAAGAACCAATTTAACGACAAATCCGACCGGAAAGACTTCTTACGTGCTTTCCGAGACATGGTAGTTTACACACTTCCAACTTCCAGACTTTGGACTGTTACTGACAATTTTGGAAAAAAATACTCAATAACTTTTTATCGGCCCAACCTAGGATATGAACACAGGACTTGCACACAGAAATTTGCGGCCTTTCATCTAGCCACTAGACCAACGAGTCATATAGGTGATATATCTAATTGAAAAGAGATCCCGCTAATCCGGCCCTGGTTGCAAGGTTTAAAGCCTCTCCTTGTATTTTCATTTGTATTCAAACCGAGATCGCTAAAGGTTGACATTTCCTTAGTTAACTACGAAGTATCTAGATTAGTTTACGATTAAAATGGAAGTGACGAACTCAAATTTCAATTAGTTACGTTGGTCATTGAACGATGTGGTTTTTTGTTATTAAGCATTGTTAAGTAACAACGATTTTTTTCTTATAGTACAAAGTTACATTGTTATAAAAAAAGCAAGATCGTCGGTACGCATACAACGCATTAGAACTACAAACACATAAAATAAAATTTATATTAATAATAATATTGCACGCGTAATAAAAGTTAAATCGTTTTGCGATGGATTCGTTTCAGTTAAACGTTACGTATAGAAGAGTTGTATCAAATTCGATGATGTTGGTTAAGTGACAAGTAACTTTCTCTCTAAGAAACTTTTGTCACCGTCACAGCATTCAAATTTTTTATATAAGTTTCAAATATATATTTATTGTCTTTAAATTTTTAATTAGATTACAACATATTAATTACGACAAGTAGAGCAACGACCGGCTTCGCCTATATAATAATAACAGATAATTCCTACGTAACCTCAATGGAACAAAATAAAGATATTTCACGTTAGATTATGATTTACGGATATTACCAAATAAAAAATTTCATATACACCTAGATACTAAATAAGCGAAGGCTATCCGCTGAGTTATTTTGTAAGCTTCCGTTTTATCAGATGGTCGTAATTAGTGCGAATCGTTTGGTAATTAATTATAGTATGGAGCCCGATAAGGTCGCCCTACGCAAGGCCAAGGTTCCGTTCCCTAAAGTAATGGTCGGAGCGCACGAAAGTTCACTCGAAGGAACTGATTTATGATGGAAATAATCGTGGCATTAGCGTAACAACGGAATTGTTCGTTACAAATACCTACCTTTTGATTTATTTGAAAAATTCCATAGAAAGCTATCTACATTCATATGCCAGTGTAAATTTGTTTGACGACTCTGTTTATTGTTTATGATATATCGAAATTGTTTTACATATTTACTTATAATAAAAACAATTGGTTTAAACATGATCCTTGTTAACTATTTAGTAATATATATGTGGTATTAGTAGCACACTTACACATTTACACTTACTTATTTTAAATATATACAATACTGACTCATAACATAAACTCTTAAATTTTAAATAAGAAAATTAAGTCACAAAACGTCATATAATTCTAAAAAAATATATTATAATTATTAGGAAACTAGAGGTATATATACTAAAATAATCATAAATGTAATCTAGATTAGATTATTCACCATTTATTGATGGCATAAACTTTATTAGAAAGAAGACATTATTCATATAAATGGGTCTCGACGAGGGCGTGTCCGGCCCTGAGTGGATCATGACTACACCAATAGCTATGTACATTAATGGAGACAGTGAAAATCTGACTGAGATAAACATTGAAGGCGATGTTAGGAAACTCTACGATGTATGAGTTTACCTACTAAAGGAAACTGACTACAAATTAGTCATACTCAGCCAGACATTGCAAACAGCATCAACAAATAATCATCATTCTATAGAATGAAATATTTTTAATTGAAATAACTTAATTCAAATAAAAAAATATGAATAATTTAAAATTCTCAAAGCGATCTTATATTATGGGGACTGAATGTCGCTCAAATAATATATTTGAACAATTATATTTACTATAATCGAACAACAATGCAATCACAACACATCGACACAGAGTTGACATGACACCAATTGCTGTAGTGTTTCTGCCGCGCATCTGTGAGTTTTGGGCGGGCGCCACAGCTTTCCCGGCTGGTGGAAAACAGAACCGCCACACTTAACCTGCAACCAGCGTCGTGATCGCACGCACGCCTAACGTCTTTGCTAATGTAGCACTAAGTACGCGAAATAGATATAATTTATGAATTGATACTACGATAAAGCAGATTTAGTGTACACAATTATAAGTAATTTTATGGACGTTTTTGGGCTACAAAGGTGCTTGTGAACAATGACATTGGACAGGGGTGATAGTTTTAGTGGTAAGATCCAGCCGGCAGCGTCTGTGTCCTGCTTGTCTCAGTGCCAAAACATTTTCAGTAAAAGACTTAAACGCTGGGGGTCCACAGGATCGTGGGTAAGAATAATGTTTGCACTACTTTATATCGTAACTCATATTTAAAAAGACGACTTCGATTTTGTGTAAAAACTTTTTTTAAACATAAAAGTACACTCGAAATAATTTTAAAAAACGAACGTTTCAAAATTCTTATACAATTTTTTTGTGTTATTTTATAAAATCCATAAATTTCATTTCCCGTACAGTCGCGTGTTGTAACAAAATTTACGACTTGTTTGATCTGTAATAAGGAGTTATAAAAAAGAAATTATACGAGACGATAGTAAAAGAGTGACGTGCACGGATTTAATTCATTAAGGAAGAACGTTTGTTTACACGCGGTGGAGACGTAAAGCAATCACAGCATATTTACTTTTTTTACATTTAAAAAAGTTTATATATGTGTATTGAATTATTGTAACTAGGGTTCGTAAATTGTAGAAACATTGAAGTAAACATTTATGAATTTGCATTTTTTTGACGAATACAGTAAAAAATGTACTGAAATTTCTTTGCCAATCTATTTCTATATATATTCTGAATTAAGTAGTACTTGTTTAGGTAGTGTTACTTGAGAACTACTCATCTCGATCTCAATGCATATAAACAGATATAAAACTAAATTCGATCTGACCTTTAAGTGTGTTCTTAAGTGTATTATTAGGCAATTTATTTTAAATATATACACACGAAAACTTGTATAAAAGACGCCTACGGATCGAGGCGTTTATTTTATTGAACACGCCACTTTAAATTATGTCTACTGTCAGCGGTCGAACATGTTTTGCATAGAAATAAGATTCGTAATTTTTCTCTTTTAAACTTGTTGGTACCGCTTACCTTATTGGAACTATTAGAAGCCTAATGTATGATTATTTTGATATGTAATACTAAACATGTATTTTCGTACCTACGCAGTTCTTTTTATTTACAGGGTAGTAGTTAATTAAACAGTAAAAGTATACGATAACTCATTAGTAAGAATGTCGGTTCGCGATTAGGTGATAAGTGGTTCGATCTGTATCTGTCTGATGGGACATAGTCGTAAAGAAATTAGAATTTCGAGTTCTGTCAAGGTGCTGTTAAAAATAAAAAAATAAATTCGGTGACCCAATTTACGATAATTTAAAATAACGTGTGAATTTTTTTATATTTTATTTAAACATACGTTTCATAATATTCAAATTTTATGTATCAGGTGACGTATATTACTTATGGATGAATTTAAGCATAAAACTTAAAAAAAATTCCAACTGACGTTATACTCAGCTATATCTCAATAATATTATGTAAAATGCTTGTCTGTTTGATTTGATATTTGTTATTCAAGCGTGATCAAATAACGAACTGGAAAGTTATTACTGTTTTTTTTTTTATACGACGACTAAATGCTATCTAATGCTAAATGTTAACCATTCCTTCCATTGAAAATGCGCCACAGACCGTTGGAACTAAAATTTTATGTGCCTGTTGTACACAAAATTTAGTATAGTAATAGATTTTAGAATTCGTTTTTATTGTTTAAAATTAAAATGGAGACCCTCATTCTAAATTTTATGTACCAAACACGATAATCAATTTTATTCAATTCATTGAATGATTAATTATACAACTGATACAATACATAGACTTTGAAGCCAATGTATCTCTATAAGTGTATTATGTTAACCCTTTCTAAATAGAGATCTACATTCTCATAGACTTGTGATACAAATTGATTGGAAAAATGGATAACCGCATGTCGCCTGCGTGACGACCACGTGATCTATTTATTAAAACGCGATTTTTATTTTTAAATTTTCTTAATTTGTTTAAGCACCATATCAGTATTTTTAAAAACATAATTAGCTTCTCAAAGTAAATTAAATTTTGCTTTTAATTTTTTTATATATTTTGAATATTAAAAGTAAAGATTCTTTTTAGATTCTTATTCCATAGTGTAATCGACTTGTATTTTTTATTTTTTTTGTCGTTCGATTGTGAGACATAATTATCGAATCTCGCAAATTTATAATATTGGTAAGAGGACTAATGTTTGTCTTAGTTCATACAGTAATATTCGCTTTAATTTTAGATCTACCCAAAAATTTATTTAAACAATGGAAATTGTCATATATTGAAATTGTCGGAAAGTGTTAGGTTAGCTTCACGTTGAACTGGTAGATTTGTAAATTGTAAATACAAAAACATCCCATCAAATTATTTGAATCACTTTATTTACAAACATCATACAAAAAATATAAATACAAAACGTGTTTCGGTTAAACGCGAAAAATTCTAGCAACCCTGACCTAACCACAGTGTGTCTCTTTTACTTAGCGAAGTTCCTAACGCGCGAACAACCACGGCCGTATTTGCTTATTTCTAAAAATAGGTTGAAGTTCTATAGCGAGTGGTCCGACTTCGAGCGTCCATTAACAAGTTTACAGGCTGATAAATTCGATTGCGCCATTATCCCGTCGCTTACATTTCGCATGCAAAAATAATAAACTTGTTTTCCGAGGGTAACGCTCTTCGGGCCCTGTGACCAGGTCTATGGCGGGACCTTGCTCGGAGCAGTGAAACTGGTCCCTTACCACCTCACACGGTCTTAAAGACCTTATCTCTCACGGAATAGAAATCATATTTCCGTAACGTAAGCCAAGATATTTCGCCCGCTACTATCGAGACTGGTTCAGAGACGGGTACTGCGAGCTCCTTTACGTAATTCGAAAGACTATTATGGGCATATAAAGTCATTGTCGCCATTAAAGTGCGTTTTTTCAGTTTCGTCAGCGAAAATTGCTCCGCAATTTGTAAGAGTGAGGCCGATATCGATAAATGGTCAAAAACAAAAGAGCATTCCATGGCGGCCTCGTCGTTCCGAATACGGCGCTATAAAATGTTACCCAATGACGTGATGGATTTATATTTTAATTAAAGGAAATAAATCAGCAAACATTAATTTAATGTCTCTTTTAATCAACGTTAATTTATATTCAATAAGTAAGTAATTGAAAAACTATTTATACTTGGTCACAATTGTTTGTTTCTAATTTAATATTTACAACGTGACCAGACCTAAATTTAAACGAAGTGAAATATATAATTAACACCAACGCAAGACTATATTAATAATTCAAGGCCTACTTCGAGAATGTTTAGAAATAAATTTTGTAATTAGCAGACTTTTAACAGGTCTTCGAGAAAACGGAAGCACTTATGTATGTATGCTTCCATTTTTTCCTAATATTTACAGGTAAAAACAGTGAAATACGTTCTCGTTGCTGTTATCGACTCCTTTTTTGCTATACATTAAAACCGCTTTTAATGTTTATGCTTTAAGTTTTTTTTTATAAAATTAGAAATTGAAATACATTAATTATGATCAAAGGTAAGACTTGTGAAAATAAATATTTAACGGAGCTATTGGGTTGCTATTTAGAGGTTGGTCCTTTGAGTCGAATACCAAATAAATTAAATATACAAAAGGAAATAATTCCGTAAAATATTAAACAGCAATTCAAGTCGAATTTAGGCGAGTGTCGTGTACATATTTCGAGTTATAATTTAATTTGTGGGAACTTCTAATACCCGCTTTTACAAAGTTTAACCTCTATTGCTAATATATATATATATATTTAACAATATTATAATCGACTCATGGTTGAAAAGTTTAAAGTTTATTTATATTCAACCTGTCACGTGCGTGATGTGTTAATACTAAAACAATGATGAAGAAACGACAGTTCCTAGTCGGGCGCACAATGTACATTGACAGTTGAGGTTGAGTGATGTCAGGCATCATGCGAGTTGGACTCTTTGTTCTGCCAATTTTGAAAGATGATTCGTATGTTGAAATACTTATATTTAGGTGCTGTAAAAAATAATTAATTGACTTTTGACATTATAATGAAATGGTGACTAAAATAAATTCACAACATTAATCTCATTTGATTTAGACTATTAAACATGCTTAGATATTTGTTATGTTCTGTATAATATCTTTTGGTAAGATTTGATCCAACAATGTTTCCTTCGAATGCAATAATAATGCGATTTAATTTTATCAATTTCCAAGAAGCCTTAGCCATTAAATTTAACCGCCCATAAAGCTATTTAAATATAGTAAGTAGGTAGGGAAGTGGGTATAGAAGGATATAATATTATGTAGCGAAAAGTTATTACAAAAAAACTACAAAAACAAACTGTTATTTGATGTCCGATTGTAACGGACTGCAATATTTAGTATACTAGAGTACTGTCTCTAGTACTCACCTCCATTGGTAGAACTGATTTTTATTAAAGAATTTCATCAATGCGATGCATAATAACTATCACTTATTTGGTAAAATGGATTAAATAAAAATATATTAATAATAAAAAAAAATTAAATTCGAACATATTCGTATATATAAATGATGTACATATATTTTTTCTTTAAACATATTTATTTAAGAAAATAATAACAGCATACTCTACTACGTCTATGGCTTATTTTAAATTATTATTCCAAGTTGTTAACTAATTAAATCATAAAATATATTTAAGTATTTCATATTATACTCGTTTTAGATCAATATCTACACAAATATATGGTCTATAAAATATTTAATGACGTCACGATATAATAAAGCACTATGTTATTTAAAAAAAAATTATCTTTATAAGATCAGCCCTATACCGTAGCACACATTGAATCCACACCTGGATGGCTTTTGTGTGTTTATCAGATATCTAGCGTAAAGTCAACGGATGGAACGAGACGTTGAATATTTATATTGATACGGGCACGCTTATGCGGGCACACCGTGCGGTATGTGGTTTTATAGATATAGTTATAATTATGATAATTGCGGAATTCATTTCAGTTTGTGACAAATGTGTAGTATGATTAAATATCGCTGGCACGTGCCACTTCGCCGTCTTTTAAATTAATAGCTTTAGGTGTGTTTCCACTGTTTGCAATTTATGTGTATTCAAATGTTTTTCAGAAAATCTTATGAATATAACTTTGTTTCATTTTTTATTAATAACTTAATATGTAGCTTTAATATCGGCATGTGAAGACTATCCTTACTTCAACATGCTACTTACATGGCTTAAATAATGTATTACCAAAAATATACTGATAAATACATGATTCTTATACAAATATTACTATGAAAATTTGACCAAATTAAAAAAATGCTTACGATATGTTCAAATGCAAGGAATCCCGAAGCTAAGTCTAATGAAGCTATTTCCCTTAAATAGCCCACTAAGTTGTTACACCAAGTTACACAACGGCATAGTTGGCGCGGTTTGCTGCACGATTATCACGGCCTACTTGTCGCACGTGTGATGTAAGCCTTAATTGTACTTGTACATGTGTGAAACTACCTGAATATAATATTGTGGATCCTATTCCAATACTCATACGATTCAATCTAGAACAAATATGTCAGTGGTTGTCTGTAAATGCCCAGCCAACGGTAGAATCAGGTGCTTAGTTGTAATTTAAACTTTATGGTCAAAGGGATAAGCTCCAACTTTACATTGCCTTTCCGAATCATTGCGTGACTTTATGTGGCTTCATTATAAATGTGTGCCTGTAATGTCCCTTAAACGCCTTCAACTAAATATCTAAGCCTAGTGCATCAAGAAAACATAAGCACGTGGCTTAAAGTATTAATGATTCGCTTATTAATAAGAATAACACGACTAAACCGAAAAGTTATTGTGTAAGTGACAAAATTGCTATTTATTATGTCAGATTTTTTTTATTGATGTTTGTTGAAAATTTATGAATGTGGTGACGCAGAGTCTGGTTATGTCATATTATTGATTGGTATGGTACGCTCCTATTATATATGTGGTGTGATCAAATCATATGAAATTAAATTTAAATTAGCTATGTGCCTTTGCGTATAAAAACGATGCGGCTGTTATAATTTCTTAATAGAAGTCTAATGATAATTTTAAGCTAAGGCTAAGAAAAATATATACATACTTTTTAAATGGTTTTTTAGTTAGTTAGTTAATTATAGATTTTTTTTAAAGTCGCTGTTTCATTAATTCATTCGCAAACGTAGCGATTCGTCTTGGCCGCTTCATTAAAGTCCTAGACCCATTAAATTGCGGGAAATATTAAAGAATCTTTCCAAGTAACATTCCGAGATTAACCGCTACCGTTGCAAACCGTAATTAATCCCAAGTAAAATGGCTACTGCAGACTCATTTAAAATTACTTAACAGCTTACTCTGAGGGCCAACGGCTCAAGCTTTCATTTAATATCCCGCAAAGCGCTTTTTAAAATTGAGTTTATTCATAAAATCCCTTTGAAAGAATTTTCATAAAAATCGTCGCTTATAACAGTAACAAAGAACTCTAATTACCGCCTAAATCTCCCTTAAATTACCTTAGAGGTCGTCGACCTGGAGTTGACTCTCCTGATTTTTTTCAATTAATTCAAAAATTCAGTAAGGAAATAAACAAAAAACATTAAAATAGAACAACTGCTTGTTACGTCTATGAGGATTTGGAGCTTAAATAGAGGAGATTCAAATAAATATTAAAACGACACATTTATCGTCCCGATAAAACTGTCGGATTTATATTTTTCTATGAATTTCAATAGCACTACTCACATTAGCGGGTTCCGATAAAGCTATCGATTACGACACGTTTATTTGACGTGTCGCCACAATTCCACCGTTAAGTTGGATATAATTAGCATAGTCACCGACTGATTTGTGACGAGTCTGATCGATAAAATTGTAGAGTCTATGCAAATACTGTGAACCGGCCGGCGACACAACTATCGGTCCGACCAAGTGTCTTATAGCTTACGATGATGGATATAATATGGCTTTAGCATGATCAATTCAGGTTTAATCTCGATGTATTTTTTCTTTAAAAATTAAACGATAAGAATCCTCGGATGCTGTACATTAATTGCTCACAAACGCGTTCCGCTTGGATCCGTCATTTGCACCCCTCATTGAAACTTGATAATAATATTTGTAATTAATTTACAAACCGTTTGTCATATCTTATGAATAACTTCACAGTTATCGTATCGATATAAATTCATTGTTATGCATCATTATATTTTCTCTTTGTACAGTGAAAGCTACCGACATTGTACCTTACATTTTAATGAATTTAATTTCTTTAGGTATTATGTATTGCCCCGGGGAAGCGATACGTTGTACATAAATATCGTAATATTTTACTTGTGTAATAAGGTCGTATATATCATTTACATTACAACATTACAATTTTATGCATTACAATTATATGAGACATTTTATTTCATAAAGAACTTAAATTGATTTTATCATAAAACGTGGATTTACAAATTTTAATTTTAAATAAGTAATCCATCCGTATTAACTAGTGTAACTGTTGAACTTGTCGCCGGTTCTTTTCGGTAGAAAAGGTTTTATAAACCTAGATTCTAGCGTTTCCAAACAGTTATAATAAACCGTTACATTTATGTTATAAAATGACAAATCAAAGGAACTTGCTGTTCGAAAAAGTCTCCTTGAATATAGTATATTTTATTTGATTAATTAATAATTTTATATAAGGTTTTTAACATTATGTAGTAAGCGATGTATTTAATTTTATTGCTGCTTGCTGGTTTGTAGATTGAGTTAGCCAGTGTAACAGGCACTTATATATTATATCGGCAGCGGATTAAATGATTAATGAGTATAAAATGACAGTGGGGACTAATTACTAAATACAATGGAGTCTTCCAAAAAATTACATATAAGTATTTGAAATATAATATAACCTAGTCAAGTAATTATTCCAATAATTTTACACACTGGCTTTGTTCCATGAGGAACTCTCCCGTTTTCCTTATTTCTAAAAATATTCATAAGGTATGTAAAATATTTTTACGAAGAAAGATGAAGAAAAAAAGTAAATAGTTTACATTTTTTGTAATAAATATCAAATGCACACTTAAATGTTTCAATAAAATTGCAGCTTCTGTATTTTATTTATCTTCTTAAAAGTTTTTTATCTATTCGTGTACCTACTTGAATTTTATTTGATTGCTAATTGAGCCGCGGTGGCTCAGTGCATAGAATTCGTTGATCTTAGCCCAAGATCGCAGATATCGTGAGGAAGTCTGCATGTATTGAATGAAATTCCGCCACACATTATCTTACAAAGAGGGGGGTAGCACGGTGGAATTAGCTTTTAAACCTTTCCTTAAAAGGAGAGAGGACCTTTGCACACCGGCGAGCTGTTTACCGGATTTTAGTTTACTCACTTGACTTAGAAATAAATGCCTTAATAATAACATTTCTGACATTATCCGACTCTAATACTGTTGGATAAACAGTGATTAATTGTAGTGAACTAATTAAGATTTTTAAACTGCGCTTTTTTTTTTTTTATTGGAACGAAATAAAATATAGAGCAAAGAGTTTTTATTTAAGTGTTATCATTTGTGTTTTTGGCATTGGGTGAGTGAATTCTTACAATTTTATGATTTTCATTTAACTTCGTTTCCGCATCGTCCATATCTAGCCGTGCCGATACATTGTGCACATCGTCTGCGTATGTAACAGCGACCAAAACGGACCTTGAAGTCTCTACTTTTGGTGTATTCGTTAAAAGAGTATGAATAAAACAATAAGTGTCGTCACTTAATAAGATGTTTCATCATTTTAATTTATAGATATTTATATAACGAAGCGAGAACATTAATCTGTATATAAATGAACGTACTTATAAAGAATATATTATTAAATTTAATATATTCAAGAACGAATATATGTACGCCTTAAAATTTAATCATAAAAGTTGAAAACAATCCAAAATTTTATAAAAAAAATTGTTGCGAAAAAATAGTTTTATGAATTTCTTTCGGTGTGAAATGTTAAATAGGTACTTTACAAACATACAAAGATGGAAAGAACAGCTAGTAATTCAAAAAGCGGGCTGATAAACGCAGCAGACATCGGAAGTTTTCTTATTTGTGATATAAAACAGCTGTCTTTTTAAGTACTACGTCGGTTATAAATCATACCGCTGTGTACACAAGTTTGTCGTCTGGGTGTTGGTGAATGCATTTTATCATCCAGACGTTGATTTTGATTTCTGGAATGAAATGTAGTGTTCCTTGAAAGGAATCGTTCTTCGGGGAGATACAAGAATAAATATAAATGCATAACATTCACGATGAGTGTTTTGACAACACTTAACCGATTCCTCATATAAATATTACCAATTAGTAATACTGTTAAGTATAAAATTTTATTCAAAGAATCAATAATCGCCATCAAGTATTTTATCTAACGAATTCAATACCCATTGAATAGAAACAAAAAACAATGAGCAGGGGTCTTAACCTGTCGATATTCAATATGAAAGGTTGGGAAGGCACGTAGCCTTGCAGGCAACCTGCTGAGGTCACATGCCTATTCTCAGAACATAATGGGCGAGAGATGACAGCTGATAGGGCCCTGTCAAGTCTAGGAGGCTGACAGTGTCATGCCACTATACATCAAATGCTCAGCTTTAATATACTAAGGGAAGAGGAGCGAATATAAACGTTATCAAACACTTGTATTCATTTAAAAATAACAATGCATTTCGTAAGATTTTTTACAAAGCTTAACGATCGACGAAAAAAACAGATGGTAATAGCTGCACACTCGCTGACGCATGCGAAATAATAGATTTTTAAACATTCATCGAAATAGCATCTAGCTAAAAAAGTAAAAACAGTTGATAATGTTGCTTGTGACTTCCGCTCATTACTGCAACAGAACAATGTAATACAAGGAACAGTCTCAAAAGGTCTACTGGCTTGTCAAAAACCTGGTGATTCACCGCATTCCAAGTTCGATCTTTTCCATTCGATACGATAACGCTTTTTGTGAATAGTTCGGTCCCCGAGAACGTCAACAATGCTTCAAAATGCCGACCATTACCGAACATAGCGTTGCCTTGCGCAGGCGCAATTCTTTTATTAATTATCGTGGCCAATTGAGTGGAGGATGTGACGCCATGCTGGCGGCATATGCGCGTGACCCACCTGCAAATCGAGCCTGAAGCACGCAATCGCTATTCATCCTTGAATGTTCTAACTTGAAATCATATTATTATTTGTGGACGCGTGCCATCAATGGCCGTCCCTATTTTGTCCTCAACACACAATGCTATCGAGTTGGCTTATGATCATCATTATTTAATCCATCGTTATTTGAAGCTATGTAACTTTATAAGATAAAGACAAAAAATATAATATTTATCAAAACTATTTTTATTTTAGTATACTGACTGTCAAAATAACAGTTAACGCGTCTTCTTGTTCCCGGTAACTCAGTTCCGTCAAATGAAAATATATTTAGATGTGTTTAAAAATATAAATTACATTGTAACCTTTACCTTGATAGAAGAGACATAATTTTAAGACAAGTTATGAGTTACGACAATGAGCTGTCTCTGTGCAAGACATTTCAAAACGCCATTGCTTTGAATTGCTTCCACGGCCTCGTGTAAGAATAGTTTGTGTACATTTATTCTTTTCGTATTTGAACTAGTTTCCAAAGAATTTTGAAAATATACATAAACCTTGTCTCATCGTAATTGAAGTGGAAAATTGATTTTTAACGCTAGCAATACCTATGTCAAAATATTTAGTTTATGTGAAACCTATTGAAATCTACCAACTCAAAAAGTGAAGCCTGGCGAAATAAACTCGTATACTTTCTTGATAAGATTAAAAAACAGTAAATGGTTATAAATAAAATTTAACTTTAAACAGAAATAACTTATTGCATTATAGTATTCATGAGTTAGTAATAATGTATAACGGGTTCAATCGATATTAACATATTATGCGAAATAATAAAGGATGTCGATCGCGTGTGCATAAGCGAAAACAAACGATTACATATACTTAAATACCGCACTGGCTCCTAAAATATTCTGGTTTATAAAATAAGTGACATTCACAAAGTGGCTTTAATTTGAAGTAAAAATGTAAAATAAAAATAAAATATTCTTTAAATCTTTAGGAAATAAGGTTTTTTTAAATTTAGTGATGTGTTAGTGTTCGTGATCCATGACTCACAGCCAATAATGTGATAAGTGGTGCGAGATGTACGTGGATTACGACACGGGCGCCTAGTCGACTTTTAAATCTTTCACAACGCAGTGACGCTGCGTAAACAAAACGATTGCTTCGAAATGTGAGTTCATACCATGGAATATCGTTTTAAATATAAGCATCATGACCCGTCTAGGTCTTGTACGAACTTATTTACTAAATAGTAATACAATGGCACATTCTCTTCCTCTGGTTCTCCCTCACCAGCCTTAAGTCATCTCTAATGAGCGTTATTATTTTAAAAATTATAGATTTATACACGAGAGCTGACATTTGTCAGATATTTACAGGCTTCTAATATCGTTATTTAAAAAATATGGAGAGAGCCTTGCCTAACGGCATCTACGTGACTTAATCTAGCCATAATTAAGGGTACCAATTCTGTAGCAACACAATCAAGTTACGACAGGACTGAACATATAGCTATCGATTCCTACTCCATACTTGTGAAAGAGATAGCAATATTTTTTTTAACTCAAATTACTTTTTAGACGTTTTAGAATTAGAACCGCGATGAATCTTTTTATACTAAATGGTTCGCCTTTCTTTGATAGGTCCTACATGCTTCGCATTTCAACGGTTTCGTAAACATCGTAGATTATGTTGAATTATATAAATGTCATTGCGACTAACACGATCGTATAAAATATATGTTTGTATCGTAAATTTCAGCAGTTAGGAAACTTGGCTAGGATTGCAAGGACAGTGAAGCAAACAGTTTTAGTATGATATTTTTTCTTTTGTAAGAATAATTTATAATCAATTTGTCAGCTTATAATGAAACACCATAAACTTATCTACGTTCTGTATGTGCTGACTTGTCTCCGAAGATCTATTGAGAATTACGTACGTGATAGGAAAGTCCAGTCACGTTGCGGTCGCCATGATCACACCCGCTTCCGACATCTGACCAATTACTTATCCTATTTTACATTTTACAACAGTCCATATGTCTGTCAGCTCCACGCTTCTGGGAACGGATGCCGGCAATCCTGTCTTTTGCGTGGTCAACGTCACGCGCTAATCTCTTCATGTATCACCCATATACGCAAGCGAATATACTCTTAATAGTAAAGTTATAAAGTTGTAAATTGTGTGCAGTTGTGATGGGATGGTATAAGTTTTCATAGAATATCATGCGATACACACTGTCACTATAATTATGTAGTTAAACCATCTTCAAGATTGTGGTTGGTGTTAATTTTTACCTGAAAAGAAAGGTGCGTTCACTGTTCATATCTGTACATATTTATCACGCAAAGATGTTTATACTAAGCTTTTTAGACAATTTCTTATATAGTTTTCACAGTTTCTTACATAAACTATATATATATATATATATATAATGTTTAACCTAATTAAAGATATTTTGAAATACTGTTGTAAACTATATATACATATATAAACTTTTAAGTAACATCGTTTTTCTCTTTATATATATCAATTAAAAGTTACATTGCTTTTTTATTAACTAATTAAATTATGGGTACTTATTTCATTTTAAGGACAACAAATAAAAAAATATTACGAGTTCCTTATATTGCGAAACAAGAGGAAATAAAGAACAACTCAATAGCAAACAATAGTACTCCCCAGATGCGCGCTCAACAAAAGCACCACAAATTGCAATTACTGTATCGAACCGTATGCGAATACAAATGATACATGTCCTTTTTGACCGCTCACAATCATTGTTCGCAATGTTTTACAACGCACACCGAAGCACTTAATTAGATCCAAACAAGAGCACAGCTCTCGATAGTACACAAATACTATAAAGTCCCGTCTCAACTGGACCTACTAAGGCAAAGCGATGTATCAAAACGTATCGAGCGAATCGTAATAGGCCTATTCCCAAGCCGTTAGTTAAAACTCGCAACCAATGTGCACGCGGCGTAATGCAACAGCGACCACATGGCCGTCGCATCACTTGCGCGCGCGCTGGCAGACCGAGTGTCTGGCTTCTGCGAAATGCGTATGTGCTTATTATACACGTGTCGTTGACTCTTTAAGGAAATAGATGTACGATACACATATCTACACTTTCCTTGACGTATGTCAGTAACGGAAATTCAAAAAATTTAATTTTAAAAAATATTTGAATTGGTCTCTTTCCAGAAAGTACCACCAAAAATCATCGATAAGATATGAGAAAAGCATACGAACATGTCAACTAGCCCATTAATTTAAGTCTTGAATTTTGAAACATATTAATTTAGTGAATAAATTGTAGTCAAACACATATGTTTACTTTGTCATAACAAAGTAATAATCTGATTTATGGGTAAACGCGCGTTTTACTTCCACTGGCTCTTACAATCAGTCGCTGTTGATTTATCGTTATACTCAATTTAAAGACGTAGTTTGCAGTTCCTATAATATAATCGAAATTCCAGATAGAGATTTATAGTTACGTTGCCGTCAATCTTCTTATCCCGCGATCTTGTCCATGCGCATACGCACGTTGCAATGCGCGTCCATCCGCTGCCGGGGTGAACGACCTCATTGCACATACTGCCAATTACCATGCTCATAGAATTGCTAGAAATTACTCACGTGCCAACTTGCTTATTGAAATTTTGATACATAGTAATTTTCTGTACCTGTGAATGAAACTTTTATTGAGCCTAATTAGACGTTGCTTCAATAAGACAGTAATTGTTGATTGTTATATAAATATTAACAAATCTTTCGTCCAACACGTTATTACTATACCTCCTACACAATATTATAATTTACACATAAGTGTTTTTTTATATAACATGCTTAAGTATTATTAAATAGTTTTATTTGATAGTAAATTTACATAAGAACTCGTTGCATAAGTTTCTTTGGCTAAAAAATGTAATGTTAATGACATTTTCGCATACGACAAAAGTTTTAAAATCTTAATTTTTTTTTTTATATATAACGGTTCCAAATTTATTTTCTAACTCTTTACCTATAAATACGTCCAAACATCCGAGTGTACCACCCAGTGTATTTATCACGACAGACATCGCCCACGTGTCGCATCCAGGAGATCTCTATTTCCGCGTCGATAGACTCGTTCAATAAACGAGTGGGTTGACGGACGGTTGCCAATTATAATGGTTTACTTTCTATGGCTAATTGTACATTTGCTCGAAAGCGTACCGTGAATCATAGCCTTGGTTGCTCAAATTGTCGATCGGCTATTGTCGAATTACACGCGAGTTTCACACACACATTTTGAATACCAACTGTATGTTGCTGTTAATAGCTGAAAATATGACGTAGAGCCGAGATGACTCAGTGCATGGAAAGCGATAATCTTATATAAAGGTTTCAAATTGAAACCCGTGCAAGCTTTAATGATTTTTCACATGCCAACCAATCCTGAATGATAGAGATACTGTAATTTTCAATGACTGAATATAGTTTGCTAGAAATTCAATGCTATTTGTAGACAGCCAGACAAATCCTAGGCGCCAAACATCCCCCAGGCACATTTGAACATTTCAAATTCCGCCGTGAGTATGATGATTAATTAGGTGGCCGTATGATAGTGCCCGATTAAACTTTTTAAATATTTTGCTATGAATAGTTATAAACAGCCCCTAATTGGTCAGAACCTACTCGATGAACATACGCAGCTCAATCCATCAAACAGTTCAACTTACGCATTACATTCCATATTCCAAAAACGCTCGGTCAAATTTCCAAACAATGTTCTGAAACTTTGTATTTACAAAAGTCACCATTTAATTATAAGTTTGATTCTACACATAAATTTAAACAGTATTTTAGTTAATGGCATTAAAATGTACATTAATTATAAATAATCTTGTCGCATCTGGGTATTGCTATTTTTAAGAAGTACTTTTGAAATAGATATACCTTCCTTTTTAAATATAATTTCAAAATACAGTCACCGTAAGTTTATTAATACTAAATGAAACTTTATCCGCGTCTAGCACATCCCACTTTTTCTCGGAATATCCTATTTTTCATTCCTTGGTTCATTTATTTTTATTTGTACAAAGGCATAGAACTCAATGTCTCAATATAAATAATTATCTTGTTATAAATTTAGCACGAGTTTCAGCACGAATGGTTTTCTTAGAGGCATCGGATGCGCCCCCCCCCCAATTCTTATAGTGAATTCAGGTTACATATTGTCTTACAAACACAAACAACGATAATTACAGCGATAATAGTATACGGTCACGCTTAAACGTATGGAAGTCGAACTCTACTTTCTTTTGTTTTTATGTTATCAATATTAGTAGGCCTCGGTTAATGATTAGACGGCCTCAATTATATGAAATCGCTACAGTTTTATACACAATACAAATAAACTGTACATTGGTACACATTTCGTGATTTCTTAACTCTGTATCGTATGTATAAATACCTCCTTGGTTAACGGGTTCATAACCTCGGTTTAGTCATAAATAGTTTTTTTTTTTCACTTCTTTCGTATCACTTTACTTCAAGTTATTTTAAATTGTTACTAACCTTAGTGTAAACGTAATTGTTATACGAACCGGTGATAAGTTATTAACAATCAATAATTAAGTGTAATGTTCTATATCGATCAACCAGCAGATCGTGCTTATCTGCTGGTTTATGCGGATCGCTGTCCCATCTGACTAGAATATCCGAAAATCGCGCGCGCAATTTTTGGCGCCCACACTGTATTTTACGCTATTATACGTCCTATGTAGTTCTGTGTAATTTAGTACTTGAATTGTCAGTCTTAACCAAAAAGTTATTTCTTCCTATTGTTCAAACGGATACTGTTTTTAGAATCTATACTTTTCATTCATATCCTATACCGAATGAATAGACGAGTATCTCTCTTGTGATACGAGTGTACGAGTAATATCTAGGCTAGTTTCGCATAATCGTAACAACATCAAAAGAAAATGATTTTATCACTTCACACATTCGAGCGAACTGAATGAATATTCCTCAAAAATCGACACTCCGTTTATATTACTTTTCTGAATATCTAAAAATAGATTTAAATAGGCTGTAAACTCGTATGTATTAATAATCTGACCTAAATGCTGGTATGACGCGCGTACCTGACGTAACACAAGGAGCCACATGTATCTATGCGAAACGAGCTCATTTCATTGGGTTTTGTTTAACTGATCTGATTTCGGTTACGATATACTATCGTAATGATACTGGACCGATTCCCGCGATAGCACTGGGTCAATTTGCATGTACATAATTATTTGATCTTCGCGAAATAGTTGCAAGGCTTTCCTTGAACGGACGTCTTGTTTATTTAACACGAATCGTATCAAAATTATACACACGTTAGTGCAACTGATCAGATGTAGCGTAACACATCTAACTACCTCGTATGTTGGTACTGAAAATTTCTCGGAAACATTAACAATTCTTTACTTGCCCGACCCAGAATAGAAACCATGAACCTCACGATTTATAATTTAGCCAATAAATCAGTAATTCAGTCATGCTCATTATTAATAAGTAAATTATATTGTAATAGTACGTCCCGTATTTTTAAAGTACCACAAAATTAATAGTTTGCTATTCTTCATTGCACGAGTATTGGATGAAGCAGGCTTTCTACTTGTATCTAGATATTGCGTAACTACGACAAATTAGGTTCCGAATAATGCTTTCATGCACTCACAAACCAGACAATATTGCATCATAACCACCTACAAAATGTAACATAGTGTGCAGACAAAAAAAAACACTGGGCTTACTATTGATACAAAAAATAATTGACGTTGTCAATTATATCGATTTTTCTAACTACAGTGTGTTTAATTTCGACTTGACTCATTTCGTCTTCAGCGTGATGGCTATGTTGACTCATCAACAAACAACAAGCTTTCATTGTTCATTCGTCACTCAGTAAAGATATTATATTAATAGTAATGTTCGGTAGACGCAATACGATTATGAGACAGCTGTGGTGAGTTACGTGAAAGGGTGCAAGTATTACGGAAATAGTTGTCGCTAATAAGGTAATATTGTTGATAATGTTGGAGGAAGAATAGTATTTCACTGCATTCACAAATCAATTGAAACTTAATGCTGTGATTGATCGAGCCAAACCGACTTTCGCTTTTGATTTTGAGACGACCTAACTTTTTCAACGACGAACCAAAAATGAGTGTAATGTTTTTAAGGTTCATTTATATGTATATGTATTGCTGATTTCCGAAACGGTAGTGTTTAAATATTGACGAATCAAAAACGCTTCCTTGTCAAGTTTAATTGAATAAAATACATTTGATTTTATGTGTTTTAATAAATAAATTAATTAATAAAATAAAATTTATAAAGATATTCTATTATTGTATTATAGTATTGTTAGAACCCTTATATCATCCTGAGTGACGCTGGCTATAAATTAATTAATTCATTCAAGTCGTTGTATTATTGAATAACGAATTTAAAAAAATATATTTGATTATTTTTTTTTACTCACCAAAACTGTGTTTTTACTCACCAAAGTTCTAGAACTTTATCATATTAACAGATTTCTTGCAGATTAAAAAAAGCAGAAACACGATCTGTTTTCATTCCACGAAACGAATCACATCTTCGACTCGCCTTTATTTTATTATATTGTACATCGGACAATTTGTTGCGAATGTATAACTCGTGTACCGTTAATTGCTCACCAAATATATTGACCAAATTGATATCTATGGCCCAAATTAAGAGTTTGGCAAAGTACCGGTAGGTGGGAGTGGTAGGTTATTGCACTTATTCGTTCATCGAATGAACAAAACATGATGCCCTAAATCGGTATTCGGTGTTCACCAAACTTCCTTATTAAAATAATACCAAACTAGGTTAGCAAGACCTTTCATGTATTTCTTGGTTACTATTTCAGAATAAACTAAAATTAAAAACTAATATAAAATATAAAAGGCCGCTTAGGATTGAATGTGACCTTTTACGCCCGTGTCGAACTCAGGTCTAAAATTTAATAAAGGTCAAGGTAAATGTTTGGGCAAGCGTTAGCTAACACAGGTACCAAGGGGCTACTCAGGGGTTACTAAACCGAAATGTACTCATATTTTGAAACTACAATATAGTATCGAAAAATTTTAAAGTCGGTTTTACGTGAGCAGACATTCTTGCCTTATTTAAAGCCGTGACGAATGAAATGTATTTAAAATAATAATTACAAATTCCACGAAATTTTTTTGGCAAGATAAATCGTCTCTACAAAACGAGGATGCAAAATTGTCACTTGCCACAGTTCTACTAACGCTGATCTCTTGCGTCCTAAAACCGAACGAATTCTAAAATACTGTATCAGCGTCTGTTCTAGGAACACATTCGAAAGGATACAAAGCGAATTTGGAGCGGAAGAAGCATGTTTAGAATATTTAAAGTTATTTTCTCTGAAATCATATGTCTTCTGCTTATTTTAAACACAAATAATTTATGTATCAACAAAAGTATAAGATATTTTTGCCTAATTAAAGGAAGTTCGAAAAAGATTATTGTATACAAGGGAAATATGTAACTGTGAAACTACATATGTAAGTACTTGAAGAACATACATTAAAGATAGAAAATAACGCCATAAATCCTAAACCGTGAAGTGCAAAGGAAAGTATGACGAATCAAGATTATGACGACGCCTTCTCCAACGCCGCGGACAATATTTACATGATGCCCATTCAACTCGTGGTGTTTACTTACATCAAATCACATCACAGCCTTAGATTTACTCTTACAGCTAATCTTAACGACTCGCTGATGACAACCGCGCGCCATAAAATTACGATAATGTTATTATGTGTTACGTGTTTAAAGTCAAATGTTATGTCAATATAAGAGTTTTCTTGTTTCTCTTGATATTTTTGACTCTTTAATTAAAAAATCTTTATATTTAATTCAATTTAAATTATATAATAAATATTTAATTGGCTATAGCAGAAACTTAATAAAGAAATTCCAAACAGTCAACAAATTAGAAAAGTCAAAAATAAAACAATTAGAAAAGTGGCGTCGAAAGGCCTCATTGTGTTGAAGCGACTCGTCCGGAAAAGACAACCAATTTCCTAACCGTGAAAACAACAATTTGGCAGACGCCTCGGAGTCTGTACGCGAGCACTTTCTCTGCGCAGACGCAGCTCGACGCGCCATAGTCCTTCAGGCAAGCGTGAGAGCCGCCCGCCCGCATCGAAGTCGTGCGCTAATGTTTATTCATATATATAAATTTTTATTTTATCCGAAATATAAAAACATTATTTTTGCGAAGATAATTTTCGGAATAAATAATTTATTTCATCGACCGTGATCGGATTACCGAAAAAACAAATGCAAGTGATGTATCTTCTTGATCTGCGTCAATCCAATCGCCTCGCGTAAAACATTGCGATTGCCGAAGAGGCCTTACACGTATACGAAGTTAATAAAATCAGTGAGTGATTTAAACAGCATAGAGACAATTATATCACTATATTATTACTAATGCCAAGCGTTGACAATGACCAAGACGCGTCGCGTTTGGCTTTGATACGAATGGACTCCAGCCAAACCATGACGCTCTGGTACACAGACTTACTGGTAAGTTTCATTCGTATTGCGTTTATCGCTGAGTAAACATTATTTTATTGCTCGGTCGTATTTTTAACAGTGAAAAAGTTATTTTACGGCTACGCAGTCCAGTTTTCCGAAACGATGAAGTATATCATACACAATATCTGGTACAATTGTTTAAATTGTGATCTCAACGTGTACTGTTAGTGATGATAGCAATGTTTATACAGGTAACGCAACGCTTTTAGTTTATGACATAATTCCATTGTTTAGTTTTATGAAGCATATCCGAATATAGTTTTATAATAACGATTTTAATGAAAGTAATTGTGTAATGGTAAATAAATATATAGAAATGCGTTACAATCAATTCATGAGCTCTCATACACTAAACGACGTTTATGGCTTAAAATTCCAAGTGGTAAATGTACACAGGACTCTAAAAAGGAAACTGTTTATGGAATATATATTTAAAATTATTTATTTCGTTATTGACTTACTTTAAATATATCGACTATAAGTTGATAGTACATCGAATTTTATAGATATAGCCCGTGTGGTGATTAATTCATACAGATCATTACGACTAGTTCAAGTTTGATTCGATATGGGCGTAAATATTTCTAAATTAACGATAATTGACTTGTAAAAGAAGACGATTGACCCAGAACTCCGTCGCCATCTACAGCTTCAGGCTGTTTTGTTACCTAGATATTTCCAATCAATTACATTGCACGTAATTTCAATGTTTTATACAACTTTCTTTGTAAATAGTTGCGAATGGTTTTCACTTAGAAATAGCATCGAATTAAGATAATTATATTCCTTTTAAGGTTTTTTTTTTTTTGTTAAAAAATACTTTGCGACTATTTAAATAAACATAATTCTTAATTAAATATAAATAAAATAAAACAAATTAGTCCAGTCAGTTTATATATTGAAGTAAGTAAAAAGGAGGTCTATTTTTCTCTGCTGGGGTAGCTTTGGTTACACTACCACGCTGTTACTGCGAGTTGGTAGAAACGCATGTGCCAGACGTTCGCGATGTTTTCTTTCAACGCCTTGTACAATATGAATTATAGATACAAATAAATCTCCCGAACACCCGGATCTCATCCCACTATCTTCGTCTGAGATCGGCGATTCTGAATTTTTATAGCATTAGTTAAATGTTCTTTGTTCTTTATGCACTTCTCTAAAGACTATTTCATACGGCTTTAGATCACTCATTTTTAAATATAACAATTTTTTTAGCTGAGTACTTCTTGATGGTAGAGACTCCATGATGCTATTAGCACCTTTTCACTTAGAAGCACTTGTTACATAAGCGGACGACATCACAGTTCAGACGCTGTCCGGTGAACCTTTAGCTGCCAACGAATAGGTCAAGAACGAAACATTCGACATAACAAAGTTTTTTCTCCGCGGCGACGCGACAACGAAAGTGTGTCAGACGCAATAAATCGTCGATTCTTATCGTCAGCTTGTAATTTCGGTGACTATCGAAAGCATGACTGTTTTCTCACATAATCAAAATGCCGAGGTCGGTGATGGTATCAGTGCACGGAAAGTTAATAACGCCACGAGCACGCGTTTGTCGGTAATTATTCTTTTATGCTACGCGGTGCTCGAAATCGACGTTTACTGTATTTCTAATTCTAAAATTTAGGTTAGAAAATGTATATTCATTTTTACATACATACATAATATATTGAATGTAAATTTAATATTACTTTACCGAAAATATTCCAGTCAGATCTTCAGTATGAGAATCAAAGTAATTCCTATAGTCGTGCAATTATCAGTACTGTTAGCTATAAATCGAATAATAAATTCAAAACGGTCATAACAAAAGATTATATCAATAATAATTCACTTGCCGTGGTACAAGTATGTTCATAGACATGACAATAACAAATTGCACTTCATAACCTTAATATAAAATCGAGTATTAATAATGAGCCGAGGTGGCCCAGTGGTTAGAACGCGTGCATCTTAACCGATGATTTCGGGTTCAAACCCAGGCAGGCACCACTGAATTTTCATATGCTTAATTTGTGTTTATAATTCATCTCGTGCTCGGCGGTGAAGGAAAACATCGTAAGGAAACCTGCATGTGTCCAATTTCAACGAAATTCTGCCACATGTGTATTCCACCAACCCGCATTGGAGCAGCGTGGTGGAATATGCTCCAAACCTTCTCCTCAAGGGAGAGGAGGCCTTAGCCCAGCAGTGGGAAATTTACAGGCTGCTAATGTAATAAAAAAATTAATAATTCTAACCTTGCGATATTGATCAAAACATTAATTAAGGAATCAAAAACAGTCGTGTCATATTATACCCTGTTCAAGTTAGCTTGATCTTTTTGACAGACGGGCTAGTGATGTGAAACAGAAAATATAACATATATAACAGTTGATGGAACGATGGAATGCGTAATTCAAATTAAAATTCAATTTTTTCTTTTTACTTATTTTTCTAAAAAATAGTTATATCATACCATATAACTTAACAATGATCTCTAATAAGGATTTTTGTAATCGATATTTGTAGCAGATACTGCCTGTTATTCGCGTCTTTACCGTCCGAACGATGTAATATCGTACAATCGTATTATTTTCAGTGTTTCTATTTAAATTTTAAATTTGAATTTTTGTATTATATGTACTTTTTGAATTTTTTTTACAATTTTTAAAATCATTAAATTAAGATAATAATGTGTTCGTCATTGCAAAGTTATGTCGATCAGAAAGATTTACATCTGTCAAAAAGATCAAGCTTCTTGTACAGGGTATAGTCGTGATAATCATATGAAAGACACAAGTGACCTCAAATTAAGCGCATGCGTTGACAACGAAGACAAACAAACTACTCTCGGTTTCATCCTGTCAACGCCTACAAGCGACTACTTAACGTAACGGTGTCGATTCATTTGTGTTACGTATTAATATCGTGGGAGCCCGATGCGTTCGACATCCGCTGTAACATTGACCCTGGTTCATAGTTTATATAAATATATACATATTATAAACGTTTAAAAATAGTTACACATAATAAATACAAAGAAATAAAAAAGTAGGTAAAAGAAATACTCATCCATAATAATCAATCACATTCAATGTCATAGAAAGTTAAGGTAGTAAATATTTTCGTATCGCTCTTTGCAAAAATCGCACGTTAAATATTCAAGAAGTATTGTAATTTGACTCGCCTTGTATTAGTTATTTTAATAAGATTTCAAAAAGAAAGTGAATGCAAGATGATCTCTAAAGTGCAAGTTATTTAGACGTTGCCTCTTATTTTCGACCCGCGTAACCCACTTGAGCGGCTCATTTGATTAATACCGCTTCGAAATAAAGAAAAAAGCATCAGGGTTGCCATTTTTTATTTTCTCTTATTTTAACTTTCATTCCAAATTTAAAATGTCTTAATTAAGCGACGTGACTAACGGATAAAGAACGATATAAAATGTTACTTTAAATTTTATTTCTTGTGAATTATTATATTTTTTTATACATAATAATTTAAAATAATAATTAATAATAAAATCTTTTTTCATGGAATGTTATTGAAGAGGTACTACATAAATATTATAAAAATAATATTTTAATATCGTTTTCACCTTATAAACCAATTAACTCATATGATTAGCTCGAAATAATTATCAACTGAATTACTTTGCTTTCGACCAAAAGTAGACTTTTAAAGATTTTAAAGTCCTTGTAATAAAATTTCAAACTAGAACCCGATCACTATCAAACAAATCCCCAAAATATACTAATGTTATCTTTTCCATCAAAAACCAACATTTCTTCGCGTATAATAAGATTACTATAATACCACTACGTCATATAACATCTTTAGGCCGATAACATAAAAATAATCTAGCAAAATTGATCTTGAAATATAAACAAACTTTACGAAAAATAAAATAACAGCCTGTATATATTCCAGTGCAACAGTACGAATACATCCTCCCTTTTAGAAGGAGTTCCCCTTAACGAGAGTTTTTGGAACAGTTCCACAATTCCAGTGTGAATTGACGCACTTGTAGTATATTTCTTCCGACACGTACAGGTTTCCTTTCAGTGTTTTCTTACGCCTCACTTAAATAAAACCCACTTATTCTGGCCCGTATTTGAATCCGCGATCGATTCAGAGTCACTTGTCCTGGGCAATCTCAACTTATTCGACATGTGTGTAAACTATTTAACCAATAATAAAGTGTTGGTAGCCCTGGCGTGTGAGTCTCTAAATCGCCTGATTCGTCTATTCCGTTTCAAAGACATAATGCTCGTAATTAGGGGTGAAAGCACTATCATGTCACATCCGTCAGCGACATGACATTAGAGATTCAAATACAAATTATCATAATACAGCTGTGGTTTCCTTTGTGATGAACAATTCGTGACTATTTATCATTTATTTTACGTCATTCATTTAATGAGCCCATTTTCTACAATAGTTTTAAATGTACAATTTCCTATAAAAATATAACTGGCCAATGTTTTCTTGAATATTATGTACCTGGGGATAGTTATAATGATTAAAATCGCTTTTTGAAGGTATAAATTAAAACAACATCTATTTAAATAAAAAATACCAATCAGTCCAGTCCGTCCGTGATCGACAGCATCGAACCATAAAAAAATTGTCATTTATAATATTTATAAAGTGTTCGATACACGCGTTGCAGAAGTTCACGATACTTAAAATTAGTTCATCAGTACATACAAACTGCCACTTATTCGTTCCCTACTTACGCTTTTAGAAACGAAGCTATTACCGCGAAACCATTATCATTCTGGCCCACATTGTTCGCTTTGAACTTAATTAAAAAATTGTCTCAGAATGTCAGTGTGTCCCGAAGATTGCGCAATAAATTTCAATCTCAAACACGTCCAGCCATTTAAAAATCTAGACACCGGTCCTTGCCTCGCCGTTATATAAATCATAATTCGAGTTACATTTTTAAATGAACCCTGATAGTGATGCATACTCGATGCGTATAATATTGGCAAAACTTAATTAAGATTATTTTTTGATTAAATTATTGAGCATCAGCTTTTGGCCGCAGCTTCGCTTGTGTGTTCATGACTGATGTTAATATTTTTAATCGAAATAAAAGTCTACAAAGATTCTCAATAAGTCGAAGAACTAATCGACCAAATTTATAAAAATCGGTTGGAACATGGCAAAGGTCAAACAATAATACATTACGGACAAATTCACTTCCCCATATATAATATTAGTAAGGATTAAATTGAATTTGGCAACGTTTCAGTGCGGAACGCCAATCGCCATTGATGTGACTTTAAAACAATTCAGCCTCGTCCAACAACGAAACGGAATGTGATGGAATTATTCGCGAAGAATGATAATATTGACTTTGATGTGCCGAAGTTTACTGTAATGTTCTGTATAAAAGTGTTGGCAAGAAAATTCATGATAAGCCTATCAACGTTTACAAGAAAATAATCACGATTCATAACATTTTATTAATTCTCATTGAAATATATATATGATATCTTAAAAATATTACTGAAATTTATAAATATGTATAATAAAAATAATAATTATGCAGCAACCACATCCGATAAATGTTATTATGGGATTTGATTACAAATCCTTTCCGTAGCGCTGTCGACGCTTGGAACGCACTTTTTCTCATGTTCGCTAATTTTATATTCACCTTGGTTTTATTTACGTCAGTTTTATAACTGTTGCAGTGCAAATATTGTGATAGTTTATAAAAGAGTGTCGAATTCCCCAGACAACTCGAACTCACGACAGAAATATAAGTTCAAGTAGCTAGCCAAGCTGCTAATATCTACTTTTTATTAATAGCAACAGCGTATACCTAATGTCCCTTTGTTTTGCGAAGGATTTCTAACATTCTTTCACAACGATGTTCTACTAGTACAATTTCTCCTAACACGTAGGTTTTCTCACGTCGTTTTCCACGTCTCCTAAGCACGAGATTAATGATAAACGCAAAATCTTTATAAACACATTAAAGTAATTTTAACTGTGATTGTTACAGAGCCCCGGCGCCGTCAGCGGCAATGCGACAGGCGCAGAGAGCGGCTCACGCGACACGCTTGACGTCCGCTACTCGCTCGCCGCCCTCGCAGACGACTATACGAAGCGCAAGCATGTCGTGCGCGTCACTACCGCTGCGGGCGCAGAGTTACTGCTCCAGGTACTGTATTTTATTTTCTATCTTTTTTACTTCTGGAAAAAGACGTAGATTGTTTTCAAATAAATGCGACATTCTATGCGAAACTGAGCTATCGTTATATCTTCTTTTTACATATTCGAATAAAAACGTACATTTTAGCTATTCTCGATTGTAGAATTATTAATTATTTTCACTTGTATAGATTTTTGAGATATACTTCCAAGAAGAAGACCGATTTTAACTTCCAAAGTTACGATAACATTGCTGCAAATAATCGATACCCAATTTTAAATAAAATGTATCTATATTTTAGGCGGAAGGCGCTGCAGATGCTCAGCGCTGGTTGGCGGCTCTCCGAAGGCATTCAGCTGAGCCACCGCCGGGCGAGCCAGCGACCGCACTTCCGCCCGCGCCCGCTTCCGCGCCACCCACCGCCACCACTGCACCCGCCACCGCAGAGTGCCCCTCGCCACTGCCACCGCAACGCACTAAAAAGATCGGCAGGAACAGGTCGCCTACCGGTAAGATATCTGAAAGAAATGTTTATCTTGTTTTATTAATTTCTTAACGTGCCAACAAAACAACAACGTTAAGAAATATTCAAATGTTTTTAATCCTTTTGTAAAAGCAAATTTTTATAATGTTAAGTAGCATTCATTAGATTCAGGCTTTAACCGCGACCATATCATTTAAACCCTAATAAAATACGATTTCGGAAATCTAATCAATTGTTTTGGTTTCAGGTCCCCCGACACCAACTCTCCCGTCGTCTCCTAAGAACAAGACGTGGAAGGGTCGCGTGGCGAAGCAGCTGCGACGCATGCACGGCGGCACGGGCAGCGCGGCGCCCACCGTCGTGGGCTGGCTCGGCGCTCCACTCGAGCGCTGTCCCGCAGATGCAGAAACTCCCTCTGTGCCAAAAGCTGTCACGCTGCCCGCTCAGGCTGTCGAGGTATTTATAGTCTAGCCGTAAAAGTAGATTTAAGTTTGAATTATATCTGATTCGCTTTGGAATATCCGAGCCACGCGAACGAAATCTTTTCTTCAATCAGACCACTAATTGAATATTAAAAACCTTCACTTAAAGACTAAATAGAAAAGCGTGTGTGTGTTTCGATTATTATTGCTAACGAGAAAAGTTAGCTAAGTTCACATCACTAACGTTCGTCATTCGCAGGCTTACGGGCTCCGCACAGTGGGCGTGTACCGCGTGCCCGGCAACGCGGCGGGCGTGGCGGCGCTGGCGGCGGCGCTGGACCGCGGGGAGCCCCCGCCCGCCAGCGACGCGCGCTGGGCCGACGTGCACGTGGCCTCCAGCCTGCTCAAGGCCTACCTGCGCCGGCTGCCCGACCCCATCCTCACCAAGCATCTCTATCCCGCTTTCATCGGTCGGTATCATTTTATTTACTTAATATCATAGTAGCTTGTTCCTATATGGCAGAGCAGATGTACTTACACATTGCGAATATTTTTATTACAGCGGCCGATCGTTCGCCGGAAAGAGCGCGCGAACTGCGCCGTCTCGTTCACGCTCTTCCCCCGGCTCACTACGAAACACTGAAGTACCTGATCCAACATTTGCGCAGAGTAGTCGCACATTCTGCTTTTAACAAGATGGAGGCAAGAAACTTAGCCATCGTGTTCGGTCCAACGTTAGTACGAGCGGCTAGCGACGACATGCTCGCTATGGTCAACGACATGTCCAGCCAATGTCGCATAATCGAGTCCTTCCTGACACACGTGAGTCCAAAAGAATTTTGATATGACAATACACTCAGTTATAATTTATTATTTTTACGAGGTCTTAGGATATCTAATGTATACATATATTCATTCAGTTTTTATAGTCTACACACCGTACAAACTATCATCCTTTCGAGTTTCATCAAACCATTCCCATTTTTACCTATGTAACATCACCTACAGTACGACTGGTACTTCGAGGAAGAGGAGGGCTCACCACCAGCAGAGCCGCCGCCTGCCGCCGACCAGCTGTCGCCTGCACCCGCACCCTCACGCGATTTGCTCATACACAACGTCAAGAAGATTGAAGGTAAGCCTAAATATTTACTCGATATAGAAGAATTACGTCAAAATATTTCTACGTCCTGAAATTACGCCAAATGCGTAGATATTCTATCAAAAACCTCGTTCAAGCAACGATCGCTCGACTCGGCAGGCAAAGACGTGTCGACTCGCGACATCGTGTCCTCGATAATATCGGCGGCCAACCGCAAGATGCAGCGCAAACCGCGCAAGAGCGACAAGAAGTGGGAGGACAAGCCGCGCTCGCCCGGCGCCTCCCCCCCGCGCTCCCCGCTGGCCTCGCCCCCCGCGGCGCTGGCGCACTACGACGGCCTGCCGCACTTCCTGCACGAGCGTGAGCCCGACAAGTGAGTACGAGCAGCACCCCGCTCGCCTACTTTGGCGGATCCCTTGTCTTTGTTTACTAGTCGTATTTATAAAGCCGTTATATATATTTTTTTGCTTTTTTAGAACCGATATGGAGGCGCTCGGACGTGGGCGGCAAGAGATCTCGCGACACGCGCACACGCTGAATAACTTCTCCATCGATGGTAAATATCGTTTATAAATAAATTAAATTTTACTATGACTTAGAAAATACAATATTTCCTATTCAATAAACGATTATGCTCAATATTGCTCATTTGTGTAAAGGTTTATATTATTTGCTCTATTAGGTGTCCGGTACTGACTTCAGAGAGTAGATACAGCAATCCCTTTCTTTTGTCCACATTAAAGGTATAGGAATGTGAGCGTGCGTGTTGCAAGTGTGTGCGTTTACGCGGACGACTCTGTTAATCCTCGCCGTTTACGTTCACTCTTAATTCTAGATGACGGAAACTTCCGTACTACTTTAATCTATTAAAAGAGTGAACGTAGACGACGCTGACTCTCATAAATAACTAACTAATGCTTCATAAACAGCGGCTGCTGACAGCACGGCTTGCGACGCTCGTGCGAACCCATCACCGCATCTCTGTACATACATACTCACGTCATCCATTCATGTTCGTACATCACCCGAAAACAGAGCGACCTAATCCTAACCCGCTTCCTTAATAGATACCTAACATCCACAGCGATCGAAAGTAATCACCGATCTTGTTATAGGAACCGGAGACTTGGTGTCCTCTCTCACGAGCACGTTCGACCAGAAGCTGCGCACTCTGAACAACTCCTCGCCGCTCGACGACGGCAGCATCCCTTACGCGGACGAGTGCCAGGACGACAACGAGGAGGGCAAGTCCAGCGGCAGCTCGCCCTCCGAGGCGGGCTCCGTGCGCGGGGCGTCCCCCGTGCGCGCGCGCGCCGACCAACTCAAGGCGGCCTGGCTGCGCTCCGCCTCCTCCTCCTCCGACGAGCCCGACGCGCGCGCCTGGCCGCCGCCCCGCTCCGCCCGCGCGCCCGCGGCCCCCGCGCCCGCCTCGCCCCCCTCGCCCCCCTCGCCCCCCGCCACGCCGCCGCGCACCGACGACGACTCCGAGAAAGAAAACTGCGGAGCGCCCAAGAAGAGCCCGCGCGACGACCGCCGCGACGACGAGAAGGACGTCGACACGAGATCGCAGAACTCCAGCGACGCGCTGCCCGACAACGACAAGGGCATCGAGCGCGCACTCTACCCGAACTACGGCGCGCAGCGGGCCGGCGCCCCGGACTGCGCCAAGCGCGCCGGCGCCGCCCTCGACTGCGAGGAGGCCGAGGCCGGCGACGGCGAGGTCGACCGCGCGAAGCTGAAGCGCTCCGAGTCGCTGAACAGGGATCGCGAGCGCAACGAGGCGCGGGTGCTGCGCTCCGAGAGCCTCAACTGCCGCGCGGAGCGGCCGCAGCGCTCCGAGTCGCTGAGCAAGGGCGAGCGGCCGAGCAAGCTCGAGAAGGGCGAGTGGAACGTGGTGCGGCGCCGCGAGGCCGGCGCGTGGCGCTCCACGAAGCTGAAGCGCAAGAACGGCATGCCCGAGCGCGGCATCAAGCGGCGCCACACGGTGGGCGGCACGAAGGACTTCGACAAGGACGGCTGGGCGGCGCGCCACACGCGCACGTCGTCGCCCGACCTGTCGGCCGGCGCGTGGCGCGCGTGGGCGCCGCTCGTGCCGCCGCCGCGCCCGCCGCTCGAGTCGCACGTGTGACTCCTCACTTACACACACGCGCTGAAAGCGACGCCCCGTCGCCGCCGCTGCAGCTCCGTGCTATGTTGTATATATTCTCTGAGACGCTCGACGAGTCGGATCCGGTTCGCATCCGGAGACGGTTCGTGAGTGTCGCTGTGAGAGAGGCTATTATTGATTCGATTCATTTGACTGAATAGATTAAGTCACAAATTTCTAAATATAAAATATTGATCAAAATAAAACTAATAATACTCAGAGTCCCCTGTAACGTGTCGTGTTCGTATCGCGCATTTACAATGTCTACGTGAATTGATCGATAGCGAAGTAACGAAATTTTAGATATTAACGTATAGTATAATGATACAGAGCGAAAGTGGTTCGTCTGCAATTTTATTGATTGAATAGTGCAATACACATATATTATATTGACAAGGAGAAAGTATACATAGGTGTTACACGATTTATTAGTGGAAGCGATAATGGACCTAGCTCACTAAATAATGCCAAAGAATGATAAAAAAGGTTTCTATTGAGGAAATAGTTACGCAAAATGTATGACGACGAAGACTAGATTCAGATATCAGTAAGTGAAGAGTTTTCTGCTATTAGATGTAAATACAATGAAATATTATCATGATAATGGACAAATTTTCCATAGTTGTAGAGTTTCGTACAATAGCGTACGCTTTCATGAAAGTCCACTAATCTACAATCATTCTGTAGAATGACTCCTTCGGTAGGTGTTGAACTACTTTTAATGGAGTTGCTGTGGAACTGAAAATGACTAAGAGTGCAAAATAAACAGCATAATATAATTAAAAATAAGTGCTACTAGTATGTAATTAATATGAGAATTAATTAGGTACGCCCGAGGGCTTAAACAATTATAATAAATAAGATAAGTGATAAGTACCAGACAAAAGGTATGACCAGAACACTATAACACCACTTTAATGAACTAAGGACTGTTTGTATAAGATTTAACGTAGGTACTCTTGGAGTTTCAAACGTAGAAATGATTTATCTTATGGTATTATTAAAATGTAAAACATACATGCATTACATCACCTACTTGCCTTCGCATTTAAGCGATATCAATTTTTAAGCACAATTTTCAATTAATAGTAGATATTTTATGAATTTAAAGTTACCAGCTAGTGGTTCATTTGGCGAGAATTACGGTAATCATTTCTAGCTATTATATAATGACTTGTATATTTCATTGCCTTAAATTTAAAATTATCAAAGGCGACTTATATTAGTTTATATTGTAAATAATGATGCTATGAGTTTAGACATGACTATATACAATCTACCAGCTATCCCTAGTGTAGTGACGAGCGAGTATCGAATGTAACAACTATACAGTGATAACGATAAAAGTGATCCCTTAAGCTTTGTAAAAATTGTACATTTCTTTTATCCTTAATTTATATTAAATTTGTTATCGTAGCTTTGTTGAATGCAATTATTTTTTATTGTTTTGTTTATCAAAGAAAAGTATTTTTAGGCTAAATTCAATTGTTATTTATTTACGAAAGATGTAAAACGTGATTCGGCACTTTCTTATATAAAAAAATAAGATTAGTTTTGTAAATATTTTCTGTAAAATGATATTTTAGACTTTCGTTCATTATTTTTAAAGAAAATTTTAATACCATCTTTATGTTAAGACGATCTCAAGTTTGTTGAATGTTTGCAAAGCGTTCCTTTTAAAGTTTTATTTGTAAATATATCATTAACTGTAGGAACAGTGAATTTACTAATTTTACATCATACGTAGTAGTAGAGGATAGTCGGCAGTGAGCGAGCCTCGGTACATAGAAAACGCGTGTCCGCAAGGACGAGCTCGCCTGTCAGTTTACAAGTGATTTGTATTCAAAGTAACCTGTTCATGCTCTTCGTGTAATCCGCTATCAAATTCAATAAGCACACTATTAAAGACATTTTGCAAATGTGGTTCAAACCAGATTTACATTATTTGTCATTGTGTATATTTTGGAGAAATGAAAATAAAATATTAAATGAATTTATAAAATGTGTATGATTTCTACTTTTTTAACCCTTTCAGCTGGCACGATATATAAATGTGAATTTTGATCTAGAGAATATTTATAATAGAATATGAAACAACATATAATTTAAAGACTATATTAAATGACTTTAAAGCTCCAATTTGAATTTTATATCAATAAAAAAATGTGATCCAGTGACCCCCAAAAGCTTGTCAATAAAATCAAAATGTATTATTCCCACTTATAAATAACGCGTATTTTAACAAGTAAAATATACATTACACCTAAATCTCAATTTTAATAAGTAAGTTAACATTTGTCTAATAGGTATTATTTGCTTTAACGAAATCATAGTATCGGCGTATATTATAATAAGCATTAGTAGCCTGTAAACTTTCCCACTCCTGGGCTAAAGGCCCCCTTTGAGGAGAAGGTTTGGAGCATATTCCACCACGCTGCTCCAATGCGGGTTGGCGGAATACACATGTGGCAGAATTTCGTTGAAATTAGACACATGCAGGTTTCCTCACGATGTTTTCCTTCACCGCCGAGCACGAGATGAATTATAAACACAAACTAAGCACATGAAAATTCAGTGGTGCCTGCCTGGGTTGGAGCCCGAAATCATCGGTTAAGATGCACGCATTCTAGCCACGGGGCCATCTCGGCTCTTATTATGATAAAACAATACAAATTAATACACCTTCCAAAAATCCCACCCGGTAGTTAATATTACACATTAATCCATCAATTGAAATAGTTGTTCGTTTATCGACAATGTTTAAAAATACGTAGGTAACACATTAAGAAACATTTTACACATATTTTTGCAAATCGATTTGTTACCTTCCAAACAAACTTATTAAGTGTTGGCATATAAGAACGCAACCTTATTTGTTTATTAGTTGACAACTTCTTTTTTTAGAAAAATCCAACGAACTTTTATTGTTAGTACAAAAGGTTACAAGATTGACATGTAAGCTTGCTAAGCTTGCGTTCTTATATGCCAACATTAAGCAACATATTTGTTCTTCTATTATTTCTATTAAAAACAAATTAAGTGCAATGATCAGTATTAAGTCCTTTTGCATCGCTTATTTAAACTTTATGAGTTGATACCACTGCCATTAACTTGGACAATATTGATTCCAATATTAGTCATAGTAAAAATTTAGCAGATAGTTTAAAATAAAACACATCATCAATTTTTGCTATATATATTACATCAATTCACGTACATCGATACAACATTTTAGACAGAATCAAAAATAGGTATTTTCGTTAACAGTTATTTACCAAAGCTGATTCTAAAACATAGCAATTGTACCCATCGGTTGTATTTGATACTTTATAAATAAATGTATAATTTATTAATTTATATGGTGAGTCATTAAACGTTTTTTTTTTTTAATTAAAAAATTTCACAGCGAAAAAGTAAAGTTTAAAACATATATAGCAATCAACTCTTAAACTAACTTTGAACTTTAAGTCAACACACTACATAACCTAATAGTTTAAATACTACGTTCGAACTTGTTATATCGCTACAGTCACATTTAACACCGATTTCTACTTTAACAACAGCATATTGAAGTGATATCGATTAAAATTTATTCTACTGCCTATCCTGCTTGATTAACAAACAAATCATATAAATAATACATGCATTTATTCGGTAAAAGATCATCAAACAATATTTAAATATCATTCACGAAGACTCCACGTAGTTATCGCCTTACAGTAAGTAGTATAAATGACGTTCGTACTTACAGAATGTCTGATAGGATTTTTTAATAACAACAACCTTAACAAATATAATCTATTTGTATTTTTTTTTTTTTTTGGTGTCCTGACTAAGTCGACTCTCGCACACTAAGACAACTTGCAAGCACGAATTTCACTCACACTAATGCACGTTGATAATTCGACGTGGAGATCTATAATTTGAAATGACAAAATAATCATAACTATTTAAGAATAAAAGTAGAAATCTTTAAAGTATAAGAATCGGTAGTTGAAAATATTGAGACACAGTATTATAAAATCAACGATCACAAACAAATGCGATGCAATTATCTTCCTTCTATTAATTATTCCGTAAAATATCACAATTGAATCTTATATAAAACCAATAACAGGCTAAAACAAGCAAGATAACCAGTATTAAGTCAGAGTGACATATTGACGAATGCAACGCGACTATTGTTATAAATTAAAGAATAAAAAAACAAATTTAAACGAGTTTGAAACTTCAAATTCTTTGGGTAGTATAATAAAAACAAAATAAGTTCAAAAACGCGCAACATACGTCAATTCCTATAATCTAGAACATCGAGATATTGCAATATTGAATAAAAGTTTTTGAAAAGATGTAGCGATACACGAGGCGGAGGAAGAAAAGATTCAGCTGTCATGGACACTCAATTACCGATAATGTCCGAGATCAAATTTTGAGTAAATAATTTAATGCCCAAATTAATATTCTAACGTTCATTCATCCACGCAACCTGTAATAAAACTAAACTCGAGGACCCGGAACGAGTCGAGGCAAGTCTCTTGCTCTCTACAATATCATAATGAGTATAATAATTAAAATTATGCTGAGATTTACGAAACCGATAATAAGATAAAAATATCGTTACCTTTATTTTTTTTTATCTATAAAATTCTTTCACAAACCTCAAAACGGACCACTCTAATTTTTTTTGCACGATGGAGTACGAAAACAACCTTAATGCCGTGATAAAAAAATAGCCGAATATTATTGTTCCATTTCATGAAACTAGTTCCTTACGAAGGCAAACCGTTTTCTAAGCGACGTCATACAGTCCATAGGTAAAAGAGCAGATCCCATATTTTTTTCAGTGTGGCACTAAAATTCCACTAACAAAAATTGTGCAGTCCAAATCTTTGGCAATACAACGATTACACAAGCCACGCTTGATTTTTACCCACACTTAACTGCACAGGAGTCCAGTCAGACATGATTTTTATATCCAAAATACAAGTACGTTTACGAGCAATATAGCGCAGTAAAATCTTAATTCGTTATAATTAACAGCAAACTTTCAAATCAAGGCGAGCGATTAATGGTTACTAAAATATAAGGAATGTTAAACTCCAATCACTCAGCGGCAAAGACAGATATATATAGTGGATAATAACATCTATATATCAAGTTATATGTAAGCTTCGAAGGACATATTTCAATAGTATCACTAAATTGTACGATTCTACAACAGATGCTTAAAACATTTAGATATTAAAAGAGACATTCAGAAACGACTACTACAATTGAATGTCTTCAAACACTTAGTATTTAGACATTTAATATGGATGTACTGACAACTGTTTTCCCGGTATGTTATATGCGATGTGTTAGAATCAAATGCTGACAAAAAGGTTGGAGGCTGGTTAGTACGTTTTTCGCTTGCTGACCGGCACCTGATTCTTTTGTCCTTTATTTTTGACCTCTAAATGATATTTAAAAATAACATCTAGCACCAGAGCTTCTTATCGCATTGTTATAATGAACATTAAGCTTTCAAAAAGACCAAGATTGTTGTAGTGGGACTAAAACGAATAACATTGAAATAGAACTTTTTAAAAGCTGTCAATATTTAGTGCTGGTACTCGCAGTGGTATTCGTCTCGTTAGGGCGTGGTTTCCAGCCGGTAGTGCGCTTAGTGCGGATAGTGCTGGTCATGTCGGTGTGGTGGTTGGTGCGGGTGTTGTCGCCGCACGGATCAATCGTTGCGTGGCTCGCGGGCGGGGCTCCAAGGCTGCACTGGAGGCGCCTCATCGCATTCCGCAACGCTGCCGCCCTCTAGAGACAGGCTGTTCAACAGCATGTCGAATAGTGTGTCCTGTGTGTTAAAATGATGTATGTTATCACGTGAAAATGAAAATGTTTTTTTTTTTTTATAATGTGAATGAAACAATAATATAATAAATTTTTGCTCAGTATAAAAATCTTGGTTGCAGATTTTTTTTAACGACTGTCTGCTTTAGCTCCACCGCTATCGGAGCAGCTGACGTTCGGATGTTAAGTGTTAGGTTAAAACTGTTATTGTTATGATTTTCAACCGGTATAAAAATACTCGCTCAACTATAACGGATTAAAATGATTTGTACGCGCGTTCGTATTTGTAATATTTATTGAAATGCGAAAAGGCAAAAAATATTGTTATTAAGGCTGTTATAAAAAAGATAAAGTTTCCCATGTATCATTTCGATAGTTGGAAAAGGTAATGCCAACTATAATAACATTATATTACATACAAAGCGGGTTCACGAGTTAATTTCAGTCGACCAACTGCTAAATTGAAAGTAGTTGAACCGTCCGCACAGGGCAACTGATATTCAATTGAATTAGCGGAACAAACACCAGGTTTGCCTCCTTTCAACTTATGTAATAATTTCATGGTTAAATATGCCTGTTTTATATTTTGGACTGATGTAATTTTCAAAGATAACATGACTGTGATACAATGCCTGTAAAATATACAGGTGCAGTTATACCATAAGATATAAATGAAAATAAAAACTCAATCGTATCCAAACATTTACAAGTTACATTCTCTGCACCATAGCCCAAGCCTTCAATAAGTTTTTCCATTTATACTGTCTAATCCTTTATTGGCATTATTTGTAACTTTTACTTTTCGTATATTATATTTTCTAAACGATATTACATCAAAAACTGGATTAAGTAATATGTGTGATTACTAAAAGTGATTACATAAAATACATCTTATTATATCAACCTAACATACCAAAAATTTAAACAAAAACGTCGGTCATCTGAAACCGTATGAACCCGTTTACAATTTTCAAAAACAAATTTTTCTAATCAGTACATAAGCGCATGCGGTAAGTAACGTGAGTAGTGGCGCGAGGTAATTACGTTGTAGTCGAGAATGACCTCGACGTCGTCGGTGTCGCTGAGCGAGGAGGCGGACGGCCAGTAGCACTCGCGCAGCGCGCTGGCGCCCGCGCCCACCATGCCGCTCGCCGCGCCCGCCCAGCCCATGCCTGCCACAGGAGCGCACGTGAGCGCACATACTAGCCGCCAATGTATCTTATTTATTATTATTATATATTCATATAGTAACATATAGTAACATGAAAAACATTAATTAGGTTGGCAAAATTACAAATAGTTAGTAGTAGTAAAATGCCGTTCCTAATTTACTTTACAAAATATTTAGGTTGACAAAACACATAAATGATCGATCTTACTCGGAGGCAGGTCCCGCTGCAGCTGCCCGGGCGACAGCGGCGGGTTGCGGGGAGCCCGGGGCGGGCGGCGCGCGGGGCGGGTCGCGCGGGGCGGAGCGCCGCCCGCCGGCCGCGACGGGGCCTCGCCCTGTGACGACGTGGACCAGTTGCGCTTCGGCCCTGAGTGTCGTGAACAGAGTATTGAGTTAAAGGACTCCCGCAGCCGAATTTTATATATTATTATATTAATCGAGTAATATTTTATCTTTGCTCTCGTTTTGCTTCGTTTCGTTTACATCGACATAGCAACTCACCGGTCCGCGAGCTCTTCGGGCACTTGGGAGTCAGACCGTTGATGCGCATGAGGTTCAGCAGCAGCATGTCGGTGTGAGCGGAGGTGGAGAACTGCGGGTCGTCGTGCCGCGCGGGAGTGGGCAGGGTGGCGGGCAGGTGCAAGAACGAGTGGTGGGGTCCCTGCGGGGGGGCGTGCGCGGTGGAGTGCGAGGACACGTGCGGGTGCGAGGGCGTGTGCGCAGTGGTGTGCGCGGACACGTGCGGGGTGGCGTGCGCGGGCGACAGGGGCCCGTCGCTGCCCGCTGGCGTGACCCCGCGCCCGTGCACGGCGCACAGCAGTCGGCTGAGGATGTCGCCCGCGTCGTTGGAACGTCCACCGCACGCACCTTCTATGTCATTCTCTCCTGTAAAATAAAATAGGTACAATTACAGTAAATGGTTAATATGTTGACAAAATCCTAATAATACACAAGTAAATAATTATTTCTATTACATTTACATTGTTATGTTTGTATAAACTCAGTGTCTAGGATACTTGACCTACTGTTAAAACATTTTATTACCCAGCAATATATATTTTTAAAATATATCTAAATTAACATTATTCTATTACAGATTAATAAATTATTTAAATTAATTTCAGTTACTTACTGGAAAGATGATTAATGTACTGTGTCAGTAATGTAAACGATTTGTAAAATTAAATTATTTATTACGTTACAAGTATGAACAACTTTATTAACAAAAAAACTAAACAAAACAACTCAGGTAGGCAATATTTTCAATTTATTATGATATTTTCGACAACTTATTGCTTTCTAATAAGTATCTGCATTGTTTTTTTTTTTTAATTTACAGTTATTTGAAATAAAAACAAAAATAAATAAACAAAGTTCCTCTTAAAATTACACCCTGTACACTTTCAAGGTTTATATATGTATTTGTATGTAACAAGCTTTTAAGTTTTTCCTTACTTTCCTTTAGTTTTACTTTATAAAATGCTCGGTCGAAAAATTAAATTTTAATATTTTGTATGATAGTACTAAATTGCCTTCATTGTTATTTTCTCTATTTTAAACCACGAACAAAAGTAATAAATACATTTTAATTGACATATTTAAAATCTGTATTTCCACAAAAAACATGCATTTATTATATCCTGTTCTAGATAATATTTGAAAGGACTCAATATCATCACCATATTCACACTAAATTCATTCAAAACTCAACGTTTTTATTTATTAAGGATGGAAATGGAGAACGATTGGTATAAATTTAAACAAAGGTTTTTAGAATAACTTAGTGACCTTGAATAAATTAAAAACGTTTATTTCGACTCGAAAGCGACAGGGTATAAAATATATATATAATTTGGCCGTTGATCTAAATTAGACAGCAAAATTTCATTCATGTTAAATGTTCACAGTGTATGTCGGAAACGTTATTGACGATGTGGTGGTGTCAGCGATCAGTGGAGTAGTGTGTGCGTGCGTGGCGCAGGCGGTAGGGGCGGTAGGAGCGCGCGGCGCGGGGGCGGCGGGGGGGCGGCGCGGAGCGGGGCGGCTCGCTCGCGCACCACGAGCAGCTGTCGGAGGAGCGCTCTGCGGGCGGACAGGGATGGGTGTGGCGGGGAAGGGTTAGGTTGCCTACGTACTGGCTCGACGGTATCAGAACAGTTATCGAACCGAAGTTGTAGTCATTGATACTAAAAATTCAATTTCGAAGTTTGTATTTAAGTTCGATAAAATGATTACCTGACATAGTTTCTTCGTCGACGTCGTTTTCCTCGTTGGAGATTTCATCGGTGTGATTTGTGTTGTTTTCATCCACGAAACCATCCAACTCACTGAACATGAGATCCTGAAGATAAAATGAATATCAAATTGAGTCAAAAATAATTAATATAAATACTTTATAATATGGTCCTATTTACTCACTCCGGTGTCACTGCTCGATTCGGAAACGGGTTGTGTCACAACTGGTTGAGGGCTAGTGGAGCCTCCGGCAGAGTCTTCGGGCTTCGCTGCTCCTGCTTCACCGTTGGTGCTAGTGGTGCCGTTCAGCTCTGGAGACGATAACGACGAACATAATACAGTGGTACTAGTGGTGCTCGCTTCTGTCGCGGGTGTACTTGCCACTGCTGAACATTAAAAATAATGATGTAATTGATATAAGTAATTAACGTACAAGTTAATTACTTATTCAATTTTTAATTAAATATATACATAGATTGGAATTATATGTCATGATCAGGTCAGTAGCAATCGTTTTTTGCCGTTAATTAGACGGTTAAACAGCGCCGTCTTTTTAAGACAAATTTATCGATATTCTGAGCGGCACGTACCGACGAGCGGCGACTCTGCAGGTCTGTCGAGGCGCACTCGGGGTCGTATGGGACGAGCGGGCGCGGTCGCACTCAAAAGCGTGTGAAGGCTCACCAGCGCTAAGTTATCCGCACCCTGCAGAGAGCTCGCGGACCTGTATATCAAATACACGAGTCCATATGACATACACGACCTCCACAATTTAGTGAATTGCATATGATGTAATCTTTTCACAGCGGAATTAGGTGGGATGATAATTTAGTCCGGAGCAGATGAGCTCCGAGTTTGGAACAGGCGGTACCTGGACGTGGACGGCATGTTGTAGGGCGAGTCAAGCGCGTGCTGCGCGGAGCTGCGCGCGCGCTCGGCCGCGAACTCGGCGCAGCACACGCCGCCCGCGCCGCCCGCGCCCCCCGCGCCCACCGCGCCCGCCTCCTCGTACATGGCCGTGTTCAGGATGCCTGCACGGGACATAGCGCAACGCGCAACTGGGATTTCAATTTCAGAAGATTTTCCATCCGAGGGTCTATATGGCGGTCTCGGCGATGTTTAAGTACATTTGAATTAAAATATATAGATATAATCATTACTCCAAAACCATATTTTAGTGAATATTACAACAAATATTAGTATTGAGAAAATTAAATAAAAAGTAGACAACATTCAATCCTACCCGGGCTAGTCAGCCGCTGTCCGTTAAGAATGGATTGCGGCGTGTTGAACTTCCACTGGTTCCCGAAGACGATCGGATCGGTGAGGCCGTTCCCGTCCACGGGGTTGTTCTGCGACGGGTTGTCCTCCCCCGCGCCGGCCGCCGCCGGTGACGTCACGGCGCCCGGCGGGCTCGCGCGCGTCGCCGCCATCGAGTTGCGGGACATCTCCAGTGTCAAGCGCTGAAACATACGTAGCGAACAGTTTGTAACACAACGTCTCAATATCTTTATTGTGTTTAATTCAAATATAAGTATAGAAATTTTGGTTTGTCTCGAGAGACTCAACGCAGAATATATCATTACCTCCTTGAGATCATTAATCTGCAGAATGTGCTGATTCTGCATTGTAATCAGCTGGTTGATATACCACTGCTGATCGCGACATCGCTGATAAAACGTAGGCGGGCGAACTTGGAACCTAAAAGATATAACTGTGATAAAAAATTCTTTGTTTTCTGCGAGCTAACCTGGAATGTAAACGATAATGTATATAGTAAACATGTATTTATATCTTCTATGCTCTGTAAAAAAAAAGATTAACGAAAACCAATCGTATCGGTCTACTTATTTGAAAAGACAAAAAAATACACGTATCCTCTAGACGTGGACCGGTTTAACGTGACGTACCTCAAAATGAGTGTATCCGTGTCGGGGTTGAGGTAGCCCTCGCTGGCGAGCAGGTCGAGGCGGAAAAAGCGGTTGTACCCCCAACACTCGCCCACCTCGAAGTCGGACGCGAACTCGCGCACGATGTTCTTGGACGGGTCGCGCGACACCTGGTGCAGCATCTCCACTCGGTACTCGTACCTGGTTTGATTACGTTATTAGATCGATGCGATCGTAGCGGACGAATTAGATGATCATTTCTCAATTGCAACACTCAGATAAAATAAAAATAATGACTTGTACAACAAAACAGATATTAAAACATAGATAACTATATGTTTCTAACTTCAAATATTTCTTGCATTTTAACATCTATTACAACAAATAATGAGCATATATTTATAATTCTATAACTTTCGCGTGTCGTCGATATTTCTCACGAAACCCGACTTCCGTTTTTATTGACTAACTTATTTATGACACAGTAACTTTCGAAGGTTTATAATCAATAGAAAAAAAATAGTACGACAATTATAAATAAAGATAATTTAAAATAATATATGAACTTTGTATATATATCTTTGTGTGATGATTTCATTCTAGCGAGACGATTATAAAGTATAGGTCTGTTCAGCTACAATGCTTCAGCCAGAAGGAACTTTCATGTTTTAAGCAGAAGCATAGGCTTAAATGATTTAAACAACTAATAGAGAGTTCAAAAAGTTATTTAGAACAGTAATTTGTTTAATGCGAAACAACTATGTATGATTTTTTTGTTATAATGAGTTTATAAATTACAATAGTGTACATAATATCGTGAAATGTTTACAATGATATACTTTTAACTTAATTAAATCTTAATATAATGCTCTACCACAACTGAAGTAACAGATTACCCTCAACCGATATGTACAAGTACATCACTAACGTTTTTCGGTACCACGCCATCTATTGATACATTTGAGTAGACTAAAGAAATGTTTGAAAATTTTACACAATGATACCATCAGTTTAACTCGTGATAAAATTGCACAAGACGAATTATTACTATGAACAATTAAATACTTAAAAATAATATATCGCAATAAGAAATCATATTGTGCATCATCAATAAAATCAAAAGTATAAAATAAGACATTTTAGTTTTTTGTAAACCTTTTTAATAGTTTTTTAAAATATGTTACGAAATTTAAATCAAGCCCAGGTTTAGCTGAGCGTGTGACGCATTCGTACTGTACGGGTATATATAGATTATTTTTAACTAATTACTTATAAAAATATATCTTAGAATATAATTTTTATTTTATCAGTAAGAAGTCGGGACGGGTTAGTTGTATAGAATGATATCATGCTAAATTTATAAAGTTATTTCAAGCCAAGTAATTTTAAATATGGTTTGAAGAGCGATTCTTCAATGTTTGTAAATCCAAAACCATTCGGATTGTCTTTAATTAGATTTTTAAGAAAAAATACAATAACCCACACATATCTTAGTAGTTGTTATGTTTCAAGCTCAAACTGCAATCAGCCAATCAGACGGCTTTTGTATTGCTCCCCGGAATAGGTACCTTTATTTAAATTTGGAACATTCATATTAGTGATTCATTGATGACGATCCGATGAGGATAATCTGTGCTCTTATTCCATATTTTATTTAAATACTGAGTATTTGAAGAACAGTAACTATAATACTAATAAGTGATAAATCACTTAAGACGTTATCGAAACATAAATTGATTAATCAATAACAATAAAATATTTCAATTAGGAGTTTATTATCATATATAAAATTATACGTATGTGTGTATATATTAACTGATATGCATATGAGTTAGTTACTTCAGTTGTGTTAGAGCATTGAGTGACAATACAATCAGCGAAATCAGCACACAGAAGTCGAAGTTCGGTAGGAACCGGCATGCTGCACACAGATCTGCCATACTACTGCTATATAATGCTCTCCGACTCACCTCTTGCCTACCCTGAACACAGCAGCGATTGTAATCACGAAACACTTTATTACTACACTTAGTTTTATTCGGATGTCAAATTATTATATAACGAATCGTTTACATAATTTACTTTATGTTATCATTTTTAATGATCATTATTAAAACAGGAATCGTTTATAACACATTAATTTTTATAGCCTATCGCAATCGCAGGAGTAAAGATAAAATCATTGGTCGAGATTTGAAATAATGAATGGTACTCATTATGGATTTGTGAAAAAAAACGGCTTCTCGAATGTTCGATGCAAGTTAGACGTGTCGAGGGTCGCTATCGGAGCTTTGGATAATTTTTGTAGATATAATAAAAATAGTACTACATTATAAACACAGATATATCAATTAGGAACTATTTGTAGTGTAAATATAGCGAGATATCGCATGGAATGTCCGTACATAGTAACAATTAAAATAGATCGTATGTAAAACTAGTCTTTATCTTTACTCCTTCGATCGGAATAGACATATCAGTGTGAAAAATTAGTAATAGGAATGTGTTTTATATATAAAATTAAATCAATGTATAAATTAGGAGCACCTCGTGTCAAAAAGGTAAGTAAATTAGCCGACAAAGGCAGCAGGCGAGCGGCACTCACTTGGAGGTCTCGGGCAGGCCGGCGCTGAGCTCGAGGAACACGGACAGGTAGTTCCCGCGCACGACGCCGTTGCCGTCGGGGTACACCTTGAGGCGCCAGCACAGGCCGTTGACGTGCAGCGGCGCCGAGTACACGGGCGCCGCCGCGTGCTGCAGCTGCGTGAAGCCGCCCAGCGGGAACGTGCTGCTGTCGTAGCTCGGCACGATCTCGCTGTGGGCACGCCACGTCTCAGGGGCCTCTCTCTGGTCTCACCGACCGGAGTCGGCTTTGCGACCGCTAGCCTATCTGCCATACATTCGGCCGCCTAACGACGGTACTCGGTGCGGTTGTTCCGCTTAGAAGGCCGAGTCAGCTAGAGTAATCGCGGCTACAGAGGACAATTATCTCAATCTTTGTTTCTAAGGTTAGTTTTTTTTTTTATAAGGTGACTCGCTTGCCAGTCTGCTCTCCTAACTTTAAATGCATAATAAGAGATAAAATTGCTTTTTTTTTCCAAAAGATAAAAGTAATTAAGTAAATAGAACTTTGTTTTTCACATATAAATTATCGATGTAATCACATTAACATATATTTAAATATTTGAATGGCCTGTACCCTAGTTTTATATGAAACTTCATTGAATTTCTAATCACACACTACCAACTTAGTGTAATCCTTACATTTACCTACATTTCTGTGGCACTATACACATATTAAACGTGAAAGCGGGGAAAGTACTCGCCTATGGAAATCGGCCGGTACGGGCGCGGAGACGAAACTAGCCATCGGTTTCCTCCGCACTTGGTGAATCATTTTTGATAAATCCATGCTTTTCGCTATCAGTTCAGATCTGTGGAAATTTAAACAGTCAAGAATTACATTTTATTTATTTTGACTACCTCGTCAGTCTTTTTCTTGGTCCTGAGTTCAAACCACAATTCAAATCAAAATTTTATTAAAAGTTATTGGGTTTTTCCTTAGCGCCCGGATATGGAAGTTTGTGGTGATTATTCGGAAAACACGTAAAGTGATTGATCCATTGTTAGGGGGTGCCCATGTTTGCACAAACGTATGTACCGTAATATACGCACTTAAAAATACTATTTAAGAATTGCCTAAACCGATCAGGAGGACATCAAAATTGTCCATGTCGGAGATCGTTGATTACGATTACGTGTTCCGAATAACGCATATCAAAAACTAAAAAAGATCAACCGTATATAAAAGAACATGTAATAAACTAGTATTCATTTCACAAAATATAATAAATAGTTTTAGAAAAAAAAGCGACGAATTCATACCTAGTGCTGGAATGTAATTGGTGCTCAATCTCCTGCAGGAGATGTTCGAGCTGCTCTGTCTCTTGGGTGAGGCCATTCTTCTGGCCCATCAGAGTCAACAACTTCGCTTTAAGAGCGGAGTCGAGTCTCGAAATCATGAGTTCCACGGCGTTTCGAATCTCACGTACACGCTCGTCCTTCGCAGCGCGCACGGATTCGACATTACGTTCCTAGGAACATTTTTTATGTGAGTTTGTATATAATTACAGCTGTTTATGTTTATTTTAAAAAGGCAGACAAACAAAAGATCCTCTAGTATTAATAGTATTAACCTTTTCATCTTCGCCTAATCGGCGATACAATAATTCTGTGTTTTAATATGTTACTCATTACATCACCAAATTACCGTGGTACAAAAAACATGGTATCTTAAATGTTATGGAACTTGCACCTGTAAATGTAACCTAATCCAAAAACAGCAGCAGAAAAAATTCAAATCATACTTTGACTTTGAATTGATGTGGAAATCATTGGTCAATGATCTTGAATAATTATAATGGATCCGTGAAAAAATGCCATTTAGAATGTCTGCGAAGTATTTATCGGAAATTTGGAAATAAAATTAAAATGGATATATGTAAATAATAAAGTGGTATCGTGGTGAAACTTGTATTATTCAGATTCAGCACAGCTAATAGCACATGTAATTTGTAAATCTGAGGTTTGTTTATCTTTACTCCTTTTACGATTGGAATAGAGTATACACTAAATCACTCGCAGTTCAAATCGGAACCAAACAACGTAAAGTTTTAATGTTTAGTGATAGAGCTGCAGACAGGACTGCACAAAGCCGTATTATCCGTAGTAAATAAGTACCTACGAAACAATATGTAATGTAATTTTGTGTTAAGACCAAAATTAAATTGTTCGTTTCGCAATTGAATTAACTTTTGTCAAATTACATGACCAACGTCTAATCCGAAATTAATATCGTCTGCATACGTCAATATTTGCTTACATTTATTAGCTCAATGTTCTTTAAAGTCGCGCTAAATCCTTTTATAGTTAAATTGAATTATTAACTTTTATCATATAATCCTGGACGTTGAAACTTTCTTCTGGATGATTATAACAAAATGGATATAATTACAGTTGCGTCAAAATCTGTTTACAACAATATAAGGAATATTGACAATAATATAGATCGTTTAAAAAAAAACACCGATAATCATTGATCCTAGTTTCTGACTTCGCAAAATTTCTTGCCGGGTTTCTTTGGGTCCAATTCGGGGAAAGCATAACATTTAATTCATTGTAAAGAGATGCATATCCGGCATTGTATGCGTTTTTTTTTTAATTTGCTAGGGTAGGAATGCAACAGTTGCTTCAGGGCGTCGATCCCGTGGCGCCCGCCGAAAAGACGGAGAGGGTACCGCTGGTTTTTAATGGGTATTCCGTTGACCGGAGCGCACTCGGCGCCCTGGACATCGGCGAGTCCTACATAACCCCCCCCCCCACTTCCATCATGTGGGGGAAGTGCGTAACGCGTTTTTCCAGCGAGAAAAAAAAAAGGAATGCAACAGTTGCTATCAAAAACATTAGCGATGTTCACATAACTGTGCTGCATGTTCGTATATGACAAAGGTGGTTTTCAAAGTTCAGATCTAGTCATTTTGATACTTCCGAATCCTATCACTAAGAACATGCAGTATATTTATATAATAATCTTCTAAGTACTACAGTGGAAATGAATCCGTGTCACCTGTCAAACAATCGCAATTTGCAGCAGACATTTTTTGTCCCGCATAATCTGTCCCAAGAAAACAAAGTGACCGGTTACATCACTTGCAAGTTTATGGTCATTTTATTGCTGGAGACGAAAAACGGTTCTTGTTATGATAGCTATAATAAAAAAAGAAGTAGATTTCCCCTTACTGATCAGCTAAAAATTGAGATCCCAAAGAGGCCATTCGTTGTATTTGATAAAGTATTTGCTTTATTATTAATGAACAATTGGATCGAATAAATCGATCCATAAATAGCAATTGTCAACAGAAAATGCATTTTCTATTTAATATTTAACACGATAATACACGACCGCAGAGCGCATGACGAACCCTGGAAAATTGTCGAGGATATATTTTGTGTAAGCAAATGTAATTATTTATGTCCATCCGGTAAATAAAATTTGCACAATAGATCGCAAAGGGTTGTCTATAACGAGAGTTGATCTTCGAATAAAATAAAAATTGGAACTTGACCTTGAATATTTTTTCATTTATTTAAATGAAAATAATTAAAATTGTCCTTTTTTTGTAAAATATATATTTTTTTTATAGTAAGGTAATGCCTACTGCATGATGAATGGTGTATCAGGATGAAAATCAAAAAAAGAACTGTGGATCATACGAAAGTTTAATATTGAAAGACATATTATAGCCAATAAGGGACAGAATCATCTAACGGGGAGAAGTTGACACAACGAAAAATATACGCATAATTGAATTGATCTTTGCGAATAGCCGAGAACAAGACTAGTCGACGAGGCTCTCACGGACCACTTTAGGTCCATCGGATTCGATAGCACGTATTATCAAATTTCGTGATCTGCTACTCATCAGAGATGACAATCAATACCTTAAAAGAGACAAACTCTCATGTTCTACCCAAGGTCACATATCACATGTCACTTATTGTCTACTATTACACAAAGACATAAAGTCCAACGAATGTAGACTACGCCATGAGTGGCATCTAAGTCTATACTGTAACATTGCAATACTCAAAGATCAGCTTACAACCCCATTCTTAAAAACAACAGAAATATTATAAGATCGACAACGACAGACAGACACGCTGAGGAACTAGTGAAAAGATTATTAACGGAGATTACCGCGAAGTTTCTGGTCTACAACCGAAATATAGCGATTTATCATAGAGATAACCCCTTCATAGGCAGGTGGATCAAATACTATGTAGACCACCATAGAAATCCAGAATCGAAGACCTAATACACCAGGGTAGGAAGACAGCTGGTTTAATGAAAGAACGAAAAATCGGAAATATCAAAAAAAAATTCCAAAATGACTTAAGCCAACAATTTTTACTAATTCAGCATCCACATATTGTGTCTATATATGTATATACATAAATGTGTGATGTTCGAAATAGAACCCAAAAAAAAATGAAGCCCAACAATATATAAATATACAGCCAAGGCACAGGCAACACTTCTGTGGAATGTATTTACATAATAAAGAAAAAAAATTGTCTCACATTTGGACAAAGACAAGACTCATCTGTTAATATTTTAGAGTTTATTACAACATTGTACTTTAGTTAAATATTGTTAAATAATAAAGAAATCACATACATATAAATTAATTACCTCTGATGATTACTCATTAAATAGGATTTTTTTACAAAGTAAAAATCAATCATAGCTTATTTACATACATAAATAAACATTGTTACATAGATAAAGACAGGAAATACAGAAATTACCATTTATGAATTAATTTATTCCAAATAGCTAACAAATATATCATGCTATTGTGCACACTTACCACATCCTGTACTAGACTTATGAGCTCCATCAGTCTACGTCGCAGCTGGGCTACTTCATCTCTTATCTGAGTTACATGTTGCTCATACACCTCTTCTAATGGTTTAAATGTGTGGCCCGAGTGTGTGCCACCCCATAAAGCACACTGATGACATATACAGCGCCGACATGTCCAGCAGTAGACAGTTAGCCTCTCCTGATGTGTCGGACACCTGTTTTAAAAATTTACTATCACATTTTTTGACCAAGTATTTGAAATCAAGTCATTAAAGTAACAGCCTATAAATATGCCACTATTGGATATTCCCCATACTAATGCTTCTATACCGCTGTAGCAGTTTTTTATCTAACACATGCAGGTGTCTAGGAATCTCAATGTTTTCCTCCACCACCAAGTACAAGATATAAACGTACATGAAACACAGTTTGCTGGCCAGAGTTTGAACCTTTGGTTAATTTTTTTTTACAGTATTATAATAACTAATTAATTCCATAATATTATCTCTATTGTTCATAACACCTTTTGCTGCCACTTACTGAAGTCTAAAAATTTTTGAATTTGTGTAAACCTTAAATAGGTACCTGTCGCGAAAACTTTCCCTTTGACAAGCGGAATTTGTTTGTTGCATAGTTTCGATTTGCTGTGTAACTTCTTCTACCCAACGACAGTTAACGAGCTCATGGAGGTGCAGAGCGGCACGACAATGTGGACACTGGGATCTCTGCTCCGTTAGCCATCGTCGCACACAACCGTAGCAACAGAGTTTCGAGCAATGAGGACACAGATGTGCATCCACCAGCTTCTCCATACAGATGAAGCACCGGAACACCTCCGCCAATGTCTGTAAACCCCATAATCATCGATCCACCTCACACTCAGGTCAAGTTTATCTAACTGTCAACGGAAAGTAGGGCAAATCGATTTACCTCGACGATCTGCTCCTCGCCATTTCCATTCGCTTTTTCTCCCCTCGAAGCCATATTTTGGATTAACTTGCCGTATCATGGAGTCAATGTATCATTCACCATAATTTAAACATATTTTATATTTTTAATTAAGCAAAAGGACATGTTTCGCAATGCAAGCGTCAACAACAAGAAACCAACTACTTCCGTGTTCGAATCTTGATTCTCGATCGAAATCAAAATAAAAACAAAATATCTGAGTTGCTATATTAGATCAATAAGTTTCCCAAGAGAATCATTTTTCTAAGATAGTTTACCAGATTTCAATAAATTAAATGAATTACAAAATAATTTACGTATCTTATAATATGAAATGAGCATATTCATATTCCCATAATAATACAAACACTTTTCTGTTAATGTTGATAACACTATGCTTTAAATTAATAATGGTTTAATTTGCCCCACTAGTGGGAAAATGAAGTTTGTCTTTTTGTTAAATGTATTGATTTATTGAAGCATGTCAGTGCAAAGGGTTGCCATCAATTAAAAAAGGTATCAATTCTTTTTATTAATTTCTTTTAAGAAAATGCCAAATTGTTTTAAGGTGAACAACTATAAATATGGAGACAAAATTACAAATGATAAACATTAATTCAAAATTGGATTGATCAAAAAATTCAATATTTGATTAAAAGTAAAAAGCATAACAAAAAAATATTTAAATTAAAAATACGGTAAATAGCCGTAAAAATATGACGGCAAATACATTATACATTTATAAATACAATATCTTGAGTATCGAGAATATTTTTTTTAATAGATCGTAATATAAATGAGTTAGAAATCAAATTTTATTAATTGAAACAGTTTTCTTTATATTAATTGTAATAACCCAATTTGTGAATATGTAAAATTCAACCTCAACAATATCTCTTTTACGTAACAATTCAGCAATAATTGACTTACATCATTATCATAATTCAGGGTTTCTATAATATGATTTTTAAATTCCTTAAACGTTACCCTTTAAGCTGACATTTCAATACTTTAATACATATTACAACAGTAACATTTTTGCCCATTAAAAATGATACATTTTTTTAACGAGCAACATATTTGTTACCTGTCATTATGTCATAGTTCTCGTTCACCTGTCAACACATGCATAACGTATTTTACAGAAATATAAATAATCTAACAAAGGAAAATATTATTATCAATACGTTTACATTGTAACTTATTTGTAACAATGAGGGAATGATGTTTAAAATATAAACGCCCTTCAGATTTCAGTAAGGTTAAATAACCTATAGTGTGTGTTGATTCTCGCAATTTTCATCACAACATTCTGTCGGGCAATATTCCTTTTTACAATATTTTTTTCTGGACGAAATAAAGTTCATAAGTAAGTAAATAGGTTCCGAGTTATTCTATTTAACTAGCAGTATAAGTGTTAGATGTTATATATCATAATTTTTGAGATTTTGGTTATCAAAAGTATTTAGCTTAGAAAACATGATTTTGTTAATTACGTAAAACGTTTTAATTCATTATTAGATGCAATGGTATTCTACATAAAATTATTGTTGTTTAAAATAAAAAAAAATTGCCTCTAACAATCTTTTATAAAAGCATCTTAGCATTTTATTTAAACAATATATAAAAAAAATATTTCTTAATATTTCTGCAAATAATACTTGCCTTTGGCATAGCTAAAGAAGATTATAGGGCGAACTTGATTATTTGCATAAAATAGATTTAGCTAATAAAGTAAGTTTATCAGAAGAATACTTAATTTTCAGCTTAAAGTTATGTTTATTTTTAGGATGCTGACATAAAGTACATGGTCATCGAAGCTATTAAAATGTCATATCTAAGGATCCTGCATTGCACTTTATGCCTTAAACATGGAACAATTAATTTATGTCCAAAGTCAATGCTCCTAAAAAATTGTGTAAGTTTTATACATACATACATACATCTATTCACTCATGATCAGATGCCTGCACCTCCAAGTTAAATAAATATTTTTTTAAATTAACTTTACTAGATCAATTTATTTGTAATGTTTTACTGTCTTCGCTCTTAGTCTTCTCATGCACACAGAAAAATCTTGTAAGCACAGTGTCACTGACTCGTATAAAAGCACATCAATGATAACAATTTTCACATATACAATTTATTCTACATTTTTTTTAGAGCTATAAACCAATTCAACAGCTGGCAAATATATCTTTATCCTGTCACCTTAGTAACAATTCACCTTTGACAACTCAAACAGTGGCTGCATCTACAAAGAAAAAAAATAAAAATGTTCCTCAAGATACGAGAATGTGGAAAGAAACTCCGACTCATGATGTTAAGAATAACTTAGTACAATATTCTATGATGCTCTCCAAATTTCGATTGACCTGTATGTATCAATTATTAATTATTAGTATTAGTATTTTTAATTATTTATTTTATAAATAAAATAGTTGGAAAGAATGAGCTATATCTGTTTCTATATATCCATACTTAATTGATACTTATGTATAACGAAATAACATATCAATTTACAAGTTTAAATTAGCAATAACTACTAGATTATAATTCAAGTTATTTCTTTACAGCCCTAGTAGTAATGACATCAATGGCAGGTTACACGCTTGCACCTGCTCCATTTGATTTAACAACATTTGCACTATGTACTGTGGGTACTGGTCTTGTGAGCTCTGCTGCAAACTCTATCAACCAATACCATGAAGTTCCTTTTGACGCACAGATGTCTAGAACTAAAAATAGAGTGCTTGTGAAAGGTTTATTAGAGTAAGTATTTTATATAATTATATAATATAATAACAAAATATATATATCATTAGTACTCTGTATATGTCTGCTGACAAGAGGCAATCTAGATCATACATACATACATACATATTATTTAATACTTACAAAATTATAAAATAAATTCTCTTAAATATACAAATTATTTAATTTGAAAGTATTTAATGTATATTTTGAAAATATATAATGTATATAATAAATAATATTTTTTCAGACCAGTACATGCTATAAGTTTTGCAGCAGCATCAAGTATTACCGGCCTCAGTGTATTATACTTTGGTGTTAATCCTTTAACAGCAGCACTAGGTGCTGGAAATCTTATTCTATATTCCTTTATATACACACCATTGAAGAGAATATCAATAACTAACACATGGCTTGGCTCAGTTGGTAAATATTTCTTGCAGTGTGTTTATTTATTTATAAGTGTAACAAAATATTGTATCACACTGTTTGTTATTGGCCTGTTTCCAATTTTTTTTAAGTAACAAAGAAATAATTGTATTTAATTTATTATTAATTTGCTCTAAAATAGTAACTCATTCTAATATTAAAAGTGATTTTTAAATAATGAATATAATCAGGTTAAATTGCATTAGTTTTATGACACTACTAGAAATAATGTACATGTCTACCTAGTTAGTTATCTACCTGTTAGTTCAATAACAGAAGTGAAAAGTATTCAATATATGATTTACTGATATTTGATTAGATTAATATTTATTAAAGATGATGTAATTCCACAGTTGGTGCCATCCCACCCTTAATGGGATGGGCCGGTTGTGCTGGCGGACTCGACGCGGGCGCGCTGGTGCTAAGCGCGGTGCTGTACTCATGGCAGTTTCCACACTTCAACGCGCTCTCCTGGAATCTAAGGCCCGACTACTCGCGCGCCGGTTACAGGATGATGGCTGTCACTGACCCAGGTGAGATTTTCGATATTTTTATGGATTTATTGAAATCAAAACTTGTTCCATGTGTTTGAAAAAAAAAATAGTATCTTTACTACCAAGCAATGATATTTTCAGCTATAAGCTTTTAATGTGTATGATCCCAACTCTTTAATATCTAAGATTATACTTGTTTTAATTTTTACATTTTTAAATTTCAGCTCTATGCAGAAGAGTGGCTTTACGACATACAGGCTTCATAACCGCTACATGCGTCGGTTCTTCTTATCTAGGAGTCACCAATATGTGGTTTGCGCTCGAGTCCTTACCACTTAATATATATTTTATGTACTTAGGTAAAGTATTGATTTATAAGATTAAGCCGTGTACCTTTTATAAATAATATAATGCCAAACAATAATAATTTAATACCTTACTTACTTACTATTTCTATTTCAGCATGGCAATTCTATAAAAAATCTGACAGCAGCAGTTCAAGGAAACTCTTTAGATTCTCTCTGATTCACCTGCCGGCACTAATGTTACTAATGCTAGTCAATAAAAAATATTGGAGTTCGAGTAAGACAGAAGAACATAATGATACTTTAAAGATTCAAGATGTAAACAAACATCCTGAGTTCGCAAAAGGAATCACAGTATTGCCAAGGAGACCTGTTGTCGCGGCGCAGGATTCAAATTTAGAAAAAACCACTAACGCTTAGTTAATTACTACGAAAAAGTAGTATTTTTTTTGTAAATATTGTACAATTTACTATTGTGATTTAATTTATAGAATTGAGTGTAAGATAATAAATCGCCGGTTACCGAGATTGTTACATGTTTAAGTTATATTTTGATTGCAAATCAATTAGACGCTTAATAGGAAAAATCATGTAAATGAAATAGACAAATAATAAATCCTTATATTTATTTTGTTTTTGTTGGTATCATTTAAATTAAAAATCACTGTTGGAAATAGAGGTATTCTACATACATTCAAATAACATTCAGACTTGATTTAACATTAGACAAAGACGGAAAGTGGGTGTGAACAGATAATAATTAACAAATAAAATGAAATGTAACACTAACATAAGCCCACTGTCGTCGGCTGCAACATCTTCGGATATCATCACAAACTGAGTAACAATCCTTCTTCAATGTTTTATTTCCTGGAAAATGAATTTATTATAATATTTAAAATTATTTACTAATACTGATATATTTCGCTACACATAATGTAGAAAGAGAACAACTAGATAAAATAAAAACTTCATTTACTTCGATTTCTTAGGATTGCGGTCGTGATCCCTGCTGTCGTCACGTGATCGCTTCTGAGACTTGTGGTCGCTGGAGCTGTGCTTCTTATGGTCGCCGTTTGACTTGCTGTGCGACTTATCCCGGTCGCGACCGTGGTGTGACTTATCACGATCATGATGTGACGACTTGTGTTTGTCGCGGTTCTTTGATGGACTGCAATAAAAAAAGAATTGTTAGTCATAAGTTATTTTTTGTCCTTATACAAATAACAAATATAAATAAGGAGCAAGAAGTGGAAAAATTTAAACAAATTTATTATTTACAAAATAAATTCCCCCAACCCAAGAATGACCGATAGTAAGTTTCGGATTATTATCAAACTCATGAAATTTTCACAATGATTTTCTTAACCGCCTATAACGAGACGAAATATAAAATAACGTAATTTCATTTTAGCACTAGAATCTTTGTTATACTGAGCCGAATTTTGATCAACAACTCACATTTGTTAATATATTTTATACCTGTTTTGCTCCAATATTGAAGATTATTTGTTTTACTACATTAATTTTAACGAAAATTATTGACCTTGAAACCGAGTCAACTATGAACACTCACCTGCTATTGCTGTGTTTGGAGGGACTTTTATGGCTTGAACTCTTGTGATTCGAACTTGAGCTCTTATGATTTGAACTGGAACTCTTATGATGTGAACTTGAACTTTTGTGGTTTGAGCTCTTATCGTGTTTACTCTTCTTGCCCTCTTCTTCGTAGGGTCGTCGATCACGCCCGCCCTTACGCTTGCGGTCGAAGTCTTCTCGGTCGAAAGTGCGTTCCTTTTTATCTTCTTCAGCAGCTTCTCGCTCCAAATCCGACCAATCTTTACCAGATTCTTCATCCTCTTCTGTAAGTGGGATAAAAAAATTGCCCATCATTAAAATTTTATTTCACGGCAAAGAATATTTTAAAAGTCTTGTATAAATAGTGTCTTTTTTACTTCGTAATCAATGCTTCGATAAGCTCACAAGCTCACAATATGGTGATCATGGTAGTAGATATTTACTTGTCGTTATTTGTTATTCCGATATTTAACATATTATATTCCCTGTCCTTTTTTTTCATAAAACTTTACTTACCTCCTTCACTGTCGCCCGAACCGTCTGACACATCGGATGCTTCAGAGTCGTATTCAGAATCGTCTTCGGATTCTTCCTCCGTTTCAGCGTCGGTGGGCTCGTACGCGTCATCTTCTTCTTCTGAGTCTTCCTCCTAAAATAAAAGTAATTATAGCAACATGGAAACATATAAAAACGCAATATCTAATTCACATGTAATATAAAATATTTTTATTTTTTTATATGAATAGGTGAAAATCAAACCTGTTGCTCATTCTCGGCATCCGATTCAGGGTCTAAGAAGGACCAGCCTCCGTTATCAAAGAAACCCTCAATATCGTCTGTTATGGTCTTCATGACTTTCGTCCAGTTCAAGGACTGAATACCTTCCGAGTAACGGATATCACAGGAGCTAAACGTAAAAAAAAAAAATTTAGTTACTTAGGAAACACTGTTTTTAATATTACAGAGTCAGTAATAAAAAAAATAAACACTTACTTAAGCCATTCCTTCACATGGTCGAGCATGTTCATTGGAACAGCGTTTACCATGGCCACCTTCTTGGCGTAATCTTTGAAAACAAACACCATATCGAAGTTCTTGAGATGGAACTGAACACGCTCAAAGTGTACGAGCTCGACATCCTCCAGTGCGATGACGAATGGCGGCCACTCTGTGAGGTTGACGAGCGCGCCTGACGTGGGCTGCAGCAGCACTGTACTACGGAACGGTGCACCGGGGAAGCCTAGCTCCCTGCAGTTAAAAACAAGCATGAGTTACTGAAAATTCTTAAATGGTCCATATTTTTAAAAATAAAAGTTGTGATATAGATTATAGTTAATATCTAAGTTGCCTCTTTAAATTTTTTTGTTAACTATCAGCACTTTCACCACATATTTAACATTGATGTCTATCTATATATGACTATCTTAGAACCTTTAACGGATGAACTCGCAATTTTACCGACATTAATTTATATAATAATTATCTTTTTCATACAGTTTGCAATGTTGTTCGTGGTTTTAGTAGACATTAAGGTCCTATAGCCCATAAGTTACATTAACACAAAAAATAATATCTCAGTTGTTTAAAAATATAGTCAATAAGAAAAACCGCTCGTCACCTGAATGGCGTGTCGAACTCGACCTCCTGCTTGGTCATGTTCTCGACGCGCTCGCAAAAGCTCTTGAAGGCGACCTTGAGCTTGTGCCGCAGCTCCCGCTCGCTCTGCTCCGCCGCGAGGTCGTCCCGGTCGTGCATGTGCTGGTGCTTTCCGAGGTCCGTCGTGATCTCTCCCACCTCCGTGTAGAACTGAACGTCCACGTGTTTCTTCTTGCCTGCAACAGACCGTGTCGTGAGGACTAGGTTGTTTGTTTGGTATAGATCAAATGTAGTCCATATTCCATCTATCATGTATCAATTATACAGAATCAAAATGAACCAATAAAAAATAAAAGAGATCAGAGAAAAAAATTTTTTTTTTTGATGAACCATTTTGCTAGCTTTCTTAATCGTTTTTTTAAATCCTATAATAAGTAAATAAAAATAATACTCACCAAACATTATAGCATGTTTTAAATGGAAGTGTAATAAAATTATCATCTCTCCATCACATGGTTGAAAGAAAGCATTCTTAATGTTATTGTACAAAATGTCAACTTTGTCTCCCCTAACTGATGTAAATCTAAAACCGTTTGAATGTGCTTCTAGAGACCCACTCATACGCTTTGTGACTATATTGGGTCTAATGTACAAGTCTTTCAGTTTTGGATTTCCTTTACTCTGAGAGAGAACTAAGGTATCCTGTTTAACAAGATCCTCCTTTTCCCTCTCCTCTGCTTCTCGAGTTTTAAACTTTTTCTGTACTTCCTTAATAAGTCTGAATCCAGTGTTTAAATTTGATGATGGTGGTGATATTTCACCTGGTTCTTTCGTGTTTGTACTTCTATATGTACTGAAAAAGATAAAATACAAATGTGACCAATATGTTTTATATTATTGCAGCTTACATTTTTAAATATTCTTTTCGGAAACTTACACTTCTTTAACAAAGGTGGCATCGGGTTGTGCATAATTACCGCCCTCGTTTCTCCCCATGGTGGCTCCGGGATGGAAGAAGTTTATCCTAAGATATGTGTAATCTCCCTCCACCGACTGTGATATATTCTTAATTGTAGATATATGGAATGGTACTGGGACGCCGAATATAGGCAGAATTACGGTTTCGTATTTACGATCTGAAATATTAAATATTTATTATCTAAGTTTCGCCTTTATTTAAGTCGATATTATATTAATAAAATTAAAAACAGATGTATTTTTATTTTACATAAAGCACAAATATGAAATATATATATTTTTTTGTAATTTGTTGATAACCTATTTTCAATTACATTATCAATACAATCATCACCAAAACAACGCTTTTTTAACTTTTTGTATCAAGAATAACTAAAAGCTCTATTGAATTGAGGAGTGGATATTTCCCAAATAAAAAAATAAAAATTATGGTTATTAATAAATATGGTTAAAAATAAAAAATATATTTACTTACCGACGTATAATTTCAGCTCTTTAACTTCATTTTCTCTCGGCATTTGACTGACGGTTTTGTACGAAACTGTGCTTTTCCTTATCTTTTCACTGTCTTTTCCGCTTGATTGTTTCGCTAACCTTTCTTTCGCCTTTTCATTGAGAGCAATTGCAAGTTCTCTCTGATGTTCTTTACGTTTTTCTTCTGAAGAATGTTCAGTTCGAAGCTTTGATTCCATAACAGCGGTTCTTTTGCCTCGGCCTAAAAATGTTGGCTAAATAATAAAACAATCCCAACACGTTTTATTTATGTAAATTCTATTTTTATTTTCAATGTGAATGTTTTATTTTTAATGTCTGACATGTTGATATTACTAATTAAAATTACCCTAATTTTTCCATTAGAAGTTCTTATTTGTATAAATCTTCCAAATATTGATGTTACATAATTTTTACATGCCCACATAAAATAAAAAAATATTAGGAAACACATATTACAGTAAAAAGTTGAGGAACTTTAATATCATTTAAAATAAATATTAATTATTAAACTTATTAAATATTTTACATATGGAAAGGTAAAAAAATATATTTTTTTGATTGAAATGGCTCTAAACCTTACTTGACTATAAAGAAAAAAGTTTAGTCATCTTCTATGGTTTTAAAATAATTGTGATACAACTTTAAATGTTAATATCAAAAATGCATGCATATAGGTTATAAAATTAAAAACTCACCTCCATTTTCTATCCATCCACGATTGCATGGAAGGAAATAAAAAATATATGAAAAATTCATGTCACAATTAAAAAATAATATGTACAAAGAATAAATAACATACAACAATAACATATAGCCCTTTATAAATAATTTGTCCAATGTTGAAATATAATTTTGAATTTGTATTTATATATTTTTGACAAAAAGATTTGGCATCATTGGATTAACTAGTTGTCTATACCATTCTATATATATATATATATATATATATATATATATATATATATATATATGGCATTTTTATTTATTTTTTACAAACAGAAGTTTTGAGAACATTAAATATTATTCTGTATCATACAAATTTTGTTGATATTATTGATAATCATTTCCTTAGTATACAAAAGTCTGGAATTAATTACAAGATAGAAAACATTAATTTGTTTGATATTATATTGTATACTATAAATTAGTATGTTTAATAAATTGCAGTGAAAAAAGAATTGATTAAATATTGCAAAACATATAAGTTTCCATTAAAAATATGTTAATATATTTACAATTTGATACAAGAAAGGTTTATTGAAAATTTTATTTATTAAATTTTAATTTTTTTGATAAGATAAAAAGTCCCATTCAAATTTTACACATGACGAAATATTAATAGTTAGATCAAAAAATTAATAGCTCTGTGTATTTACTTTGATAATAAATAAAATATTCAAACAACCTATATATTGCTGAATTATATCAGCAATTTCTTCCAACCTTCTCATACTTACCCAGGATTTCTGTTTTGTTTTCTTTTTCTTCTTCCTCTTCTTCATCATCATCTTTAAGAAAAATACCAATATTTTTGATCTTCTTCTTAGATAGCGTAAGAAGTGAAGCTGGTTGTTCTTCATGTACAAGTACCGTGTCCCCAACAAACAATGCATATGTCTAAAAGTATGTTAATAATGCATCACAACATAAATTTATACCTGTATCATCACATTCTACCTACATTATCATATACTTAGAGAAAATAAGATAACATACTAGTTTTATATCAAGTTTTTTTAATTAAAATTGTAAATAATTTTGTACCTTTCCTTCTTTTTCTGTTGCAGCACTGTTACTTAAATTGGCTAAACCAATATTAATGTTGAACACCATGCCTTTCCTTGCTACGATTGATGTTTTAGGTCCAATCACAATTGAACTCTCACGAAACTCTATACCCATAGCAAAACTGTAATAAGAAAAAAATTATACATAACAGATTGTGAATAATCATACATTGACAATGACACTGAACTACAATAATTAATTATAGAGTAAACTTACCCAAATGTTTTTGTAAGATTATCAACAAGTTCTGGTTTCTCTTTCTTAGCTAATGCCAAGCCAGCCTCATAAACTGAAGACAGCTTGGCACCAGCCACAAGATGTTTCATCACCTCCTCCTCTATGTTTAAGAGAAAATTGTAATTGCTTTGTACATGATCAGTTGGGTTGACTAACAAAGTACGTACAATATTAGAACAGTACGACTTATATCTTGCACCCAACGAACAAACAATGGCACCAAAATGAAGATGATTTTTATCCGATACAGCACTGAATTTGAGACTGTAGTTCCCTCCTGATTGTATTATAGGTGGATAGCACATATCAACTTGGCTTGTATCCACACCCGTGACATATTTCTTATCTGAAATGGCAGCTTCAACACCTTCAGCTAATTTTGAATGTTTTACTTTCTGTAAATAAAAAGGTAAACATATTTAAATATTCCATTTAACAAGAATTCTGTAAAGAAATATACAGATACTATTGTAAATAATATTAATGGACTAAATAAATAGAATAGAACATATGATTTTTCTTTAATTATACTAGTACAAGAAGTGATAATATTTGAAGTGAATACAATCAATATATTATAGATAAAAATAATAAAAAAATTCTATTTATATTAAATATGTATAGGAATATTACAAATCATATATGTATTAATAATAAAATCATTAAATTGAAATTTTAATAATCATAATCATACCTTATCTGAATCAATTATTTCCATAATTTGATCCTTTAAATACTTTGTGAATACATCAACTGTGACTAAACAGGCCTTCTTTATCGTAATAACTTCAGAATCCTCCTTAGGTGCCATTAATAGTGCTACTGAAGAGCTTATGTCGATACTTTCAAATTTCTCTGCTTTCATAGCAGTCTTCCAGCTCTCACAAAATTCACCGGGATAACTGTCTTTAGCAAATACTCCAAGTGTTTTCCCTGATTTTGATTTTTTAATCTCTTGTACAAGTTTATTGAAATTTTCTTTGTCATGGTCATTCTAAAATCAATGATAGATATTGACAATTGTAGAAATTTTTAATAATATAGACATTTGAAGAAGGGTTTGGAGCTTACTACACCACACCACTCCAATGCTAGTTGATAGATATTGTTTAAACTCAAAATCATTGGTTAAGAATCATATCTGATAGCCATCACAGCTCTCTTCAAAAAGGCCTTTCCTGTTTGACCCAGCAGCGGCCACTTACAGACTTGTTATATTTACATTATATTTTTTAATTAATATAAAAGGTAATGAAAACCACTTACTCTGTCTCTTATAAGAAGTTTAACAGGAGGTAGATCTGTTTCTTCTTTGCCATTTTCAATTTGTCTTAAAAATTCTATTTTCTTTTTACTTGCCAGAAAACACATGCTCTGTTCTGTAAGGACTGTGATCGTATCTGGTAGCTCATATCCAAATAGCCAAGTCTGATGAATAAAATAAAAAAATCTAAATTATTGGCAAAGTTTGAATCACAAACTATTATAAATATATTGTTATGACAATTATTTAAATTAGGTAAACTTTACATGAATAATATTACGAAATATTATAATAATATGTTTCTGCGCACATCGTAAGTACTAACAAATGCAAACCTGTAATGCGGTGGATTTGCTGTAAAGTGTATCTTCGTCAACTCCGACGCAAGACACTAAGCAATCAACCTTAGCAAGCACATCATCGCTTTTAGAATCCGCAGCAGCAGTCTGTAAGAGTCAACATGTGGAAGAAATGAAAAGAAACAATTGCAAAGATATACCTATCATGCTTATTTTGACCAACCTTCCACGCCGCGTACAGTCTTTTCATACGCCTGTAAAATGTTTCCTTATCAAGAGATATATTAGACATCGTGAAAATTGTTTTGTACCCTAACTACTAGTAAGATTCTTTGTAACAACGCCTCAGAAATGAAATAAATAGGACCGTTTTCTCGACATTACAATATTACAAATTTTGACAGCAAACAAGAATGGCGGGCGTTTACGCTTTATTTCTTTTTTTTTTTTGTCTATAGAAATGTTTGGATTCTAGTCAATAAGCTTTTGTAACCATCTTGCTTAAAATTATTTTGTTAGGTAAGATATTTTTGAAACAGTGAAATTGTATCTGATTCAACAAATCTTAGAATATCAATTATGTAGATGCTTTCCTCTGAAATGTGGGGACCATACGATTTGTATTAAAATAAAAAACAGAATTACTAGAACTTAAAACTTTTTTTTATTTATATTATTAAAAAAAGTTAGGCATATTGCAAATTAGACCTGGCAGATGATAGCGATGATGGTCATAACCGTCCATAGACATTAAGCTTAATAAAATATAATTATTTTTTATAGGAAAAGAGTATCTTAATTTATATTAAAATTATATAAAATAAGGATTACATAAATTGCAAAAATGCCATTCCTGTAGCCACATTTTTAGCTTTATGCATCTTTTGTTTATATATAAAAAAAATTAAAAAAAACTATAGGTATAGTATGTATTTAACTTCCTCGTGAATAATTTATTATTATCTTATCTTTAATAATCTAAAATAAATCGTTACATTATATTATATGAAGTTGAGAAAATAGTATAAAAAAAAATGAAACTTCAGGTCTCAGGACATAAATAATATATATAAACTGTCTTAGGAGTAGAATATCTGTGGACCATAGGAACGTTTCTTTGCTGTGTATTTGTATTTCTAATCTCTATAGTTGTGTACAAAACAAAAATAAACCAAAGAAAATTACTACTATTTACTTGACCCAATTGTAATATTTTAAAATTTGTTTTAACTTCAAAAACATGAATAAACTTCAAGAACATGTTTATTTAACTGAGACTATATTAAGAATTCTAAAGCAAAACCGCATTATAACAATATTAGATTTCTTGCAAGAAGATGCAGAAAAGTTATCAACTTTAACGAAACTAAATTTGCCACAGATTTTAGAAATAAGACAAGCTATATTTAATAAACATTCCGCAAACTTGATCAGTGGATCAACATTATTTATAAATAATATAACTACTAAAAAGTTTATACCAACAGGTATTAATAGGTAAAAAAATAATACACAAAACCAAAACATGAAATATCTCGAAACATTAATTGCAGATTAAAGTATGTTTTAGTTTGGATACCACATTGGTCAGTGGTATACCCGTTGGGCTTATAACTGAAATATGTGGGCTAGCAGGCTCTGGGAAATCACAACTTTGTATGCAATTAGCAATTAACTTTGTCAAAGAGTCGAATAATATAGTCCTTTACATCGACACTAAAGGTGATTTTTCTGCAGTTAGAATACAAAAGATTTTAGAAGCTCATGGCTTATCACACAAGGTACCCACTAAAACTTTATATTTCTCTTTGATGCTCAATAAAAAAAAAACAAATCTTTATAATAATACAAAAATGTTTGAAAATGTAGCTAAACTCAATTTTTAGGACATGGCAGTTATTATGTTAAAAATAAGAGTTGTTTATATATGGAATATAGAGGAGTTGATAAGACTCTTAGAAAATATCAAAAAAGGTGTTCTTAAAATTGAAAATTTGTCAATGATAATCGTTGATTCATTACCATGTCTTATGTTTCAACATTTCGGAGATAATAATAATATTGGTAAGAACACATGCACTTTCATGATTATAACCCTGTGATATTTTGTGACACTAGTTTTCAGGGTTATTTATTTATAGGTAGAGGTTTGTGTAAAAAGTAATTACAAAAAGAAAGAATCATTAAATGTAAGGAAAGTTCGATTTTAGTCTCAAATTTAACCTGTTTCATTAATATTTTTCATATATGTGTATCATTAGCAGCCCGTATATGTCCCACTGCTGGGATAAAGGCCTCCTCTCCCTTTTTGAGGAGAAGGTTTGGAGCATATTCCACCACGCTGCTCCAATGCGGGTTGGCGGAATACACATGTGGCAGAATTTCGTTGAAATTAGACACATGCAGGTTTCCTCACGATGTTTTCCTTCACCGCCGAGCACGAGATGAATTATAAACACAAATTAAGCACATGAAATTTCAGTGGTGCCTGCCTGGGTTTGAACCCGAAATCATCGATTAAGATGCACGCGTATTAATATATTTATTGAAATTTGTTCTAGGATTAACATTTTTAAATAGAGTTATTAATTATAGCAGATACCTTAGTAAAGAATTGCAAATAGGTTTCATATTTGTTAATATTCAAACACGATGGATTGACCAAGATATTACTGATCCTGAAGGTAAAGACATTTAATAAGTTTTGTTATTCATATTAAAATAAATGTTGATATAATTTACTTATTCACAGATACTGAATCTGCATGTAGTATAAAAGACTTAACATATAATGAAAAAAGAACCCGCTGCCTTGGGAAGTATTGGAAAACTATCCCAGCTTTAGTAATGGTGTTAGAAAAATTGAAACTTGAAACTAACAGTTGTGTGACAATTAAAGTTTTAGTTACACATCATATTAACCCTTCTGCCGTCAAAAGTTGTTTTATAAATGTGAGTGCCCAAGGAGTCATTTAATTTTGTGTTTTGAATTCTCAGCACTGCATTATTTTGCATTAGCCCATGGTAAAATATGAAATAAATATACATTATTTTGATTTTTACATTTGTAAAATTATTAAGCTACCTATGATTGAGAAATGAAAAAAAATCAATTCGAATATAAGAAAATGATAATTTCGTTGTATAAATTACTTATTCATAATTTATCAATAATCTCAAACAAGCAAGTATATTTTCTATGTCAGTAGTCTGTATTTTAGTTTGTTTTTGTTGCCAAATCATTTTTAGAACTTATTTACCCACATATTATAAAAGGAAATTAAAAGGAAGATGTCTATTCCACCTGTTTGTATGTTCGCGATTTCTCGAAACTACTAATTCGATTTGGATAGGGTTTTCGGTGTCTTGACAACTACACACATTAGATTTTATATAAATATTAATTTTACAGCTATAAAAATATATAATAGTCCAAAATTTGATAAAATCAATAAAAAAATAATCATTCAATATCCATATTTACGTAATTATTAATTTTATCTTTAAGTGTAAGTAAAGATGGATTGAAATTTGAATATTGATTGATTGATTGACTGTATTAGTTGTCAATGAAAGCAATAAAGCATAGATAATGATTTATCTACATATGACAGTATCACAACGGTTAGGGTCGTACTGGCGAGTTTTTCTGTTCGATTTGCTTATTCGGCAATGTTATTTCTGGTATTCGATTATATTGTACGCTTTTGAATTATTTAACATAATAATCAGAAACGCAATAAAAACTTTTGGTGACGAATTTATACCAAACAAAATAATAGTTACCGATTCCATTTATGCTTTTTAAACTTATACAGAGTGTCGCCGTCGTCATCACATTAAATGAAAAGACTATTAATATTAATTAATATATTGCCGATAAAATTATCGTAAAACATATAGACGAATAATAAATAATAAAAAGTGAAATTTTTAAACAAAATATTTCACATGAAAATTAAAACAAAGTAAGACACCATATGCAAAATTAGTTCAATAAACTGTAAAAACGGCAATGCCGAGCGCTATTTTGGCCGTAAGTTATATACCCGCTAGTATTCATGTAACAATATATCCGTAATGATGTAGAATGTTGTAAATAAATGAGATAAAAAAGTGTTGTGGATAAGATAATGAATGTATTTGTTTTTTTTTGTCTTATATTTGGTCTTAAAACCCCATATATTATTGGGGGTATAATTTAATGCGTTGACGTTATAGGTCCATTGTATACAAGATTGTGACATGAATGTCTGTCAGTTGTGTTGTGTTGTGTATAGTTACGTCCCTTTTATTTCACAACGCCAGATTAAGTCTCTCGATTCATCCTGCAGTCGGTGAAAAATTTGAACTTAAGAAAAGTGTTCGTATTGACAAAACAAAACGCCGTATTCTTTACACACCTGATATTAAACACAAGTTTCTTTAATCTGTCTTATAAGAACTAGGATTACTAGTAAATAATCGATAATACTGAATAGGTATATCGGAAGTATGAGAAATTATTGATCTATACAAATCTAAAAACCAATACATTTTTAAATAAAAAAGTTAGAAATTACAATTTATAACAATTAGTACGAAAAGAGCATTTTTATAGAAAACGAGTTATTCGTTTTCGTCTTCGTTAAAAATCAATAATCATTATACGACGCATTTAGCCAGATAGCCTTTCACATTATAATGAAGATTTTTTTAAAATTATAAACTGAATAATTAATATTTGTTTTATAAACAAGTTTATAAATTACGTGAGATGTCCTAGTTAGCGATTACTTATTATTTTATATATATATATATTAAAGTATTGCTTTATAACATTAAAAAAATAATATTCTCAAACTTTACATAGTGAGAAATACAAAAGTAAATTTCGTCTCTCATTTTTATATATAATACTTAAGATAATATAGATGACATATCATAAATTTAAAATATTCAGATTTTTCTCTTGCAAAATTTTATAATAAAAAATACCTTTTTTTTTTGAAGTCAAGTCAAAATTATTTGTACGATTTCTTGATGCCGATTCATTCGATGTCTGAACGTCACTATCTAGTCTTTGAGCTTCGATTGTGATTCATAATTTTAACTTCATTTCGTCTTTCATTTCGTCGCGCGCCTGTCAGGCGATGCGCAGTTTGCTGTGATGGCTCTGTGTAACATTTTCGTATCTTTCACTATTTTATGATATTCACGTGTCCAAACCTCTTAGTATAATTTAGTCTTAATTTGTATTTATGCGTTTAAATGCGTCTGAATAAAATGGCGAATCAATCCCAGAAAATTGTGTTTAAGTTAGTGTTGACTGGAGGTAAGAAACATTAAAATATTAATTAAAAATATGTACGAGATAAAGAATTACGTTTTTAAATTAATCGTTTTTCAATCAATTCTATTAGAAAAGCCTTACTGTGTTATTTTCACAATTATAAATAATTAGATTTTAATACACGTGGAGACTTGGCACCGATTTCATACAATCCATATTACTCTTTAACCTAAACAGGGCCTTGCGGCGGCAAAACTACTGGACAATCCCGACTTAGCACATTCTTCGAAAACTTGGGATGGAAGGTAATAATTATTTTTTTAATATTTCACTACATAAATCCATAACATAACAAAGAATTTACTTGTACTCACGTATTATATCTTTAAATATATCGTATTGATTATATTATTGTGTTTGTTATATTTGTCATTTACAACAGTTTAAGAGTTAAATAACTTCTAAAAATTATAATTCTATCATATCTCTTAATATTTTTATAGAGGTTTCAAGTTTTAAAAATGTCCTTAAATATAATTAATTAAAAAAAAAAAAAAAAAACGTTGCTTGTTGGTTTGAAAGATGTTCCTTGTGGTTCATATTTGGTATGGTTTCTCCGTAAGGAGATCCAATAAAACATTGTTCCACATTGTGTTTATTTCCAGGTGTTCCGGGTGCCGGAAACGGCTACCGTCCTCTTAAGGTACGAAGTGCAACCTCCACACTTTCAAAGTGCAAGTTGCATTATCAATAATTTAAAAAAATCCATTAGGATTTTTTTAGACCCTTCTCTTTTTAAAATTGTCATCTACATGCATAAATAGTCTATGAAATATTTGATCATAAGTCATATTAGATTCATAAAAAGAAAAGGTAAAGTAAAGTAGTGGTCAGCAGTTCAATAAATTGATTTTTGTAAATTGTTGTATTTTTTTAGCAAATACTTTTGTCTATACTTAATAAAAACTTGTTCATTTGTGTTATTTTGTCTTAAAATAGTTAAATGTGATAATTCTATTATATTTGCTCTAAAGAATTTTTTCTATATAAATATTACACAATTTGTATATGATCTCTTTTTGTGTGATCTTAACAAACCTCTTCAATTATTTTGTTTCTTTTACAGTGGCGGTATAAAGTTTGCAGATCTCAGTCCAGATGAAGGTAAGAATTATTTCATAAAATATTAATTTTTAGTTATAATTTTAATACTTCATATTACTAAGAGTATAATAAACAAACAAAATAGAAACAAACCTAAAAAGAGGCCATAACATTTTATAAATTATACAGAAATAAAATATACTATATTTTTTTTAAACATTAGCAAGCAAGTGTCATTGCTGTCAGCAAGTTCAGCGTGCCAGAAATCAGTACAATAATTCACTCCATTTGTGTCCAAGAATAGCTTTTGCATATTTTTCTATTATATACTATCCCTTCGGGTTATTTCGCTTTTGTCATATCTGACGAATAAAATAAAAATAAAATCTTATTGTTCCAGCTAATTAATGAACAATTAATTTTTTACGCTTCGAAACCTCGATATTACAAAGCGATTAAAATTAACAACAATTACTGTAGCGAATTTTCATTATCAGTATATAATAACTATAGTTCTATAGAAAATATTATATATTATTATTGTAGGTTGTAGGAAATTGATACTTTTACGTGTTAAATTTACGGAGTATACACTTTAAATTACAAATTGAAAGGTTTTTTTTTTTATTAATAACGGCAATGGGGTTGACAGTAAAAGTCACGCCTATCTATGTTTGGTTCGCGTAAGGTAAGGCGAAAGGGACTTTTCACTGCCAAGTTCGCTATAATATCCTATTCGTGTGTAAATATATTTCTTGGCGTGTCACTTCTTAAATAAAGTACCTAATAAAATGTGATAAATGCAAAACAGTAAATTAAATACTGAATTTTGTTTTTTGTTTTTAAACTTATATAGTGAACACTATTTATTTATTATTAATAAAGGCAAATTTAAAAAACTTACTTGTCCAAAGTAAAAATTATCCATACATATTAAATACATGGTTGATGTTTGCATGAATTCATTGTTTCGTATTAATTACATGACAATAGAACACAAGCATGATGTGTCCTGGCACGTGTAAAAATAAATTGTACTCGTTTACAACTAAAATCCTAACATTAAAAGTGATTAGAATTGTCGTGAAGGAAATATTCAACCATGTGCGAAGCCATGCTCCATCTATAATGCGTAATAATGCATTTAATTTGTTCTTGTTCGTGCATTAATTTGTCCTCACTGAACGAATGATAATATTTGTGACATGTATGAACGTATGCATCTTATAAGTCATATTTAATTTATCATTCCTCGAATTCTTATATAACCGTGTAAATGAATATTATTGTGTTGTCGTCACAATTTACGAATAAAGCGACTTGCCCCGGTTGGCCGCGTCACGTGCTCTATTTATTTTCGTTTCAGTAGCTTTCTGTTACTGCTAACTAATGAAGCTTTATCGTCACGTGTATCTTTTTATAGTTAAGATATGAATACGCAAACGATACCGCGAGAACGTTATCTCTAACTGAAATTAGTTCTACATTTCACTTTCTACTTTACAAAAAAAAAACTTGCGCTTTGAGCGTCTCCGTGCTATAGGGATGAAGCAATCTTCTAAATCATATATAACACTAATATTAAAATACTATTATTACGTACATATTTTTACGTAGCATAATTTTGCACTGTTTATTTTTCTTAAAGTATTTATTTTTATTTATATGTTTTAATAACATGAAATAATTATGTACCCGACAGACTTAAAAGTGCTGTGCGGTTAGTTCGCAGTAATCTTTGAAACCTTTTTAATCCGTTAAATTCAAGGACGGTTGAGTAAGTACACGTATCTCGTTGAAATTATATGTTTTGTATCAATATTTTTCCTTACATATAAATAGAAATTCTTGATAAGTGTACTTTTATGGGGCTTCGCGGTTGGCCACGCGAGTTGTTCTTTGACGCAATCGCTTCAGGGTCACGTTCAGGGCTAGTCTGGATATACATTTAAAATAGAATACACTAACACCAGCGTGAGATTGACTTGCATTGTTACGTAGATGTCTTTAACACATTCCTATCAATAGCGGGGAACGAGCAGTGGTTCAAAAGATATACGATCGTAAAAACAGATTCCGTTTGGCATTGATTTACATGAAATCCACTTGTATAATTGTTGAAAAAATCCGGCTGTGATGTTAAATTATTTTAAATTATTTTTGTACAGCAATAAAAAAAGCAATTTGAAGTGTAATGCAAAAAGGAAATTTCACTTCGGTGGGCAAAGGTCTCTTTTTCTAAGATGGTATGCACCTTTTTCACCTCGCTGCATTCATGTGGGATGGTGGATGTGGCGAAATTTCATTTAACTCATGCGTGGCTGTACTCTCGGTTTTACGTCTACCGTCGAGCATGAGATGAATATCCAATAAAAATTCTAAATTATTAAAACCATAGCATATAATTCAGACACAAGAGGACAAAAGCCAAATTATATTACATTAATCCTCATAAGTTACGCGATGGAGAGTTTGAATAATCTATGATATACAATTCGGATTTGAGAAAAAATGACGTTTTGTAAGTCGACGAAACTGCTATTAGAAATATGGAAGTAAAATTAAAGTGGATATAAGTAGTTAAATGGAGTGTGTTACTTACGAATAAAGATTTATTAATCAAGAATTGTTAGTAGCACACAATAGAGCCCTTTCGATCGGAATGGACTATGTTATATGAAATGCAATTTAAATGCTAAGTGTCTGTCATAACATGTTAAGATATTTCTCCTTCGAGTATAATAAATAATGTCAATTAATAACACATCTTAACCAGCTTAATGTTCAACTCTACGATGAACAATTTAGCAAACAATTACATTGTTTCCAGTTCATTAACAAGTTCCATAATATCATACTCGAAATGACCGACTATTACTCGATTCAATCGTTTATGTATCGCTATAATCCAATTCACACTGGTCTCTCGATGTTATCGTTAAGTGACGTTGGCTCTGTTCACCTGTATCCGGTGTAATCTAGATTGAAACAAGTTCTTTCTATGCACGTTCATCTCGGATGAAAATTTACATCGAAAACGATATTAATGAAGTTATATATCGATACACGTCAAACGGTAAAATCAAATCGTTTACGATAAGTTGTTTTATTATGACGTCAATGCTAATTGTAAACATCAGGTTCTTTGGTACTGTGTGGGTGTAATTCGTCTGTTTCGTGTACGATGTTTTGTTTACGTAATCGAAATCGTCATCTCCGGTGTTGAAAATATATTGTTCATAGAAAAAATCAATAATGTAGCCTTTGTTTTGTCTTTATCAAACTAAAACATAAGGATTGGGTCGTCCGGTATAATCGTAACAATGTTTTCTCAGTTCGAATAAGTTTTATTACAAAATATTTGTTTAACGGTTACCTTGTATCTATTTTATTTCTTTATGAGAATTTCACTTTTAAATTGCATTGTTCGTTTATAGATCACTTGAATGACGTTTTCAATAGGTTTTTATTCATCGGTATGATGAAAATTTACGTTGTGCTGTTAGCAGAAAATGTAATAACTGTCCCTGATGAGGAATGTCGGGGTCGTTGCAAAAGGTGCACCGCCGCCGCTATAGCACGGGCGATACAAGGTGACTGTGGTGAGTTTCCACCGTAGTCCCGCTAAATGGTATATTGATTAGTGCTAATACATTATACACCTACACAGCGCCACTGAACCTTAATTACGGTAATTTCATTAAAACTAGGTACCTATCATTCATCATCATTATGCGTGATGAGGCCAGTCTGCGAACTATTATTTACTTGGTTATGTTATAATTAGCTAGATTTTCAATGATAGTTTGTATAGTAGATTTTATTGATTATTCGGATACTTTTTCTGTTTATGTGTACATATTTAAGTTCTTTAAATGTTCTCTACACGGTTTTTATTCATAAGATGACGTCAATATACTTTTAATGTTTTTCGAGCGATACGTCACGAGAGACACATGATCAATGTCCATCTTATCATTGCCAAATTACTATTGTTATGTCTAGTTTGAAGTTTTCAATGGGGACTGATGACAAACGATGACAGCTCAAATTTTAACACAACAATAAACTACGAAATTATTAGCTGTACACACGGGTTTACGCGAAATTTATACAACTCTATAGTATATACATTTTCGGCTCCCATTTTATCTCTCCGGGACCAGATCTATTTACATTTTACCAAATTTCATCTAAATCGTTTCAGCGGTTTAAGCGTGACGAGGTAACAGATCGAGTTGCTTTCGCATTTATAATATTAGTTTGGCTTATATTTTTCTGTCTAAAGGGGTTCATAAATAGTTCTTAGTTTAAAAAAAGTCTTTCAAGTTATTTCATTATGCAAAACAGTAACCGCATAATCGTAACTGCTCAGCATATCAGTTGAAAGATTTATTTTAAAGCGCGGTTATAAAATACCAGTAAGACAATTTTGTATTTATATAGTAGACATAGCTTGAAAAATTTGTGAAATCAAGACCCTATGATTTAACAGTAATTGATCTCGTTACGACAGAGAATGACAGAAGTATTGAACAATAAAGTTGACATAGCATGTTGATTCAAAGTCACGCGATATTTAAATTAAAACGAAGTAATATCAAACAATTCCGTTATTTATAACCGTCTGCGTAACGAGGGACAGGAAATAACGTTTATATTTTCTTGTTTAAGTTGCGAAATATTTCTGTTTAAAAATAATCGTACTTTCAAAATTGTAAAATAAGCAAGAAAACCTCGTGTATTACTTCAAACGGAGCGTTGTTATTAAAGCGAAAGCATTTCTAGGTCTTCATGTATCTACGTCGTAATATTCCGAAGGTGTTAATTTAATTTCTTAATTGGTTTCGCGCTATTATTTTTAAATAAGATTATATATTTTTTTTAATATGTAAGTAACATATACAATAGTCTTTTCGTTGATGTATTTCCCGCAATTTTGTCTGTAGATAAACGACGATAACCTTTCGCTCTTCGGACCCGGTTACTTGCGATTTTATTAATAGTAAACAATTTGTCAAAATATTACGATATAATTAAAGCGAAACTAGTCTTTTCCAGTACATAAAAGAATAACAATAAGATAAGAAATACAATAAGATAATATATTTTATTTATTATCATGATTACAAATTTATATGAATTTGTAATTATCATTTTATGTTTATTTGAAAACCGTTTCGACTGTACTGACATAAAACTTTTATAGCAATTCGTCTTTGATTTGAAAGTTATGTCTTTGACCTTTCGGAATAAAATTATAATACGTAATGAAGTAAGTTCATTGATTGTCGTTAAATGTTGGGCTGAAGTATGTTAGTCCTTGACTTCCGTATGAAAAGTTTTTATTTGTTTCTTAAAAATATTTAAAAAAAAAACATGGTTATAATAATTTTCATAAAACACTGAGAGTATGTTAAATTTCATTCATTTCGATATGTATTTACCATATGTAGCTTATCATAGAGTTTCCTTAGATGTCTATTTTGCTTTGTCCTCACGACATGCTGTTTGTGTTTACGTAATGTAGGTATTAAAATATACAAAGTATGTAGTGACAATGAAGTGTCATGTTTGTCAAGTTCACGGCGTTCTCTTATCGCTAACTGTCTTTCAAAAGCTATTAAAATATGTATATTCATATACTGTGTTATATAATTTGTATATGTTAGTCGATACCCGTTCCAATCTCGTGTAATGAACGTTATATTAAGTACGTTTCTACAATATGCATTTGGATATCATGAGCCAAGAAGCGCCTCACTAAGTTACCAAGGTAAATCATAACAGAAACATATTAATAATTATGATAAAGTATACACATTAATTATTATCAAAAATAATCAGTTATATCTTAAACAGATGGCTCATGTTTACAATTAAGTATAAATAAACACCATAATTTGCTATCTGATAACCTCTCGTAACTCGTATAAACTTATCGCATGTCTGTATAGCTCTACGTTGTATGCGAATATCGACAAATTATTCTTCTAATTGCTAAGAGCACGATATAAATTCCATGATTCCTGTCAATGGCTGAATACATAAACTTCAGCTAATTAAACACGACCACACGCTGTAATAATAACAGATATAAGAAGCCGTAAAAACGTTGCTTTATGTTGGTTTTATTACGTTTTTGCTTCGTAGCGATGCCTAGCAAATGTCCTCTTACGTCTAGTCGAGACTTGTAATTTGCCACTGAAGATATTATCTGTAACTGAATCTCTACAAAGAAAGTTACAATGAAACGATAAACGATTTTTATGCTTTTATTTGGCTTGCAAATAATGTGTCCTAATATATTTTTCCCAAACCAAACAATGAGTTCATTTAAAAAAATCAAATACATACAAATATATATTCATAGTTATGTATATACCTTTAATGTAACTGTTCACGAAATACATATTTTGTTGTTTTTATTCTTTCGTGAAACTAAATTTCATGAAGCAAAATATAGAAAGCTGCATTGTTTTTGGCTTCCGATAGACAAATAAACGTTGCGTTCAAAATTGCGCCTTCGGAATACTGCAGTGCACACGTAACATTTCAAATCAAATAAATGAAAACAAATCAATAGACTACTTTTCTAGTTTATATAAAAAAATAATTCTTTGCTGAAAAACGGCACGATTTTTATTTGACAACTACTGTAATTGTTTTTATCAATTTAATAATTTTACGATTATCGTTAAGCCGAGAGCAAAAGATGATTTATTATAAAAATAATTATTTCCGAGTCTTGCAAAAAATGCTTTTAAAAAAACATAATTGGTCTGCGGCGCCGCTTCCGTCACTTATTGGCAAGGTTTTTATACCTATGTCTACTGCATTTTTTATACGTCCTACTTCGTTTTCTGAACAGATTCCTCTAGTTGTAAAAAATATACAAAAAATACTGTTCAGACTTTGCACAGTGGTTCATTGGCATACGCTGAAAATAAAACGTAGCGAGGTAACCATGGCCGCTCCGTCGCTAGTACTATACGGTCGTCGCCGAATAAATCTGCCAAAACGGATGACACATCAAGGCGTTAACCCTAACAGAACAGAACAAAAGGTATAATATGTAATGTGTATACACATGTATAAATCATATGTATATGCGTTTCATATTTACCGCTATTGTTAATCCCTTTTTATCATGACGTGGATGCTATTCATGTTAGGTTTGGGATCTTTACTGAAATTAGAAATAGATAACGGCGTAAGCGTAACAAACAAACACATTTTCGTATTTATAAGATTATCATAAATTGACGTAGGATTTAAATACGTAAGTTTTAAGCAAATTAAAAATGTTATCAGAAGTACATTCCACGCTTTTATAATTGGATATATTTACGCTATTGTAATAAAAGAATTAGTATCGACTTACGGTTACAGGATAAGTCTGTAATTCAAACCTCAGTTACTAGCTGTGACGAGCAACCCGAGAGCCAATTTAAACAATGCATTTATGATGACTCAATATTTTAGTTTTATCGTTGACATGCGTTGAAATAATACAGTGAGCCGGTAATAAATGTTTTTCTTGTATTAAGTTGAATAGAAAAAAAATGTTTTCATCTCTTTGCCAGACAACCTCGTCTAGATTTTATTTGGGACAGACTGGGAGTTGTCATCTCTGACCTTTTCTTGTCACTTGTAGAGATTATATTGTTGTTGTACATATATCGATAGTTTGCGAATATGTTAATTTTAGAAAAATATAACGTAATTTTTTAATTCATAACTATTTTGTATATTATGGGTGAGCACACTTGTGTATTTATAGATACAAGAGCTATTCACTTAGCTCCCACGGTTGATCACTCACTAGCAATATATAGTATTAGTAATAACTTTTACAGTGTAAATGTGTAATTACGACTAGCAACACTTACCAGCAGGTGGCCCGTTGGCTTATCTATTATTGCCATAAATAAAAAAAGGCTGTGGAACTTCAATACATTGTACTTGTTTTTATACGTATACAATTTAGTAATAATGTTGATAAAGTTTATATAAATTGAATTCCATAATTTATTATATTAATATTATAAATGTGAAGGGCTTAGTAGGTTTGGATTGTTGCTGCTCAATTGCGTTCAAGTTGCGTTGCGTTTAGCAAATGTTATTTAATATTTAGCTAAGAAATTTAAATTATATTAAAATATTATTATTGAGTCATAAAACTCTTATTAAACAACGGATATTTTATATCCGTTTAGTAATTACGGATGAGACTATTTATTTCCTATAAACGTTGATATTAAATACTAATATTTTAGCATGAGATTTTATTACTAATAATATAAAGCCAAGTGCTGGTCGTTAAAAAAAAACATGATGAATCAATATTTATAAGAGAGCACTTCGTATAATTATTTACCTTTGTTTATTATAAACAAGCAATGTGTATAAGTGACTATTATAATGGACATTAAAACCTTGTTTGTCTAATGTATTTTTTATTGAAAACCGTTTTTACTCGTTTCCTTTGCGTATATTGTTTGTGTGGGACTAACCGACACGAATTGCTACGGAGTTCAAACTAAAACCAGTAGCAGTACCAGCGGTACCATCTTTGTGCGGCAATAAGGTCCCAGTGCTCCGAATAAAAACCGGATTTTTCTGGATAGGAGTTGTCGGGTACTCCCATTTGTCAGTGTTCCCTGTGTTTGTGCAAATACGTGTGCTCTATATTATTCTCGCGTTATCTTATCTCCGCTGAAGATAGCGGCCGTGGTCGTTTTCGGACAGGAGGATATTATTCTTATGATGATTTTGCCTGGGTTCTTAATAACCACGTAACAATAAATTATCATTATTACTCAAGCATATTATGTAATGTTATAACTTTAATTACATAATAAAACTGATTGCAAATACAAACTTAACTGTGATTAAATTCCATTTTTATTTTTTTAATTACATGATAATAATTATAATAAAGTTCCATTATACAAAAGAAAAACATAATGATTCTTGCTTTGGCTCTGTTTCAAATTTCGTAAATTCTGATAAATATGGCGTATTATAGCATCATACCTACATCCGGTTGTATTGTTTCATGCTCGTTCTAACCCTGAATATGATGTTATAACCATTAACATATCCTTATCCCTTTTATTTCGGGTCTGACAAAGTATAAACTGTATAAATAAAATATTAGGTAGAGCTAATAAAATGCTTCTGCTAGTGCATTGGTTTTCCGCCGCCGTATGGTTGGACAACAACACATACATTACTCTGATCCCGATGCAAGTAGCTAAAGCACTTGTGTTATGGAAAATTAGAAGTTAAGACGGTACCACAAACACCCAGCCACAAGACAACATAGAAGAATAATGAACTTTTTCTACATCGACTTGGCCGGGAATCAAACCCGGGCCTCGGAGTGGCGTACCCATGAAATTCGTCATTGTTGGTTGAGGTACTTATCAACTCGATTGATGGAGACCTTTTTGCTCTAACGTCATCTACTGGGATGAGGATGACTATATTCCAGTCTCTCAGAACCAGGCGGAAATTTAACGTTTTAATTTAAAAACTTCGATATACATATTTAAATGATATTTAATTATGCAATGTATTCATTATGCTTAGATTATAAAATTGATTCTGCAAATTTAGGAACTCATTTAATTTCGTCCTATAAATATATAATTTATCAAATGTTTTTTTTCATTATTTTTTGTGACATATATACGATGTAAATTAAAATGGCAATATCAATAAAAAAACTCTAAAAATCACGTTTTTATTGTTACAGCAATGAAGTTCCAGGAGAATCTATTGAAAACCATGATTCAGATCGAGAACACGTTTTTCGAACTGGGACGAACATGTCAACGGAACTGCCTTATAATATGCGACCGAGGAGCCATGGACGCTAGTGCATGTGAGTATTACGATGAGTCATTTGTTTTAGGGGAATTACGCTTATCGTCAATATTTGTTTTTTATTTTTATAAGAAAATTGATTATTATTTTCGGACTACGGATTGTGGTAAAATATGTTGAAGGTTGATAATCATAACTCATGAATCATAATAAACTAAATAAACCCATATGAAAGATGCACCCGTCCAAATGGGTTCATCAGACCGCAAGTGACCACCATCGCTCAGAACATTGGCACAGTCAGAAGTGGTATTGTAATCCACTTCATACACCGTTGGTGCACAACTTGTATACCATTAATTATACTGAGTCATTACAATATTTCATAATACACACACAATAATACACAATAATACATGATTGTACACACAGACGAGGCATAAAGCTGCATAAAGCTAGTAATAGAGTAGCATACCCACCTCGGTCATATAATTCTTATAATTCGATTTAAATTATATGCGAAATGAAAAGCTTATTTTCGCTCTTCGGTAAAAAAAAACAAAGTAACTTTTAAACTAATTACCTGATAAAAGAGAGATACTTACCTCACCTCAAACTCGTGCACTAAGTACGTTGCTCTAGTTAAAGTTTTTTTGAGTAATAAATTAAATATAAATATAATTTAATATAAAATCTACTTTCGGCTGATATGATTATCACAAATTGTTTTTATTGTACGTATACAAAGTTTTCTTATCTCAGTTTATTTGTTTTTAATTCAATAAAATCAATCATATATGCGTATTGGGAAAAGTGATAACGCAATTTAATTTAACAATAGCTATGTAATGTCACGCATGTTTATCATTTTTATTTCGATGTCCATACGTTTTAATGTGTGTAATGTCTTAGTAGTATTCGTATTCGTTTTACTTCGTACGTATATTACAAAATAATCATAGATATAGATAAGCTACAGACATAATTTATTTCCTAATCATCTACATGAGCAGAAATGTCACGATGACTAGACGTTGTAAATGCGTATACATATACTTTAAGTATATAAGGGATATTCAAGGTCAAAAGATAGAGCTTTTAGCTTAATGACATCTACGACGCTTTTAGGTGTCTCCGAGTAATGATGCGTGTCGTCGAGAACGTGTAATTATATGATTAATGGTATCAACATGCCACTTTGCCAACATATACGTTTTAATACTTTTTAGGGTTTATAACTATGTACATAGTACGGATTATTTTTAACGGTTTTACCTATATTTTAATATTTGATTATTTAAACAAAGCTTTTAATTTTAAAACACAAATCAGTAATGATAGAAAGAGACAAATCTAGTATTTTATTGAACAATCGCTAATATTTTTAATTGGATAGAGTTCTATTTATTCTTTGATAAAATAGTAAAAATTATACATATATAATTTATTATATTACTAGTTTCCGCCCGCGGCTTTGCTAACGTGTAGGGAGGGCTGCGGTTAAGACGCGTGTGTTAGGGATGAACCCTATGTGCTTTTTCAGACTAATCTATGTGTCATTTAGTTTTCGCGTTATTAACACACAAATATTAGCCATTAAAACTTTCGAATATATAATATTACTAAGATTTATTATTATTGTAAATATTTATGTATAATATTATTTATAATATAGACGTTGTTTCGTACGAATATTAAACTGTCCTGTCCGCCGTTTATATTTATGTTTATGTGATAGTACAGTAGACGGTCATAAAAGTTCAACGACATCTCATTTTTTTTTTAAATCAGTTATTTTTCTTAGTATTATAATGGCATTATAAACAGGTGCATGTTCAGTAAGTCGACCATATAAAATCAAAAATGCTTCGATTTGGAATAAACTTTTTGCATTACATAGCCCATTTATAAAATCGCGCCACGACCCATGGTAGCAGTAAAATACCGCTTTCGTGCTGCACCTAGGCATAAATATAGCCAAATAAATGATTTCTTTAGTTTTAGCATTTATAATTTTATTAATAACAAAAAACTACTATGTAATTTATGAACATGATCATTTCACGGAAATATCATAGATATTTTGAAAACATTTAGTGGAATTCAATCAATGGTCTGTTTAGAGCCATTGTTTAAGAGAAATTCTCATAATCACATGACGTGTGCGATGAAGGTTGATAGTGTCGTTTATATAATACATTAAATACTAAAAAAATCAAGCATTAAGAAATAAATATAATTTAATTTTTTTACCCATAAATGAATGTGTGAAATTATTCAATGGGATAATATAATATATAAAATGCTATCGGGATCGGTTAAAACTTAGCCGGTGCTTCGTTGGTCTGAGGGCTAGCTTATAAGAACGATTCTGTTTATACCTCCTATTGTTCTCTTGGACCCCATTAAAAAAATTAAAAGTAATGACAATTCAATGAATAATAAGTTAAAAAAATAAAACAGAATGATAAAAGAAGAATTCGTATAGACGATAAAAAGCGTGTAATTAGTACCTATTCCCAGATTTTCGTGCCATATTTAAATTAAACATTTTTTTTATTATGTATCTATTGTAATTGGTATGAAATGTCACTTCCTGTAGGTGATTTCTCCGTTATAATCTGATAAGCTATGGGAGCTTTATATTTAATTGAATTTCAAAAGTGTATATAAAAGTAAGAACCCTCTCGACTAAAGTATATTTCAAGACTTTTGTTATATATTATTCTTTAATTTAATTTTAACTAGTTTCGCCCGCGTGCTATAAGTCGTAGGTCGTAAGTAGTCTATGTCCTTTCTTCGAGTTCAAGCTGACTTCGTTCCATTTAGCTATGAAAGTAAGCGACACGAGTTACTTTTATATATATAATGATATTTATTGATTTTAGTTCTAGACTGTCATTATTATATTATTTCATCATTTTATATGCATGTAAAGAAAGCGATAGCTACAATGTTGCTTGTTTGTTATCGCACCAAATCTTTAATATTATAAATCTAGGGTTTGTTTGTTTGCACGCGATAATATCCCTTAATATATTCTTTTAAATAGTATAGTTTAAAATAAACTTATCCCGTTAGATAGCCCATTTATTGAGAAAGATTATATTTGCCGCTAAGACAGGAAGCGGAGCACTAACGTGTATTGCGCTTGAAACTCATTTCATTGTCCATCAAGTTGATAATCTAAAGAAAATCAAGAATTTTTCACGAACAAATTATGCAATTTCAATTATATAAAATAATTATGTAATTTATTATTAATATTTAACGTCATAACCTAGAATCGCGTGTTATTTATCTAAGAACACGTGCGTCATCAACGCATGATATATAGACATTTCTTTTATTTAAAAACAAGTTTAATAGCCAAACAATAGTTAAACAATTAAAGTAGAATTTATATTAATATAGAATAAAAATCTAGTTCACTTGAATAGTCCGCGAATGTCTATATATAATTTGCTTTGCCCTTTCTTCCCATTGAATTATGCAAAGGATTTCAAAGAAAAAGAGAAATTTTCTTTTTGCCACACAATATAGAAATAAACAAATAACGATTTTCAATTTTACGTATATTGTCGTCTGGTTAAAAAGTCAGCGCAATATACCTGAGTCGAATTATAGCATGTTATATTTACGATGCCTGATGCCAACCCTCCTTAGGAATGGTATTACGGGTTGGTTCCCTACCACCATAGAGATGGGTTCAACAAAAACTCCCGTCTTCGACTCTTAGCTCGGAATAGTCCTATTTAAATCTTATTGTTTTATATTTTATTTAATTTATTATCAAATAGCATACAGTAGTTATTCTAATATATTTATAAACAAACAAAATACCAATCGTAAGATATGTATTACGTGATGTCTGTATTTAGTAAGTGATAAAGATTAACTATTGTTTTACAGTTATATCAAAGGAAAAGTGGGAGGCGATGTTGAGCGCTAACAACTGGAACAGTGTTGAATTGCGGGATAACAGATACAACCACATCGTACATATGGTTTCTGCGGCTAACGGAGCTGAAGACTTCTATTCCACTGAGGTATGTACTGTAATATAAATAAAGGGCATTTGTATGATAATTTATGTCTGCGAATGTTGAATCACATTGTTGGGCAAGTTGATTCAATGCAGGTTTGTGTATACGTACACGTTTGGAACATTTTCATTTGACACATTTCTTCGCGAAGTCTTCATCGCGCGATGAATTATAAGCACATGAAAATTCAATAGTGCTTGTGTGCTTGTTGAATCGGCTATCTTCGGTTAACATTCACGTATTTTATTAACCACTGAGCCATCTCTCCTCTTGGTATTTATAAGGCCCTAAAATAACAGTTATTATGTATTCCGCAAAAACGACATTCGAAATAAACTAATATGTCATGCCAAAGTTATGATTAATTATATAATACTAATAATAATTTATTCATTTATAAATTATGTATTATGTTTAATGCATTCGCCGTAATCAATTTAAACACTTTTGTTCCATTTCAATGGTGTGTTTGTTGATAATAATGTACACTTCATTTGAATTAAACGTACTTATTTAAAAACTTATGATTAGCACATTTATGTTTTCCTCGCAAATGTAAGTTATGATTGAAATGAATTTCCTTATAATATTTTCCAAAGACAAGTGAAATAGCGATTACATGATACTTTCGATTACGATGTTTTTTTTTGTAAAGCAAGGTCAATATTATACACAAGCATATGTATATGAATATATATCGTTTTAAAATCTGATTTAATCTTATCATAGCAAAAAACTTTTCTGTATATCAATATCAAGGATTGGACACTTGTGATTTATATATAGTTTATATATTACATAATATACGCATAAATGATAAATTACACATTCAATGTAAGGCTGTTATTGGTAAATGTCACAGATTTATATGAAAGCCGTAAAGAGTAAAATAATAATCCAATATTAATCAATCTCAGGCTGAATAAAACAAATTAAATTAAGGTGAAAATTAGATTTTTTTCAATGTACACAAAATAAATGTATGAACTACTAAATTTACTGTTGTAATTTGTTTTGATGACTTCTTTTAATAAAATAATTGTACTTAAAGCTAGCTAGTTATTTAAAAAACAAAAAAAACAACATTTTTTGTAGAATATAAGTAAACATGAAAATAACGTAGTCATAGTGATAAGTGCGTTATAAAATCGTGGCGTGACGACTTCCTTTATACTTAATATAAGTTGTCTTACTAAACAATATATACACTATATTTTTTATTAGATCAGATATAAGAATTTAATAACTAAGGTATCCTAGAAGGAAATACTATCTGGATCTAACAACGTGTGCTTTCGTAACACGGAGACACCATTTCATAGTTTTGTACGATACTGATACTTATATAATAAATTAGAAGCTTAACAAATTAAGGTTCATACATATATTAAAAGGTGTAAAAAAACCATTCATAATGGTTCTTTATTAAATGTCACCAGCAAACGACTAATATGTCTTTTAAGAAATGTCTGTCGATCATTTCTATTATTAAAATTATATGTAATCATATTAATAAACGAAGTTTTACTTTGTATAGACTTTTTTCATGTGGTACAAAACGTGACTTAGACTCATGTAATATAAATACGTAACTTCTATATAACGATGATTGCTTTGTTGGCATTTATCATGTAGATATTATTTTCAAACCAAGGCTATGATAATAACTCATTTAACTGTAAACAAGTCTAATCCTATGAAATAAGTTAGATTTTATTGTAAATTCCTCTCGTAGATATTTACATTTGATACACGAATAATTTTATTTGATATTTCTATTAAAAAAATAATCAACAATTACTATGTTGTTATATGTGTCTAGATATCTGACTCGCTGTTAATTTTATAAAAACTTTTTTTTTTAAATAGCTGATACCGTGTGATGGATATATTTTTAGGGATTAGTATTATCGAACGGCAACTCCCACCATTGACGTTCCACTGGCCAACTGCCAATTTAATATTCAACGGCTTATCACACGCGTGACAATCAACGATTGATTGATACATATGAAATATTTTAGTAACTGGGATTTCGAATCAAATGTACGATACAATAAGTAGATTAAATGTGACAAATATACATCAAACCGTCTTATATAATCTGAGGAAAAACAAAACAAATGATAACTAGAGTTTGTCGTTAAATAAGAGATTAAGAGAAGGATTACGATAAATAAGACCTGTATCTTATATAAAATCTAGCTGGGATTTTAACTCATTAAGAATATTGTATTGTTCCTCACCTGATTCTATTTATAGTAATTTCATTACTCGTGTGACTACTAAATAAAGTATGCCAACTAAATTATTATTTGTATTATATGGGGATTGTCTCATACATGTGAATAATTTAATAATTATGGAACATTTCTAAATAGATTCGTTTTGACAGGATCATGCATGTCGTTCGGAGGGCGTGGAGCTCGCCAGGGAGCTGGATTACAACGCGGCAGCCGCTTGGATCGGACATCCCTATTTTGATGTCATCGACAACTCGACTGACTTCGACAAGAAGATGAACCGTCTGATCGCCTGCGTGTGCCAGCGGATCGGCATCGACACAGGCGACCGGCTCAACGTCAACTCCAAGAAACGCAAGTTCCTCGTCAAAAGTCCTCTCCGCCCAGATACCGAATTCCCGCCGTTCCAAGACTTCGACGTCGTACATAATTACTTACAGAGTGATTTCCGTAAAGCCCAAGTCAGGCTTCGCAAGCGAGGTCAGAAGGGCCACTGGTCTTATATTCACACTGTGAGGAAATTCCACCCCACGAACGGGCAGTCCGTAGAAGTGCGTACTCAGTTGACGCACAGGGACTACCTGAACATGCTACCGCAGCGCGACGATGCCCATTTCACGATATTTAAGAAACGCCGTTGCTTCATCTTCAACAATCAATATTACCAGTTGGACATTTATAGACAGCCAACGCATCCCAGGTGATATATTGTTACATCTTATCGCCTATATATATTGTATCTATGTATATATCCAAATATGCTTAAATGTGTTTAATAAACTGGTTCTCTTAAGGTTTTTGTCATTTACCCATATCTCTTGAGATGTTGGTGGAGGACTTATGATCAGGTAAATAATTAGGTGTTGTTTGAAATTAGAAAGCTGCTATCTATTTTATATATTTGTTTAAAATTTAATAAAATATATTTTTCTAAATACCTAAAATGTACTTTCCAGGTGTCGCGGCTTGGTACTTCTCGAAACATACAGCGCGGCCTACGATCAGGACGCGTTGTTAGCTTCTCTGCCAAAGTTCCTAACCATCGAGAAGGAGGTGACTGGAGACCCAGCGTATTCCATGTATAATTTATCTCTAAAAGAAGATTGGAAAACATCGAACAAGTACTACGCGGGTTCAGATTATAACGGTGGGTACACTTTTTTAAAACTATGCACTTTTGACGGCTTCTCTAAAATAAATAAGACTGTGCCATTCTCAGCTAAAAACTTATCTATTATCCAAAAAAATAACAAATAATTGAAAATATAAAATAGTAAACTATTTTTGCATGAATGATATTTAATATTTTATTTATGTTATTAAATTCCTCTTTATGAAAAGAAAATTTTATTTCCGTATTAACCATTATAATTTGTGCATGTATGTATTATATTTGTGTAAACTGGCGTAATTATGATTGAAACTAGAATAAATTAAAATTCCCTATTTGTTGTAGTAGATAATCCAGCTATGTTTATTGATACGATCATTTGTCGATGTATTTATTTTACCTAGTATGTGTTAGTGTTGTCTTTTAGTGCCACACTGGTGTTTTGCACTGACCTGTGTATATTTTATATCTCACTCCAGTAGTATCCCATTGTCGGGATTCCCAAAGATTAAAGATAAAATAACTTTACAGATACGAAAGCCGTCATTCTGGGACATTCGTACTCTGATATACTTACAACTGACAATTCCAGCAGTAGCAACTAATGTTGATCAAGAGGTTTTGTTTGAATGTGGACACTAACAATTTATACTAATAGTTTATTCTAGTGACTAACATAATTACGCCAGTGTCGATTGTTGTACGTTCTTGCGAGGAATAAAAGTCTATTTTGGTTTATCAGGGCAAGTAAAATGTTTAACAAATGGTCATGCCAATAGACTAAATGGCCACGAAGCTGATAAATTAAATGGACACGGTGGAGTAAAATTGAATGGACACAGCTGCAACAAGGTCAATGGACACGCCGGAGAGAAGAACCAAGTTTACAGCAGAATAAGTGGTCTCCATAAAATGAATGGTCATGAACAGACAAATGACACGGATTTAAATAACTTAAAAAATATAAACGGTGCGAAGCCAAGATCACCAAAGATTCCAAAGAAAGATGCTCTTAAGGTGTAAATTTGAAACATTTTAATGTCTATATTTAATAATATTTATAAAATTCCATTTTGCGACATTACAGTATACACCAAATCGTAAATTATACTTGTAGTTTAAGCTATATTATATCTGCGATTTAAAATTTTTAACATCTCTGTGTAACTCTCTGTATTTATCAAATAATTGTAAATGCCAAATAAAGCAACTATTTTTATAGTATTTCTTGACTGCAAATATTTTCTATAGATCATGCGTCAGTAAAATGTGCACATCTAATGAAATATTTCATCGATATAGAAACACTTAATATTGTTTGTGCCTTTTATATATCCATACAGTGTTGTATGTTAAATTACATTATGTAGTACTTAATATATTATATTGCAATAATATATTATGTGAAGTATTATTGCAGATTATATAAACTTCGTATTATGATTTAAGAAAAATGAAGCATTTTCTTTTAATAGAATTTAGTAAAATATTACATGTGAAATTATGAAACTTCTTGATGAAAAAGTTCACTTCATTCATTTAAATAAAATGAATTTCTGAATATATTTTATTTCTAGTATAGTAACATTCATAGTTGTAAGTGTTTATTGAAATTCACTAAACAAATTTTAAGACGTGACTTTATTTTTATTGAATGTTAGAATGTACTTAAAAAATCTTCAGATGTAATTTACGAAAGTATTTGTCAAAAGTAATATAAATCATTAGAAGCTGTAACTATGAACGATGTAGCTATTATATTATTTGGCAGGAGTCAATGTTAGTAGCACTGTTTTAATGGCTGTGCTATATAATTAAAATATTAGAGCTAATTCAGCTTTGCTAATTGTTGGCAACACCAAGCCAACACGATTGTTAAAAGTTGCACTTTATTATTTGCAGGTTCGTTATTAAGAGGTATTTTGTTTTACGAATAAACTTTTCAGGTAAATGTAATCGGATATATTAATTTTTATTGGAGAACTGCCATTTATACTTTTTTTTGTGCAACTTTATATTTCGGATTAAATCTCAAAATTATAAGTTTTCTACCACTTAGCACTGGTTCTCAAATAAAGAAAATGTGCGCCTGATAAATGTTTTATTTTATAGTTGCTTTTTCCTTCGCCTTCTTACTAATATCTTGTTTCATTGTGAATTAAAACCTATGTAAAATAAAAATACCTATATCACTAATCTTTTTTGAAGTTACTGATTGAGTTAACTCTAAAATATATCCGTTTTTTTTTTAAATAATTTATAAATGATTAGTAAGTAAACGCAATAAAATTTATTGGGAAATGACATGACGTCTGGTCACCTGAAAATTTATCCAAAAAGTAGTTTATGGATGAATTTTCAGGTCGAATCGAATTAATTTGGAATTTCTTAATAATCAGCTATGGTTCAGGGCGGAAATAGGCTACAAATATAAAGTATGTTTAACCACGTTTGTTTATTGTGTTTTAACCACGCAGTCGGGACTTGTCCAATGAAGCCTTACGATTGAGATTATAATATTATATTGAGGGTACAGTATTAAATTAAACAACCGATTATTATTCATACAAAAGAAGAAATGAATAAGAAAGTCATAAAACTATATCCATACCTATCTTCTTGTAAACAAATATCGAGTCACGAGCCAAATAATTAGTTTCAACAGTGCTGCTATTTTAGATATATAGTAGGTATTTCGTTACGATGTTCGTCTGACCGATTTTGGCCACGAAAACATTTTCAAGTAGACTAGCTACATTACTGAACAGGACTTTTTAGTGTACAAGTGCATAAACATAAGTTCAGCCAGAAATATCAAATAACATTTTTATTAACTCAACTAATGGTTTAAACTCAAGACCTCAAGGTGTACATCCTTATAAGCTATCTACTAGACCCGCTATACTGAACCTGTGGTTAGCCTAGCTTTTGTAAATGGGGGCGCTGGCATTGTCAGAGGCTATGCCAATTAAACCAATGCGGTTGTATGGGACTCCTGATTCAAGGTGTCACAAGCAATGCTTATAATTCAAACCCTTTTTTCAATGAGCTTCATAGTATCATATGCTTAAGAAATTTATAAGAAAAATAAAGTTTCCTTAATTCTTGCACTTGCTTTAAGTTAATTATTTTTTATGAGTAAAAGCAGAAATGTGATATGTTACATTTATTATTTTAATATCAGTTTACTTCTAGCAACCTGCCCCTGATTCACACGGGTGCTAAGCATAATTATTACATGTTTTTACCTAAATGAATGGATGTTGTGACATGTATTACCATAATCGAAAACAACTTTAGAGTCCCATTAATTTTTTTCTAAAATATGACGGCACTAGACCCATGTTTGGTTTAAGGAAAATATTTAAAAACCTATCTCAGCTAGTACTGAGGGAAAACATGCGAGAATAAAAATATAATAATAATTTTAACATTTATTGTTGCTATCTTTGATTTTCTGCTCCTTGTACATTTTAATAACTTTCTGGCCAGGAACAATTCCTTGAGATAGTCCAGGTCTTTTTTTCTTTTTACTTGCTTTAGTTTCCCAAACATCATCATCCGTTGCTGAAGAGGCTTCAAGTTCAACTTGAGGTGGAGGAGCTGATGTCATTGTGCCTGCTCCTTCACACACAACTGTTTTTAATTTCTAAAACAATGACATTAAATTTTTACACTTTTACTTACTTTACTTAAAAGTTATCACAACTACAACGATAAGTTACCTGTTTTTCAGCCTCTAATTCTTCATTAGACTTCTGTATATCAGAGTCATGTGCGTATTTACAATTATGCCCAAACCGACAGCGGCCTTTTCTATAGTTCCAGCATATTTTCTTGCCATTGATCATTTGAGTATTGTCTTTACCTGAAACCTTAACATTCATGGCCTATGTACTTGACGATTATATGTCATATTGGAAACATTAGTATGCCAATTTTTAACCAAAATTTAAACTATGGAATGAGTTTAAACATCAGTCATTAAATTTTGTTGTATTATTTTATATCCCATTTGTTTCTATATATTCTCAACTAACTTCAGCCTTCAGCCAAAAAGAAATATTGTTTTTTCTTATATAACTAATGTTTATTAATGAAAATATAACATAAAGATTAAATGTAAAAATAATTATTCTAAAATAGAAAGTCAACATATACCATTTTAACATGTTTCTCCAGTATGGCAGCTTTAGCTAATTCTTCCGCAACAAAGGGATTGGAAAAAACCGATGTGTGAAGGGTATTTTCTCCGAGAGTTGGTTTCGGTAACTTTGGTTTTTCATCATATTTCCGGTCTTCTACTGTTGTTCTAAAAAGTTTCAAGAAGTATAAATTAAACTTTACTTTTTAATTGTATTAACTGCGTTCGAAGTTTTAAAATAATTACTTTTCTTCATCGCTGCTGTCTTCTTCTTCTGTGCTGCTTGAAGACGAACCGTAATCTAGCAAAGCATTCATGTCGATTTCAAGTTAAACAAGTAAATATAAATTAAGAAACTCGTAATTCAAAGCTTTATTCTTTTAAATGAGGACGTGTTTTGTGCAGTTCAGTAAAGTAAAGTACTTATTTAAACAAATGCTAGTATTAGTGTAGTTGTTATAAAATATTATAATACAACATGAAACATTGAAAACTTGAATCGCGTTATAGAAATTAGAAAACGCGACTTCTTTCTTTTAGCTGTCATAATCATGACATAAGGTCGTTTACACATAATGAGCATAATATCGATATTTTATTGTTTAGTGATATTATAGCAGCGTTCTCAGATGTTTGAGGCTTTGAGCAAGTCATTAGATTAGACTGTAATAATTAAGATTGCTAATAAAATTATAAAAGGCAAACATCATTATTGAAATTTGTTTACGTTTATTTATAATTATCATCTTAGTAATAAAGTCAATTGTGAAATAAATATAAAAATAAAAACTTCTGAAAGATTTTGCTCTATATAATAAATGTTGTATTAGCACAAATCCCTATATTATTTCTTTAAGAATAAACTTATTAAAAGCTGTTAATTGTAAAATGAAAGAATATTATATATTTGAGACCACATCCAGAAAGAGTTTTGTATTTGGTAACCCAATTTCTTTAAATCATTTTTAAATAATCTGTGGTACCGGGTGTAATTGAAAGAGAAAGAAAATGTAGCTATTGCACACTAGTTCTTCGTAGTGACGGCGGCATCAATTTCTGAATTAATTACCATTTGTCGCAAAAACTGCGCGTCCTTTAGCTTTTCTAGACTAAAATCTTTGATTTTTCTTTGGATTGTGTCATATAGTTGTCTAAATGGCATCAGATGATGAAGTAGATGGATCTTTCGCAGGTAAAGGTTCGATTTACTCGATTTAGTTCCTAGCATGTCATAGGTAAGCCGCGAATAGCGGTATCATATGTTTACTTGCGGTAAGCAATTAAAATTTTGAAAAATTTCGGCTTTCATAGTGAGGTGCATACGAAAATTGATGATATAAAACAAAGTGATAAAAAGTGATATGTGATTAAGTGTTATATTGGCATATTTGTTATGATTTAGGTGTAAATATTTTTATGTGGCAGTTTGTGACAGAAAAGAACATGCATTATCCCCTCATTACTACTTAACAAAATGGACGCCGCCAAACAAAGGGATTAGTGACCTTATGGCTAGAAGTGCGCGTGCATCGCAAAAAATGATGATGCTCATGTGCTTGCTAAGGTGTGCAGGTGGAAAGCATAGTGACTGGTTTGACCACTTTATTGTAAATATTTGTTGCAGGCGACGAGGACGTGGAGGAAGGTGAGGGTCAAAATGATAACTCAGGAGAGAGTGATGAAGCTCCTCCAAAGGTGATTATTTGAAAAACTTATAATTTTTTTTTTCAAAATTCTTTTAAATTTTACATACGTACTTATAAGTTACATGTATCACATTTTAATTAATTTTATTTATATAAATAACCATTGTTAAAATTCAATTAAACATACTAGTAATTGAACTCTTAACAAGAGAAAAAAATCTGCAAAAAGAAAAACATTTTTTAAATAACCATAATCGAGAGAAAATTATGGTTAATATTGTTAAATAATCGCATAATTTATAACAATTATAATATATGTTATCATGATAATAAAATTTTAAAATATAATATATATTGATCAACCTTAATTTTATCCTTGCATTATTTTGTAATAGGAGGATGATGACTATTCTCCAGAAGATGGCAGAAAGAAAAAGAAAGGAAAAAAAAGAAAAGCCAGAGGGGAAGAAAAAAAAGGAAGAAAGAAAAAGAAGAAGCGCAAGAATGAAAGTGAAGAAGTAAGTATTAGTTTTTTTTTTTATTAATTTACAAAAAGTGATGACTATGTTTATAATATATTGACACAGAATTTTATCACATCATCAATTTTTTAGTCATCACTCACATCTTTACTATCTTGTCTATAGAGACTATCTTATCTATCTGTTCTTAAATATCTATTTTAATAGAAATAATCAATAAGTGTCTCAAATAAAAGTAATTCATAAATCATTTTGTTCTTTGTGAATGAATAACTATGTATTTACAATGTGTATATATCAAGAAATTGAGTAAGAAAATAAAAAAAAAACAAAAATTAAATTTTATTAAGTTTTTTTGGTAATCAGCATTTTGTATGACCCAAATCTATGTAAGCTTAATTAAATAATTAGGTTAGTAATATTTAAATGAGATCTAATAGCAATTAATAATAAACTCACAAAAAGGATTGTCTACAGAATTGTATGTATAATAAAAAAAAACTCAATTGTAAATTTATCAATATAAAATGGATTAATTTAATTTAAAAACAACATTGGATTTAAAAATAACATTATTATTAATAAATTATCACATATTGCACTAAATTCTTGTCGATATATTTAAAATATAATAAATATATTTAGGTCAAAATTTCTGTATTAATGATCCTTTTAACATAATATACTACTACACAATGTAGTTTGTGTTGTGAGATGTTTATATTCATCATAACTTTTATGGTGTGTTTTTTCCATGTTAGTATTAACTGATTTATTATGAGAAGGTACCTAGTACTTACTCAGGTGGGTTTGCACAAATTCCTACCTTCAAGTATATAAGTATTATAAGTTTTATATAGATTACGGAACTTTTAGCTCCTTGAACGTTTTTATGAGGAGGAGTATTATCCTATATAACTTTTCTTTTTAATTAAAACAAGTAAAAAGGCGAAGGATTTAAGAATTTATCGACGTGGTTATTGAAAAAAAATGTAATTGAATAATTCGTAAAATATATCGTTTTTATTAAGTCACCGCCGTCGCAAGAGATGCCTACGCTGTAATGACGCATATTGTGTTGTTAGTTTCCGTCCCCGGTTTCGCCCGCGTTCAGGGTGGGGCAAGTGTTAGGTGCCCTATATTCTTGTACCCCTGACAACATGCATGCAAAATTTCATGAGTATCAGTTGACTAGGAAAGTGAAAGCGTGACAAACCAACTCAGTTTCGCATTTATAATATTATTTGGGATATTTAGATTCTAATGACTGAGTCTTATTTTTAACCTGAATAAAAATAAAACGACGCGATTTATTCCCCTTGATTAAAATATGTAGACTAATGTAGATCCCAACAGAAAATAATTGTAATGTTGTTTCATATGAATTATTACAATTAAAAATTTGATACGTGTGAAAAGGATTTACTAAAATCTTGTACTTGTATTTATATTTAGCACTCTTACTAAGCTTTTAACAAGACGTTTTGATTCGATTGTTATCTATCCAAAAATTTATCATAAAGTATAAAAATTTGTTTGTTCGTATGTACTAATTGAAGTAATAACCCAATTCAATTTTTTTTGTTCTCCTGAGTTCTATAAATTATGTGTATATCATATAATTTACTAAATTTATACGTGAAAAGCCACCCGGGTCGCTAGTAAAAAGTAAACAATAGAATTTGCTAGAATGAAGCGGAATATAGAATATTCTCTGTCATAATTAAGAATGTCTGATAGAACAACAAATATATGTTTAAAAGGCATTAATTATGTTTTTAGGTTAAATATCATCATTCATCAAAAGCTTTACCCATAAATGTTGTTTATGAAGTGATACATTAAAAAAAGCAGTGTCTTCTTTCGAATCAATGATGTAGGAAAGAGATAAAACTGATTAGTGTTTAACTTAACATCCATATAATATAACGCAAGTTAGTGTACATTCACACCGAAGTTCCGTATTTACAAGAACGCTTTTTCGACGGATCCGTCGCTACTCACTACTGAAGGTTATGTTCACACCGTTTTTACTGAACCACTGTATATGTATATTTTGTCGGATCGATATTTTTATACGATTTGGATTGTTGTTTGTGTGATCTCACTCTAATAATCACATACGCCATCGCTAAAAAAAAACGTATAACATAAAACGGATCGCCGTGTGAATGTAGCCAAAGCCAGTAAATCTTATACTAATTTATAAAAAACGTAACTTATAAATCAGCATACCGATTATCCTAAAGTAAACTATCAAAATGAAAATATATTTCGTTCTAGTAGACTGTTTATGTTACCTCTAAATCGTCAACAACTGGCTTATGTTGAGTGTAAAGCTTTCAAGGGTTCAGATATATCATACTTCGTCTTATCAACCGGTAAGACGAATTACTTATTTCTGAACCGTATTTCTCTAGTTACTGTAAAAAAAATATTTTTTTTTTACATTAGCGCTATGTAAACCTAATATATCCCTGACGAGAATAACTCTGACGTAAATTTTTTGATTATTTTGTTGATTATTGCTCTTCTCAAATAGTTCTAAGAACTTACACCACACTTTACACCTGTATATCATAATAATTACACGTAACAAAAAAAAGACCCGCTGAGTTTCTTTCGCCGATTCTTTTCAGGTCAGGGTATTTTCTTTTCCGAAGTAGGTAAGTGTTTATATTTGAATAAATGAATTTGATTTTATAACAAAAAAAATATCAATTATTTTAGTTTGTGTAAGTCGTTTATATTATAATGATCCATTTTCAGAATATTATTTAATATTCACGTTCACAATAAAGCTTTATTTTCTTCATTTGTCATTCAAGTCAGCAATCTCTTATCGATTTAGTGCCAAAATTCAAAAATTACAGGGTTAATTTTCACTTCATCTTACAGGCACTCTTAATGAATATCGTGTCGTGATGTACCACAAATTTTGCCGATTTATTTAACAGATAACTTATTAGTCAGTTAATTATAAGAAATTATCAAAATTTCCAACCGTAGAAATGTTTTTCTTTAAGTTCCACAAGAAATCTAACCATTTACTTTGGACGCTGTGCAACGACGGGGCGGCGGGCGTATTATGTAATATTTAATAATTGACTAAAACTCATATAATTACAAACTTTTGAAAAGAGCTCAAACCTATGTTTATGCATTTTAGAATAAATAATTATCATAGTAACCTCATCACATACGCCACATTATTTAACGTGAATGATCCCCAAAATGTAATTTAACGGCTTAGAATTGAAGATTTAAAGTAATATAAGAATTCTCACCAGGACGACGACTTTGGCGCGGAAGTCGAGGCTGAAGGTGACAGCGATTACGCGCTAAGCGCGGTGTCGTCGAGCAAGAAATCTCGCAAAGGGCGAGGAAGCAAACATAATACTTCGACTCCGGTTGCGTCTGATTCGGGTTCTGGTAAATATTAAAAACTTATCTTCGCAATTAAGCGTCAATAGCGAAATGGTTTACGGGCCGCCTAGCGATGTAAAAGATCACAGGATCGATCTTGACCCATTGAGCTATTATTGTCCCCACTCCTAACACAAATGATAAGCTTAATAGAAGGGATAAATAGGAATATTAGTAAATTCATTCATTAATTTGGGGCATTGCTGTATTTTATTTTATATATATTCTTTATTGCACTTTTAATCAAAAAAATAACCTTAATACCTATTAGCTGTAACAATTAGAAACAGTTAGCAGCCTTTCCGTACCAAACTGTACTATTATTTTTGCTTTGTTAATAGATCATAACTTTTATTTTAAAAATAAATTTTTGTTACAACTAAGTTCCAATTAGCATATAATTAAAAATATTTATCTATTAATATGCAAAAGTACTCAGACATAAAAATATACATTTACATAATTATAATTTGTAAAATGATTACAATTTTTCTTTTATCTATTTAACTTACTTTATAAACATCCTTGTATTACTAAATATTTACATATTAAAGTAATATGTACTTTACTAGTTTATTTATTAATTAAATTCTAAATGTTGTGACTTATGTAATTATTGTTACCTCAATTTGTTTTGAGATGTAATTTGTATGTTAATATCTTCATAAAAATAACTAATTATTAATAAATTTTGCTGCCTTGACCCAAAATATAAAGTAATTGTTTGAAAATTATCTAATTGAAATATTATAATAATAATGGCAATATATATTTTTTTATTTGTATTGGATTCAACTGGATATAGAACCATTCTCTATTATAAAATTTTAAGGACATTAAAATCAACTTGATTTATCAAAGAATGTTTAAACCATTAGTTGTGTAGATTTATTAAGGTATTTTTAAATTAAATATTTAAAATATTTGATGTTTGAGTTATTTATATGATTGCCAGGTATGCCCACTGTTGAGGAAGTATGTTCTTCATTTGCTCTCACGGATGTTAACATTCAGTACTCAGATGCTGATCTCGAAAATTTAACCAGTTACAAGTTATTCCAACAACATGTACGCCCTCTTCTTGTCAAGGAAAATCCAAAGGTAAGTTCATCATTGATTTTCCTCAGAATGATAAAACTTAAAAGGGCAAGGCGAATGTCTTGACTGATTCGTGGACGAACCGCCCTGCATTGAGGCCTATTGCTTTCACTCATCTTAAGGAGAAATATATATTAAACAAATTATATTAACCAAAAAAATTAAATAAATCTGAAACTTAAATAAATAAATGAGCATATTTATCTATCTGATAATCTTTCTGTAATGTCAAATTAAGAAAAAATCTGGATATCTGTGTAATTTCTTTTTCTTTATTAGGTACCTGTATCAAAGTTGATGATGCTAGTAGCAGCTAAATGGCGATTATTCTGTGAAACTAATCCACACTTGGACGGTGGCAGTCAGAACATGGGTTCTGAAGAGAATACAAACACATCTACTACGTCAGATTACGTGCCTAAACGTCCTGGACGCACCCCTAAAGAAGTAAAGGTGATTTTATTACAAATGCCATAGAGTTCCCTATATTTTCAACTCTTAATAAGAGAAATAACTTTTTTTTTAATTTTTTTGTATACAACTTAGTTTATTTTTTACCTTATATCATATCACATTTTAAATGGCAGATTTAAAAATGTAATTTGAAGACTTACTCAAAGTAAATGTTTTAAATAATTACTCGATTTTCAGATCGAAGACTCTATCGAGGAGCCCGAGGAGGAAGACGATGAGGGAGTGAGCGACGAGGGCACGCCGGCTCCTCGCAAACGCGGTCGTAAGCCCAAGCACACAGGCACGCCACGCGGCAAGCCCGGCCGCAAGCCGAAGGTTCCTACGCTCAAAATCAAGTTCAGCAAACGGAAGCGCACCAGCAGTGTGAGTACTAGCTACTGATGAAATTAAAGAACTCATATGGTGCCACGTGTAAAATGTTAAAAATTGCCGTACCCCTTTTCTTGGAGTGTTCAAAACAGGCTAGACAGTAAATAGAACAATGGCGCTTTATTCATGATGTAATTATAAAAAAATATATATTTATAAAACATGTTTGATTATTTTCATAGGAGGAAGATCAAGAAGGGAGTGCAGGTGCAAATACAGATTCTGATGCAGAGTTTGAACAAATGCTGGCTGAGGCCGAGGATCCTAAGCCGCCACCAACTAATACAGAAGAGGCCCCACAACCGAAAGAGGAAGATCCTAATGTTCCAGTTAGTATACTAAATAATCACCGCAATCTGATCAGAACAATTTATTTATCTGTTATATATTATTAAACATATACTTATTTTATAGCAACAACCAAAGAAGAAGGCTAAGACCAAAATCGGAAATAAGAGCAAGAAAAAGAAGAAAATGAAGACAACAAATAAGTTCCCTGATGGTGCTGAAGGAGAGCAGGAACATCAGGACTATTGTGAGGTGAGAATTCATATAGTAACTAGTTGTTACCTGTCTGGCTCTAAAAAAAAATCAATATATCTTTTAATAGTCTTACACCTATACGAACTTTTCATATTATTCTTCGATATAATATATAAAAGTGTCATTTATTTGTAGGTTTGTCAGCAAGGAGGCGAAATTATTCTCTGTGACACATGTCCAAGAGCATATCACTTGGTGTGTCTTGATCCAGAACTAGAAGAGACACCGGAAGGTCGCTGGTCATGTCCTCACTGTGAGGCTGAAGGCAATCAAGAAGAAGATGATGATGAGCATCAAGAGTTTTGCAGGTAAGCTACATATATTATAAACCTAAAATATTGACTTAATTTTATTTACAATTTAAAGGAGAGTATTTAATGTTATGTGTAATTACAAATAAAGTTAATGTTATCTTTTGTAAATAATAAAATGAATATAGTAATAATAATAATAATTTCTATTATAGAATTTGCAAAGATGGGGGAGAGCTTTTGTGTTGTGATTCCTGCCCGTCGGCCTACCACCGTTTCTGTCTTAATCCACCTTTAGATGAAGTTCCAGATGGGGAGTGGAAGTGTCCTCGATGTAGTGTGAGTTTATATATAAAATTACAATATTAGTAGCAATTTCCTGTTATAAAACTGAAGCTCTTTATACTATACTGTAACATTATTTTTCGTCATTTTCAGTGTCCACCACTAGATGGTAAAGTGGCGAAAATATTGACATGGCGATGGAAGGAACAACCGGCAAAATCAAAGGCACCACGTTCAAGAGAGTTCTTTGTCAAGTGGCATGAGCGTTCCTACTGGCATTGCAGTTGGATATCTGAGATACAGGTGAAATAAATTAAAAAAAATAATAAATATAACAATAGTTACAAACTTCTTAATAACACCCATAAGAAATATTTGTTTATTAATGCATTTTCGTTTTAATTATTCCCAGCTGGATGTATTCCACCCACTTATGTATCGTTACTACATGCGCAAATCGGATCCTGAGGAGCCACCTAAATTGGAAGAACCATTGGAGGAGCGTGAAGGTCGAAGAAAGCGTATGAAAAACAAAAATGGCGTTGAACAAGACTCTGATGAAAAAATGTTGGAAGAAAAATACTACAGGTAACAATGCAAGACACACATATTTGTTATTATGGATTACTATTTTGTGTATCTACCTATTTTGTATTGTGTGCCTTACTGTTACTTACTAAAACTAAAATAAATAAAATTAAGGGAATGGTTGAAATATTTTTTAATGATCTTTTCAGATATGGCGTAAAACCCGAGTGGTTGATAGTACATAGGGTGATAAATCACCGCACATCACGTGACGGTACTACATTCTTTTTGGTAAAATGGCGGGATCTGTCGTATGATCAGGCTACATGGGAATCAGAACACGAAGACATTGCTGGATTAAAGTGTGCCATGGAATATTATCAGGTACATATCAACTGAAAGTTTTTATTAATATACATTAATATAATGATAAAATGAAATTAAAAGTTTTATAAATAAAATTATGGTGTTTTAGGATATGCGTGCATTCATCACTTCTGAAGGTAAAACTAAAGGAAGCAAAGGCAAGAAAGCTGGTCGCAAAAGCAAGAACAAAGACAACATTGATGAAGATGAGAGTAGTAGTGGATTACAAGTTAAAGGCAGGAAGTATAACCCACCACCAGATCGCCCAACCACAAATCTCAATAAGAAGTATGAAGATCAACCACCATTTGTATATGAAACTGGAATGCAGCTTCATCCATACCAGTTGGAAGGTCTTAACTGGTTGCGGTACTCTTGGGGCCAAGGAATCGACACTATTCTTGCTGATGAGATGGGTCTCGGAAAAACTATTCAAACTGTTACATTCCTTTATTCTCTATTTAAAGAGGGTCATTGCAAAGGACCTTTCCTTGTTTCCGTTCCATTGTCAACAATCATTAATTGGGAGAGAGAATTTGAGTTGTGGGCTCCAGATTTATACTGTATTACATATGTTGGTGATAAAGATTCCAGAGCCGTTATACGCGAGAATGAACTTACTTTTGACGATGGCGGGAACAGAGGTGGAAGACCTTCAAAAATCAAATCTCAAGTGAAATTCAATGTTCTCTTAACTTCATATGAACTTATATCAATTGACTCGACTTGCCTAGGATCTATTGAATGGGCTGTCCTTGTTGTGGACGAAGCTCACAGACTAAAGAGTAATCAGTCTAAGTTCTTTAGGCTTCTCGCTGGATATCACATTAATTACAAACTTTTACTGACAGGAACACCATTACAGAACAATCTGGAAGAATTGTTCCATCTCTTAAACTTTTTAAATAAAGACAAGTTCAATGAACTAGCTGCTTTCCAAAATGAATTTGCAGATGTTTCGAAAGAAGAGCAAGTGAAGAGGCTTCATGAAATGTTGGGTCCGCATATGTTGCGGCGGTTAAAGGCCGATGTATTGAAAAATATGCCTGCAAAATCGGAGTTTATTGTGCGTGTTGAGTTGTCTCCAATGCAGAAAAAATATTACAAGTATATTTTGACTAGAAATTATGAAGCACTGAATCCAAAGAGCGGCGGTCAGACTGTGTCCTTACTTAATGTGATGATGGACTTAAAGAAATGTTGTAACCATCCATACTTGTTCCCTGTAGCAGCTGAAGAAGCACCTCTTGGTCCCCATGGGAATTACGATACACAAGCTTTAATTAAAGCTTCCGGAAAGCTTGTTCTTATGTCCAAGATGTTAAAACAACTTAAAGAACAAGGACACAGAGTCCTTATATTCTCTCAAATGACAAAAATGTTAGACATTTTAGAAGATTTCTTAGAAGGCGAAGGATATAAATATGAAAGAATTGATGGCGGTATCACAGGAACAATAAGACAAGAAGCTATTGATAGGTTTAATGCACCTGGCGCTCAGCAATTTGTTTTCCTATTATCAACTAGAGCTGGTGGTTTGGGTATTAATTTAGCTACTGCTGACACTGTAATTATCTATGATTCCGATTGGAATCCACATAACGATATTCAAGCGTTCTCACGAGCCCATCGTATTGGACAAGCCAACAAGGTCATGATCTATCGATTCGTAACTCGTAACAGTGTTGAAGAAAGAGTTACTCAAGTTGCTAAGAGAAAAATGATGTTAACTCACTTGGTTGTACGCCCTGGTATGGGTGGGAAAGGTGCTAATTTTACGAAACAAGAATTGGACGACATTCTTAGATTTGGTACAGAAGAGCTTTTCAAAGAAGAGGAGGGCAAAGAAGAAGCTATTCACTATGACGATAGGGCCGTTGGAGAATTGCTAGATCGTTCCAAAGAAGGTATCGAACAAAAAGAATCTTGGGCTAATGAATATCTTAGCTCATTTAAAGTGGCTAGCTATTCGACCAAAGAAGGAGACGGAGAAGAAGAAGTCGATACTGAGATTATAAAACAGGAAGCTGAAAATACTGATCCAGCATATTGGATAAAATTACTTAGACATCATTATGAACAGCATCAAGAAGATCAAGCAAGAACCCTTGGTAAAGGTAAAAGGGTAAGAAAACAAGTTAATTATAACGATGGTAGTGTTGCACAGACCGAAAATAGAGAAGATACTACATGGCAAGAGAATGGCTCTGATTACAATTCTGATTTCTCTCAAGGTAGCGAGGATGACAAAGAAGATGACGATTTCGATGAAAAGAATGATAATGGAGATTTACTTAGTCGTCGCAGTAAGCGTCGACTTGAAAGACGTGAAGAAAGAGACAGACCATTACCACCCCTGCTTGCTCGTGTTGGTGGAAATATGGAAGTTCTTGGTTTTAATGCCCGACAAAGAAAATCGTTCCTCAATGCAATTATGCGATATGGTATGCCGCCTCAAGATGCGTTTAACTCGCAATGGTTAGTCAGAGATCTTAGAGGAAAATCTGAACGTAATTTCAAAGCCTATGTTTCTCTATTTATGCGACACTTATGCGAACCTGGTGCAGATAATGCAGAAACTTTTGCTGACGGTGTTCCAAGAGAAGGATTATCAAGACAGCACGTATTGACACGAATCGGTGTCATGAGTTTAATTAGAAAGAAGGTACAAGAGTTTGAACACATCAATGGATATTATAGCATGCCTGAATTAATTCGTAAACCAGTAGAACCCGTAAAGATTGCCGGTGCAGAAAGTGCTGCTCCTAGCCCGGCTCCTTCTACAGCCACACCTATTACTTCAGCGGCGCCCTCACCAGCTCCGACGCAAATAACTCAAGCATCTGGTCAAGCACCTACACCAGGTGGGTCAGAGAAAGATGAGAAGGAAGAAGCTAAAGATGAAAAATCTGACTCAAAAGATAGCAAAGAGAAAGACAAAGATGAACCCATGGATACCAGTGATATTAAAGAAGAAAAAGAAAAACCAGACGATAAGGATTCTACAAAAGATATAAAAGAGGAAATAAAAGACGAAAGACGTATGTCTGTAGATGAAGAACCTTCAAAGGAGGAAGAGAAATCGGAGAAAAAAGAAGATAAAGATGAGAAAATTAAAGAAGAGCCGAAAGAAGATCCAGATAAAAAGGATGACGCGAAGAGTGATAAGGCTGAATCAGAAGCTTCAGAGAAGCCTAATAAAGAGGAAAAGAAAGAAGACGATGATGATGACGTAGTACTCGTTAAAGAGGAAGAAGATCTCAAAGTAGAGCGCCGCAAGTTTATGTTCAATATAGCTGATGGTGGTTTTACAGAATTGCATACTTTGTGGTTAAACGAAGAACGTGCTGCTGCACCTGGTCGAGAGTATGAGATCTGGCATAGACGGCATGATTACTGGCTGTTGGCTGGTATTGTAACGCACGGCTATGGGCGCTGGCAAGACATTCAAAATGACTTGCGATTTGCCATTATAAACGAGCCTTTCAAGATGGATGTCGGCAAAGGCAACTTCCTTGAGATTAAGAACAAATTCTTGGCTCGAAGGTTCAAGGTAAATATATAAACTCATATATGACACGAAATGTTATTATTCTGTTGAATCGATAGGATGCAAAAAGGATACTACATAATAAGTACAGTTTTTATATTTAACCTATGAGGGCTTAGAGATGCCACTAAATACACTTTACTACACAGTTGATGGCTAATTATCATATTTGCTAAATTTTATTTTTTATTATCAGCTATTGGAACAAGCGTTAGTTATCGAAGAGCAGTTGCGGCGTGCCGCGTACTTGAACCTGACGCAGGACCCCAACCACCCCGCCATGTCGCTCAACGCGCGCTTCGCCGAAGTGGAGTGTCTCGCGGAATCGCACCAGCATCTCAGCAAGGAGTCGTTGGCGGGTAATAAACCAGCCAACGCCGTACTGCACAAGGTATGTGACCAATCTTTTTGTTCTTATTTTATATGATATTTTGATTTTGATGTCGGAGATAATCAAATAGATGAAATAAATTAATTAATAATACTGGGTTTCAATATATATGAGACAAAACATAATCAATGAATGCTGTTTGTACACTCAGGTGTTGAACCAGCTCGAGGAGCTACTGTCTGACATGAAGTCGGACGTGTCCCGCCTACCCGCCACGCTGGCGCGCATCCCGCCGGTGGCGCAGCGGCTGCAGATGTCGGAGCGCTCCATCCTCTCGCGCCTGGCCGCCACCGCTGGCAACCCTGTGCCTGCAGGTAACAGCTTTGTTTGTTGCAAACACTTATAAGACTACAAATCCTGGGTTAACTCAGTATTGATGGGATTTTCAGTCCTGAAATTGATACCGAGGGTTCTGCATTTGAACTATGTTGTATAATTCTGATAATTGTAGTGGGACAGATTTTTTTGTGAAAATACTATCTAACTATAATAAGCCTCTGACAAAGTATGCTAGAACTTGAGATTAGCCACCGCAGCCTTCTGGGCCTGGCCTTCTTTGGTAATATTTTACTGTATTGATAAAATAATTATTTTAATTTTTTACACTGGAATATTGTTTAGACTGACTGAAAACATTGGTATGGAATATTAGTAATGTAACCGTCCACGTGTTCGGCAGCTCAAATGGCGCAGTTCCCGGCCGGGTTCGGCGCGGGCGGCTCGCTGCCGGGCTTCTCCCCCGCGGCCGCGGCCGCCGCCAACTTCACCAACTTCCGCCCGCAGTACTCCGTGCCCGGACAGCCCGCCACACCCTCGTCTAATGTACGTTTCATATGTCGCATATAGGCTTAGTCCATAATTATTATGATGTAAATATATTAGTAGTTTTAAGTGTACTACCATCGTTGCTAACCTTTTATTTTTATTTTTAGAAATCATAAGCCTACGGTAATAATTAATTGACAAGAATCAAGTTGACATAAGCGTGCAGGTACGTAAGGTTGCATTCTTTTAATTTGTTTTTGTTATAAAATATAAATATTGTTTTATTTGTTTCAGTGACCGGCTTGGGCATCACGCTTAGACGAATAATTTAGATTTAAGCTTTTCCAAGATTCCTGTTCCACCTTGGGTTTGAAGTGATATAATTAGTGATTAGTGCAGTTATGTTAGGTAACATAATATTACGTCATACTAGAGCAGAACTCTCACAATATTATTTATTTCATCCTGATCTGTATGAATCTTGTTTTACTGCGTAAGTGATTGTGGACTTATGAAATCTTTATTTTTAATTTACCAAAAATGAAAATTGAATAAATCATACAATTACGTAAAAATTGTTTTATTGTATTTTTAAACAAGCAACGAAATACAAAAAATATTCCTTTAACTTCATGATTTAACATTGGAATAATAAAATACACACAGAATAATTGTACTACAACAGGCGGAAGGATTACCACGTAAACGTATCGTCTTCTGAATTATATTTAACACTGTCCAAAGATTTCACAGAATTTGGATCAGACGAACAGAACAATTGCAACATATCTTCATTAATGCCACAGTCTGATAAGTTTTCTTTATTAAAAGCTTTGGTAAAATGGTTTGGATCATTTTCATTTGAAGCCTCATCTGTAATAAATTAAATATGATAATTAGTTAATCAAATGTAGATTATTATTATATTTTCTTAACTTTTTAAGTTACTAATTTATAATTTGGGGCATAATGCATAACGCAGTTTTCGTAAATTTTGAATTAAACTAACCTTCTGCCATTTTTTTTGCTGCCCATGAAAATGCCAATGTAGGTTTGTGATGAGCGAATGTAGCGCTAAATTGCGCAGAAGTGCTCGTCTTGAGTAAGTTAAACAGAGAATGCACCGTCGTCGGAAGGATCGGTCCTCTCAGTTCTATAGAATAGTATTTCTTGTTGTCTGAGTATATAATATTCTCTCGAACCTAAAAATGTGCATCAATCAATTGGTAAATTAATAAATATCTGGTAACACTTTTTGTATATCAAAGATTCTATAATGTTCTAAATTAACGAAGGTATGATATAAAATATTACTAAATGAGATTAAGAAAGGAAATGTGCGAACATATTACATGCGCTCTAAGTAAAGTTGAACGTTTAGAAAGAGACAAATGGAACTAAGTATCAAAGAGTAGATCACCATCACCTTCAAGGACTGCAGCGTCCCGCCGTGGAAGGCGGTGGGCGCCAGCAGCGTGGGCGGCACGCCGGCGAAGGGCCCGGCCGGGCTCACGGCCGACTTGCAGTTGAGCAGGAAGTTGAAGAGCGCCTGCGCGTCCGCGCCGCGCACGCACACCAGCGACTCGGCCGCGCTGTCCACGCTGCTCTCGGCCGACGCGCACGCGCGCGCCTGTCGGCAGCGCCGCGTGGCAAGACTGACTCATGTGACACGATACTTTGAAGCGCACTTTTTAAATGTCATAAGTTATTGTTAGTAGCCGTTCAGTGTGAAATTTCAATTTTTTTCTTTGATAATACCTAAACTGCTCCTTTTAGAATTGATCAAAAACGGAATGTTACTTGGGTTTTCCATTTATATCCAAGTGGTACGAGTGAATTATTTTCGGATTTTTTAATACCTGTACCAGTGGTGATTCATATTTAGAATGCCGTACATACAGAATAAAATCCATTTTCCTAATCGAAGTTAGGTTGATTTACAAAAAAAAATGTGTTCATGCGCCGCTGACAGTATTAAGTACTAATGAGGATAAAAATAACGCGTACCGTAACAATTAAAATTTTGACTCCTCATCGTCCCGATTTAATGACATAATAAACATAATAAAAGCTATCAATTAAAATTTACTTTATATTCGATAAAATATCATTAAATAATTAGAACGTACGATAGAGTAGTCAATAAAATAAAAAAAAAAACATTTTTTTTTTCTTCTGGACTAATAAGAAGTTAGAGAGATCAGTTGTTCGAAACATTGCTGTAGATATGCATCTGCTGCATGTAGATATTATATGTATAGCTTTATATATTTTACTGAAATGGATCGGATACCTAGCGATCTATCTTATTAAAAGATAAAAGTTGTGGTCTGGTTACAATTACTATGAGTTGTTAGGACGCGTGCACCTTAAACGATGATCTCAACTTCGAATCCAGGCAAGCACCACTGAATTCATGTGCTTAATTTGTGTTTAAAATTCATTTCGAGCTCGGCACTGAAGGAAAACACCGCATTGGAGCAGCGTGGTGTAATAAGCTCCAAAGCCTCCTCAAAAGGAGATGAGGCCTTAGCCCAGCAGTAGGACATTAAAAATCTGCTACAACAATTACTATAAAATAATGTTGGGAATGTTTGATTCGGCATCGTATAAAAACAATGTAAGTAAATATTATACAGCTATTTAGAAAAAACAAGTATCATAGAACACATTACGCAGCTTTACCTGCGCGTTGTTAATTTTCTTAATTTCTTCCGTTTCTAGGCCCATCTGCGAGAGAAACTCGTCTGGGTCTTCTTCATCACCTGAACAGTTTTTCTCGTTATTTGCATCGTCCATAGTATCATAGCAGCTGTCAAACGACGTATTTTTAATGCGTTCTTCTTCTGAATTATTGAGTTTTCTTTTGTGATCTGGTCGGAGAGGCATCGTGAATTCCACATCTAAACGGAAACAGAAAACAATGTTTTGATAAATATTATAAAATAATAACTTGGACACTGGTGACATTTTCAAAAAGAAGAAATAATTATTATAGATAGATAGATATATAGTACAAGTAAAATAAAAGAAAGTGTGCCTACAGTACAAGGCACGTAAAATAATGGTTCCTAAAGTTTCTGATTGCTATAGTGAAAATCCGCAAATATTTTAAGTTAGCTTTTAAGAGTAAGAGACTTTTTTTAAGATTACCCTTGCCAGTGTAATTGCAGGTAGTCTTTTAACAATCACACATACCTAGACCTTATAATATATAACGTTAGTTTGATTTTATGATGATTTCCACTTTCTATCGAATCACCCCTGTTCAGACAGTGTGGAGGTAAGCAGGCTCGTCTTCAACTAGCAGGGTATTGTCTACTAGCGTAGCTCCGCTTCAAAGCAGTGGAGCTCACCTTCCTGGCGCAGCGCGTGTCGCAGGCCGCGCGTGGTGGGCGCGATGAGCGCGCAGGGCTCGGCCGCGCCGCACACGCCGGCCGCGCGGAATACGCACGTGAACGCGTTCGCGCACACGTAGAAGTACGGGCAGTGCAGCGCCCGGACCAGCTGCCGAAACATACGTACATACATAACATACTCATACTGCTTCTCGGAGAGTAATACTACTGGAAACAACTCTTGCAAGACATGATGTCACATTTAGCTATATGTCATTTGTTTCTTAACTATTTCTCGTAGCAAAAAATAGTTCAACATAAAGGAAAACTACTACTACATGATAGATATTTTGATATAGTAATCTAATCAGCTTTCGCTACACCTATATCAATTATAATTATTTCAGAGTTTTAAATAAGTCTGAACAGGTTTATCGATGTTGCTGTTAAAACATTTTATGACAACTCCATCTTGCCACAGTTTATATGCTAAAAGTTCAACATCAACTTAACATGGACTCACCTGAAATAAAGATCTAAAACTCTCTGTCCATTCAGTATATAGCGCCTGCTTTGCTTCTTCATTAGTGGCCATGAAATTAGTTGCAGCAACTTTTCCAGTGGAACGCGGGAAGAGGCTTATCCATGGGAGATGTGGATGTTGCCAGTATAAGCAGGTTTGATGGAACCGTGCTCTGGGTGACGTGTCCAATGTAGATGACAAAGTTGTATCAAGGCAACGTACAAAGCTGAGAAATTATAATTTTTTATCACAAAACTTTGTTAGGAACTAGAGTAGGAATAGGCAGTAATTTTTTATTTATACTTTATGAATTTATTGTAGAGTGGATTTATATATAATTATATTGAATTTTATTTAATCTCTGGTATAATCACATACCTATTATCTCTTTTACAATCAAACAATAAAAATTAACCTAATTTAGAATGTGACTTTCAAATTTAATTAAAAATATTTAAAAAAATTATGTACCCTGTGATTCCTGAGGCTTCTTCACTAGCCTTTAATTTAGAGGTCCAAGGAAACGGCTTGGCTGACATTAATCTTAGCTTGGTTTTTAATGCCCAGTCTATTGTTAAATGTTTGTATTTCTTTTCCACCACATGCTAATAAAAAAAAAATAGCACTGTATAATTAAAAATTAAGCTATAACAAATATTTTGATTAATCAAAATACTTACAGTTTCTACTGTATGATCAGCTGTAAATTTCTGTAATAGGTTTGAAAATGTTGATAGTTTCTCAGAGTCAACTTCTTGAGGAGGTTTTTCAACAATATTTGAAGGCAACTTTAATAATGCAAATAAAGTCTTATCGTTTGATTCATCAAATTGAGGATCGCCCAGTTTAATTTTTTTGTTTTGATCTAAGCTATTTCTGAAAAGTAAATATTTGTTTAACTCTCTTAATAATAACAGATAGACTATTCTTTCGTAATATTAATTATGTTCAAATAATTACAAAAAATTACTTTGAAAATGGATTTTTTCTTTTATCTCCATTCAAGATTCTGGAAAAATCTAAATTAATTGGTTGTTTATTTGGTTCTTCAGCGATGGACGTTGAGGGCTGTTTCATTCGATCCTGAAAAACATAGGAACATATAATTATTTTTTGCTGTAGTTTGTAAAGATAAACCATTCTCAAATAGTTAGAATGATTTTGTTTAAGTAACAATTATACAAATCATACTTGCCTGTAACGCTTTTTTTCGCTTTTTTAACTTGTGAAGTTGCATTACTTGATTCGGAGTTTTCCATGGCGAAGGAGGATCCATCTCACGATAAATTATATTACTGTAAACGAATTAAACTTTCATACTGTAACATATCCTTTAATACTAAATATTTGTTTTTAAAATGTAAACAGTAGAACGAGGCAAGCAGACACGATATTCCAACGTTATTTACATAATAATAATTGAAAACGTCAAACGTCTTTGAGTTTTGAAATTTTGTAATTAATACAGAGTATAAAATAACTCAAATCAAAATTATGTTAAGGACTTTAAAAAGTCGAAATAATATGTAATAAATACTACATTTACTTAACTTGCATCTTATTTTTTTATCAAAAACAATAAATATTTGTATAGGAAGGTGCGATAGATTTGTTGTTATAAGCAATAGTAGGTTTTATTTATTTACATTAGGTGTACTGAGAGAAGAGGACTATATTTTGCAACTTTTATCACGTAATCATACTTGTTCAAGTGCTCAAAATACACAATACCTTTTAAACATTTAAATAAATTGTCATTTTATTATTTCATCGGTTTTAACTAAATTAAAATAAGCGTAAAGTTGGTTTAAAGTTAACCTAGGCCTTTACTATAAAATATAAAATTACTCCGATTCACGGTAGCATGCGAAAGCGATCCCTTGGCGCCTACCGATGAGACAGAGAGGGTACCGCTGGTTTTTTAGTGGGTATTCCGGTGTGCCGCTAACATCTTGGGCACCGGCGAGTTCCACATACCCCCCCACTTCCACGTGAAAAAAAAAGCCCTTTACTATGAGATTAATGGTAGATTGTTAGGTAACAAACGTTTTAGTTAGGTATATCTTTGTAAGTCAACTATTTTGACTTTTCTATATACTTAGAGATAATTAAATGCCTTGTAAAACTAGATTAATGTAGGAACGTATACATTTTACAAGTCAAAGCTTGCTAAAATGTTTATTAAAAATCAAATTATTCGTCATATTATAATTAAACTCATAGTTTATAGATACCAGTTACCCATTATGAGTTTCTAAAAAAAAAGTTTTGTAATTAATTTAAACCTAAAATTGCAATAAATATTATTAAATATTAAATATTCTACAATAAACATTAATAAATGTTTTCATAGAAAATACAGGCAAACTAGGAAATCAATGTAGGTATTTGGAACGAAGTTCCTTATCGTACATTACACTCCAGACACTAGGCGAATGAGAGCTAGGCCGAAATAAGTGTAACACTTAGACCTTCATGAAACTTTTGCTATATAACATATACCTATCATGTTTGTGTTTTTATAAGCCTTTGTGTTGGCATCTGCATATATTTTTTATTTTCCATTATATACTTTCAATATATCTTTATTAATTTATTTTTGTCTTTGTCAAGTACATCTAATTTTTTACTTTTACTTTTTAAGTTACAACGGTAACGTTTGCAGTAATCAAAGGTTTATAGTGGCTCTTATAATAATCATCAGGCTATGACGGAGTCGTATAAATAGTATACAATGGATCTCGACTCGTTGAGTCTGGATTATCACATTGCCGAATTAGAAGTAGATTTAAGCCAACAAATCAAACTGACATAATATACTAGATTTATGGTGCACATATTAGTAAGAGCCCGATAAGCATTAAGTATCAATAAAGGTCCTTAATTAGGTTAAGATAGTGATGTCAGTCGTTAATAAATACTAACATAGAAAAGCTATTATTCGAACTGACATATGTTTTTCTCTTTTGTTTATTACAGATTGGATATTAATGATTTTTGAATATTTGAAATTTTTGAAACTCGGATACTATTATTCGATAATTTGAGCACTTCTTTATTTCTTCCGCGAAGGTCTACTTATGATATCAGTTTTCACGTCACCGAGGAATTGGTTAAAGTTGTAAAAAATTGGTATGTTGTCAGAAAGCGAACTTTATGCTAAGAATATTCGACGACAACCTTACGATAAGGTAAGGTTTTAAAGGAAGAAATTGCGAAAGCTATCAACAGTACTTCGAAGGTCTACAAAAATGGGGCGTCGAACAAAGTCCAGTATTTGATGGAGCTCTCCTCTGTATTAAGTTCATCTCCTGTGATGTTGATGTCATGGCAAACAGTGTCAATGGCATAGAATTCAATAATTCAATGGGGTTGTATAGAGTTTTGGTAGAACATATTTAGATAAAAAAAGTATGATAGTAGAGGATAAAAACCATAGACATACGAACATAATATAAAGGCATAGAATATAATATTGCTAAAATTTTGAATGAACTTGATATCACACATAAATAAGGTTATATTCTGAAATAAAGACAAAATTAGATATAGGTAATAGTATGATGTTTTTTAAATTCTACAATTTACTTAGTTAAATAAGAGAATACTTGTATTATATTTTTTAAGAAATTATTAGAGTTATTGTATTCAGTCAATAATTATTCTTTTTATAATGTTTTTTTTTTAACGAGTTAATGCGAATGTATTCAACATTCGCATTAAATTTTATAAGAAATAAAAATAATATACCTCATAATTAATTGTTTGTTATTTTCTTTTCATTCGTTCGTTAAATATAATGTACTATTCATACGTATTCCTAGAATTCTTATTTAGTTTGTTTTTTATAGAAATCATTCATGTTTTCGTAATCGACTACCCACATTGCTTTTGTACTACATCTTGTTTAAAATGACCATGAATCATATATACTATAGTAAGTCTGTTTTGGAATGGCAGTTGTTATAATTGTTTTCTATATAATCTTTATTTATAAATAAATACATTTATAAAAATACTACGATAGTATGTTGTCTCAGTAAAAAATAATATGTGAGAAATAATAATTTGTAATTTTAGTTAAAATAAATTTTATTTAGAAAATCCTAATTTTCATACGTTAATGATAAGTAGCGCTTCGACTAGGTCTAATTATACTTACAGCGTTACATAACCCTTATCTCTAAGCTTAAGTTTATTCGATTGGAACCAACTGGTTTCAGACTTCAGGCAGGTTCTCAACAATTGAACTATAGCAGGGAGTGAAGCGATGACCTATCAAATCTCGGCTTATTTCTCCCGCGCGTTCGGACGCGGCATAGCGGGTCAGCGGCAGTCTCACACCGTACTCGTTCACACAACACGCTATAATGGCCGTTTACATCACATCAAAGCCATAAAGTGACAAAAATAAAATTATAATATAAAAGGCGCGAAGAATATTACAAAATGGTCGATGAAAATTAATACTGAAAATGATATAGTTATTACAATATTGTATTTGTGTTATAATTTTCATAAAACATAATAAATTAAAATGGCAAGATATTTGTGTGATTTTTGCGTATTTTTAAAAAGACGTGTCTATTTGGTGAGTAAAAAATAATTATCAAATATATTTTATACATAAATAGGTTCATAATAATTTTTTATCGAAAGTTTTTGCTAAGCAAAACTTTAAAGTAATATTTAAAAAATCGAAGAAGAGTTTTGTATTATTTGTATTTATAATTATGTACATAAAATAACTAATTTAATAAATAAATTTAATTTAAATTGATTCAAAATAAAGATTAAATTTAATATAGGTACATAAGTATTCTTTTACCTTACTGAAACTCTTCCGTTTTTCGAACTTTATACGTCTTGATGACTTGATATTTTTTTAAAGGCTATAATGACAAGTAGAGTAAGGCCTGATATTTTGAATTAAGCATGAAAGAATTTCGCGTGCAGTCTTTGCATAATGCAATTCCAAGTAGTACTGGATGATGTCATCTTTAGAACTTCGGAGTTACCAACAAAAGCTATGTACATTACATACCTTATGTTAATTTTGAAACGCAGGTTTTAAATAGAGAGGCAATGTATAGTGAATTATTTAAAGATTCCTATTATTAAATTTAATGGCGAGTACGAGTTGCTTGTAATCGTTATCCTGTTTCAGTTTTGTTGCATTATTTTTGGAATATAATAAGGAGAAGAACTTTACGTAAATATATGTATGTAATATTTGTAAATAATTGTAATATATTTTTTAAATTAAATAATAAAGATAAAAGTTAGTTTAATATTTTAACATTAAAATTATCGTTATTATACAAATAAAACAGCCACCGAATTTGAAATCGTAAAATAAATTAAATATTTTAACCTCCGTGAATACACTTTTAACTATTTCGTGTAGGTAAAAATGAACCAATAATTTTTTTGCATAAGTTGCATTTTTTATGAGTTTCTTAAGTAAAAGTTTGCTATTTTCTTCGTTGGTAATGCTCGGCAATTGCGAACATAATTTAGTTTATTCAGTACCTGTCTGCAAAATTTGTATTAAGTGTTAAGTAGGTACATACATTTTGAACCTTGGAAACTTGCGTCCTTATTGCAAAACTTCAGTGTTGAAACTACAATTATTTATAATTCTAGAAAGTCATTCATTAAAAACACCATTAACGACATAAAACATCGTGAATTTTTTACGAGAGCCCTAAATTTATCAGAAAAAATTGTAACTACATATTCAATGGCACATGGCGCGCTCCAAGGTTTTGGATATGTGTTTTACGTAAGCTATCTAAATATGTGTATACCCACTGTCAGATTCTAGTTGTATAATTAATTAGCGAGATTGTCTCAACTGATAACATATATCTACCTGCCTAGATACGTTTCTCCGAACTAAAGGCTATGTCGTATTTTATTTTATATTAATTTGTTTACTGGGAGATAAAATGATAATAGCAATTTAGTTTACTTGGTGGTAGGGTGTTGTGCAAGCCCGCCTGGTTAGGTACCACCCACTCATCAGATTTTCTACCGCCAAACTGCAGTACTCAGTATTGTCGTGTTCCGGTTTGAAGGGTGAGTGAGCCAGTGTAACTACAGGCACAAGGGACATAACATCTTAGTTGCCAAGGTTAGTGGCGAATTGGCAATGAAAAAAATGGTTCATATTTCTTAAAGCGCCATTGTCTATGGGAGATGCTGACCACTTACATCATCAGGTGGCACATTTGCTCATCCGCTAACCTATATTATAAAAAAAACCTACTCTCAATTTAAATATCATAATATATTACGTAAGATATTTACCAAGACGGCGCGACAGCTGCGTCATATACTTTTCTTTTAAGAATTAGGGATACCCCATCCTTTCATATGTTAGACCTTTATTATTATTTAAAAACAATTATGCTAATTGTGACACCTAATAAGACTTATAGTATATAGTTTATTAGGTTTCTTTTTTCTTATACGAAGTTATTTCTACTAATTATTTAATTGAATTTTTCAAATTCAGTATCTATTACCATAAAAAAAATATTAAGAGTAAATACATAATAAAAAAAAAAAATGGAACAATCAAACTTTGCCCATTAGTTATATTCAACTTAGCTTACGAGGTAGTGTAGTTCCACAATAATATTATAATGCAAAAATAAATCGCGAGATATTTTAAGTAAGTAGTACTGTTGTTGCAGTTGAATGTTAAGATTTTGATTATGATAATTCTGGCCAATCAGCCATTGTGAAATAATAACTAATTAACTATTATATATAATAATAAGTAATTAACTACTATTGATTAGTTGTTTGGTATACTATAAGATGTTACACACACGTCATGACGTCTTGTTTTATCTTGTATGAACCAGGCATAAATATATAAATAACATATTTCAAAGAAAGAATCTTTCAAAAAATGCTTGTCTGTATGCGTATCGGCAACAAGATGGTAACCTTAATTACCTATTATTAATATTATAAAAATATATGTAGGTACAGATATCTACTTTTTATAATTCGATGCGTCTTCCTAGAAGCACTAAAGTTACTATGATTTATAATGATGGAGGATCACCATAACCCATTGTCAAACCGGTCTGTTTATTTAATATCTAAGTCATGATCACAGACAAGTAGGGCGACAGGCCCAATTATTGGCACGTTAAGACACTGTGTTATAGCTTTAAACAGGTTTTACACGTAGTTAACTAAACATACCTATATCCTGAATTATTGTCATTCGACAGATATACTACAGAGTATCTGTACAGACTTAGTAACAGGATAAGTTAAATACGAGGCAAGTGAATAATTTATATATGCTTTGAAAACTTTAATTATATATTATTTGACAAAAAAAAGTTATGACACAGTGTAGAAATAAAATGTTTTGTACATAAATTTATAAAAGAGAGTTACAAATACAAAAAAATAATACTATTAACTGCTCAATATTACAAATTAAAACAAATGCTATGTCAATAAAAACTAATTTGAAATTTATTTCGTGGAAAAAGATGACGATTTTAGCATACTCTACTAAGTAGACTAAACAATTACTTTTATCTTTACTCGCTGAATTTAGATACTAAATGTATCGAGTTATCTGTCTACACGGCTTAAAGTCTTAAAACTTTAAATTTTTGTCTAGGATCCTTTAACTTTGAATGAAGGTGTATATACTCCGTTGTTTTTCCAAATTATTTGTTTAGCAGTTCTTTGAGATAAGATTTCCTTTTATAATTTACTATACCTTTCAAACCATATTCGTCAATTTCTTATAACAAGCTCTTTCATTTAATATAGCATATACTCTCGAAAGTATATACTTTTTAATTATAGGGATTATTTATCTATAATTCGTTGATATATTTTTGGGAACAGTTTCGTCCTCTTGAATATATTAGGCAAAGGCAAAATAATGAAGTGCTTTTTTCTGCTCTGTTTGTCAACTAACTTTCTTTTTTTTTGTGTGATATTCATTGTCATTATAAAAAATATGGAAATAAATATAAAATGTTAAAATATATGTTATATGGAATTTGAATGCTATTTTGTAAATTGCAGTTTAAAATAATAATCAATCGAAAATCATTACCCAAAATTAGCATATTTAAAAAAACCGTTATTGTAACAAAATCTTGTTATTCAGAAGATAATCTATAAAATTTAAATCAACCTATAAATTAATGCCTGTTAAAAATATGTTTTTTTTTCTAATTTTATGTTTTCAATTTTTATAAGGATTTTAATTTTCTTGTAGAGCACATAACTTAAATTAAAAATATAATTCACAATGACATATGTTACAAGTATTATATGTAAATGTGCATAAAAAAGAAACTAAATTACAAAAAACTATTAATATTTAGCACAGACTCAATAAAAAATCGGCCACTGTCTTTACATATCCTCAACGACAGATTATATAATAAATATATTTTTCCTGTTATATTGTTATCTTGATTTTTTCCTGTTATATTGTTATCTTGATTTTTCCTGTTATATTTTTATCTTGATTTTTTTCTGTTATATTGTTATATTGATTTTTTCCTGTTATATTGTTATTTAATAATTTGTAAATATAAACAGGAAAAAATATCATAATTTCGTCTCACGCTTTGAATTTTAAATGTCTTAAAAAATACCGCCTGACAAATCTATTAATTAACATATCACGTTTCTTATTATTTTCCTGTACACTCATTAGTATTATTATAAAATAATAAATTTTAAAACTGACATAGGTTTAATATAAACCGCATATTTATTTATTAAATAAAAATTCATGCAGCCTCTTCTTTTGAGGAGCTTTGGAATATTATTATATTCTTATACTAAAGTAATGGGGGCGAAATTATGATTATAGAATAAATTAAATTAAATTTAAATGTATTTTTTCATACTTAATCATAAAGTATACATTTTCAAAGTATGTTTTTTTTATGGCATAGGTTGGCGGATGAGCATATGAGCCACCTGATGGTAAGTGGTCACCACCGCCCATAGATAATGGCGCTGTAAGAAATATTAACAATACCTTACATCGCTTTCCCTTGTGCCTGTAGTTACACTGGTTTGTTCACCCTTCAAACCGGAACACAACAATACTGAGTACTGTTGTTTGGCGGTAGAATATCTGATGAGTAGGTGGTACCTACCCAGGCGGGCTTGCACAACGCCCTACTACAAAGTTTTTATGTTTGTAAGTATATTGTTATTGTATATTGAATCAAATGCAAATGAATATCAAAAGATTTGCAAGTGTGAGCGCTTGGACTGGTTCGAAATCACAGTTTCCTGAAATATATCTCGTGCGCGACTTTTACCATACTTTTACTTTTTCGTAGAATGTATATTTGTGGCCGCTATATTAAAAAAGCAATATGCTACAATGATGAAATTAATAAATAAAAAATAAAAAAAATCCTATAATGTACGGTAATAGTTACATGCAGCAATATATATTTTTTAACTTTTTTAAGTACATACAGTTGCATAAAGATACATTTTTACTTCTTTAAGTATATTTTCGGGCTGAAGATTAGAATTTCAAGATTGAATTTGAGGGCAACGATTCTGTATGTAACGTTTGAGTGAAACGTCTTCCGTGCAAAAAGTATAGATTTTTTCATTTAAGCTGCTATGTGTTACTAAAGTTATCATTTATAAAAAAATATTTAAATAATATCGTTTATTCCTGTATCACGCACTAGAACCCAAGTAAAAAAAAAGGATAATTAGCAACGATTAAACTATAATAAGTATTACGTAGCAGTATTAGTTGCGTAGCATTTCTGGAAGTTAAACGTAAAGACTACACTCACGGATGCTGTCATGTGCTCATCGGATGCAAATGAGATTCCGATAACGCGTTCGACATCTATTAATTAATGCGGGACCACACTCCAGGCTCGCTGTGATCGGCTCCATTCAGATGTTCAATGGAGGTGGGCTGTCAAAGGCGTTGTATAGACTGTCGTTACGCACAAGTTTTGAATAGAGTCTGCTCTGAAGTGGCATGCTGTGCCAGTTTAAACTTCCGACGCATGTCGTGTCGTTTGCTAGGACTTATGTCCGTTTTAAGGCTACAACTCTCAATGGAAACTGTTCTCTCTGTAAGGACGAACTAACAACTATTTATGTGTACAGGTATGTGCATTCATAAGGATACGTTCAGTAATGTTAAGTAAAATTTAATTATATATATTTGTAAACTTATTAAGTACACCATTTGCAAAACGTAGGACGTAGTTACTCTTTTATTGTTCTGATTGAATTAATGAATTATTTCTATAATTGTATGTTAAAAACCCGTTATAATTATGGTAAAATTAAAAGATTTTTGACTATTACGAATATCTCACGAATTATTCGTATCAAGGTCCTGCCTGTGTAGATATTTATATATACCAATAGTCACGGCGATTGGTTGAACATTATCGAGGTTGAAGTGATGCAGAGTTTAAATCATCTCCATGAATAAAAGGAGTGCCAATATTTACGGTAACTAATCACGCGGTGTCGAAGTCTATTAGTCTATTACAGATATACTTATATCTATTTTGTACATAACTAGCTCCCCAACCCTGCCTCACGCGGGTAAAATAAGGGTCTATAAACAACTTCTAGATTGCAGAACAAACAAAAAAGAAAAACTCTCGTTTTTTTCCGGCAATTAACGGATTTTAATCCAGTTATTGATGAAGACAGCATTAAAATCCATTATGTAGTTTAAAAGATCTAAGCGTATAGATGGCAGGAAGGTACTTATGTTTTTTTAATATGTAGAGAAGTCGTTTTTATAGTAATTTGAAGTAATGTATAATGTTCTCCTATTGGTTTTCAAGTAAATAATGGCCAATGTAGATCAACGTCAGCCTAATCTATTTAGATTTTGAGTTATTCGCAAACGCCCACACCGCGAAAGATTAGACAGAAGACTGGCAATCGTTTTATTTTAAGAAGTTTGCTATAAACACGTTAAATTTTCAGTTCAAAGAGTTTTAAGTATTTTTATACAGCTATAAATCACAAAAAAAGCTATTGTAAAAATAATTGGTCTGCCTCGCTTTTAAATCGATATATAAGACCTATTACTCGATAAACCACTATATAGATGATAAAATCGCGTTTAGTTAGTATTGATTGTTGAGCATAAATATAATTTAATTGTATTTAATTAACATACAGACCATACACACCTATATATTTTAATAATACAGACTGGATTGGTGAAATAGAAATAGTAGAAAACTACTAAGTTTCTTGCCGAATCGACAATTCGTAGGAATTTTTCTATTATTTGATCTGTGAAATATTTTCATTTATTCAATGAATATTTTAACGAAGGCCTGTTTTACTTAATTTTTAATGTTATATTCGAGTAACTCCAACCTTTGTTTCTTCTTTACTATTTAATTAATCAAACATTAACACGGTTTAACGTCTTTCTTGCGAACCTAATGTTAATAAAAAAGATTTCAACTCTAAGCCAAATATACACTGTTTGGAAATAGAAAATACTTCTAGTTATGATAAAGTTTTCTATATTCACCTTGTGTATCTTACCTTACAATATATTTATAGACTTAAAACGCCTAAAGCAATACTAAATCGTATATAATGAAATGTCAATATCAGATTATAGGAACTGAATTAATATCCCATTGAGAAACAATAGCACGATCGTAATGTATACTAAAATTGTGTATGTGTCAATATGATAGTATTATAACAATCTTGGGATGATTTGGAATGTATTAAAGTTTGCGATGCATGCAAATATACTAAGTAATTAAACAGTGTGTGTGGACTTCATTGGGCGGTAAGGTAATGTGACTCACAAGTTAAACATTTTCATGTACAATGTCCCAGTAGCAGGCTTGTGTGAGCTAAAAATATAATTAGGTATAGTTGACGTATTTACAAAGTCAGCTGAACGGTTGAGCGAGTGATGGATCAACCTATTTAAACATTATTAAACTAGAATGCTATTTCAAAATTATTTCCTTGAAAATTTGACATGTTTCGTATATAATACGGTAAAATAAAATATATATCTGTATAAAACTGTAGGAAACTAAATGAAACTAAATTGAACAATAATAATTAATACAGGCAATTGGAAAAGATAATGGAGTTAATATTAAGAAAATTAAAAGTTTTTATGAAAAACATAAATTAATTAGTTACGTACTTAATTAGTTCAATACTTACCACGCATTATTGTTTTATAAGATTATGGTTGGACCCCACATTAGGTGACCTGTCTCATGGAGCCCGTAAAAGTTCTAAAAAAAATATAAATAAAATACTTACTTAACAAGGATCTCTAGAAGAAACGATAACATCTTTATATATTATGTTATCATCCGCTTATAATATTTACAATAGTTAAAACTTAAGAGTTGTCAGGAGGAAATTATTAATTTTTAAAAAAGTCCAGCAGTTTTTAACTAATGTAGCCGAAATGGCTCATGAATCCGGGTTTCAAGCCCAGGCAAGCATTAATTTGTGTTTATGATTCATCTCGTGCTCGATGAAAAAAAATATCGAGAGTAACCTGTATTCTGCCACGTGTGTATTTACTATCCCGCATTAGAGCAGCGTGAAATTAGCTCTAAACTTTTTCCTAAAAGGGACAGGACCAGGACGACTTACTACAACTGCGTTTACACGTAGTTTCAATGTTGTAGAGTACCTTGCTGTCGATTATATTTCATTTCCTAAAACTTATGAATTTTGTCACCTACGCATACATGTATACTATAACGCGCATAAAACACACACCCAAACATGTATTATTTTAAAAGAAAATGTGCTCGTGGCACGTGAAAGTTTTTTCGAGGTCATATTCCAACAATTTCCGACTAAAAAGTAAAAAATAAACTATATATTTAAGTCTTTTCTCTTTTGAATTTTACTCGGCGATTTTTATTAATTTTATGATTTCTATTGTTTCAGATATCTTGGATCTCATTAGTTCTATATTTTTTTTACAAATCATTTATATTATATTTACACGGTCATCAATTTTTTTATTTAAGGCGGATGTTGGGGGTGAGTTTTTGCAACACAAGTATATTTTATAATTTATACACCTGGTTTTAATGTAAAAGTGTTCGTTATGATTATATCTTGTATATTATTTAACAATACTGCTATAATTTTATTTTATTAACTTATTTAATAAATAACTAAATTATCTTGTCGTATTCTTCGACATTGTCAACTTCTATAAATTTCAAGAATTAATTTAAAGTTCGAGCGTGATGACTCACTAAAACCAATAAGACTAGATTATATACAAATATGGTATAAAAGGTAGGTAAAACCAAAGTAATACTAGTCAGTCAATATATTATCAATGATCATGAGCTGTGGAGAAAATTTGTATTTTATTTCACAAAATGTTTAACTACGTATGTGTAATTTTGTGTGGATATATATGTTATAGAGTTTTAATGTATTGCACTACCCTTAACGAGATTTTAATCATAAGGTTGTCCATAAGATATCGCCATTAAGCGGTAAGTCCCCTAGTAAGTACCCTAGTGTACTTGCTTCATATGCGAGGTACCCAAAAAAAGACTTCTATCAATCTGTTAAAACGTGTTATATATTTTCTTGCAGTTAGGATTATGCGTGTCTCGTGGCACGGCGTCAGTCCTCAACATTTGTTGTGCTCTAGTCTTGCTGCCGCTGTGCAAAAAACTTAACCTACTACTTTACCGAGTCCTATCTAAACTCTGGCCTGGACTATTCTTCTTTTGGCTAGAGAGTGCAAAGAGCTTCCATATGACAGTGGCTGTTACTCTTGTAACTTTTGGTGGTAAGTGTTACTCATAAAATATTTATATTGAGATTTCATTTAACATGCGCTATGTACTATTAAATTGAGCTATGGTTAGGATTTGTTCATTTTATTGTCGTTAGATGGCCCTGCGTCTTATTTTATTGTACGAAATATAAAATCTCAGAAGACGTCAATAACCTGCACTGTTTACCCGTAACCTTTAACAAATGGAATCTCTTTGGAACACCTGTCTGGTAATAATAGGCTTCTGCCTAATTTGAGGACACTTTCGATTTTTCGTGCAAAATTGTAAAAATTAACAGAAATTCGTTACAAAGCACCCCCTAAGTCGCTTATGCATCTAAACGCCTCTCGTGCACCATTATGTTCTCCAGACAAAGGCTAATGACTGCCACGACACCATTTTAACTTTTAGACTTAAACTCTTAGTGCGTTAAGATCAACGCACGAAGACTTTGCATTTAAACAGCTTTGTAAAAATAACGTTCTGAGAATTTCAAAAATCCTTTTTTGCTCTTTTACGAACAAAGAAACGGACTTCTTAAGGCAAGTGTTGATCTTAAGATACTGGATGTATAGCTTTTATACTCCGGCTCTTCACAAGACCTTTAATTTTCAAGTGAAGATGTAACGCGCTAGATAATGTCACACAACAAACTTACAATATGATATTATAACATTTCAAATATTACTCAACAACTTACAAATAAATTATTATTCATTAATGTCATTAGTGACTGTCGCCTAGTTACCAATTTATTACATGTTTAATGAGACGTTTTATATAGTTATTTTTTTTATCATTTTTTTAGTGTGACAAAGTGCAGTTGAAATATCTGAATTACTGCGATCGATGTTTATGGGTTTGCACGTTTGCGTGTTTGTAGCATATAAAATACTATGAAATGTCAACGGGTATAAATCTACTTTACTTGAAAATACCAAATTTAACTAGAAACATTTCAGTCAAAAGAAGAACTCATTAACATGTAGACAAAATTGAGTTAAAGACAAATCGAATATATACAGCAATCTATCAACACTCTTTATAAACATCTTATAATTACATTTCAGTCCGAAGCATGTGAAATTCTTTGTAAGAGATATGTACAAATCACTAGGTTTCAAATGTCACGTGATAATTAGGGAAGCATAATTATGGTTTCGCTTAAGTTTAGTATTTCTTTCAGTAATACATTCCGTATCGCATTTCGTGAACTTGTGGAATTTTTCGCGTAATTACGACGAACAATGGCCGGAGATCAACTTGGCTAGATACAAGAACGAGGTAAGTTTTGATATCGAGATAATCAAGGCTCCTTTAGTATTCTTCTTTTAATAATTATGAAAAGAAAATAGATTTAATTATTTATACATTTTTCGGTTATTATCGAGAATTGATATATTATTAAGGCATTCCAAAAATTGACAAAATATTAGCAGTTTTTGCAGTAATAAAATCATAGCATCCATTGTGATCAGATAGATCAGATATTATACAAAAAGTATGCTAAGCACCTATTTAAATATTTATCAAGTCTCTGTTGACAAAATCGCAGACTGATCTCATATCTGAAATAGCATAGGGTTGCGAAATTAATGCGAGCGACAAGTCAAGGGTACGCGCAAACACTCGCCCCGTCTAGTGTTCCAGGTGTTTGAAACATACATTGTCAGGAAAAACGACCCCTGGCTAGCTCTGGCTTCGTTCAACAAAGGAAAAACTTATTGCGTTTCTGCCAAATATTTGCTAAAATCTGTACCATTTCTTTTTTGTGTCAAAAACGTTTGAGTATTTTAACACATCTTTCCTATATACCCTATTACAGGTTTTCCTAATATATATATATACACGTTGAATATACGTATTAAATTTTCCAATTCGTTATAAATTTAATTAATTCAATTATTGCTGAACGTTATGACATTTATGTTATCCTGAAATTAATATTACCTAAATGATTTCATGATGCTACTATAAAGCATGCGCTTGATCATAATAGCCATTAAATAGGGCATAATAGCATGAATACATTAATAATAAATGGATTCAGTAGTGCCTGTATTTCGTGCATTGCTATTAAAGCATTGCACGCCCATTATAATTTATTTAACATACTGCAGCTGCACCACGATGATAAGCTGTAAATATGAGCAGTTTACGTATAGTTTGTGTTATTTATGGCTTTGCGTTATTATCCATTGAAATATTATTTTCAGCGTTTGTAAATACTAACATTATTTCAATTTAAGTCTGAAAAATCGTCAAAATCGATCGGGCTTCCATAAACAGTGAATTTCATTTGAATAAGACGAAGTTAAAGCACATTTCACTTAACATTGTGAGTCAATCGTAGACTTTCCGATTTGGAAGCATCGCTCAAAAGTAATCAATGCTAAAAAGAATTCTAATGAATGTGCAACTATGCAACAGCTAAAACTCGAGACGTGCGCGTACTTGTGACCCACTGTACTTCAAGGGTCTATGACGCGACGGTATCCGCAGACTCTTTTATTTCATTAATGAAGCAGAGACTTAACCGTTGAATGCTTTTCATATGCGCAACGTAAATGTGTAAAACTTTATTTTAATAAATTGTGGGGCGCATCGTCATTATGACGCTCGCGTGCCTTCCTTTTATTATAAATGTATCATTAACCAGCTTTAAAAATATATAACAATAAATACATTGTAACTGACAATAGGAAGGCACAAGACAATTTAAGTATGAAGTTTTTGTTTTAAATAGTAATTTTCCTATTTGCAGTATTCATAATTACAATTGGTTCTGTTATCCGTTCCCGCTGCGCCATCTCTTTTCAGACCATGACGGTCCACTCCGATTTTTGTATGGTAAAATTTGCAGATGTAGTTAACTTAATCTAAACTATTAACGTAACCTAAAGGAATCACAACAGATTTTGCCGAGAAGTAAAAGCTTATTTAGTTTTAATGTATTTCAACTTCCTATGTCAACATTTAAAACAGTTTTAATAATTGATTCATTAATAAAGTGCTACTACTTCAATTTCAATGAATTTTTAATTTATATTATTACTTTGAGGTAACGCTACAGATATTGAATATGATTTTATTTTCCAAAAGAGATCTCTCTATTTAAAATCTTGCTGATATGGACTCCCTTCGCGATATTTTGTATTGTATACAACAATGTTATGTATATTCACAGAAGCATTGATCACTTTTATACAATAAGTATACATAACATACATTGATGTTCGCGAAATATTTGTAAGGGATAAGCTTATAACGCCAAGTTTCCGACTCCGCACAGTCAATAAATCCTTCTCGGAGCAAAGTACTCTTTTCTATAATACAATTCCACAGATATTTATAACTTTGATGAGTCATAAATTCAAATTAATAATTATAATATTAGGATTTTGATAATAATTAGATATTTTAAAACTATGTTTGTTAAATTATATACATATTTTATTTTCTCTAAAGTGAATGTGAATTATATGTGAAGTATTATCATTTAAATATTATTAGCTATTTTTACAGATGTGATTTTATCAAGCAACTGATTTAACTTTATTCATTTATTATTTAATTAATCTGGTTTATAAATGTTAATTAATAAAAAAAAACTTAATATCTCTATTTCATTAAAATTAGTAACAAAATTTATACGCCTGAATATTAGGTATTGTCAAACAAAAAAGGTGTAAATTTTTATTCGTTGAGGACTTGGCAAACACATGGCTTATGCAGAAACGTATATATGTAGATCGTAGGCATATTTTGTTATGGTTCTAATGATAACAATCTAGTATTCTTTGAATTTGTGACGTAATATTTCAGAGTCCCTTCCTCCTACTAATAAGCATAGCAGGCGTGACTGGTGTATCCATGTTGCTCATCGTACTCAGCATGGGTATGACATCTACCAGAATCGTGCGACGGAGAGTGTATAATGCTTTCTGGTATACTCATCAGCTTTATCTACCGTTTATGTTATTGCTGATGATTCATCCGTTGAGGTAAGTTTTAGTGATACTACGCTAAACATCTGATAGAATGTCAGTGATGTGTAGTGATGATTAAATAAAAAGCTCTTCCTTCTGACGATTATCCACCAAGCTGACCTGGAGCAGTGTGGTATGATAAACAGACTACAATACCTCCTCAACAGGAGAGTAGGCTTTTGTCTAGCAGACTTTTTTACAAATAAATGATATTGAGAAGTCAAGATAGGCTACCAATTTCAATCTTATCAGTTTAGTTCTCGCCTCTGCTTTAACAGATCACCTTGTCTATTTCAGCGGGGTTTTAAAAGAAGAAATTTTGGATAAAAATAAAAATGTTGCTAATGACATAAATGGATGGACAAATAGATCATTACCAGATACTCCAAAATTTGCTGCGGTTCAGTCGACGGTAAGTTATTTAATGGTGTTAAAATTATTACATTTCTTTCAAGTATTCGTCACTTATACCAAAATATTTATTTCGTTGTAATTGAAACACTTAAACTATAGAGGGAATATTTTAAAAACGCCCACATTACTAACATCACTAGTGACAGAAGGGCTTTTCCTTTATCGTCCAGTGATTCGGAATTGCGATTTAACGGGTAAACGCTGCCGGCATTCACGCGGTCATAATATCTACGCACTTTACTTAACTTTACGTTAGTTAATGTCATCTTGCAATCAGTCTAAGTCACCTTTGAAACATACTCAATGTTATATATGTATATTGTACATGTTCGGAAATTTCCAAATTGAGTTAAATGTAGCTTTCATCATGCAGAAGGGGAGCACTTAACTGCAATGTACTTAATTTAAGCTACGAGTACGCTGCCTGTTGTTTTAGATGGTCCACGTTTAACTTTTGGAATTCTGCGTTTAAGTGCCTGCATTTACTTAGTGTACTAGTGATTGTTTTATAACTACGGTCTTTTATTTAAATTGGTCTCGCTTGTGAATAATTGAAAATTATAATTTGATAACTCCTTCTTCTTTATTTCGAACGATGTCTTGAACACCTTATATGGCAAAATGTATTGCGTTCTTCATGTATCCAGACGAATATTATTACGATCAGTCCTTAGTTAGATTAGCCCTTATAGACACGACGTTGCAAAGGTTTAATAAATGTAAGCGTGACTACTGGTGTATTCTGTATTCCTTGCGATAATGGTGATCTAGGCAGACAGGAGCTTCGAAAGAAATAAAATGAAGGACTAATACCTTCATATTGTGTCGAGGTGCGGTAATTTTTTGACAGAATTATTAATTTAATAATATTTTTTGACCAACCAACCAAGCCGATGAGTTTATTGTGGCAAAGCCTAATAATAAGCATGTGTCAACCATCGATTCAAATAACTTCAGCGTAACAAATTATTCTCTCTCTTTGTCTCATAATGCGTGACGAAAATGATTACGCATAATATATTTGTTATAAATTGTCGATTCAAAAGTCACACTATTGAGTGTCTCATTTAATAATTAATCATAGCTCTAAAAGCTATGCATATATCCTTAGTTTCCACCCAATAATTTCATTGCCATGTGAGGCAACTTTTCTTCACAGAAAATCTTTCTCTAATCTTCACTAATTTAGATTTTGGAAACCTTGGTCCAAAAATTATAAAAGTAGAAAAAAATAGATAATCGAATATTTATTGATAAATGCAAAAATATATTAATAAATTACTTTTAGCAAACGTTTCATAGATATCGTTTAAGCGTTAACAGACCAATTTCCGAGCGACGTCGAATAGAACCCTAGTTTCTTATAAATTATAATTCCCATCAGCTGGCTATGAGTATTTGAATAATGAATCAAATTGAATTGTGTCAAGCATTTATAAAAGAGTTTATGGTCCGTCTCGACGCGCCTCTCGTATGTTCAAAGCTGATGAGCACGTGACCTTCGTTACAATTACTTACACCCAATATGTATTATATTTTACATATCAATGGCTATTCATTGATAATGCTAGATTGAATACTGTTTAGAAGTTTCATTTTAATGTAATGCTACGCTACTGATACTTAATGTTATGTATAAAGTTTAAATTCTCCTGACATGTGAGAATATTCATTTGAAAATATTATTCAGATCCGCTTTCAATTGGTGTATAAAAAGTTTCAATATATACCATTTTTTATATAGCTGTAGTATACATATATTATTTGGTTCTCAAATTGTTAAGGGAGTTGGAAATTTCAATGATGTTTTGTCTATGAATAATTCGTAATAATAAATTATAATCTTAAAGTCGAATTGTTGCCCCGGGGGCTAATTTCAAGTATGTACTTGGAAACTAGCGCAGGAGTTATAAGAACAAACATCCTCATATATGTAGGAGATAGAAATCCAAGACGACTGAAAAGCAATGCGGCCCACTTCCTGAATCTGAGCTAATATCGGACAATTTTTTGATTGCAAACTAGACTACTTTCATTTGCCCGACGAGTCAGTATTTGAATTTAGCTACATACGAGATCGTTAACTCTATTTTTATTAACTTAATGTTAATGTTAAGTTAACTCCTCCCACGTATTTCATTGTAAGCCATAAAATATAATTTTTCACTTTACGAGTAATTCACATTAAAAGCGATATATTTGCGTTAAAAAGTAAAAAGTACTATTTTGAGGCTTACAATACGCCTCAAAGTAGTAAATACTTTACTTTCCTTATGTGGCAGTCATCGTTATAATTTAACCACTAGACACACGAGGCAGAAGAAACGTCTTCGTAAGGTATTAATATAAATCGTAAGTGTGAAAGAAAATACAGACGTTGAATTTAAATAGATAATGTTATCTTCAATATTGAAATCTAAGCATATAAAGGTTATATTTATATTAGAGATTTTATTGCAAAATCGAATCGAGTATAGTGAATTTATGATTGATACCACACCTTGGGAAAGAAACGTTCGCCTCCTGGCTATTCATATTCAATTGTGTTAATAATAAAATTGACAAAAAAAAGACTCGCTGAGTTTCTTTCGCCGGTTCTTCTCGGGTCAGGATATTTTCTTTTCCGAACCGGTGGTAGTGTTTCGTTTGGCTATCAATAAGTTAGTGTAATGCTTTTATATTGAATAAAGGAATTTGAGTTTGAGTTTGAGTACACACCGAAAAACGTAGAACCTTGAACAATAACGTATATTTAAATTTTGGCCATATTATTTATAGACAATGTGTTAACAATATCTTAATACAACGATTGTAATATTTCTAGACGTGGCAGTGGATGGCGATACCTTTAACCTGCTTCTTTTTGGACATGCTTTGGAGAATATTTTCAAGAAATCTCGCACGAGTTCGAATATTAAACGTAAGTCGTTCTTGTTACACGTTAAAAAATATTATTGTTTTAAAATTGTACCAGTTATTACTTTATGATATTTATAATGCTTGTATATTTGTCCTCCTTGCGTTTCTTAATCCATGCATTCGATTGTCATTAAAGTTTAGTAAGCCGTCGGCGTACGTCTGTGAAATTTCGAAAAATCAACCAAATTAGTTCTTCTGATTATTTTCCTTTAATATATACGTTTTATGTCAATCTTTCTTCTAGGGCAAAATAATATCTGTTATTAATAGATTGAATAATATAACCAGTCATATTCCTGTGAAGTAAAATAAACAATCATGTGATACGCAGAAGAGGTCACGTATTAACTAGTTTTCGAATAAAGTAACTTTAACTAAAAGCTCCTCATATACGTAACAATGTTTCAATATCGAGGTAAATGAAATCGACCAGCGGCACACTGTTCGATCAAGTCCATTAACCGATTAAACTTTCCATAATTCCCTTTGGTAGCGTCAACAGCATAATTTTTATTTTATTTTTTTATTTATCTTTAATAATATTCCACTATTATGACAATATATAATTGTGATCACATTAAACTAGCGACCCGCCCCGGCTTTACATGGATGCGGATATGCAACGTTAATAACTTTTTGAGATTAGACAATACAAACCGTTATGTCCCTGCATTAAATGCACAATGTATTTAAGGTACTCAACTGGTACATTGTTTTGCTTAAAATCACTTCGTAAATAATGGCTTATTTACGAAGTCATTTTAAACAATACAATCGTAAAAAGTAAAGGATATAAAATGATTATTGTGGATTATCCCTAAGCCTACCTTTTTAATGTGTACAATACTGTAGTAGATTATTTTGATCTATCTCGTTTCTCTACTATATTATACATGTATTATACATATAAACCTTCCTCTTGAATCACTCCATCTATTTAAAAATAAAGCATCAAAATCCGTTGCGTAGTTTTTAAGATTTAAGCATACACAGGGACAGACAGACTATACTATCTAGAGATATAATAATCCTGAATAATCCCATGAAGTCGTTTGCGTGAAATTAGTACTCTGTATAGTTTTAAGTATGTAAATGTTTAAGTGCTTTACATAAGAGCAACGATTGTTTTGTTAATGACACGTAGGGACTGTATAGTTCCTCTTTATATAATTATTTTACGGATAAGGTTCTATACTTTAGTCACGAAAATAGAGACATTATACATATGACTATGGATGATGTGATGTGATAACTAGTATTTTGTGTCATCTCCCGGTCTATCAAGTCCATTCCGGCCAAACTTAGATCACGGGCTGATTTTTTATTTAAATTTGGAATACAGACGTGCAAATAGTTCATGTGATTGTAGGTTGTCCGTACGAAGTTGTCCTAGAAGAATTATTAACCTTAATCACTAAACCTATAACCCTTTCACGTGAAACAAGATTTATGGTCTATTACGTAATAAATCGGTTTCGCTCATCCTCATAAAAAATGTACAATCTTACTGTTAGGCTGTAGATTAACCGTGCGAATGTACTTATCTAGATTAACTTGTACGACAGCTTACATCCAATGGCATGACTAGCATATAAATTGTAACAATCTTCATTTAAGTACAGACCTCTCACACAGAATATTGCTAGTTTATAGTGGTAGGTGCTATCCGCTATATAAGGAATGGTCTATAGGCGTTGGTGATCACTTACTTGGCGACTACATAGTTTATGTGTAACTTCCTGCCTGTTAAAATTTAAAAAATAATAATTCAGGTAACTCATATGCCCGGACGCACGATAAGTTTGTCTCTAAGCTGTCCTCATGATGACTTCGCTTGTCGGATGGGTCAGTACGTGTTGATGCAGTGCTCCGAGCTCTCCGTGATGGAATGGCATCCTTTCACTGTGGTTGAGGTGAGTAGGTGTTATTGGGATGTAGTTTTTTTATATTTGCTTTTAAATAGTTTTTGTTTGTTACACATGATAAAAATGGATTGACTTATTTGTATAGTGGTTAGTGTATCAGGCTGCAGGTTCCGATGTCCTGGGTTCAATCCCCGGGTCGTGCCAATAAAAAATATTGGGTTTTTCTGTCGAGTACACTTGCGTGCCAAGGAAAACATGTTATGCTGTCATGCGCTGAACTTACCCCTGCCGAGTAGAATTTGCGCTCCTATCGATTATGTTTTCAGACAAACTTCTGCACTATAATATTTCTGCCCAATCAGCTAGTCTCCATCAAGTAAAGCCACTGATGCCGATAGGACACTTTCGTCAGCAAAAAAATGTTTAAAAATTCCAGGTTCCTAAGGAAACCCAAAGGAAATTTGTTATATGGATAAAGGCCAAAGGGGATTGGACGAAAGGTTTGGAGAAATTGCTGAAAGAAAGAGGACCAAACAATTTGAAGTAAGATTGACATATTTTATATTATTAATAGACAGTTTTGATAGTAATCTAAACGTTCCTAAATTTTCTACCAGCATTCTCATAGATGGACCATTTTCAAGTCCCATGCAAGGAATAGCCAGATGTGATATCGCAATATGTGTAGCGGCTGGAGTTGGAATAACGCCCTTTGTATCCATTTTAAGAGATATGTTAATGTGAGTAGTGCAAGGTCTTCGAAATTCAAATTATACAAATATATTGAAAACTTAGAAATGTATCGTCCAGAGAAAATATAATAAAATCCTGCGAATATTCTATGCGATGTTACCAATCTTAAGCATTTTTTTTAGTTTATTTGTGTATACTTATGTACTTGAGAACTTTCTCAACGAAAAAGTTTCTTATACGTTTTGTCTCAAGTAAATTAAACTTTAAATTCATTACTTTTAAATATATTTTTGCTTTTGAGTACATTATTATGGTCTGGACGTCGAAAAAAATATCAATGTATAAAAAAAAAACAATAATCGTTTCAGAAACCCAAGAAATCGATTACCCGGTCGAATTCATCTAATCTGGATAATAAGACATGAAAATGAGCTTACTTGGATTGCTAGTTTGGCTACAGAAGCAATATTGCAATTAAGAAATGCTAATCGACCAGATAGGCTTCATCTCGAACTGTATGTGACTAATTCAAAAGAAAACAATCCTCAAAGCGATCTAAATAAAGAACAAAATGCCATAACACACATGGTTGTACTCAACGAAAAGGGTGGTCTGACGCATTTGATAGGCGACGATGAGAGGAAAACGTTACTGACTCCAAATAAGAAGAGGAATGGTTGTGTTTTCGAAGAAAATATAAAAAATCATGTTGATGATAAATTTGATTTTAATATAGCGAAGAAATATCCGTTGATCGGTTGTAGAGTGAGGAGAGGCAGACCGCATTGGGACCAAGTGTTTGGGTATTGGGCGCATTTGTATCCGGAGTAAGTTAAAATATACAAATAAATATTACTAAAGAAACGTCATACATAAAATTTGTGATAGGAGTAAATGTTGTAAATGGTGTTCGATTGATGGAGACAACATTTTGAATAATAAGGGTTTGAATCACCTTTGAATTATTCCTGCAAGTAATATTACACAAAAAAAACATACTAGAAACGCAGTAACATTTTTCTTTAACTTGATTGCTTTTTTATGGTTACCATCACCAATAGATATTGGCTCTATAAAAGATATTGATCATCATCTTCATCGCCAATGTGCTACCAACCTTGAGATCTAAGATGTTATGTCCTTATACTTGTTGTTACACTGACTCACTCATCCTTCAAAATGGAAAAAAATAACATTAGTATTACTGTTTGATGGTATAAGATGAGTTGGATGGGTGGTACCCAGGCGGGCTCAAACTCGTACCACCTAATATTCGATATTTTAATTGTTTTTTTTTCTTTATTTCAGACATCACCTAAACCTATATTGTTGTGGACCAAAGAAACTAGTTAAGTTACTACGAAGCAAATGTAAATATACTTCAAGATTTACAAATACAAAACTTACGTTCATTCACGAGGCCTTCTCCTGAAATGCTATGTTAATGTTTATTGATGGACTGGTATTAAATATAAATATAACAAATATGTTTTATTTTACGTGATTTATGAATGAGTGATGCTTGCTGTAAGATGATTATAATTAGAATTAATTAATTCGATTTTAAATAGAGTCAGCCTTTTTTAACCCATTCAATTTTAGAAAGGGCAGGTGGGAGACGTATTTGTGAAACGGTGACCTTGTTCTCCATTGAAAATGAATAAGAAGTATCTAACACTAAGTAATCCTACTCAATATACGCCAGCAACCAACATTCACTATGTGACCATAACACCATACCTATACTGTATATACACCAACATTCACTACGTGATATATATATGTGTACCATAAGAAACCTTGAAAACAAAGGTGTGACACGATAGGTGACCAAGATTTTCTCAAAATCTGCTGGTCCGATTTGCTGGTGCAGTTATCGTTCAATCGTATTAATACGCTGGAGATAACATTTTCTTTATTCTCTTTATATTTTTGTAATTGATCTTACGTGAACTTGCAATTCGGTTTATAGCAGGACAGTTTTTGTGCCAAAGCCAGCATCATAAAGAAAAGGTGTTATGAGTACCTAATTACTTAGATTTTCAGAGGATCTCATATTACGAAATTTTAAATTTAATTATTAAGGTTAAAAATATGAATGACATAAAATACATCACATTATAGATAAGACATGCGACTTACGACGAGAATTTATCAGCGACTAGTTAAGGAAGTTGAGGTATTCCGATATTAAGTCATATTTATTCAAGCTAAATATGAATCTAATCCCAATGTTTTTAAAGCATTTGTATTCATTCAGTTGGTTTTATAATTAGTAAAGTTTGGCGTAGTATTTTTTTAGAAGCAATAGAGATTGCTCTTCGGTAATTATATTAGATATTGGTATCTGGCATCATAATAAAAACACTCAGAGACTTTGTTATCAGCCTAATTTTGGCGTCAGGATACAACGTTAAACCAGTCAGTCAACTCAGAAGATTAATTAAAAGAATTCTGAAGACTTATGGTAAAAATATGTCTGACTACTAAATAAAATTAGTAAATGTCTATAGGATTATTTTCATATTTGACAATACGTCAGATGGCTATGATTGCGTAGGGTGTAAAGATGTCTTTACAGTAATAAATCCATTTGTATATAGAACAAGTAACCTTAAATTTCATAGAAAAAAAATCAAATTAATAACAGATAGGAGTATATTTTACCTACTACCTATAGTTTTCCAATTTATTGTGTAATATAGTGTTGGGGCCAGTCTCCTTAATGCTCGATTTTCATTTATAACAAATTAAGCAATGCCATCAAAAAGTTAATTCAAGTTTGTATTGGCTAAATAATTATCATCTAACATATAATTTTTGCCATCATTCTTACATGACATCGAAACTTAACTAAGCTATGGAGTCCAGATTTGAAAAAAGAATATGATTACGGTTCTTAGACTAGACGTTCTAGGAATTTATAAGAATTTCTCGTAATATTGATATAGGCGATATAGATCGAAATTCGGAACAGTCAATAGAATATTTCTACGTAGTTCATCACACTGTCTTTTATTATTTATATTGTTTTCTTATTATTATTATTTGTAAATAGTTTCTTGTCATATTTAAGTATTTAGGATTAAATGAATTTTCTTTTCGTTTGATCATCTTAAGCTGAGCAAGATTTAAATAATTTTGTATTATTTTTAAGCTTTACTTTATAAATAAACACAAAATTATTCTGGCAAAATATTAGCAGTAGTTCTTATAAGAACTTCTAAATTGCTTGTAACAACTTGCCCTTCTACAAAGTTCTTGAAACAAATCCAATGAAAGTTTTAACTTTGATGATTCAAAGGCAATTCAATTAAATAATATCGTATCATTATAAATCGCTCGTTTCTTTTATTTGAAAAATGTCTTTCTTCGAGAGAATTAGTGGACTTGTGATCAACGCAGATTTATTTGATTTTAATATAAAATATCTTACTTTGGTTGGTTTGTGGCCACATGATGATTGGGGAAATGATAAAATGAGGCTCTATAAAATATACGAAGTTATTCTTCATATATTGTCAATAGCCTTCATTACCGTGACTGGTATTGGGACTTATCAGCATAAGCACGATATAACCATCCTCATGACAAATTTGGACAAAGCCCTCGCTGCGTACAATTTCGTTGCAAAGATATTTTTTTTTGTAATGAAAAGAAAACAACTAAACCATCTAATTTTTGAAATAAGGAATTCTGGCGACGAAGTTAGTCTCGATAGAAGAAATTTAATGGTAATTCATGTTATTATGATCACTCTGATATCAACGGGTTTAGTCACCACTTTTAGTATGCTGAGTCAATTCAAAGGGGAAATGACAGTTGAAGCTTGGATGCCGTTTGATCCATTTAAAAATAGAATGTCTTTGTTACTAGCTGCTCAAATATTAGCTGTATATTTTGTAGTACCTTGTTTATACAGAGCATTTGCAATACAAGGCATCGTTTGTAGTCTTGTAATGTATTTTTGCGACCAATTAATCGAGTTGCAAGAAAGATTAAAGGGCTTGTCTTATTCCGAAGAAAGAGAGAGAATTGTGAGAGACGAATTCAAACAAGTCGTAAAGAAACACGTTCGTATTATGAGGTATGGTCTGCTATCGTGTGTACATCTTTTCTTTGAATTGACAGTCACATTTCCTGTACTATACTTTTCAATTTCTAGATATTCGAATACTTTTACAAATATTTTCAAAGAATTCTTTTTAATTCAAAATTTGGCTGTAACGATTGAATTGTGTTTAAATGCGCTAATGGTGACAGTGGTGAGTTATAATATTGCGTACTTGATGATATTATATTATTCCTAGATGAGACAAGGTTATATTTAACATATTTTTTAGGTCAGTTTAGAGGAAAAAACTCTATTGGTCAGCTTTTTAGGATATCTCGGATTGGCTCTTATAAATGCGTACATTTTCTGCTATTTAGGAAACGAGTTAATAGTTCAAGTAAGTTTGAATTTGATGTAATACAATAGGTTTACGAAGCCATATAAAGTACATAAGCCTTCGTAGAGTACAGGTATAGCTCAAGCAGCATACGAGTCTGGTTGGACCTCTTGGCCGGTTGACATGCAGAAAGATCTTCTCATCCTTATAAGAGCTGCACAAAAGCCGTTAATCCTGAGCGCCGGCGGTATGACAATAATGTGTATTCAAACATACAGTCAGGTATGTTTATGGTTTTTATTAAAAATTTTGATGTCTATAAAGTTGAAATATATTTATAAAATCTTTTCCTATTTGCAGGCACTCTACAATGCTTATTCAATATTTGCTGTCCTAAATGACGTTGTGGATTAAATTTTCAAAAAATAGAACACGTTTTATAGGAAACTTTTCACTTTCATCTTTTTTTTTGTTTTATATTAATTAAAAATAATATCAAATAATTTTTATTTCATTTTCATACTGATACCTAAACGCTATAAGTAATAATAAGTACAATTTAGTTGTACATTATAGACAATTGAAATAGAATAAAAATATTTTTATTAAGTATTGTTTAATATACATATTAATATCGTATAAATATGTTGTTGGATGTATTGCCTACTTTTCTATTCGTTAGGTTTTTAGGAGTCATTGCCAGAAGACACATTTATATATTAAGCTATTTTTTTGTGGCTTTTATTTGTGCCAAAAAGGCACAGATTATTTCGTCAATGTAAAGTGCGAGATAAGTTTCAAAACCAGGTATTGAGACTAGTTAAATGATTATTTGACCTACCGCTATTCATGTGATGGGGTTACGAGCTAGGTATTCCACGTTTGTAGTTGTGGAGATATTAGTTAAGTAAAAAAAATAGTTTTAAAATACTAACAAGGTAAAAAATATAACAAGATTATTACAAAAATACTCTCTTGAATGTCAAACAAAATATTACTGACAGTATAAAAAAAAACATGAATACCCTCAGTACAAGATAAAATTAAAAAAAATATATTATTACTAAATAAGTTAAAATTAAATAAGAAGGACATGGGTATCTTACTTCTTACTGCACCAGAAAAGGCTAAGATCGTTTATAACTTTGTATTAAGTAACTTAAGATAAGTACGAAATTTCATTAGGATAGGGTTGGCATATTTTTTTTGTAAATAAAAGCCTTTAAATATCCTTTTATCCCTGGTATGTGCTACACCCCGGAATCTGTAGCTAGTTGAATGTGGTCTATCAGTCGGTTACGCATAGATTCGCAAATGATCATTGCAGTCTACATATACGCCAGATTATGGATGGGTCTCGTCTTCCAATGCTGTCGAGGCAATGAGAAACACATATAATCTCTACCGTAAGAAACATGCACCGATTTTAAGCGAGAAAGAAATGATACTTCTCCGGCCGTGTATTCCGAAGGTATGCACTAATTACATGCCAGCATGGTCGGCAAGTAATTAGAGCAGGACAAAATTTCAATAATTAATGGTAAGTCTATGTTTTTTTTATCTTTAAACATCTTTTCGTAATATCAAAATTAGGGCTGATAAAAATTTTGAGAAAGCCCAAAAATCAAAACATTAGTAAATGGGGATATTCAAATATGAATAATTTTGGAATAAAACAGAAAAAAATGTGACCGGAATTATCAATAATGAAAAAAGGCGGTATGGTTCCATACTTTTGCCTTAATTCGAGACAAATGTTTTAAATATAAAAAAAATATTCGAGATGACAGTGACATTACTGACATTTAATAAATAAAATAGAAGGAACATAATTACGTATAATTTAAATAATACATTTAATATGATGTTAACTGTAGATTTAAATCATTTAGACAAAATTCAAGAAGTTCATAATGAAAAAGCAGAAGAACCGGACGAAATATATGATAATTTTGTACAAAATTTAGCAACATATCATTTTCAGGTGAAAGCTATAATTCAGGCAAGTAATAATCTTTTTAATTCTTTACAATACTATTATAATTATTATGCCAATATTATATACTCCAATTATAGTGAGGATCTATCTAATAAAAATCATTTTTATCAAAATAAATCATTTCAGTATATAGGTCTTCAATATGTGATCTTTGAAAGTATAACCTGTTAATAAATATATTGAAGATAATATTTATTATAATTGCCTGTTTTGGTTTCCTAAGACTATAGTTTCTTTAATTTTAGGACATTTTGGAATGTCGAGATTCTATGGAAAGTTTAAATGAACTTAATGAAAAAGGCAGAGCTAAAATAACTTTATTAAGAGAAGAATTAGAAAATTTAGATGCCCATGCTACTGACATGAATGATCAAAAATATTTTCTTGAGTCGGTTTCCCAGAGGCATCTGTTAGCAGGGTATTTAATTTAATTATCATTTGTTTATTTTTGGTTGTTATTTTTTTATGGTTCATGTCTATATAATAATATAAAAAAACCAAATGTTTTAAAAGATTTTAGAGATCATAATTTATTAAGAAAATTAATATTGTTAAGTGTATTGTAACTTAACTTACAAGTAGTATTGAAATGTTAAAATTCACCAAAATTATTAATGATAATTATAATATAATTAAAAAAATTGTATTAATATAATAGATAAATAATTAAATACACTTAAAAATATGTTTTATTTACTTTTCAGCCTCCTAAAAGAATTCAAAGAAGCCAATATAAGTAGCATGTTTGCAATTGAGAAAGCTCAGAGAGAGGATTTGTTGAAAGCAGGTGAAGGAGAAGAATCTGTTTTAAGGAATAGGAAAAAGAAAGTCGACAGAGATGGCTTACTAAAAATGTCTACAGGTACTTTAATTTCTCTTAATTCAATCATTTATTTCTAACAAAATATTGCTTATTACTTTATTTTATTATATGTTTTATATATATGTGTCAGTCATTGTTGGTTGACCCTTGTCTTAGGTAGCAACTATGTATCTGCTTTGTGTGAAGTTTTTCAAAGAGATAGTTTGATTTAAATATTAGTCATGGTCGATGAGCAGTAAAGTTGAGATAACATTCAAATATATTTTTAATAATATAATTATTAGCAGTTTCCCACATTATCATCTATTTTAAATTATTTACTCCAAAAATTGCATTTTTTCTCATTATTATTTTAATTTAAACGCCTTTGTCCTAGTCCAAGTCCCACACTGCCTCTGTATCGAATTTCTGTTCAATCAATTCAGCAATTTAGCTGTGATGAATAAATTAATAGAAAAACCTTTCGAGTTCATAATTATTGCATTATAGTTATCACAAAAAATAACTAATAGGAAATTTTAAAAATAATCATTTTATTGTGAGAAGTTACATATTTATAATATTTATTATCTGAACAGGTGTCACTGAACAATTGCTCTCTATTAGTCGACAATTAGCAGCAACAACCCAGAGGAGTCAAGACACGTTGGATAGCTTGGTATCTTCTAGCTCTACGGTGCATGTATGTGTTCATTTAATATTAAAAATCATAGTGCAAAGTTTTAATCTTACTTTTATTCATGCTTAATTTAATTCCAAAGTGACTGTAAGTGATTATGATCAACTTTGTCAAATGCTCAGGTATTGTCATCAGTTGACGAGTTAAAGCATCATTTATCTTTTGTGAGTGTGGGTGCACTTAATAATAATTAATTGTGCTTAGTGTATTTTTTATGTTAAAGATGAGCTAGCAAAAGGGCTAATGTTGGTAAGTTGGTCACCACTGTCACATTGTTATTGTGAGGAATATTAATAATTTCTTAAAAAATATAGGAAATAAGATGTTATGTTCCTTGTTCTTGTGCCACACTAACTCAAATTAAAACTGAACCCCAAAAATACTAAGAATTGCTGTTTGTAAAATTTGACGATTAGGTGGTACATACCTAGACAGACTTACACAAAGATCTACCACCAAGTAAAGTTCTGGGTTAACACACTCTCACCTTCTATGTGCACTCTATCTTTTCTATCTGAATCTGATAGAACGGCAAACCTCAGTACAACTAGTTCTTTGAAACCGCGCCAATGAAGCTGTTAAATCGGATGAATATATTATGTATATAATAGAGTAGTAAGGCATTTATGTACCTCGTTATTTTTTCCTTTACGATTAAGGCACGTATTCGTCATTCTACTGATTTATGTTAAGCGAATTTTTCCGTTTATATTTTTTTACGAAATTGTTTTAATCTACAAAACTACAAAGTAGCTTTCCAAATATTTTGGGATATTATTTCAGCAATTGTTGCTTAACAAATAGTTAAGGAATAGTTCTGATTATGTTTGAGGTGATAAGATATTGATGTCGAATTTATGATGTTTGTAAAATGCAATACAATTGTTATCTCCCGAAAAGATATGAAATAAATACCATGATTTGGAAATTTTCTTCCTATCAACTTAGCTTAGCTTCGAATTTTACGTATAATTAAGACTTTTTTAATCGTCGCTTCATAGAATTGTCTGAAATGTGAAGCTGCCACCGGTTCGGAATGCAGATTTTTCTGAGCAAAAGCGGCAATAAACTCAGTTACAGTGTCAGATTAGAAATTATTCTTAAACGGGTATTCGGTTGATGTTATTTGTACCGTTTTGAGTTAAGACCGAAACGTATGCCGTAACGGCAACCAGTAGGATGCACTGTCTCCGTCATCGCTCTCCTTTGCGTATGCGTGCGTGATAAGCGCAGCAAAATTAATTTATGCTATTTTTGTTTAAGGGCACGCAAGCAGAACTTCAAAATACAGGCAGTACTATCACGCAGTCGAGTAAACTTTTAAAGAAGTATGGAAGAAGGGAGTTCACAGATAAAGTGATAATGTTTTTTGCATTCCTTTTCTTCTTAGCTGTCTGTTTGTATATCGTTCAAAAAAGGTTGTTTTAAGGACTAACTGATTTTTTTTATAATTTTGTATTCTGAATTTATTTATTTGTATAAATGTATTATTTTAAATGTTATTTATTCAATAAAATGTGTATATTTGATTTGATTTCTTAAAAACGTTTCCCTTTTGTAATAATTAAGTCATAAGGCAAATAATGAAGATGATGACCTGATCGTTTGGTCTGGTAATGGTAACGGCAACTATTCTCAACGGATGCCCAAACACAGGATTTTTTATTACAACATTGGTAGGCAAACGGGCAAACTCCACTGCTCATAGACTTATGGTTTCGTAAGAAATTTTAACTATTCCTTACACCGCCAACATCCTTGGGAACCTTATGGGTCAGGCACAAGGGACATTATACCTTAGTTCCCATTGATACACTGACTCACTCATCAAACCGAAGATGTGGCAGTAGAATACATGATGAGTGGGTGGTACATACCCAGACGGGCTTGCGCAAAGCCTTATCATCAAGTAAAGGTGTTCTCTATACCATCGCTCTCATAATGGGATGGAATAAACGCATAATCGAAATAATCGCAGTTCTGAGCGCAGGACCATGCTTTGCGTGCTTTCCGAGGCACGATAATGTCAATTTTCAAACTTGGTGTTAGTACTAAAGGAAAAACCCACGAAAGTTTTATTGGTCTGACGCGTGGTTTGAACCCAGGCCCTTGAAATCTCCAGCCAACGAGATAGTCAATTAATAATTATATCAAAATAAATGACGCATTTATTATCTTAGTGGAATTAAAACATGTTATATATAGAATCGTGGTCAACGAACGCGATCAATAAGATAACTGTTGCTTTTAAATCAAATATGAAACCATCGTTAGGAAACCTACATGTGACGCATGAAATTATGCCACTTGCGTACACACCTACATTTAAGGACTCCTTTGCCATAGCAATGGGTCATTTACAAGAGGTCACTTTATAATTTTTTATTCTCGAAGGCAGTATTTTTACAAGACAAATTGTGACGAATTTTAACGAACACGATGGACAAAAAATCAGTCGTATGTTATTAATTAACATTTAATCATATAAGTCCAATTAAATTGATGTGATGTCAATAATAATATAGGCGGAAATCGTCATCACGAGCGACGTTCATTCTAAAGTTCAGTTAACAGCTGTCCGCCGGTGAGACAGACCGTCAAATCGTGAACACTTTGAAATCTAGAGGTCGTTGAACCGTCAACGCGCCATGTCCACTATGACTAATTACAAGCTCGTGTTTGTATTAATCGTCGTAGTAGTGTCACAAGTTTTTAATTATGCAAGTGCACTGAACATACTAGCTATCGCGTCTTTGCCTCTCAAAAGCCATTACATGGCCTTCCAAACACTATTTCGTGAGCTAGCTATCCGAGGACATTCAGTTACTGTTATAAATAATTTTCCCGAAAAGAATCCCGTACCAAATTTAAAATTTATTAATATAAATGCACCGATTCGCCCTATGCCCGGTATGGCGTTTTTTGAAAATAACACATCATCGTTTTCTCATCTACTAAATTTCAAAATACATTTTACAATAAGTCCAACGAATGTGAAACAGGACTGTGAGCTTCTTTTTAGTAATAAAGATGTCAAGGCGCTTCGGGAAAGAGGAGATAAATTTGACGTGATATTTGTTGAGCAATTCGTAAGTGACTGTGGGCTTGCTTATGCGGCCGCTCTATACGATGCACCTATTATTGGAATAACTTCGCATACTCTCCTACCTTGGGCTTATTCAAGAATTGGGATTCCGTTCGATATTTCATCGAATGCATTTTACTTTTCAAACTCTGGCACGAATCCGTCCCTATATCAGAAAGTTGAGAGTTATCTTATGAACATATATGCGAACACGATTGGGTTATGGCAATTACAGAGATCCATATATGACATATTTAACAAGAATCTTCCAAATGTTGCGTTGGACGTAGAGAAAATAGCTAGAGATAGGATGAAAATGATGTTTGCTTATCAACATTATTCAATAACTGGAGCAAGATTACTTGCACCGCAGCTACTTGAAATTGCTGGTATGCATATTGGTAAACCGCAGCCAGTGCCAGAGGTATGTTCACTTTTACGATCTTTGTATCTTCTAATTAAGTCCAACTAAGAAGATATATATGAGTCAGGAGTTTTTTTGTTGTTTTGTTATACCTACTCTTTTAATAATAATTTAAGATTTTACAGTTGATTTGAAAGTTGTGAAAATTATTGTTTATAGGATATAGAGAAATTTATATCTAGTGCCAAGGACGGTGTCGTTTACGTCAGCTTCGGATCCAATTTGAAAGCGAGTACTATGTCGAAGAAAAAAATGGAACAATTCCTTCTCGCGTTTAAGAAAATCCCGCAAAAGGTGCTCTGGAAGTTGGAAGATACGACGTTTTCAGTCAGCAATGATAATTTATTAACACGTAGCTGGTTCCCTCAATTAGATATTTTGTGTGAGTATAAGGATTGTTAGAGTTACGTAGATACTAAAAAAGGGTCTAACGTGATGGGTCCGTTGGTGGAGGATACAGATGATGGTTTAAATTAACGTAAGTATTACCGAGTTTTTTGAGCTTAACTGTGTATCTAACCGTGCTCGGCTGTGCTCGGCGATGATAGTATGTCTATTAACGGACAACATGAAGCATCAACTTACTAATGCTTAAACTCTGCTGACTCCAGTCAGCAGGGTTGTGGACTACTGGATGTTATTTTAGTTTGATGATCATCATTATTCAAACAAATACAAAATATGCAGGAAATACGAAATTATATTTATTGTTTACTAAAAGAAGTCGTGTGGGGATATCTAAAGTAGAGGAAAAACAAATCCAATATATATTTAACTAGAAGACTATAGTCATGCCCTGACTCCGCATGTTATTAATTTATTAATAAAGAAAATTATATGACATAAATATATTTTATACCCTATAGCACTCAGGAAGAATTTAGCGTTCTAACAATTAAAAAAATGAATAGAATCGGGTCATTAGTTCCGGAGTTCATACCAACAAAAAAAATTGCTCTTAATAATATTAGTATAGATTTATAGTTCACAAGAGCAAAATATAATAATAGTTTCCTTTGTAAAGTTAAGTCAATTTTATGTAGATCAGGAAAATTTACTTCAACAAAAAAGACTTCTTAACGTTCTTCGAAATCATACATAAAATAGGCTATTTATAAAATAGGTAGACGGGCGAGCTTATGGGCAGATGGTAAATAAATATCTTGAATTATGATAAAATAGATAGTAATAAAAGGACATATGCGTAGGAATAGAATGCATATTCAAAAATGCTTATGAAAATAAAAAGAATATCAGTAAATAATTTTTATCTTAAAAATATATATTTATTAAAACAGCACGTGAATGATGCGTCATCTATCAAAGTTAACTAACTAACGGCGTACTGTATAACTGCCATCTTTAAAAAATTTCAAAGACAAACATTTTGTTAATTTTGCAAATATGCGCCATAAGAAATCCTACACATTTCTTACAATACCAATGCGCCAATCTCGGGAAGCAAGACATAATTATTTTACTGCTAGGTAAAGGTGAGCATGGACGTGGATGGATATAGAGGTAGGGGATGATCAAAGAAACGATGGATTGATCGCCGAACACGCGAAAAATTATAAAAATTCAAATCTAAAGAATCTATGTTCTGTTTTCGACATAGCTTGTTTGGAGTTCACATTTTTTTAGTATTAAGTAGTTAAAAATAATATATATACGATAAAATATGAACATCGAATTGAATGTAAGAAAAGTATAAGTAGTCTAATATATTATCCTAATAATATAAAAAAACTTTTTAGACGATTAATAAAGGTTTCCCTATTATATATATTTACAAATACAATATACGTATCACAATATGAATTACTAAGAAAACGAAACCTAACGAACAACTACTGCCTGCGTTAAAATGTTATGTCAGCACGACTACTTAAAATCTGTGGCCTCGAACTTGATATAGTCTGCGATAATGTTATGCAATAGAATAGGTATATGGTTCCGGTTTTGAATCAGGCGCGAGATGTAGAATAATAGAAAAACTCATACAATTCAGTGAAACTGTAAATATCCTTAAACATTTAAGAGTTTCATGATTTTTTATAATGACGTGTTCTTTATGTTATTAAGTGTTTTTCTTGCTCATAAGTTTAATGCACTATGGGTTTACTGGTTGCGTGTAATTACTCTGTCAAAAAGGTATTCTTCAACCACAGCACATCACTATTATCAGTGCCACCCCAACCCTCTTTGGTTTTGTTTTTACTGACCACCACATGCCACTATATGACTTGTTGTTTAACACCAAATATTCATGGGCTATGTGATAACCATAGATTTAGACGTGGCGGCTTTTTTCCAAATTTCCGGAAACTACGCGGTTCTTAGTTTTAATATTTCTTATTAAATATCTAATTAAGCAAGTACGTACGTAAATAATAAGGATTATTTATTTATTAAAATTTGTTTAACCTAAGATTGAGTCAGTTAATCTTAAATGTAATATCTAATTACCTAAATTATATTAAAGTTTTTTTTTTGTTTTAATTGAAGGTCATCCAAATGTAATTGCATTCGTGTCTCACGGTGGAATGTTAAGTATCTCTGAAGCAGCTCACTGCGGGACGCCATTGCTGACGATTCCTTTCTTTGGAGATCAGTTTTCTAATTCCGCGGCTGTGGCCGATAGTGGACTGGGAATGACCATGTACTTTGACCACCTTAACGACGACAACTTGGCTGAAGCAATCAAACAGTTGGCGTCTTCAGAGTAAGTCTTTCAAAATCTCTAAAATCTATTGTCAGGTAATTCGAAACTATAGATTCTTTATAGTTTCCTGTGTGGTATTTATAGTTTCATTTCGAAACCACAAAAATCATATAAGGTTTAAATAAATATTTCAGAAAATCTCGACGGTAAAGAAATAATTGAATTTATTAAATTAATATTTGAATATTTTTTTAAGGAGTTGTGAGGTAGTTGTATTCAATCTTAAATTTTATTTTAATGAAAATGAATTAAATTAAGATATATTAACGCTTAACACTACATATGTATTACAGTTATTATTATTAATTCTGACAACGATTTCCTCGTACCTAGGGTGCAGCAAAATGCTAAGCAAATTTCAAAACTTTGGCATGACCGACCTATGAATGTCTTGGACAGCGCCATCTTTTGGACGGAGTACGTAGCAAGACACAAAACGGCGCCACCATCTCTACCGTCGACTCACAATTCATGGTTTATATCATCGCTGCTAGATGTCTATAGTATTCTAATTGTATTCGTATTAGGAATTTTGTCTCTTGTGTATACAATTTGTAAAATATTTATATTAGTTTTTACATCATTTGTTAAGTTATTTAAGTCAGAAAATAAACAAAAAACAAAGAAAAAACGATCGTAATTGTTAAAATGATATTTGTAATAAAATATTTTGTACTTACCTAATTGTTTTATATTTATTTTGAAAAATAACTCTTTTTAAAATATAATAGTGGGTTGCCCGCGAAACTTCGCGTTTATTTAAAATATTTTTAACCTATGACAGGTTTTGTTTTGATTTCATTTCATTGTAAACTGCAAGTCACTCATCTACATTTGGCGCCAAAACTTTGAAATATTTTATAAAAATGATGTTTTTAATATCAAACATCCATTAGGTCAGTTAGAATTGAAGATTTTCGATGACGATTGTAACAATTCAGTAAATTGCAATTAAGAATTCTGTAGGTGTGTATATTATAATATTTCTTCTGCTTATCTAGCGCTGGAGCTCTTCAAAATGATTTTTTATGTGCAGCTATCGTCACATAATCACTGCGACAAGAATCGGCTTACGCTATTAATATGTAAGACATTTATTTGAAAAAAAAAAGAAATAAGACATCGTTCACGTAGAATTCGTGCAAATAATTTTACAATAAACTTTGAGAAAATAGACATCTTTTTAAAATTAGAATATGCTGTTCTGTTTGGGGTGGAACTTGGAAACTATCTACATTTTCAATTTCATCAAAATAGGTTCATAGATTGACACATGATATCTGTAAGAGGTGCGTAATTAATATTATTAAATGAAATTACTTCTCTTTCGTTTTCTACTAATGACAGGCAAAGGTGTGGAAATATAAATATCTAAAGATAAGCTATATTCAATATATAAGAATTATAAGTTAATTACGACTAGACAATAATAAAATTATGTTACAAGTATATGACGTATGTAATATAATATTATGCGGATTGAAATCATCATTATCACGCGAGGCCGATAGTCAACCCTAGCCAATGACCCCACTATCATCGTTCAATGATATTTCAAAACAAAGTCTAAATTCCTACTCACTACTACTACAAAACTAGATTCCTTTCGTGGTCAGTAAACATCCGAAAACATATATGTTATATGTACCTAAATGTTTATCGATTTTATGTTTATACATACAAGATTGTTTTTGTCTGACAATTTTATTCAAAAAAGTACAATAACATAAGTTTTCCTATATGGAATATACTTATTCAAAATATGACGTCTGGAAAATCAGATCACTGTGGTATGACATTAGCTCCTGGAATTATCGCGAAGATACGAGTACGTGCTTACGTATAGACGGATGCGGCCAGGGACTTTTAATATTAATTATAAATTTAATTCAAATGTAATTTAATTATTAATGATGGATATTTCTTCAAATAAAAGGTTGATATTATTTTATTTTGATGTTTAGAAATAGAGAGTAGTGTAAGATATATTGAGATTTTTTGAATCGTTAAGGTTCTATTGAATATATTTTAGTATGATTTTCGTAATATAAATTTAAATGTGATTAATTTAATTATTTTCTGAGAATCGTATCTCGCGAATGGTCAATGATTTTTGATATGGGATCAAGGAAAAATAAATCATAATATTGTTGTATTAAAATGATATTGATGAAATATTTTTAGCTTATTTAATCATGCCTATAATTATTTCAGAACAAATGATAAACAATGTCGTTGATTTTTGCATGAATCTTTTTAAATAGATCGACTGGTGTTTGTAAACAGTGCTTGCTTAATTATAGGTTTAAAAATAAAAGTCGTTATTACTGTTGAACTTATGTTCACTGTTGATGAAACAAATGTTTATTACGATAATAAATTTGCTAATAATCATATTTCCGCTAAGTGGTTATACTAGGTTTATGCGTTAGATAATTCTGGGATAGAAATGAAAGTTATTGGCTTTTATTTAAAATAAAATAACTGTCCAGGTTCTGGAGCCATATTTGTTTTTATTACAAACATAATGCTTCACTTTTTAGTATGTGTGCGTACAATCTTGACGAATTTTAAATCAGTTTCGCTACACCGATTGCAAAAGTTGGAATGTTGAACGCTATTTTCTCACTGATGAAAATATCATTTATAATTTTGTATACATTAACTTACATTGAGGTATGTAACTCGGGCTCATTTAGGTTCCCCTTATCTGCTTAAGTCTTGTTTTTATATTACTTGAAAAAATCTTTAGATATATTTTCTAAAGCTCATAATGTTCGGTATTTATCCAGGTTCAGGAGCCGTTGGGATAACAGGATGACGTAAAAATGACGAGTGAGTCAGACAACGGCCTCAGAGCGACATTGAGTCGCATTAACAATAATATTTGTCGCAGCTCGCAGCCCGCAGGGTCGGATCGCATCGCACATTAGAACGAATTCGGCGATTATACCAAAGGCCGTTAAGATGATTGATGCAAAAATTCGTTTGGCAATGAATTATAATGTGTTTTTCCGCTAGATTTATAACGGTATTGAATAATTGATATTTTGAGTATTTTATGTTTATTAGGAACAAGGACTAAGTTTGATCTGATTCTTTCTTTTTTGTCAGAAATATGTATTCTATCTAAATTCATTATCCCCTGTTTATGATATTATTAAGTAATGCGAATTTGTGTTACTTTATTGTAATATAAATTTATTTAATGTACCTGCAAGCCTCCGATGTTGTAGATGTCCATGGGCGGTGGTAATCACTTTTCACCAGGTAGCCTCCTGCTACCTATAACATAAAAAAATAACATTGATATTTTTCAAAGTAACAACTCACAGCTGTGTCAATGCCCCCTATTATTAGGGCTTATTTCATTACAGTTCTCGAAGAATTATTTATCATTCTGTAAATCGTGCGCTACGTACAATGGAAACTTAGAATTTGTATCCATTGCGCCTATAATTAAACTGACCCACTCACCCTTTACCCGAAACAGACAGTAACGAATAAATGTTGCTGTTGGCCTGAAGATTTGATGACTTGGTGATACTGTATACACTTATATAAAAACGTTGAAATGGTTCTGTATACTTTTGGGTGTAATCTTAACTGCACTTCACTTGTATATTTTCTAAGTATAAATAAAATACGTAGGCGAAGTTTTATAAGGTCATATCACCAATGAATTGCAAGAGAGAAATCTGACTCACACGTCGTACTTATTATTATACACAGTATTTATTATACACAGTACAAATAAATTATAATTAACAACTTGACTATTACAGTAAAGTTAAACGGCGATTAACTGATTATAACTTTTTCTATAAAAGAATTCATAGCAATTACTTATCATAAATTCTTTCCTTCACTCATATTGTATATATAGATATCAAGGTAGGAAGATCATACCGTACGGTATTAAGACCCGGAAGGGAAGAGGTAAAGGTTAAGGCGGTTAGTGGTGACCACATAATGATCATCACTTGTCAGGATGTCAGGTGAACTTGCGAGGTCGGATAAAATAGCGCTGTTGTTGAAGGGAAGTTTATGACTTAGCGATTGATAATATATACTTTGTTTATTAGGTACTTACGTGTGATATGGCGTTCTGGTATGTAGATTTTTTTCTTGATACTTTGTTTTCTAAAGAAGTACGATATTACTATGCCAAGTTTTCTTTTTATTTTTTGTATTAGAAATTGTGATATTTCTGATCTTAAGTATTAATTTTTTCAATAAGCATTTCTTTTTTATTTTGTACATATGTGTATTGTAAGATAAATTCCATTCCATATTGTAATATGGACCAGTGATGTTGAAAAAAGGTTTTATGCATCTTATTATTCGTCCGCTTCGATATTAAATAGTTATATATATTTTATGTTATTTAATGAACCAATATGTCATATACCTAAATGATTTAGACCTTGTCCAAAGAAAGCATATAACGTAGTAGTCACTTAGAAATTATTTATATTATTAGTTTGTTTTGTTCACGTTTTATACTGAAACGCCGCGATGGTATTAGAACTTTAAACGCATCTTAATCGATAATTGCAGGTTCCAACCCATACATCACCACTGAATTTTCATGTGCTTAATTTAATTTTATAATTCATCCCATGCTCGGCGCTGAAAGAAAACGTCGTAAGAAAATCTGAATTCAGCAACCCGTATTAGTGTAGCATGGTTGAACAGCTTCCGAACCTTGTTTTAAGAATGCCTTAGCCCAACAGGAAGTCATTTACATGCTATTATTTTACTATACTTAACTGTCATGTACATAGTGTACATTGTTTTACCAACAGCATCTCTGTGGCATTGCTCTCGAAATTATCATGATATATAATAGTGAATTATTCTATAATTTTTTAACCTTGTATTATATATAAGTCTAATCTATAAACATGTATATCTGTAAATACGAGTAAATCTTTTTAATACGACTACGATAAGTACAACTCGGTCCAGCTGGTAGATCCGCTCTAGCGTGTTCAACCTAATAAATTCCCCAGCTTTATATATTAGTATCGATGTAGATTTACCAAAAAATATTTCATATTATACCCAAGCATATTTAAAAAAATATATATTTCTATTTCTGAGTAAGATTGAGATAATGACACTTATATTTTTGGTTAGTTCAACGATGTTTTGTTCTGACAATTATAAGCTTTTTATATATTAGTATCGATGTAGATTTACCAAAAATTATTTCATATTATACCTAAGCATATTTAAAAAAATATATATTTCTATTTCTGAGTAAGATTGAGATAATGACACTTATATTTTTGGTTAGTTCAACGATGTTTTGTTCTGACAATTATAAGCTTGTTAGTAATTTATTCGCAAATGTGTGAAATTAGAGTTTAGTAAGAAGGGTAAATCTCTTAAAAGGAGCACAAGCGAAATCTAGTTAATACTTTATAATCGAGTTAGTTTTCAGTTGTAAAATTTGTCAACCTTCGTTAAGTCTTTAAGGCACCTATACCGCAATGTTGAAATTTGTTAAAAATATTGTTTTGAAAAACTTGCCATGACACACGGTGCCGAAACGTGGACACTAACCGCGGGACTAGTTCTCAAACTCATGGGCGCTCTTAGTTCTATGGAGCGAGCTATGCTCGGATTATGCTATGCATGGATCTTCCATCAGAGAGAGATGAGAGATCCGGTGAACGAACTAAGAACTTCAGTTACCGACATAGTGTGCAAGATTAGCAGCAATTGAAGTGGCATGTATGTCGATGGACCGGTGTCCGTTGGGGTAGATGACTCCTAGTAGACGCGGCTCAGCAAAGACTGCTTAGGGCCTGCAGCCACGTGGACCGATAACTTGAAGAAGGTGGCGGAACTCGACTAGATGCGGAAGGCGGAGAATAGTGAGGCCTATGGCCGGCAATGGATAACGATTGGCTGATGATGTCGATTATGCTAGTTATAACCATGAGTTTATATTCTCAAATGTTTGTATAATATGCCTACATGCATTCCATGAAATAACATATATACGATATGCCTACAGCAGCGCTATTCTGTAGGTCTACAGTCACTAACGAGTTACACTTGCGAAATGCTGAAAGCCAACTTGCGGCAATACGCTATTTTGATGCGTATATCCTTATAGTTAATGTTGTTCATCATTTTCTGACATCATTTGTGTTCTGCGGTGAGTCTCGAGTTTGTACTTATAGAATTGAAAAATTAAATGACATTTTAAATGTAATCTCTTTGGGCGCTGCCGCTTTGAGAGTATAATTTCTATTATTATTTCATATGAAAAATAATTCTTTATCTTACTTTATTTTTATGTCTTTATATACAATTCGTTTCATTGCTCTTACATATTATGTTAATGTTATCATAGAATTTTATATTTGATTAAACATAAATCCTTTATCGCAGGACCTTCGCAACCCTTTCCGGGCCAGTCGGTAACGTTTTGAATATTATTGAATATTTCTTTTTATACATAATATGAAACATTATAATAACAATATTTTCCCTCAAAGACTACGTTCTGTCCGATTTCTGCCACGTTGAACATTAACATCGGAGACTGAACAATATGAAGGAGTTATCTTGCACACTCGGGAAACAAATTACTTTAGACTCTACGTTTCAAATATGTTTAATAACTTATTTTATTTATCTCAGGAAGGCTGACAAGGAAATGGGCCACCTGACAGTAATTAATCGGTTTCCGTCCACAGACACTGACACCGTAAGACAAATAAACAAATTTCTTCGAAATAAAATTATATCGAAATATTATTTATTCAACGTTTATTAAAGTTTTATTAAAAATATTCAGTAGTAAATCTTTTACAATTCAAATTCAATTAACATATATTACTTAAATACAATTAAATTTATTATTTATTTTGTATGAGTACATCTCGTGCTCGGCGAAAATGGAATACATCGAGGAGGAAATCTGCCTTTGTGTTATTTAAATTAAATTCTTCCTCATTTAAATCGATCAACCCGCGTTGGTGCGCGTGGTGGAGTCTACCAAATTCTCATTTCTCAAAAAGAGAAGAGACTTTAGCCCACCTCTAGGACATTTACAGTCTGTCATTACTACTTTTAAAACATGACAAAAAGTTACAAGTGTAAATTGTGTATGTGTGTGTGTGTCTAGAGGTTTACAGTTGAAAGCTACCACCGAAAACGCCGAAACGATATTCAGAGTTAACTGTTACAGATAATATTTAGTGTCATTTGAATTTGAGTATTTTATTACAATATTCAATGAGTGCCTGGTCATCGTACAATAAGATTTTTTATTACCGTCAGTCATATAGATTTTATCGTACATATTTCAATAAAGCAATTTATGTTTGTTGTACTTTCCAACTCTCTGTTTCTTTGTTAAGATCGGCTGAGTAACAATTTATGGTTTTTTATTGAGGAAATGATAATTTCCTATCCAGTCGTTTTCATTTATCTTTTAATTACTATTCTATATACCTTCCTTATTAATTTATGAATACAATAAAAACGTTTTTTTTTTTATTTAATTTTTGTTTGAGAAAATTAAAGCAAAATTAAAAAAAAAATCTTCAAAATCGAGAATCCATTTACGTGTGACAAAAGGAATCAAAGCATTATTTTAAACAAGGCAATTAATTAGGTTGGGTTAATTTCATTTTTGTTTAGGCCTATTTGCATATGAGTGACATTGGATCGGTAAGTTTGGGATTGGCGTACATTGTAATGTAAATATCCACAGTCTGTACTGAAAACGTTGATTCCAAAATGGAATGTTAATCTCAAAATAAATATATCTATATGATTTATAAGTATCGTTATAATTTTGTTTTTGTAAGACATTTTTTTCTTGTTAGTTTATTATTTCGTTGAAAACTATATGTTTCCGTTTTCGTTGCAAAATTAAATAGCACATAAGAGCCAAGCAGTTAGTTCAGTTCCTGTGACGGACTCGTACAAATGTTTTCTAAACTTCGAAAGTAGCCTTACTTCAAAGAAACTAAGTTTGACTTCACGGACGTTACTTACATTTCGCAGGTGAAATTTAGGACTAGTTAATGCTTACTGCATTAAAAATCCTTAATAATAATAATATTTATAAGAATGATTTTATAAGGGAGTTCTTATACGCAGCTTACAGTAAACGAATTGGTAAAAATAGTCCCGTCTCTCTCTACTATATACAGTTTTAAATAATATAATTTTTTGTTTCATGTTATAAATTACACAACAATTTTATTTCCAATCATTTAATTCCTGTCAATCATTATTAATTTATTTAATTGTTTCTGTTATTTGATTGATACATAATATGTAATGTTTAACTTTGTTCCAACTGGGGTCCCAATACACATCTTTTTTCGCTTGAAAACGTTGAAAGTACAATACGTTCCGCTGCACTTTTCTGCACTGCTGCAGTAAGCATCCTATTATCGTTAATACGTCATAATCCCGGCCCACTCCGCTTTACGGCCCATTTGGAATGCTCTACTAACCGCCCACTAGTGCCCAATATGGCTTATTTTTACTAGATAGGTATATTAAGCTGAGGGTGTAATTCTATATTCGTTTTTGCATTTCTATATTTTCAGAATATCATGGAGTTTCTAGTGTTGTAACTGTTACAAAAAACGTTGCGGCTTTATCTCTTAAGGGGGTATATAACTATAATATGGTCTAGTGGTTAGAACACGTCAATTTTATAGAATGAAAGCAGGTTTAGGTCAATTTATATGCATTAATCAATTCTTCAGAGAATGTCTGAGGTAATCAAAGATGAATAAACAAAATATTTTTTTGTTATTTAGGTCATATGATATTAAAGCATAAGTATATCAAGTCAGGTTCAAACAGTATTCTGGCGATGTACCCACTCCAGCAAAAAAAAAACAATAGTCCAATTCCGATGGAAAAAGCCATGATCATCATCGGTTAGATACCCCCTAAGGTACGGCTTTCTGCTTATTTGCAACCCCCGCGTACTAAATTAAGGCGGGCATCAAATTAATAATAAAGTGCATAATGATTGACAGATAAATATCTTAAATATGATTCAGGTCGAAGATTTAAAATTCGAGTAGACATATCTCCAAACATTGGAAAAAACAAAAAAAAAGTCAACAGAGACTACTGTTGTAAATATAAAATAGCTGTATACTTGACGGCGCATCGCCAACACCATCTATTAAATCACGCTTCGAATCGCTTTTGTTCCTTATAATTTTTATGTTGGCTTATGGCTTTTGGTTATAACTTATCCTGAGAGAGGTGGAGATCTGCCTTTATACTATATACATAGATTCGCTGTAGCTTTAATAAATAATAAAATATAAATAAAAAATAAATATTGGACAACATCATATACATTACTCTGATTCCAATGTAAGTAGCTAAAGCACTTGTGTTATGGAAAATCAGAAGTATCGTTACTTCTGATTTTACCACAAACACCCAGACCCAAGACAATATCGAACCCGGGACCTCAGAGTGTTTTTTTACACGCCGCCGGCAACATCGATTTTGTGATTCATTCATGGCGTACTTGTGCCAACTTTCTCGGTTAACACAAATTGGATTCTGCTACCCATGAAAAACGGTGTACACACTACTCAACCACGGAGGTCACGAATGTTATTTTTTCTTTCAATAATCAAGACGGATCAACGGTTCGTATCATAAATCAAGAAGCAGTAATAGATAAATCATGGTGTTAATGTATCTATTATTAATACATGCTATTACTAATGTACAACATTAATAACCTTTATCTATAAAAGTATTCATGTATCTAATTTTATGTGACGTAAATAGATTAAGGCCTTTGTGGTTGTTAAGTTCGAATCATTATAGTTTTTTTTTTAATCTAGTTTTTTATTAAATAACAGTATGAAGGTATAATCGTCAGATATTCTACCGTCAAACAGCAATACTTAATTTTTCTGAATGCTGGTTTGAAGGGTGAGTGAGCCAGTATTAGGTATACTACAACAAGGGCTTACAAGGGACATAAGATCTTAGTTACCAAAGGTTTTGGCACATTGGTGATGTAAGGAATAGCGGTGGTGACCACTTACCAATAGTTCGCCCCTATGGTCGTCTGTCCGCCTTCCTGTATTATAAAATAATATACTAAGGTAAAATTTATTAAAATATTGAATAATAAACAAAAACAAACAGTCGCATTACAATTAATTGAATTATCCCTGCGGCTTTTTTCCGCGCGAAATTTATATCTATAGCACAGAAAACTTCATACCCATCTTTGCCCCTTCGAGGTGTGATATTAAAAAAGTACTCCCCCGTGACTTATACTATCTCCATAATCAATTTCATCTAAATCGGTTCAGCAGTTTAAGAATGAAGAGGTAACAGTTACTTCCAAATTTATAATATTAGTATAGAGTATAAATTTGTTACTGTAGTTTTGAGTTATCAAAAATTTTATTTTCTTTTTAGTCTACAATTTAGTTTTAATCTTTTTGTCTTATTTGAAATTATCAGCGGTTTGTATGTAAATGCACAGATGATATATATTTAAAGAAGTGAGTTTCTGTTTAAATGTTGATTGGTTCAGTTTATTTGTTTTTAGATAAGTATTTTATTTAATTGTTGGAAAAGATAGAAATACTGACATTCTCACCACGTGGTAGATTTTACGTTTCATATAATATTGCAATAAAATGTATTTTTTTTATACGAGTGTACTTCAATAAATTACATTTTGTTTTAGATTTAATTACAGGCACTAGCGATATAACTTCTCAGATCGCATTGTTCGCATCTCTATGAACTAAATTGTCTATGGTTACCACTAAGTAACTGATTTACTCAGGGACGAAACCAGAGATTCCGAGGAGCTAATAATTTGAAATAAAAAACAATGTTTAGATATCTAGATATAGTAATCTATATCTAGATATCTAAACATTGTAATGTAAATAACATGTAAATTAATATAATTATAATCATATTATTAATTGGTGTAATAAAAGTTACTGATACAAAGAGCCGAGATGGCCCAGTGCTTAGAACGCGTGCATCTTAACCGATGATTTCGGATTCAAACCCAGGCAGGCACCACTGAATTTCATGTGCTTAATTCATCTCGTGCTCGGCGGTGAAGGAAAACATCGTGAGGAAACCTACATGTGGCTAATTTCAACGAAATTCTGCCTCATGTGTATTCCACCAACCCGCATTGGACCAGCGTGGTGGAATATGCTCCTGACCTTCTCTTCAAAGGGAGAGGAGGTCTTAGCTCAGCAGTGGGAAATTTACAGGCTGCTAATGATACAAAGAGTAAACATATTATTAATTCCACTCCTATATGGCTCCAATGCCTCCAGTCTTTTAAAGCCGGCTCTGCGTTTAATCATTCAGACGAGATGTCAGCATACAAGTTTATATTTCTCTTTTATTCTACGAGTATTCATTACAGAATAGGATTTGTCCATTTAAGTGGTGTGACACCGTCGGAAATGTTATGTATCTTCGTACTTGTTATTCAACTCTTGTTTAACGGAAAACCGAGTTAAAATTGCCAAGCGTGAAAAGATGTTTAAGCTTTAGGAATTAGCATATGATAAGAACGGATCCAGCTTTTCTTATATGATAGCTTGGTGACTTGCATCACGAATAAATGTGTAAAAAATATTATCATTGGATCGTTACTTTTAAATATTATCAGTATTAATATTTATGTGGCTGTATACATTAATACAGTGACCTAATTAAAAATAATTTGACATAAAAATAATTAATTGATTACTCAACCCACGGGTGTCGTATGAGACGCAGGTTAGGGAACTGAATTATAATTATATCTAACACATATGTATTTACATGACCGGAATGGCTTTGCTTGCTTTCTGAGGCACGGGAGTGTAAATACTGCAATATAAACTCTTTTACTGTACAAAAAAACGAAATCACTTTTTAAAGGCCGGATACGGGACTTCAAATCAAATCAAATCAAAATATACTTTATTCAAGTAGGCTTTTTTTACAAGCACTTTTGAATCGTCATTTAACAAACTATTTAAAGTAAAGCTATCTCCGGTGCGGAATGTAGATTCTACCGAGAAGAACCGGCAAGAAACTCAGTAGTTACTCTTTTTCAATATCTAAAAATACAGTCATGTTAGTTAAATACAATTATATATGTATGTTATGTCTCCTGCCATCAAGATCGGACCTCAGGATCTACCACCTATAACCATTGAGGCTTACGATGATTTCAATAAAAAATAGATAAAAAACATTGATTTTATTAATTAATTTTAAGATTATATTGTGCGGATTCAGCGTTTTATCGATGGTGTTCGTTTTCTAAAACGAAGATATGTGAGTTAGCTTATTATATTCAATGATCCAGATTATAAATACAATAATAGTTTTATTATGCTAATCAGTATACAGGAAGTCTGCGTATTGAATGTAATGGATAACGTGTGGCTATAATATTGGCTGTAAAATATGACTTAACGCATTGCATAATAATGCAATACAAAGACAATTCTCAATCAAGATTTTTTTTTTTTCTTTACAGCTTGTTTAGTTTATTTCAGATATCATTTCGATTATAATTATTTTAAATTTGGAATCAAACACCAAAGTGATTTTATCTCAAATAATATTTTTAAAAAAAGTTTAAAGGTTAACTATTAATTTATCAATACTGATATTGATGGGCCGCTCAAATGGTTCGTATCAACGGTTCACTATTCAAAAAAATACAATTAAATTTATATATTATGCCTTATAATCACCACTGATCACAAAATAATCTAAAATTATTTCTTTTCAATAAAAGTATACCCTATTCGATTGTTGGAATCAAATTTAATTTAAACTACTAGTGCACAACGAAAACAAAAAATGTTTCATTAAATAATATAAATCTTAGTACATTATCGAAACTAATTATTGCTTAGCTTTGATCAATCACGTTTGAGTCATTCGTTGCACAAGCGTTTGTGCGTATAGCACAGGTGTTGTGTAATACTTGAAAGCTGTTTAAGCTTTCCTATTGAAACGCTGCAACGAGTACACAAATAATTGATACCTCTGTGGTAAATGCTTGAAGATACATTTGTAATTCTAAATGTCATGCCCATAAAGGGTTTCGTAACGATCTTGAATGTAATATTATTCTATTTATAATATTTTCATTGAAGACGTAAAAGTTCGCATGAAACCGTTGCTGAAAGTATTTTTTTCTGTTTATTTCTCATCTTCATTATCTGAGAATAAATTAATTTTCCAAAAGATTCCTCTAACATTTTGAACATCGGCTTAGCTTTTATATTATAAATAATTTAAATCAAATAATGTATGTCAAATTAATAAAATATATAGACATAAAAAATGCACAAACGATATGGTTTCCTTTATAAAACACTCTAACAAACATACATGTCCTCTTTTTTCTTGCTGGAAATAGTCTCCCACATTTAACCGGCTATGATTGAGTTTAATTGCTATATTAGTTTATAGTATATTGTTTAAAAAATATTTTATTACTTTGTTTGAGCTATTACAAACTAATTTCGTGGCCGTTTCAATTTTCTATATAGCAAATATGATGACTTAATCATTCTACTATGTTTGCTTATAACTATTAGACAACTTGTACGTAACCAGCAGAATTTGTTTCAGCAATCACCGTTGACTCTTCGGTCTATAGGTGTATGATAAATCTGTAGAAATTTACCAACATTTGTTTCAATCTTGTATACTTGGAATAATATACGTCTACACCAAAGACGCGAACAGGCGTGGTAATCTGTTGTCGGTATTAAAATAAAGTCGCGATTCATTCGACTTTAATTATCGCTATTAACTGTCTACCAACCAAGTGATAAGTAATACTCCGTTTACATTCCAATAAATAATTCTCAGATAATGAATCCTTTAATTTAGTTAATTTTTTATCTAAATGACAATTTTCAACAAATATATTAAGTGTGTAATCGTAATCTTTACATATTATACAATAAAGTCCTACAGCCGCGTTCGTACTCGATAAACTCAAAGACTGCCCAACGGATTTTTATACGATTTCACTAAAGTTTCATTCAAAAGGTTGGTTGATGTGTATCTATAATTCATTATATTTTGTGTAAATTGGCTGTGAATATGATGATGATTTTTGATGTTTTCTACAAAATATGCCGACCAATAGAGATGTGATATTAAGGCAAAAACTTTTTACTATAAACATAATTCTGCTTTTCTTTAGGACAAGTGTGTGCTAAATTTGAGATCAACCGATTGGACTGATAAGTGTAACACACATATAGGTACAAGAGGTAAAGTTAAATTAATGCTTGTAAAATAATTTTAAAACATAGCGCAACAGGCATATTCCTTTGTACTAGTACCCCTATTATGTTTATCGCTTGAATCAGAAACACGATTGTCGACTGTCGGTTTACAATTTTTGGTGACAATAAGATATCTTTTGTCATCGGCACGCATTGACAATACAAGTTTCTTTGTATGGATACTCAACTTTTGAGTTGGATCAATGAGGCAATGATAGCTATAAAAAAAATTAATTTTAGCATTGAATTTTTATCATTTTGCTTTTATACATCGATTTATACGTATTAAAAATAAATGAAGCAAAACCTTTGTACCACTTTTTACGAAAACTACGCCCATTGACGCCACTTACACTCTTTCTCCGTATTAACGTGTATACAGAGAAAGAGTGCAGCAAATATTTTTATATAAAATGCATTAGAAATAGATTCATTTACTAAAATAAAACGATTTCAAAGTACAACCAATACCATGTGTTAGACTCAAATAGATATACAATATTCATAGTTTACGTTCATACACACGTCATGTTAAATTTAAAAAAGAAATACAAAAAAAGAATGACATATTTTTGACATTTGACCCTTTTTTATTACAATAATGACAAGGTATCGTCCAGGTGATCCTCAATTTCCTCTTCTCCTCAACTGATGTACGTTATTTTGGTCAATGACGGTCGATTTCAATGAATGACGACGGGGACATATATTTTAATACTGATTAGAAGGGTATATATTTGATTCAAGACTGTAAACAAAACAAGTTATGTATTTATTACAAAGTATTCATACAACATTAAGATAATTTTCAACTTCAAAACAAATTATGCATATAATATCACATAATGTTTAATGATAAAATAAAACTCAACATACATATTGTAACATATATTTATTATAAGTGAGTAATTTGCAGCTTCCAGTAAAAAGATTTAGTTCAATTAACCTGTTTTTGGTGTATATAACAATGAATATTTAAATTATTTTAAATAAAACGAATTCGGTCACGTAATTGGTCAAGGGCGTAAATGTAATTAATCGTTTTTTATTTTCGGATTAAACCAGCAATAACAGTCTTCTGGTAGAAACGCAATTGATTTTAATATTTCGGTTTTTGATCGAATTATAAGTGCTACACTATTTATTATAATAATTTATTCAAGAATTTATTAAGCTTTAATAATTTAATTAGATTTAGTAAATCTAGTTGAATTTATTATTAAACTAGCTGAGACATCTATAGTTTTCTTTGGCGGTAGGGCTTTGTGCAAGTCGCTCTGGGTAGGTTATTAATTTTATATCTACCGTCAAACAGCAATTCTTAATATACTGTTGAGCTCCGGTAAGAAAAGTGAGTGAGTACTAAAGTTTGGTGATTCATTGTCTATGTAAAGAAATGTTAAAAAAAATTAAGTCGTCAAAGTCGATGGATAGTGGTGACCACTTACCATAAGTCGGCCCATTTGTTCGTCCACCAAAACGAACGCATCCTTAAAAAAGTCTAGCAAGATGAATTATTGTATTGTTTTTGAGAAAGATTGTAAATAAATTACTAATATTTTTTTGGACCACTTCGCTCTAATAATTAATCCCACAAATGATATATTTATAAAACCAATTCGAAAAACACCCTATGTTAATAATTTTATTAATAATTCTCTAATTGATTTACCATCACCTTCTAATATATCTGCATGATGTAATATTGGATCACTTTTAGCATTATGTCTTATAATTCAAATTATTACAGGATTATTTTTAACTATATATTATTACAGCTAATATTGAAATTGATTTTTATAGAGTATCTTTGCCGAAATGTAAATTATGTTTGATTAATTCGAACATTACACGCAAATATCTTCATATTGGACGAGGAATTTGTTATAAATCATTTAATTTAAAATATCTTGAATACTAGGTGTTATTATTTTATTTATATTATTAATAGCTACAGCATTTAAGAGCCGAGATGGCCCTGTGGTTAGAACGCGTGCACAGGCACCAATGAATTTTCATGAGCTTAATTTGTGTTTATAATTCATCTTGTGCTCGGCGGTGAAGGAAAACATCGCGAGGAAACCTGCATGTGTCTAATTTCAACGAAATTCTGCCACATGTGTATTCCGCCAACCCGCATTGGAGCAGCGTGGTGGAATATGCTCCAAACCTTCTCCTCAAAGGGAGAGGAGGCCTTTAGCCCAGCAGTGGGAAAATTTACAGGCTGCTAATGCTAAAAAAAAAACAGCATTTATAGGTTATATATTACCATGAGGGCAAATATAATTCTGAGGAGCAACACTTATTACTAACTTACTATCAGCAATTCCATTTTTAGGAACTATACTACTAAATCGAATTTGCTCTAGATAATGCCACTCTTACTCGATTTTATACCTTTCAGTTTTTATTTCTATTCATCATCTTAATACTAACAATAATTCACTTTTTATTTTTGTATCAAACAGGATCAAATAATCCCCTAGGTATTAATAGTAACCTCGATAAAATTTCATTTCATCCATTCCTCTCATTTAAAGATTTAATTGGATTTATTATTTTAATTAATTAATCCCTATTTATTAGGAGACCCCGATTATTTTATCCCCGGTAACCCTATAGATACTCCAATTCATATTGCACCACTAAGATTGTTTCCTACTAACCCTAAATTCATACGATATATCCTTATATATATATTGAGAACATGCAATATCTTGTTTTAGTAAATGTTATATGTTTTACAAACAATTAAAGGGACAAATCCTTTCACTAAACACACACACAATTATAATTCAACTATAACTCAATAATTCAACATCTGACCCAGTTATAGTTGAGCAAGACATGCGTTAGTCATTGCCTTATAAATTATCAAAAAAACACCACAAATCAAATCGTTATACATTAATAAATAGAAACCAGGTAATATAAAGTAAAATAATAGCCTGGGGGAAATTCTACTATCTCATAACGGTTATGATACGTTCCTTATTCTACTTTGATTCTACTTCGACCGAACCGAAGGAAACCTAAAACGGCAACGATTACTCTTCGATACGTTTACGATAAATTTGTTAGTAAAATTTACACTCTGTAAGTTTCCAAATTAATATAAGGACGTATGGAAGAGAAGGGGGTGAGTGTCGGTGTATTTTTATCCCACGCTTGCAGTTTTACCGTCGAGTACGAAATGAATTCTGAATTCAAAACTCAATAGTGCTTGTTCGGGTTTGTAGCCGTATTCTTTGATTGATATTCACATATTTTAGCCCATTGGCTATACAATAAGGGATCCGATCCAATTATTCGGAATGGTACGCAATTTAGAATATCATTATATTCTAGTTCCCTTATATTATTCTTATATAACTTGCAGATTTTTAATAATAAATACTAGTATTATAAAAGGGAAAGTAACTGTGTTACGTCTGTCTAAATCGTCTAACCGAATATGATGAAATTTACTAGAGATAATAGATTGCGCCCCGAGGAAGATTATGAACCAATTATTTTTAAATCAACTGGAAAATTTAAGCAGAGTTGGGAGTGAGTTGGGAGCGAAGAAAACCAGACCCGACAGAAGTACTACCATTATATAGCACATGAAAACAAGAATAACACACGAACGAAGTCGTAGGAAGCACCTAGTTTCATATAAATGTGTGTTATCTGTTGAATATATCAAACCGTACCCTAGTCACTGTTAGTGAATTATTGGGACCAAAATTTTGGAACGAAGTTCTTTTACATGACTTACAGTAAAGTGAACTGGAAGAAATCGTCACGTAAGGAATAAGTGTTATGGCCCCTCCACGTGACCATTCCCTCTCTATCTTTCTGTCTCTTTCTTTCATATACGGTTTTATTTAAACTTATTTTTTGTTATTGCTTTAATTCACACGGGTTTTTTAATAACTATTTATTTATTTTTATTATATAGGTAGGTGGACGGCCAAATAGGCCTCCTGATGTATCAACCATAGACAATGACGGTGTAAGAAATATTAACTATTCATTACATCGCCAATGACCCAGCCTCGGGAACTGAGATGTTATGTTATGTCTTTTATTAAATACATAATATAGAGATATCAACAACGAGAGATATCCCACGACACCTCTCGTTTTTTATACGTCCTACTTATTTTTTTACACATTATAAGGTTGTAGGAAAAGTTCAAAGTTTAATGAAGAAAGTGCTTCTTATTTTGTATGAGCGCGGTGTGAATCGACGTTCATAAATGCCTTCACGGCCAGAGGTGAACGCTCGATGCCTGAACTTGACTCCGATCCGTACTCGTAGTAAATATAACGTTCGACGCTAAACAATTAAAGTTAAATGTATATTTTTCTAATTTTAACGATTATAATTAATAATATATTTTATATGATAGAAATTATATATTTTATATTATATTTCCCACTGCTGGCCTTAGGCCTCCTCTCCCTTTGAGGAGATGGTTTGGAGCATATTCACGCTGCTCCAATGCGTTTTGGTGGAATACACATGTGGCAGAATTTCGTTGAAATTAGACACATGTAGGTTTCCTCACGATGTTTTCCTTCACCGCCGAGCACGAGACGAATTATAAACACAAATTAAGCACATGTATATTCAGTGGTGCTTGCCTGGCTCCCAAATCATCGGTTAAGATGCACGCGTTTTAAACACTGGGCCATGAGGCTGGGTTTTATTTATTTTGTTTTATTTATATTATCGTTGGTGATAAGTTGTCACCACTTTCCGAAACAAATAGCATCGGCTTAATTATTATTATCCATTGCGACGATATGTAAACTATTCACGACTAGCCTTTTACACGGGAAGAAAATTGCAATGAATAGAAAAAGAAACAAAATATACTTTATTCGGGCACGTTATACAATCACTTTTGAATTCATTATACAAGATTAATTAAATGTAAAACTACAATTGGTTCAGAGTGTAGATTCCATCAGGTTTTTTATTCTTATTACGTGTACAATACATAATTAAGCTACCTATTAGGGCCCACCCCTCATACAATATCTAAAAATCAGTCTGACTTTTTTCTCTCTTCATTTTTAGTCTGTATTTTCTGAATACGACAATATAAAGCTTTTTTGGAGAACGTGCTGGAGTATAGAGACTCTCTTAAACCCAAATACTTACGATGTTTGGAGATGTTGCGCATAGATTCTACTCATCTTCCCGATGGCCAGCCTACTGTAATATGACTTTCGCAGAAGACCATTTCCTTCTAGGATATCTTTCTAATGCGAATGGCGTTTATCTCGCTCGGCAGCGAGAGGTTTCCGCCGAGAATGTCTGCTAGGGAACGGCCCTGCCCTCACGGCACACTCAATCAGGTTGTGACGTGGCTTGATCCAGACGGGCGTACTCAAAACCCTTTTATCAAGATTTAGTTCCCATTTATTGTAAAATCTGTTTCAAAAAGGTCTATTCATTGAACATACGGCATATAAGTTATACTCGTAGTACAATGTTATGTTTATATGAAATATTTTATTTGACAACTCAAATAACTTTTCATATAAATGGTATGCTAAATCTATTTTTTTCGGTGTCGTTATTTTAGATATCTATATTTATAGTTGTCATTTTTTCGCCAGCATCGTTGAAAAAATGTAAAAAAATATTTATACAATCTGGCATACGCTTGAACTTTTACAACAAAAAGTTTGATAAATTTCCGAGCGACTATGAACTGGCAAGCATTTCGTATTATTAAATTTATTGAATATTGTAATCACCGTTTTGTTATTTTAAATGCATGTAAAATGTTATTAATTATTATTTGAAATTAATAAATTAATTTTTAAGTTATAAAAATAAGTTATTATACCGTAGTAAAACATTGTAAAAATGTGATTCGTAATAATATCAATGCGATTAAGGGACATTTGAGAATAATAGTAGATAACTTTGAATTAATGTTCACGGGACGATAACTTAATTTCATTCCTTTTTTCAGGATCTTCGGTTTTATTATCTTCACACTCAATCTTCACGTGAACAAAGTAGTAATAGTAAATGAATAACACGATACTTAGAACCTTGAGAGATTAAATGCAATAGTGACAAATATACTCGGTAATTTGTTGATCATTGGTTATTTAATTATTCAATAGTTTTACCCTATGTCCGGGTAAATCATATTCTGGACGATGAATAAGCCGTCTTATGATTAAAAGTGGATTATATCACACCGATTACTTAAGAACCAAGGTGCAATTATGCTTATATTTAATTTCTCCAGTTCTAATAGTAATATTTAAAAGAATATCCTAATCATGTATTTTAAAGGGGATATTATCGATTTTCGAATTATATATGTTTTTCCTCATAGAATGAGAAAAATATTGTTATTAATACCCTATCGGCCTGGATTAAATATTTTAATGCGAGTCCCGACTAGAGACCGTGAACCCGGCGCGTGCGCAATGTTTATCTCCAGCCAGATTATCCGAGGCCGGTATATAAGCGAGCAATAAGAGCACCCGGCACCATTCGCGATTAAACCACCGCCGTGAGCTTCCGCGCAACGAGGTCGCATTGACCGTCATCCGAATTGAGACAATTGCCACTTGGCACCCTTCCGTGATGTCTTCCATGAGAATATTAATTTTTGCCCTACTGATTGTAGCAGCTTCAGTAGATGCCGCCCCCTTTTTTGACGCCATATATGATGCTATCAATGGTAACGGCAGAAGATCGTACGGCTACAGCGGCTACGGGAACTACGGATACAATTATGGGTACAACAATGGTTACAATGGGTACAGAAATGTGGAAAGACCAAGACAAGGAAAGACGTTTAAGGAAATTTGCCGGGTGCACTATCCAGATGCAGCCGCTATTCCAGGTGCAGGAGGAATAATATGTCCATACTGAGGGTCAGATCGCGTGTTCTACGCAATGCAGCGATTGCTTCGCCGTCGCAACATCATGAGAATGGGCTGATCAAGATATGACAGAAACGAATGAATGGTTACATTACTGCTAAGCTTCAAGTATCGAATGGAATCGTGCATTCCACCAATCAGATAGTCGATAATTTCGAGATGGACAGCAGTTACGACTTACATAAATAAAAAACATTTTCTTCTCGTACAAACAACGACGTTGGGATATTTTATTGGTCGGATGTTTGCATCATTCGCCCTTAAGTGTGTGATGTATGTTCTCTTTTAAACGGTTTATTGTGATGTGCGTGATACGAAGACAATCAGTGATAACCTTGTGATAGTTTTATCATAATTTCGAATAGTGTTATGTTAATGTAGCTTTGTTAAGTGCATATATTACCCAATGAACACTGCCTAGGACACGCGATATTAGATCCTAATATTACTACCAATTATAAAATTAATCATTATTGGCTGATTGTACTTAAAAAATAAAAAAATATTCCATGTTACGATTTTGGTATACTTATAACGTTATGCATTGTTTTTTTTTTCTAAATTCCGTTTATCATTTATATAAAACCTTTTTGTCGAATTGTAATCCGATCTGTTTATCACCAGTAATATATGTGTTCAGTTCTATTGTCTAGTTGAAATAATTATTTAGTTATTTTTGTTTCGTTTAAAGTAGTTTATTAAGTCGCTTTAGTATACACTAAGTGAGATTAAATTGAGAAGGTTATCTTAGAGTTAATAGCTTTAGTTTAATTATGATAATGTGAATTTGTAAATATATTTAAGGTAACAATAAAATTATTACGATAAGCATATAATTTTTCATTGTTTATTAAACATAAAAATAACGATAATCAAAAATAAAAACCCTTAACATATAAGTTATCGAACACGATAAGAAGTGTAAATTACTTGAACATTTTACCTCCTATTTTGAAATCGGTTAAAATCCATATTAACTCTTCATAAATACTGTAAGGTCGGGTTACGTCTGGATGAGACTTATTATATTTAAAAAAATATATTCTAATTCTACGATTGATGATGTGAATCATAAGATTGCTTTCAATTTGCTTAGTTCTACCGATCATAGTAATTTCGAAAAAAATTGATACATATAACTAATAAAATGGATCGATAGGAGCAGAAATGTTTTTTCTTAAAATTTAATGGATCTTTTTGGAATTTCTGAAAAATGGTATAACCACCAAAAATAACATCGCTCAATAGACTAAAGTTTAAATCATCCAAGTCGAACTATCGTGTCATAGGTAAAAAATAATATACACGCGTTAAATATATATTATTTGAAGTCGGCTTAAAGACTTTTTTTTTTAATTTAAGAAGAACAACCCTGAAAATGATTTGAACTTGTCAGTTGCGTTTAATTTAACATTTATGTTCGAGGAGTCTTTTAGTTTGTTTTTATTGCTGGAAAATAATGACCGGTTATTTATTATCATTGGTTTATGAGGGTGTATATTTCTAAAATGAATTATGTATAATTTTACTTATAATAGTTTATGTTTTTAATGCCTTATATTTAATATTGTAGTATTTTTATTATCTGTGTTATATTTAATACTGAGTATATTATTAATAATATATTAGTTATATATAAATAAACTATGTATATATAACAACTTATATAAGAAACAAAAAAAATCGCAATGATATAATTGCTATATTAAAATATGGTTCTAAAGTGTTTCATCAGACGACTTATAATTTGTTCACCTTCAACAACAACAATAATAACATGTAAAGCCTGTAAATTTCCCACTGCTGGGCTAAGGCCGCCTCTCCCTTTGATGAATGACAAAGTTAGGAGCATATATAGCTCCAATACGGGTTGGTGGATTGCTTACCTCCATTCGTGCATTAATAGGATAAAAATGAGAATTAAGCTTTAATTTAATATAAATACTCAATTGAATATTGAATTTTCTAAGAATTTAATACATCAGAAAATATTGTTGATAAATTTGACGAAAAAAGCGATATAATTTAATTTTTTTATCAAAATATACAACCTCTTTACGTTACTATTTAATTTAAAATAAGAATATAAAATTGCCTTACAAATGTATTTAAGATTACTTATCGTATAGCTCGTGTCGGTAGAATTTAAATGAGATCGAATATCTCATGGCAAATTTACTAATTAGTACATAGTTTTTACTACTGATAAGCTATGCCTATGACTATCATACTTCCGAAATGAATAAACAAACACTGTGTACATAATTATTTACTGAATAATTGTAACTAACGGCTTATACTTAAATCCGGACAAGTTTTTATGAAAAAATATCTAGATTAAGTATTAAAAAAATAGATTCTATCTATTCCATTAGAGGCTTAATGCTTATATATGCTCAGTTTTGTATAATTCACCGATTTCGTGCGAATGCGACGGAAATGAACCACGGGTACAAAATACTAATGTTTTTTTTTTAAACTAACTTTTTAAATTAAGTACGACGCTTAAAAACGCACAGGGAATTCTAAGTGAAAAATTATATCACAAAAAATTGTATGTAACCTTGTACTTGCAAAATGTTTAAATATATTCTATTCTTTGGCTTCATAAATATTGATCTAAGGTATAAGATACGCGATGAATCTTTATTACGGTTAAAAAAAATACCCTCACGGCGTAGCGGTTACTCATCAAAAGTAAAGAACCGTAGTGACCGTATAAATTGTAATAATATTTCCAAAGGTGTTAATCATTCACCTTGGGCGATTAATTGATTCTAATTAAATAATTAAAAAACATCGTGAAATTTGTTTTGTACGAATGCTTCATTTATTATTACACAACGTTATTTAGTTTATATTTATTTTCATCATTCACGGAGCGTTATGTTTAAAAAAATGGAGCTGTTAATAGGGTTATTTTAGAGAGATATTTTCAAATAAAGTATATTATTCTGTACAATAATATATAGAATAATAGCTATTTTTTGGTTTTGGTTTTTGGAGTAGGTACATACAATATTTAAATTGATATATTATACCAATATTTTAATGTCATTGTATTTTATACTTTTATATTATTATTATTGTTTAAGGTATCGGTAGGCGGACGAGCAAATGGGCCACCTGATGCTAAGTAGTCACCGCCGTCCGTAGACAATGGCGCTGTAAGAAATATTAACCATTCCTTACATTACCAACGCGCCACCTACCTTGGGAACTATAATGTTATGTCCCTTGTGCCTGTAGCTACACTGGCTCACTCACCCTTCAAACCGGAACACAACAATGCTGAGTGTTGCTTTTTGGCGGTAGAATATTATTCTTTTATTTATTGCACAATAAAACACGTTATTATGTACATACAATATTATATGTAATGTTATAATATATATATATTTTTATGTTATAGGGGGCAAACGAGCAGGAGGCTCACCTGATGGAAAGTGGTTACTATCGCCCATGGACATCTGCAACACCGGGGGGCTTGCAGGTGCTTTGCCGGCCTTTGGGGAAAGAGTACGCTCTTTTCTTGGTTAAGGTTGTCAAGTCATATCGATTCGGAAAAACCACCGGCGAAAGCTGGTTGTTTATGGCATGTTTTAAAATTCGCGCTGTTGTGGATTTTCGGACATCTTGGTGGTGCGGGTGATATAATATTTACAATAAGTGCATGTACTTTTTAACCGAACGAAAGGAGCAAAGTTCGAAAACGTAATACGATTGAATAACAGATGCGATAATGGTAGTTGATCATCACTTTCGTATGTAGGACATTCTAGTGACCCATATTAACCTTGATATTGCGCGGCTGTGTTCCCGTTGCGTAGATTCGGTTATATAAACCATAGGATAGTTAGCATTTTCATCTCTGACAATCATTCTTTAACAATATGATATGTTTTAAAAACTATATATAAAGAGATGGTGGTGATATTTTGATAGATTTCGGTCATTTTGGCAAATATCAATAGAAACTTGGCAACCGGGAAAGAGATGTTTAATGTGCACAAGTTTGTGTGTGCTAACATAGGTGTACAAGTACAATCTTATGATTTGATATAGTAGCAATTCGCAAAATTCGGTAAGTAGGCGCAGGACCAACGGCTTGACGTGATTCCCAAGATTTGAAAAAAATAAAATTAAATACAGTCAACTTTTAAGTTTCGTGCTACTAAGAATTTAAAAGATTTTCATCTGACACGTGTAGATTTCCTCATAATGTATTCTTCAAAGTTATTATATATTACGTTTTATTCACAGTCGAGATTCACCGGACAACGATGAATGATGAAATGCTTGCCCGTATTTGAACGACAAAGTTCGGTTAAGATTCACGTTTTCAGGACACGAAGCACTGAGTCATTACGGCTATCCAAATTTGATAGACTTGGTTAACTTTAACTTTCGAGATATTAATTTCAAATTAAACCAAATTATTTTCTCCAGAAGCACGGCGCTGTCGCAAGGGTGTCCATTTCGAATTATTTATCGAAGTTGAGATTAGTTAAATCTATCCGTATCTTATTAATAGGTTTGTAAACTAAGTCTTCGTCGGGGACAGGCGATTGAAGAAGTTTTGACCGTAAATAATTTTCGAAGCATTAACTATTTAGTGAAGTTTTTAAACTTAAATTTTCCGGCGTTAGGCTTGAAAATACTTTTAATGACTATTAATGTAAGTACTTTTATCAGATAAACAGGAATTAAAAAAAATAATTAAGATATAGATAATTTTCGTGTCAACATATAAACACACAAACAAACTGAAATAAATATCCTTCGCACATATAAGATTAAAGATTATACCAATCTGGCAATTTTTTTCTGCTTAGCGAATATCGTTCTACAAATTCAAAGATAATTCAGTATATTGACTAAAAAGTGTGTATGCAAATGAATTTAATCATTTTATGAAATATTAATTCGCTACTAATACTATAAAATAGCGAAAATAAATTTTCTTTTCAAAACATATGACCAGTATCGTTGTCAGTCGATCGAGTAATGAAAAATAAGAATTCAAACCACGAACTGCTTATATAAGATTCACTATCGTAGACCCCTTTACATCTCACGGACCCCCAATTCTATTTTCGCTCATATGTACCTCTCGTTGGTCGTAGTCGACCCCTGGGGATCGATAAAAACCACTTTGGGTATCATTGATCTATACCATAAAATTAAATTATCGCCGTCGTTAATGTTTTCAAATTTACTTTCAAATATCAAAAAACATATATTGTGTTGTCTTAAGATATAGGCAGGCTGCAGGAAAATGGTCACCGCCATAGACAATGGTGCTGTAGGAAATATTAACCATTCGTTAATGTGCCCATCGCTAATGGGCAACCAACCTTGGGAACTAAGATGTTACGTATCTTGTGCTTGTAGTTACACTGGCTCACTCGCCTTTCAAACCGGTACACAGCAATACTAAGTAACAGTACTTAGTATTGCTGCGTACCAGTTTAAATATAATAGTTTGGCTATAGAATATCTTGTGAGTGGGTGCTACCCACCCAGATGGGCGTGCTCGAAACCCAAGTAATTATTGTAGATACTCCGTAACAATAAGCTTTTTTACAGTTATAAATACCTATCGAATGCGGTATTAGATTCATTGTAGGTCGTCAGTGACGAATGGATAAAGGGGAATACTATTTCAAATAATGTATTACTCATTTGAATTCAGTATTTTTATCCGTATAATAATTTACGGATAAAACGTATAAAACGTATTGGAACGAAGTTTTGTTACGTGGCTTGCAGTAGAGTGAACTGGTACTGGCGGAAATCGTCACGTGAGGAAAAACCGTTATGCCCCATCAGACCACCTTTCTCAATCTTTCTATCTTTCTCCTTTTATCTCTGTCTCTTTCTATTGTATACGATTTTATTTAATATGACATTAACTTGATTATGTTATTGTTTTAATATAAAAGGGATTTTTAATAATAATATTGTCATTGTTTATTAATTATTCTCATAAGTTAACTTATTATATTGTGTATGTTATTTAATACATAATATATTTTAAATGGGCCATCTAATGGTATGTGGTCACGACCGCCCATAGATATTAGTCCTGTAAAAAATATTAATCATTTCTTATCACCAATGCGCCACCAACCTTGGGAGCTGAAATGCTACGTTGCTTTTGCCTGTAATTAGACTGGCTCAAATATCCTTCAAACCAGAACACTAAAATGCTAAGTATTGCTGACTGACGGTAGAATATATCATGAGTGGATGGTCAGATGACTCAGACAAGCTTGCACAAAAACCTACCACCAAGTAAAAGTTTTTGTTTAACATTGAGATCATACTTTTAAGAGAAACATCTTTGCGCGCGGGTATACTTAGAATACTTCTAACGTTTGTATCTTTGTAATGCAACCGTGAATACCGCAAACGAAGCTTAAGGAGAATGGAATCCTACATTTGGTCCGTTTCTTGAACTCCGCGGTGTCTATGTTTTGTATATTGCTGTACAGTAAGTTAATAAACAGTTAATTTTTTTGAAGTGAATTTTAATGCAAATAAAAAATCATTTATACAAAATTATAAACTGTGATTTTGTTACTGTATATAATTTATTTATGTTTATTCTACTAATTGTCGTACATTATTAATATTAATAAAAAAAAAAAAAATTTTTTTGTTTTTCAATGAGACGTCGGATTTTGTACTCTATATATTATAAATAATAATATCTATAATATAAATATAACATTAAAAATCTTTGCTGCACTTTATAGGGACGTTAATTTCAAATTTCCTTGAAGTATCGACGTATACTCTATTAGCTCATGTTTGCCTAAATGTAAATACATATGTAATCTTAAATAAATACCAATACATACGAATATTTCGAGTACATTGGATAGAGTGTAGAGTTAAAATACATTATCAGAAGAACCATTGTGATTTGTGACAAAATTCGATGGTAACGTTACAATATTTTAACAGTGTTAAAAACTGTCACCCAAAAACCACGCGAACAGTATTCCCAGCAAAGCTTGTTATCTAATAATTTAAATCTATGTTGCAATCAGAAATTGTGGTTGAACATTCTTTAGTTTGTAACAAAATTGTAGTAAGCTTGTAACTTCTTTTTGTGAGTTGTTGGTAATAGCGTTGGCTATAGAAATTCCATACATAAATACAATAATACAGGAAATAGGTCAGAGTTGTATTACTTATTAGCCTTACATTATGGATAGTTTTAATGATTTTCGTAATTTACGAAAGGTTTTCTCTGTGTTTCGTTATTAGTTTTAACTTAAATATGGAATTATAAATAATAAATGATATGGAATATTATTTGAAGAGAAAAACAAGAATTTGAAGAACGCCAAGATGGCCCAATGGTTAGAAAGTTAATCTTAACCGATGATTGCGGGTTCAAACACAGGCAAGCACCGCTGAATTTTCAAGTTCATAATTTGTGTTTATAATTCATCTCGTGCTCGGCGGTGAAGGAAGACATCGTGAGGAAACGTACATGTGTCTAATTTCAAAGAAATTCTGCCACATGTGTATTCCACCAACCCGCATTGGGGCAGCGTGGTGCAATATGGGAAAATTACAGGCTGTTACTGTCTTGTACTATAATTATTTAAAACATTAACTTTAATAATTGAGAGAAAGTAATAGTCGTACTATAAATATTACTTTTGTGTTAATTTCAAAAGTATGTAATGAACAGAAATAAATTTAGTTTTAATTTAAAAAAAAAATTAAAATAAATTCAATTAAAAAATAAATTAAAACACGTGCTATTAATTCATGCATATTCACTTGCTTATATCACGCAAGTACAACTTACTATTTTATTTTTACTATTTGCAACCGTTGCTTTTCAATTCGGCGAGATACAAGGTTTGCATCTTCGAGCCCCTAGAATTTTTACTTCAAAAAGTATTGTTTAGGAAACTAAGAAGATTGCTTAAAATAATTAAGAAAATAAATGTAGGTAATTGATAAACACTGCATCAAAAATGATAATTAAAAAGTGTTTTTACAAACCATGATTATAGTTTCAGATCACTGCAATCTGTGTGCAAATAGTAATATGTCATCTTCCGTGAAATTTGTATATTAATAAGACGAAACTTTATGAAAATTATACGCATTTAGATACGTGTTTCTAAAACCATGTTACTTTCATACATTTCTCGATCATTTACTGCGATCACTCTCGAGTTTGTTCTAGAACATACTAGATAACTGTTCAAGAAGTTAGCAGTATCTCATTTATAATATTGCAAGTTCGTTATGTTATACGTCAAAGTCAATATATTGATTCTGGTAATTTACTAAATGACAAGTTAGTAAATTACATTTACGCCTTACAGTTTTATATAGCAATATTAGGTATTTATGTAAGAATGGTATACAAATTTAAAGTAAATGTATTTTGAGTATATTAGATGCGTGTAAAAATAAAAATAACATTTGCATATGTAACACTTTAGTGATAACTTATTTTTGCTTAAGTTTAAAGACTATGCGAGGCACCTCATGATAAAAGTGATCACCTTCACCAATTATACACTGGCAACATAAGAAACCTAAGTCGTTTATTTACGTGCCATTGTTTAATATAGCTTACTGCATCATTCTTCATCATTAAAAATGGAACACTGCAACATACGTAGTTGATGAGGTCGACTTAAAATTGAAAACCTTCATAAACGGTAGATCATTCGGATATGTGTGTGGGAATTTATTTATAGATTTATCTTTAATAGTACACTTTGGGTATATAAATCATAAGAACTTATAAATTTAACCACTGAGTTTCTTTCGCCGGTTTTCCTCATGTAAATTAACAAATTAACATTAATGTGCCACTTGTGTAGTCAGTCGCAACTCCAAGACTTCTCCTCGAAGGCAGTGGATGCCTTAATACAGTGGTGGACAGATATACTGTCCCTTTTTAAATAACATTATTTATCTTTGAGGTCTATACAAAAATATACAGGTCTATATAAAAATGTTTTATATCTCACTCGAATTCGTAAAAAATATTTTGTTTGTTTTTGATCGAGCGTGGGCTCCTCTTCATGAAGATTTGAAACGTGAAGACATTTACAATTCCTACCCTTGTTCCGTTGACGTTTTCGTTCAAATATTTGACCAAAAGGGTTTCGCTGTTGAAAAAGTTGTTTGTACAAGTTATAGAAATGGATTTCAAATACGGACTCGTTTGTCCCTGAATTCAAAATGCTTGATTATTCATGGTTGGATGTTATGTTAACTTTACGATATTTTTTTTTACAAATTCCTCAAATGTATTTATAACTAGCTAGTAATTCAAGCTACGCTGAAGTAGAATATTATATTGGTCTAAATAGAACGATTATATTGAAGTATGAACATACACAGAAAAAAAAATAGGATGTGTTAAGTATTACCTAAATGGCAGAAAAAATTAAATAAATTAACAACATTTGATAGTGTTAAATTATGAATGTTTTTATAGGCAAAACTTAATCTTATGTAAATAGCATTTTATATATATTTTTCTATAAAAGAGTTGCTTACCACTGGCCAGTAATATTTACTTCAGTGCATTGTCAATTTAATATATTCAAATCGAATCGAGTCTCTCTTTTATTTGACTCTAACCTCCTATAGACAGTAATTAAATGATAAGAAATAAAATTGTAACTAAAATGTGAATTAAAACAATAACATAAAATACTAGCGACCCGCCCCGGCTTCTCACGGGTGCAATGTTGATACTAAATATATTATTTTTAAAGATCTTTTTAAGATGTACTGTAGTATATTATTTTGATCTATCTCATAGGGTTCAGCAAGCGTTTGCAATGTAAGCGCAAAAATATAAAACTTCCTCTTGAATCAATATACCTATTAAAAAAAACCGCATCAAAATCCGTTGTGTAATTTTAAAGATCTAAACATACAAAGGGACCAGCAGCGGTAAGCGACTTTGTTTTATACTATGTAATGAAGATTAAATCCATATTAAATACAAGAGACAGAATGAGTAATGGGGCAAACGCTTTTTCCTAATGTTATGGTTTCTGCCAGTTTACTCTATTTTAAGTAGCGTAAAAGAACTACGTACGAAAAAACGACTTGTTTATTATGGGGCAGAAACCTTCGCGGTCGTACACAGAACAACTCACCAAATTTTTATCAACTCACAACTGGAAGTTTATTAAAGCATAGAGGAAAAGTATAATTATGAAGATGATTTTTTATTTATTAAGAAAATAAGAGGCACATTGGATTCTTTATTTTAACTACTATAATAAACTCGTAATATTTTAAAATGAAGTAGTTTCATTTCCTTTCGTATAAGTCGTATAAGTTATGTTATCGTTTATGGTGTTTTATTGTCTTAATATTTTATTGACTGCCTTATAGTATAGTACTGTAGTGAAAACGTTGTATTACATTAGCAGCCTGTAATTTTCCCACTGCTGGGCTAAGGCCTTCTCTCCCTTTGAGGACAAGGTTTGGAGCATATTCCACCATGCTGCTCCAATGCTGGTTGGTGGAATACACATGTGGCAGAATTTCGTTGAAATTAGACACATGCAGGTTTCCTCACAATGTTTTCCTTCACCGCCGAGCACGAGATGAATTATAAACACAAATTAAGCACATGAAAATTCAGTGATACGAAATCATCGGTTAAGATGCACGCGTTCTAACCACTGGGCCATCTCGGCTCTTTAGACGTTGTATTAAATTATTAAATTAATTATGATATACATTGATTTCGTTGAATTTGGATGTTATGACCGACATTTTAAAGGACGATATATCATCTTCATCATGAAAACCTGATCTAACCGGCATATTTTTCATTCGCCGTTTAATAAACTTTAACTAATAACTTTACTTACAAATTGCAAATGGATATACCGTTTAAGAATGTTTCGGCAACAATCCCTTCAATATTTTTTTTGTTTCTTTATTTGTTAACAATTGGGCTTGTATTGTTAGGGATAACATTTCAACTGTATGTTAAAATTCAAGTGACGCTGTTGTAGATAGTATTTTTCCACGTCATCATTTGCCAAGATAAAAAGGTTGACAGCACGGGACAGACAAATTGGACTGTTCTCGTGGGTATAAAATAATAACGTGTTCTTTTGGGTGACTTAAGCAACCTGACGTTTATCTTGAGTCACGTGCGATAAATGACTCCGATATATTATGGAATTCTATCGATACAGAGACGGTTTTTTTTATAAGTAAAACATGGTATCCTAAAAACTAAAAAAACTTATGATAAAACAGACCTTGGATACAAGAGTCTATCCAGAGACATTGGTGTGTAAATTTGAACTTCCATAAAACAAAAAATTGGGGCTCATGTCTTATCATAGAAGTAAAACGTATATGAGTTATTCAAAGCTGCGCCAATGCTGTGTAATTTTTTGTGACCCCAAAGATTTACAAACTGTTGTCAATACTATGTATTAATATTAAATATAAATAGTTGAATAGTTCAGTGGAGACCTATCCATCATCCAGCATCCTTAGAAGCATATAACCTACTTTTATTGTTATTATCTAACGGTTAAATAAAATGTTTCTTATATCAGCAAATTGTCAAAAAGAATTGAGAATTATGAATTTTATTGGTCATTATACTCGTGTATTTTAAGTCTGCTGAAAGTTACACTCTGAGTTTATTATTATTAGAGTTTATAGAGAGTACTTAGAATAACGAAATACTTTAAATTTCATTGTAATCCAATTTAGCAGTTATATAAATTTATTTAATTCAATGTCGAAATATATCTAAACAAGTTGGTTCCTTAGTACAAACCTCACTCATAACCATTGAATACTCTTAACAAGGCTGAATGTAAGGCTGGCAACTCGAATGTGGATTTCATTCAGAAGAACTCGATAGATGAATGAATACAGCAGTTATTTTTATATACGAAACATATACGTAATTAATTAATTATATACAATTAAATTTAAGTTCATTTTACAATATTTTCGTAATGTCGGTCCAAAAATTTATATCTATGCGAAGGTTCTACTATAGAGGCAATTATTTGAAGAGGGCGTCGATCGCAATGAATTTGAGGAGTCGTTCAGGAGGGGATTTCCAAGTGGGGTCTATAAGACCTAATTAAAAGGTTATTACACGCTGTGGCTCGATAATAAATTGTTTAGTAATAAAATTCTTGGGGGCGAAAATTAATGAGCCAGTGCGAACTTTTCTCTCAGCACGAATTCATACTAATACTAATTAGTCTGTACGTCATAAAATTATAATACTGTTATCTATTACGATCTTGCAAATAGTATGTTTTTTTTTAAATGGAACTTTCATTCGGTTTTAATCTTTTTTTTTATTTTTGTATTTGATATCAGATTTAAAATGCAATGGTTTTCGATATACTGAGAAGACTACGTAAATATAGCAACACTTGCATCACTGAGAATAAGGCAGTGAAGAAACTATCTCTGTCTGATGGTAACTGCCACATATATACTGAAATTGAAGCGCATCAAGTATGTGCATTGCACAAACTTCGGGCACGCTCGGTCGGACGGCTTGCGATATCTAGCCTACTCTAAATCTGTGTGTATATCCGAAGGTGGAATATCAAAGGAAAATCTCCAACTCTCTCCTTAAAGAAAATGCCTTGCTAATAGTGTAATATTAAAAGATTGTTATAGTGTATTGTTATTGATGATAATAAAGTATTTATAAATAAATCTTCAAAATATTCAATTCTACAAATAGTTAATATATTTTTCAATAAAAATGATATTGTATAAATAGTAATATACGTTATTTTCAATTTTATTATAGATTTCAATATACGCGTTATACTATAGTTGCATTTTAAATAGAAATCAAATTGGATGTTTCCGTCGAAAAGCAATTATGTTTCCGAATAACAGAGGCCATGGCGTGGGACTGCAAAAGCCGTGATTGGTTTTATTGAACATTCTTGACAAGATATTCTCTACTCTTATTTTTAAATGCCACGCAGGACTCATATTAAAATAGTTGTAATTAGGGTTGCCAATACAAAAAAATAAATCACTTGTTTTTAGTCCAATGAATACTACAATTGTAACATTATTTTGAAAGTCACTAGTTGGCTTTCGAGCAATTAGGATACACCAATATTTTTTAATAAATTTTATTATTTATTTTAAATGAACATGTTATCGCTATAACATCAATGTCAAAGTGTGTGTAGAACAAATGACATTTATAATGGTTTTTTAAATCGATTAGATTATTTGAAGGTACATAAACGATGACGATTTCTAGGTAGATATTGATTACTCTCATAAATAAAAATTGCGTTCTTGTACTTGCACTTGTTGGAGAAACATTTTAGATAAAATTCGATTATGTAAGATTTAATCTTTGATAAATTAAAATCTGTCTTGCCAGACGAGATTTTTCTCGACTCTTGTTTGCTTTTAATTAAAAGCTCAGATTTGATGACACCTTTTGTGCGCGACTCGCTACAGAATCGATACCTAAATTAATCGACATTCGGGGCATAATGTCGTTTTATTCGGTTACTCTGGTCGTCATAATATATTGGAATATCAATTTTGAAGAAATTCGTTTTTCGATATAATGAGAATTAGGTGCTTGAAGTTGCCAAATTTTGTTATAATCACTTCTACAGCAATAATATAACATTTAAAAACAAAATAGCGCTTTTCAGATATTAATCTTATCTACTTGCTCAATGTACATACATAATATATAATTTATCCATTATTCTGTTCGAGTTTAAAAACTTCGATTGAAACAAACCTACGCTGTCAAGATTGGAAATAGCTTCGCACTCATTCAACTCACGATAAAAGAAAACTTAGTTTTACGTTTGAAATAAATTGTTTTAACAACTAAACTAAAAAGTATTTTATATCATTTGTTATCAATAGAACAAATTCGACATTTATTTTATCAAAATAATGTATTACGTGAAACGAATGGTATGTGTATTTCTTGTTACTGAGATTGAATACAATTATTGCAAATTATTAACTAATTAATATTCTTCTTAACCTGTAGATACTTACTAATATAACAATATAACTTTATTTCACGAATACACAATTAGGACGATGGCTCCCTTACCGACTTCAGTTATTTGCTCAGGACACAGTGCACCAGTGTTAGGTTAAATACAAGTACATTATATTCACACAATCAAATCATCCCATAGGTCTTAAGGAATTCAGGCCGAAGCCTAACGGCTCATGTATTCTATCTTGCTTAGTTTTTTAAAGAATAATAGCCATAATTGTTTTCAAGGACTCCTATTTCCCCTCCAGGTGAGCGTCAAGTTTGTTATACAAGTAAAACAGAAGAAAAAGGACAGAAGTTCAGAGGTCAGACTCGAACTTACAACTTTTAGGTATACACAATGGTGGTCCTTCGTTTATCAAAATGAAACGAATTGAAAAGTGTTTATCGACTCTTCAACTTTAAATCGACTTCTGAAAACTGATTTTCAGATTTCAGGCTGTTGAAATTTTAATGCACCTAGGTTTTAATATCAGGACCTGCAGCCTTTATATGGCTGGGATCACTGAGAAAGTCACTTTTTTTAATGATATAGGTAGGTGGACAAGCAAATGCACCTGATGGTAAGTGGTTACCACCGTCCATAGACAATGGCGCTATAAGAAATATTAACCATTCTTTACAACGCCAATGCGCTATCGATCTTGAAAACTAAGATGTAATGTCCCTTGTGCCGGATGTTACTGGCTCACTGACCCTTCAAAACGAAACATAACATACTGAGTGCTGCTGTTTGGCAGTAGAATATCTGATGAGTGACTGGTACCTACCCACACAGCCTTGCACAAAGCTCAAGTGAACGCACACACACACACACAATAATAGTTTTATTTCAACAAAACATATCTATTACACAAGATCACCTAACAAAATATTTCAAGCGTAATAAATAGCAACGATGAGAAGACCTTTTTGCCTATTTCGCAACGGATATAGGAGCCTATCAAAGAAATACATTGCCATATATATCAAGGCAAGTATTTTATAAATGGCTGTCTGTATTTCATATTATTCTCCGTTTATCTTTTACAGTGATACATTATATTGAAAAGTGAAATAGTTCTCGTGAATTACTTTTCGAATATTTGTATTCGTTTTTATCAGCTTGCTTAATGTAATATTATTATGTTTAATAATAATTTATTTGTAAGAGATTTCGTAAATTAGAGTTGTGGCGTGTTCATATTCTCGATTTTTTAAATATAATAACGCAAAAATAACAGGTTGTCAATGTCCCCCTGCTGGGTTACGGTCCGCTCTCCAAGAAGGCTTGCAGCTCAGTCGACCACGCTGCTCCAATGCGTAACGAGGAATACAAAATGTGACAGAATTTCAAATACTTTTTATTTTAACTATTTTCATGTATATATTAGTATTAATTATATATATACAAGTAACCTGCTTGGTTAGTTTTTGATTTTCCAATAGGGTCCCATAGTTGAGTGCCTATGAGGACCGCGGACTAAGACGGCCTCGATTTCTGTGATGTTCTCGTGGCTTGAAAACTGGTACATAATTGTATACTGATATTAAATTAGTATTATAATATAAATAGCTTGTTTTTATAGATCTATTACACGTAGCTGACAAAAGAATATTAAATTTGTTTTTATAACAGCCGCACTCTGAAGGGTCCGATATTAAATCGGACTTATCCGAGATACACCGTGTGAGTAACTGGGGCGTGTTGATGTATGTGGTGGAAAATAGAAGCAATGACGTAGGCGTCTTGCACCTCTTGCATTATCTCGTACATGGATAGGTTTCCAATAAATATTTACGTTTTATTTTCATTCAAAAATATAAACTTAAGTAGGTAGGTTTTGAGGATTTATTTCAGTGATAAGCTATTACGTAGCTGACAAATGATATTTTATCAATTATCTATCTCAACAGTTAGAATCACATTACTTTAAGAAACGCTTTTTTTTAGGATTTATTTTTATTCCTTTTAAGTTTATTAGCGTAGATTTTATTTATTTCACTACTTATATGTTTAAATAAAGTCTAGGTTAATATCAAAAACAAAACATACTTTGTTAAAGTAGCCTTTTACATGCACTTTTGAATATAAATAATACGTAACTTTACGTAAAACTACCATCGGTTCGGAATGTAGATTCTACCGAGAAGAACCGGCAGTACCTACTCAGTTACGCTTTTCCATCATTCAAAATACAAATACAAAGTGTACGTGAGATAGATAGTTACATAAAAGTATAGTTAATACGAAATCGTAAAATTATTATCTAGGCGTAAGGAACGAGTCATGGTTATATGTTTATTTATATATATATATATTGGCTTAAGATGCATTTCTGATACATGTAGCGGAAAATAGACGAACGCAATAGCGCGAATGGTTACACCTCATGCCTCATCTGTCTCTCGGATAGCTTTCATATCTTATGTATGGGATGAGTTTTGAGTGAAAACGATATAAAAATATGTAGTAGTAGTAGTAGTATGTCTTTTTTATATTTTGATATTTATTATTACATATTAAAAAATATTACCGACCGATTGTCTGTCCGTCTGTCTGAACGCGATGAACTCCAAAACTACTGAACTTTTTGCAAGAAAACAATACGTAAATATACATTATACATGTATGATGTTAATGTTAATATACTTTATACACAGCAAACAAAAATACAGAAATCTTAGGTAAAACAAAAAAGAAAAAAAACAAAACAATGATGTATTATTTATCAATAGAAGTTTTTACACGCATAGAACAATATCTTGATATCATGTTTATAAGAAAAATCAGCAATAACTATTTTCAAAGAATTAAAGGAATTCCTGTTATAACTATTTCTCTCCAATTATGCGTAAATTATGTTAGTAGTATGGATAACAAAGGCTCGAGAGTCAAGCTCGAACCTGCTACTTACATATTTATACTGCGGCGATTTAAAAGCGGTCCTGCCATCATGTTAGATGGCGATTGAAACGAACTATTCAGGAAACTCAGTTTTTTATTTTGAATAAGGATACACTTAAAATAATAACTTTTGACAATTACAGCGTGATTTAAAAAACTTTTAACGCCATCTATTAACAACAAAATAAACTAACTGTTTTATTAACATGAGTAAGACCACATTTTTTATACATTAAACAGCTAGAAAAAGAATTTTACGATTTAAGTGTATGTACATATAAAAATGAGGAACTTAATAAATTAAAATAAAATGTAATTCAATAAAAGATTTTATTGGTAAGAATTCACTGAGACGTCCTAGGAAAATTTTGCTTCATTTTAAGTAAGTGATGTAGAATATTGCAAACGTATCGTTTTGACGCTCGTATTTTTGCATGTATAGCAAACCATTTCCCAAATGTACGCCATTTGTAAAACAAATAGGCCGCTTTATTATTGCAATGTTTCAATATGTGTTGCGAGGGCATTGAGTTCAGATAAACTCCAAAAGACCATTCATAGCTGCTATAAACATTAGTATACTTATCATAAGATTGAAACGCGAAAATCTAAATCAAAGACAGCAGGTTCAAACTAGTACTTACCCTTATTTTTATGATTTTTATTTATAATGCATATCGTGCTTCGCAGAAAACCTTATCAGATTTGTATCCCGTGTTGGAGTAGCTTAGTAAAATAAGATCCAAATCATATCTTAAAAATAACAGGAGTCTTAAGCCCAGAAGTACGACATTTACAAGTTGGCACATCTTTTTTATTTTCAATTCATATCCTATAAAAAAGGAGAAGAAACCTACTCCTGTACAAAAATAATAGCTATATTATTTTTGTTGGAGTAATATCAAAGAAGTTTTCCACAGGGAAATAAAATGTGAGGAATAACTTTATAAAATGTATTATCTAAATATTATAGCATTCAATGCGTTTACTAATAATTTCATTAAACTGAATTTTAAAGTAGACAGAGATTAGAGTTCATAGCCCATAGCTACAACAAAGCACCTTGTTTCGGATGTAATTAAAGATTATTAAGCGTTAATTTTTTAATGTGGATATCCTTATTTCAATTCTCGTTGTCTTCCCAATTACTCACACTCCACTAACAGCTAAGACTCATTTTACCAGTATCTAAAACGACCAAGTATTTCTTTTATATTTGAACGTTTTTTTTATGTTTTTAAATATTGCAATTACATTTTCAAGCGTATCTTCTGCAGTTATTGCAATTTGTAAGGATCTGAGTTAAGCCAAATGCATACATCTGCGTACAATGTAGCAGGTTGGCTTATGAAGGATTTATCGACGTGTTTCCGCCGGTCATCGCTTGATCGTCGCAAAACAAGCAAATCCATCAACACGTTGCGCTTTCATCAATTACATGGAGCTACAAAACAAAAGAAAGTTTTAAATTTATTATTAATTGACACAGATTCAGTTCAGTCTACAATTTGATTGTAATACAATACAGAATGTTCTAAGTCATGTTTTTGATAGATAACGTTCCCTTGGTCAATTTCGGTAATTGCATCTGTTCTCATCGGGGAATATTAATTATTGTTACTGAATAATAGATATCCTAGCGCTCGAGTTTGAGCGCCAGGTGCACTGTCATAATCCTATGGGGTGGCTATCTGATACGACTGAAGTGACTTAAGAAGCAGGTCCTTTTGGCGGCTTTATGTATTTTCAGAAGCACAGGTTTTCAAACTTCTGGTTGTATCATTGATCACAGGATCACGAGGTCAACAAATAAATATACTTTATCCAAGAATGTTTTTACAAGCAACTATGACTTGCATGCTCATAAGCTAACCCCTAGGCAGTCAATCTTTTTGATTAATTACTAAAGACTAAAATACAGATTAACTTCTTAAATAATTTTATTTAACATATCTTTTGTAAGTATAGTTGCCAATTTCATAAATGTGATTATAATTATTTTTTCAATTTTAAGTTTTAAAGTAATTTACTAATGAAGAGTTTCGATATCGGTGATAGATTTGATTTACGAAAAAAAAACACACACATTACATTATATATTAAAACCAAAATGTAACATCCAAATACTACAAGATTTGTAGATCTCGTACGCCACTTAAGAGATCGTACTCGTAAATGGAATGCTTCTGGTCGAACTAACCACATTGTTGTTTCCTCAAAGCGTAGAGTGCAGCGCACTGCAAACACATGGACTCCACATCTATCAAAGAAAATACTTAAATTTAACACGAAAATTTGATGTTACGTAAAAAAATACGATATTTTACAGTTAAATAATACATTTTAAAGAAACTTTAATATACACAATATATATTTATTAAGTATTTTGCAGTGGAGGAAACGGATAATTCCCAGGTCGACGATCGCGTCTTACAAGTTCTATAAATTCTGTAGCTACTAGTATAAAGTTAACATTTTAGTTCGTATATAAATAAGTTTTAAGAAGGATTTCTAACGCTATTTTCCAACACGTATATTTATATATTTTTTCATTCAAAATGGTTTTAAAAATAATAAATCATAATTTATGAGACTGATCAAATATAAATGACTCGTGAACTTAGTTTTGCAAACGTTTTTACCATCTAACGAATGTTTAGAATTTATGATTATCATTAATACAATCACTCAATTGATTTAGTGAAAAATGTTTTTTTAGGGTTCAGTATCCAAACGTGACCCTATTATTAAGACTATCTAAGGCTCTTTCTATCTATTCTATTATCTAAGACTATCTTTCACCAGGTTGTATTTCATGATAGTGAGACAATTTAAATTTTCACAGATATATTTGTGTTGCTGCTATAACAACAAATACTAAAAAGCAGAATAAAAAATACATTTAATAGGACTCCCATACAACGGACATGATTTTTTCCGTTTTTATAGATAATGGTACAGAGCCCTTCGTGCGCGAGTCCGACTCGCATTTGGCCGTTTTTAATATTTGCAACACCAGCCGTAATTTTTTATCAGCAGAGTAAAATAGTATTTCGATGTCATTCTGTTCTCTATTATTTAATCTCTATTAGTATATATTGATATTTGAATGGACTTATATTTTGCTCTGCCTTTTTACCTTAAAAAACATAATGAAAAGGGTATTAAGTTCTTCAAATGTCAAAAATTTTATTTCACATAACGAAATCATTGTCATTTTAATCAGATTTTATGTGAATTTTATTTTCTTCTTGAATTTTAAAATATTCATCGACCCACTCAAATACACAGAAATTTTTTCATCGAAATCAGTCCAGCCGTTTAGAAGAGTTAAGTTTCATACACTCGTATCAAAGATTTATATGCATAAATATATGTTAATATATTCGTTGTCCTTTTGTTTGATTTCAAATATAAATTTTTTAGCATTAGCACCCTGTTAATTTTCCTGGGCTAAAGGCCTCCTCTCCCTTTGAGGAGAAGGTTTGTAGCATATTCCACCACGCTGCTCCAATGCGGGTTGGTGGAATACACATGTGGCAGAATTTCGTTGAAATTAGACACATGCAGGTTTCCTCACGATGTCTTCCTTCACCGCCGAAAACGAGATGAATTATAAACACAAATTAAGCACATGAAAATTCAGTGGTGCTTGCCTGGGTTTGAATCCGAAATCATCGGTTAAGATGCACGCGTTCTAACCACTGGGCCATCTCGGCTCTTTCAAATATGTATATAGTAAAAATATTGACTAAAAAACAGATAAATGTAGACCATATTTTATTAGTGTACAGCGTGATCATGTGCTACATATTTGAGTCATGCAGAGGCTCCGAGCAATAATACTTGTGTATAAGACATTCAAATGGTTGTTATATTTTAATTAAAGTCCTGCCTATGCGATAAACAACTCAATCTGAACTGCTTTTGATGTAATTTAAACGATATCTCCTTGCGTAAGACACTTGATGTAAATCATTTTGAAGATTAGAAAGTTCAAATATATTTTAATACCAAAAATTAATTTTAAAGCAATAATCTCTTGTCTTGGATTTTACAGAAGTGTTAAATTAGAATCGTTTATTGATAATATTGCTTATCTTTGACAACAACAACATCGATCTTGTTATATTAAACATCAAAAAGCTTTAAACATTAAACTTACAATTAAAAGTAAATTAATTTAAGCAAGATCCCGACTTCCTTTTCTGTTATGAGAAAGGTCTGGGGCTTATTCCACCACTCTGATCTGGTGCGAGTTTTTGGATACACACGTGGCTAGGGTTGCCAGGTCTTACAACGGAATTATTGACATAATAATGACCAAAAATGTTAATTGGAAATTTGGATAAAAGGGCCGGACATCCTTAATTAGTGAGTTTTTTTTTATCGATTTCATGACCTTTTTTATGTAAAATTACATACACACATTATAGGTTTAGGTTAAAAACATAAAAAAATTTAATAACCATTCACTTCAAAATGTAATTTTAACAACTTTAATAAATACTAATGTATATAGTGTCGTAAGATATTAAATTATTTAAATTAAATTCTACCACGTGTTCCTTGTTGTAGTATCTGGTCAAACGTAAAAAGGCAAACAAACGCCAATGAGGCCGAACAGAATTTAATTTGCCCGGACGCCCCTAAAAAGCCCGGGTTTATCTGGACGCCTGGTAACCCTACACGTGACAAAATTATTTCCAGCATGAGTTATTTGATGTTTTTCTTCATCGTCGATCACGAAATAAATCATAAACATAATTTAAACACACGAAAAGTGAGTTTTCTTGAATCACCTATGAACTTCATTTTTAGTACACAGATAATTTAATAGGAATTTATGTCGTTTTTTGTTAATGAATAAAAAAGTAAATTTACAGCGTGAAAATGTTCCATATAAACTAAATACAAGTGATTTTCTCTAATTTCATACATATATATTTTTAGTATTTTTTTTCATGCCCGTCATGTAGATCACGTCATGTAGAGATGGAATGGCAAATGTTGGCCACCATAGGTTTTATTAGTTCTTTAAGAAATATTATTATTAACACATCACCAATGCCCCCCAACCTTGGCAACTTACATGTTATGTCCCTTGTTCTTGTAGTTATACTGGCTGTCTTCTTTCAAAGTGAAATACAACAATACCAAGTATTGTTATTTGGCAATAGACTATAATATGATATGGGGGTACTTACCCAGCCAGGCTTGCACAAAGCCTTACTAAATCTAACTATAATTCATTGCATTTTATTGTCTATAACTAAATCCAAAATTACATAATAATTTTTGTTAAGGCTTTCGAATATTCATGATTAATATTTCATCGCTGAAAATATGTGTTAATCCAGGGGATTTTATAACGAATTACATTCGAATCCTCGTGGACAGTGTACACAGAAATGTATCAATATAATTAAACGCGTACAACGGTGCAAGCAATCAAGAAAGCCGTAAATTTTTTAGCCACCGGCAAAACAATATAATTTCTACCGGTTAGTTGACAAAAACCCTTAAACGGCTAAGGAAATTAACATTCCGGAAAATACATAGCGGTCAAACGTTGACAAAACAAAATATCCGGATCGTATTTAATTTTATCTATGTTTTTATACCAGACATAATACAATGTTATTTCACGCGCACGTTAAAGTTTATGCGAATGAACAACAATAAGAAAACTTATACAAGCGAATATAGTACATCGTGTACGAGTCTTTAAGTCTTATAATAGTTTGCTCGATTTTATGTCTTATTTTTAAACGGTGGATTGTATTTGATTTACACTGAGGTAGCTTTAGAGTACATTTGGGGGCTTTAAAAGATCAAGGCCGTATTATTGCGATGGATTTCCAGTCGCTCGACCTGTTGAACATTTTCAATAAATAAAATTGTGATTTCGAAAAATGACCGATATTATTTTAATATCCGTTTTGGTATATGTGTTTTATTCTATTTTTAAACGTTTTATTTTTAATAAAAGATAATTAAATCATACAATTTTGTCAGTATTTTGTTAACACTAATATTTAAATAATATATTTTAATAAATATATTAGTTAAAAACGTGTTTCGTAGATAAGTTGTATCCGGTGGGCTTAAAGCGTCCATTATATGAGTATAATAAAAAGATAGATTTATTTCAAATGTATATTATATGTCTATTCACTTACTAATGCTCTTCCACCACAACTACACCTTTAACGAAGGTAATCTTCTGATTACTTGGTGGTAGGGCTTTGTGCAAGCCCGTATGGGTAGGTACCACCCACTCATCAGATATTCTACCGCCAAATAACAGTACTCTGTATTGTTGTGTTCCGGCTAGAAGGGTGAGTGAGCCAGTGTAATCACAGGCACAAGGGACATAACAGTTCCCGAGGTTGGTGGCGCATAGGTGATGTAAGGAATGGTTAATATTTCTTACAGCGCCTTTGTCTATGGGCGGTGGTGACCACTTACCATCAGGTGGCCCATATGCTCGTCCGCCAACTAATGCCATAAAAAAAAAAAACTATTTTTTTGCCGTCTTATCTCTTATGTTAACCGTCTCACGCACACTAAGATATATCTAAGCATGAGCGTCACACAATACTAATAAACGTCGTCAATTTACCGTGGAGGGGCGCGCCTTTGTAAGTGAACACATCTCTACAATATACGTCCGTAATGGTTCTAAAAATGAAGGTTTAAAAATTTCATTAAAATAATTACCCATAATATCCTAATCTCGGAACGAGATGCACTGCCGTAAAATGTACAGACTCATTATAAAGCCTTTATATCTGTTTCGAGCGTATTTTAGCGTACAAGCGTTTTAATGTTATTTTGAAATGATGTGACCAATATTTTAATGCTTCTAGGAATTGTGTACCTACATACTTAAATTCGTTTTGTAACATCTCGCGTTCTTACACGCGAGATGTTACTTAAACTCAACAAATAATATATATATTTATTTAGTAATAAATGAATACCTACCTCAATACAATCAAATTAGCCTCAATAGTTGCTTTTTATATAATAATATGTATCTATTAAACGTTTAAAATGAAATTTACAGCTCCTGCACTTAATAAAAAATCTTCTTTTCTTAGCTAATCCTAAAAATTTTTTTTATTCTAAGAGGTTAAAAATTACATAGCAATATAATCTCCATAAGAAATATCAAAAATATTGGTTTTGTGTTATCTACTCGAACAGATTCGCGGTTATAATAATTATACATTATATGTGTCTATAAACATATACATATCAGCCGTTTGAGTATTTTTCGTGGATTTTGGTGATTTCTATTCTCCACGCATTTAACATTTAAGATATAGTTAAAAATTATTTGCAGTTTTGAAGGTTATTCATTGTAGGTACTTTATAATTATGAGTATGCCTTATATTTCATAATAATATTTATGAGATTGGCGGCAACTATATAAATGTAAATTAGATACAATATAAACGCTAGTATTATTATATTTTCCTTATAATTAATAATTGAAATACTCATAGCAAACTTTAAGTTAATAATTATATCAAGACTATTAGTCGTATTGTTTTTGAATAATTCGGTCACACAGATGCTGGGTAGTTATGTAAATTATACGAAACAAAAAAATTTGTGCATTTACTTTATAAATTGGCGTCGTAGATATTCGTAATTTGTGTTGATCGAAATAACTTTTGTTGGAGTAATTTATAACTAGAGTGTCTTTGCTTTAAATCAAATCTAGAAAGAGTTAATTGATCAACTTATTCATCATTTTGAATATACATTTTTTTAAGAGAATTAGACATAAATGTCTAATATAATATAGACACTAATTAGTGATAGTCTATAGTCAAATATTTTAAAGATAATTAATTATTTTATTGTTTTTAGCCTACTCATATTTTTCCTACCAGTCAATTTACATTTCAATAGGTAGGCTTAATCACAAGTCACAATTTATAGTCTGGCCGTGTAAATTCCACAGAAAATTATTTTATTTATTGGTTAAAACTAAACTTCATTTTAAAAGTATTTGTAATGTTCTCCTTTTAGAATTTTATTAGAATAAAAAAACCATTTTAAAACGATATTGCAAACTATCAAACAATTTATTCTGCAGTGGACCTATAAAAATATAAAAATTAGAGGACACGTCCGTATCACGCCAATAAATATGGTATCCCTACACAAGGGATAAAATTGTATATATTTTCAGTTTAGCGTGTTGTTCAGTAGCCTTTATATTGGGACGGTTTACAACTGTCGACGGCTGTTATTCTGTATTTACTTCCCTTCGGCTGTTTGGAGTGAAGTGATGTAACATTCGTATCCGTTAATAAAACTTTGGAGAGTCTATGTAACTTTTTCGATACTTACATATTGTTTTCGTATCTCATGAGAGTAATTAATAATAAATGATAAAATTGCAATAAATAAAAACGCTTATTTTTTTAAAAATAGGTGTATAAATTATCTTTGTACAGATCCAAAAGTATTAGTTATTATCATGAGATTTATTTTGATTTATGAAAATATACAAAATATTATGTATTGTTAAAATAAATCATTAGTCGTATACAGTTGGACAAATGTGATACATTTTTTGGTTATTATAAACAGTTAAGAGTAGAACGACCATTAACTCTGTTATGTCAACAGCTGTCACAGATGACACAAAGTGTCACAGATAAAAAAGAAATGAAATAAAACCCTTTTTCGCAACGTTGCTGATTTATCAAGTGGTTTAACCGCGTTTTGTCCTCTACATAACCTGTCATTGTTTTTTTATGGTGACAGCTATAAAGTGGCCTCATTGCGGATTAGGTCCCAGAGCACCCTCTTCTAAGTAAAAACGTCACGTAACACGTACCTATTGGACCCAAAAAATAATCTCTCAACTTGAACTGTAGCCGCTTTTTCTCACCGTCGTTGTTTTTGTTTGTTTTAACTTGTTTTATGATATGGGACGTCTGTCTTACGCTTAGTTTGTCTAGCTTGTGATTTTATGTTATAAGTTAGTATAGCTTGCTCTGACCTACAACCAGTGCAGTGCTGTTCTATAAGAAGTCATTTCGTATTTCAACCATGAGAACCCTGGCTAGGTCACGTATTGTCGATGTAAGTAATGGTTAATATTTGTAATTAGCGCCAATGTCTCTATGCTTAATAAGGCAGCAGCACCAATGTTTCAAGGGTGTATGAACCGCTGTAACATGATGCACGAGGGATATAGTTCTCAAGGTTGGTGTCGCATTTTCGTAATTAGGAAAGATTATATTTACTATAGCACAAATGTCTATGGGTGGCTATGAACACTTACCATCAGGTAGCCCTTCCTAAACCATAAAAAAAGAAAGCAACCAACCAACTTACTATGAGAAGCTATTCTGTCGCGCTTATAATTTAAATACTATAACTAATTTAATCTATGTCGCATATTACTTTATGACATGTAACGATAGTGGTCTGTGGTGAGCATCGATTTTGTTATTACATGTACTGGATTATCGTATTAAGGTGTCAATATTATAAAATGAGCATAAATTAAATAAATAAATGTAATTTAACTAGTAAGTATGCTTAAAACGATAAAAATAAAGCTTAAATACAGGCAAGAAAAACTAATCAACGAGGTATATTGTTAATGATAATATAATATGATTATCAAGTAATAGGCTAGTTGACAAAATTTGGAAATTAGTTTAAAACTATAGCTTAGCATCTATTTCACCCCAAAAATATACTATTTTAAGAAAAATAGGTTTTTTATGTTAGTATTTTGAGTTTTTAAAAATGAACTTGAAATTGACCGCGAAAAAGGCCAAGACTGTCATGGCGTCTTGAATGACGTCACACCTCGCGAAACAGCCGTGTTTGTGTATGACAGTCAATTGTGTTTTTTAATAAATAATGAATTCCTCGTATTATAAATACTGTATGGTGTCCCAATGTGAAAGTACAACGATAAAAACGCCAGACAAATTATTCATATACGTACCAAACAATAAATAAATACGAATAAAGTGGTTAAATGGCATGGAAGCAAGATGCTCTTATTTTGTCAACTAATTCCACAATTTATTTCTGTGAAGATCATTTCGATGTAAGTATTAAATACAACTTGATATATCTATTTATAAATGTATAGTAAAAGAAATGAATTTAGCAAATATAATATATCACACATAACCTATAAAATGTTAGGACTAGAATAGGATTTTATGATTTGTTTGAGTTAAAATATTATTTTCGTTTTATAAAATGAAATAATTCAATCTCTTTTTATTTTTTTAGTTGCCAAATGATATGACTAATTATACAGAGTATCATATTATGGGTAAAGACACAAGTGCGCATGAAACCAGGTTGTATACCAACGAAGTTCGAATGCCAAGAAGATATATGTTGAAAAAACAAAGTTTGTCAATAATCGCAGAGTGTTTGAAAGATCCAGAACCAAGTAGTACCCCCAGTTTATCTGCCATAATGATAATTGATAGCAACAACGTAGCGTTCCGCGCTTGTTTCGCGAGGTGTGACGTCACGCGACTCTGATTGGTGTTTAATGTCACGTGATTAAATGCCTCATTTTGTCGATTTTATTTTCCAAAAATATAATTAATCTTTTATTATTTTTGTAGAAAAGTTGTTTTTTTATTTACTAATTATCATGGTTAATCATTAGAAACTCAAAGCCATCCGATTTATTATTAGTGGAAACAAGCCTATTATATGTAAATAAATGGTAAAATTCAATCATCGTTGGGTCAAAGAAGTACTATACATCGTAAGCACAATCACACGCGTTTTTAAAGCGCTTAAACTAATAATATCTTGTAATGTATTCTAAAAGTACTAACCCAACTGCAAAGGGTACGTGGTAAAATTGATTTACAGAAAACGTATATGTCGGCGGAAAATCACATATTTAAGAAAACCACGTGCCCGAAAATAATTATTTTAATAATTAAAAACTGTTTGATTATAAAATTAATAATATTTAGTGAATTTTAAGATTTTAAATTAGTCTGAAATATTTTACCGTCCATAAATAGTTGTTATATTGAGTGAATAGTGCCCCCACCTAATTTTGTTATAAAAGGCCGAACACCTGCCGGTATCGGGAGGCTTGTTCGAGCCGTCAGAGCGATCGGACCTTCTCAGTTTTGAATAAATCAGAGAAGAATATTTCCTGAGTTTAATTTCACACCTTCGAGGATGGATAGAAATCCAAACCCTGACATTCGTGACGTCAGCAATGCTGACGTCATGTTTTTTTAAAACAAGCCGGGACAAGCAACTCCGTCATATATAATTAAACATGTATTATTAATTTTGAAAAGGATTAATGTGACGGATCGAATTAATATAAAGAAAATTAATTTGTATTATTTTTCTAATTTTTTTAACCTGTTTAACAATGTATACTGTAGTTTTCTCTTTCTCGATTGGAAAGCGCTGGGGCGATTATTATTAACAGTTCATCATAAACTACATTGACGTAATCATCTGTGAATATATCTCGCCCTATCTCTGGTCTGTAAGTACAAACTATGATTCTAAGCAATTTGTTTTTAAGTGAAATTTAGTAAAAAAAATTTGCGGTTTAGTTTCATTTGTCATTTTATTTCAATATTGACTTTGTAGGTTAAGACACATTCCAAATATTCAAGTGTGACTTGAAAACTTAGTTTAGGAAAAATAATAAATTTGGATACAAATATTTTCTTTTTTCGTAAACTTGAAAGCGCGACAAAAATCCGACTACGGATGTAGTTGTTTTTGCACTTATTTATAATTATTATTTGTAATTTTATTTAACAAAATTTCATGAGATTTTACTATTGCCTTACTTAAGAGCTTTTAACCTATGTTTTCATGTTGTAGGCTCAATCACATAGTCGGAGAAACAAAAATTGGTCAGGGTCTTTTGGGAATGGTAAACTCATATTAGTGTCTGTTCTTGGCATTGAAAAAAAAAGTAAAATATGTTGTAAATCTTTTAAAATATATCCACAGCTTGTATTTTGCAGTTGTATGATAGGAATATTACTATACAAGTTGCATAGTCTGTTGCAGTTATGATGGTATACCAAATAAACATATATCGATACTTCTTGTGCAACTTCTAATCTTATTAACACATATATAGCTACTGTATGTGTAATTAAAAAAAAACCAGCCCAACTGCTTAAGTACAACTGCCACAGAAGTTTTTCTCGACAGCACGCCCGTGTTTCGAGTAAAACTTTTGTAGGCGGGACTTGTGGACGCATGCGCAATACAACCGCTGAAGAATTGCTTGCCATCGTCGACAACTGGTGAAGAGTCTTGAGGCAGTCGCCGCGGACCCTTGGTACCATGCGGACGCATCCGATGCACTGCATAGCGTAGTCGTAGTGAAAATAAAACTTTGAAACTATATACCTCATTAATAATCAAAAGAACTGTCATTAAGTTTTCATCCTTTAATAGTTTAAACAAGTTTCACGAAGTTTTGTATACTTTTGTCAGGTGGAAATTCGTCTCTAGGTAAATCAGAATAATTTAATTTTAAACATTAATAAATATAAAACTCTGGTTTAAACTTTTAATTAGAAAAAAAAATAACTAAGAAAAGGAAAAAAAAGTACTTTTTAATACGTATAATATAATAATACATAGAAACATCGAACTACTTCAAAGTTATAAGCTGAGGTCTAATAATAAAATGTTATGCTCCATTAACCCAAGTAACGCTGAACAGGCGTGCAAACACCGTAAGCAGTAATTCCAAAATATAATTATAAAGTGCTTCTGTGCTAAAAATAGCCGTAACATTACTTATATAAATTACTACGCCTAGTGGCGTCACGTATCGATTAAAATAATATTGACACAATAGTTAATAAAATAAATAAATTCGATGGTATTCGGATATAGATATAAATCCGCTATAACGAAATAGGCAGTTTTTATTTTATGCGATGGAAAATATTTTTAGGACCGTCCGTATACGGATTAAAACTTGATTTAAAAAAAATAATTAAATCAAGCTCTGTGTAGCTCTATAGCAAATTCGAAAATAAAAAATATTTATTTATTATTTTAAAACATTAGGTTAATAATTGTTTTATATATAGGAAACTAATTGTCGAACTATATTTTAGGGATGGTCGTCAGGTGCTAGGCAAAAAAAAATCCTTGTAGTGCAAGCTTGCTTCAAACAAAATTTCATCAAAATCAGTTCAGTGGTTTGGTCGTGAAAGAGCAATATACAGACAGATAGAGTTACTTTGGGATTGATAATATTAATATAGTTATATAAAATATTTATATATAGTATACTATTATGTTATATTGTATAATAATGCAACGCAATTAATTTATTGACAAAGATAATATCAATATATAAAAAAAGAGAAATAAGAATAGAATGGATTTATAAATATATATATTTTTTGTTTGCGTATTTATATTAATTAAATATCGAATATTCGAAAATTGTAATTGGCCAGTAACATAATGAATCACAGGTTAAGTTTTAATTTTTTTTTAAATGTTGTAACAGAAAACTGCATCGAAGTCGATCAATATTGTCTCTGAGGGCGTTAAATGTAAAAAGCGATAGTGTGGTAGAATAATTCCTTTTACGATAATATCAAAACCTTTTGATTATTATTCGAAATATTAAGATCTTCATTAAAACAAAAGTTAGTAATCGTCTTTTGTATTACTTTTTTTTTTAAGTAGTGCGACTTGTTTTTGTCAATATGTGGCTGCGTCTAATGTTATATTTTCTTTAGATCATGTGCTTTCGTAATAAGTTATAAATAAGAGTAATTGATGTGGACGTATGTGAGATACCGTTCGACGTTCATAACAAAACTAATTACTACGAAGATAATTGAAATAGAATAAAACATTTCTCATATGTGATGAAAAAACTTACTTGCTGATCGGTCTTTGTGCTAGCCCATCTGGATAGGTACCATCAGATAATCTACAAGCAAACAGCATTATTTAGTTGTGTCCGGTTTTTAGGGTGAGTGAGCTAGTGTAACTGCAGGCACCAGGAACATGACATTTTTGTTCGTATGATAAATAATTCTTACAGCGCCATTGTATATGGGAGGTGGTGACCATATACTACCAGCTGCCAATTACAAAAAAAAAAACAACAAATGTGATTATATTTGTATATCGAATTTACTTGCTGTACTCTGTGTGCGTACTAGCTCATATATTCTACCGCCAAACAGTAATACTTATTGCTGTGTTACGATTCGAAGGATAAGCCAGTGTTGGTGGTGTGAGAAATGGTTAATATTTGTTAAAAGTACGTCTACCACTTACGGATGGACCATTTGTCAGTTCTCTATCTATACGACATACAAAATGTATTCGTTAGAGCAGGAATATATTTTTTAAACGTCCCTTTGAAACAGTGTTTAAATTCCTTTCACGCACTTGTACTAATTGTCATGTGGAATAGTCGTTGGAAAATAAAAATGCGGTGTATGAGTTCTCTATAGTATATGTATCTATATGTATATATAGATAAATATAAAGATAGATTACTGTATAGTAATCTATCTTTATATTTTCAAAGTGAAAAGACATCGAGTAAAATGTCCGTCTAGGTATCACGGAACATCTATATTCACAGCCAAACGTCAATACTTTATTCCGATTTTAAAGCTCAGTGAGTCAGTGAAATTACAAGCATAAGTGATATGGCAGTAAGTGTAGATGGGAATCGCTCGCTGATCAGAGACATGTGTGGCGTAATGCTGTTAATAAGGCTTCTACCATCTTCGAGCGAAACCGTTTAGATGATATCAAACGCCGATATTAAAAAGATCCGTCTCAAGCCCACGTTTAGCTAGATGTACAATAATAATAGTTAATTTTCTGTCATCCCTGCAACTGAACGTTTAACACCAAACGTGGCTTATCAAACCACCTTTGCTCGCAATACACTAGCCAAATTCGCTATTGACGGACACGTCAATTCAACATCATTATCATGATTTTATACTTCTCACACTGCCGATGAACGTGGCTCGCTTGTTTTTATAAAATAAATAAAAAAATATGTAACATTGAATAAAATTTTAAGAAATAAATTCATTTTAAAGACGGCCGAGATGTTATTGAAATAAAAATATGAAATAATAGATATTATATGAATATTTTTCCTTTTTCAATATAGATAAAATATCTCCTACGATTTCACTGGCCGGCGGCCGCAAATATTTTCATGCTAGCCGACCAAAATAATAAATCTATAAAAGAGCAACTATTGAATCTCTTGTCTTTTTCTTCTCGTCGTTTCGCTGTTTATTGTTATTATGATTTAAAAATTGCTTAGACTATTATTGTTATTTTCTCTGTGGAATCACATTAACAATCGACCGTCACATTCATGTAAAAATTGTCCGTTTTATGTATTTAATCTACTGACCAGACTATTAGTTAGCTTTAGGAGATTTCCTTAGGAGATCATTGGTTATGAAATAATCCGTCTTCTTCTTTCGAATGTCAAATCAATGGTGTCTGATAGGGAGAAATAAGTGATTAACTAAACACCCGCTGAGCAACATTTATAATTCAGTCTGTGTATAATTTTTTTCTAGTATACATGTCATTCAACATCAAAGACCCGACTTTTACAAAAAAAAAAAATGTTGGTGTAATTGCGAAAGCTTAAGCTCATAATTATAGCTTTTATGTTTGAGCTAAAATGAAACAGATTACAATTCCACAATTTTAAATTTACTAGAACCGTGTATTTGTGCATATTTCATAATATACTTCGTGTTAGGGATTTGCGCTAGCCCGATTACGTACCACCCACTCGTCACATATTCTACACCAGCAATAATATTTAGTATGGTTGTGAAAACTAGTAAACTAGACGGTTTAAGGTGAGTGAGCTATTTAAACTATAGGGACAAGGGAAATAAAACTTGGCAAGGTTGGTGGCGCATTGTGTGAAAGTGTAAGTAAATATAAATTCCGACTTCTATCGACTATGTTTTATAACTAGGCTATGAGAGCATATATCATGTATATGAGTGCTCTACGAGAAAGTAAGTAGTCTGCAAATGTCCCGTTGCTAGACAAAGACTGACTCTCCATTTTTAGCACATAGTTTGGCGCTTATAGTGGACCTCTAAGTGGCAGAATTTTCTCCAACACTTTCAAATTTCCTCACGATATTTTCCTTCACCAACGCACGAGACGCGTATATGAAATGTCAGTGTAGCCAGCCCGGGTTTTTGGAATGATTAATAAAAATGTTACCGTTAATATAAAAATCTATCATTTGCTAAAGTTAATTATATTATATATAAAATAAAATAAAGAGCAATAATGAGAGCAAGGATTTGTTGTAATGATATTTTCATTACATTTATGTATTGTAATGAAAATATCTATAACTATCATACGAGAACAATTATTACGAATAATTAAACAACTGTAACCGCAAATCATATATAATATACACTAGCTGACCGCTCTGAATTTGTGTTGGCTAAAATTGTGGTTTTACATTATAATATACGCATATTTATTTTAAGAAGAGTAATTGAATGTAGCCGAGATGGCCCAGTGGTTAGAACCGTGCATCTTAACCGATGATTTCGGGTTCAAACCCAGGCATGCATCACTGAATTATCATGTGCTTAATTTGTTTTTATAATTCATCTCGTGCTCGGCGGTTAAGGAAAACATCGTGAGGAAACCTGCATGTGTCTAATTTCAACGAAATTCTGACACATGTGTATTCCGCCAACCCGCATTGGAGCAGCGTGGTGGAATATGCTCCAAAAAACCTTCTCCTCAAAGGAAGAGGAGGCCTTTAGCCCAGCAGTGGGAAATTTACAGGCTGCTTATATTATATTATTATATAATTGAATGTGCGTCCTTAAAATAAAACAATAACTAAATCCGTCCTCCAGTATGTCATCATAAAAGAAGGAATTGTTACAGATTTAAAGTAAATATATCTTATCGTTTATTATAATCAGTCATTCAAGATATCGGTTCTTTTAAGTTTATATAGATTTTAAAGTATCTCAAACGTTTGCTACGAAGAAACACATGTGAGTTCATTATTATATATTTAATAAATAACCTGTGAATTATTATTATAATAATGATAATATACACTTTTATTCGCATCCAATGAATTATTTTATCTCTACATAGAGTATTTGTAAAGCCTATTTCTGGTAACGCAGTCGAGTGGACGGGCTAACGGGCTATTTTTTTTTATAACTTGTGACTACTTCATTGAGCTTTTAATTTAAATTTATGATATTGTTTTAATTATCTGAGGCTGATAAGTTATATTTAAAGGCCAGTGTTATGTTAGTCTGTCTGTAACAATAACATAGAAGTGGCTGGTTGCACACTGGAATGAATGATATAAAGATTTTATTTTTTCTTAATCAATTAATATGTAAAAATCAATCTTAAAAAATACTACCGAATTTTTTGTATATTTGTACCTTAATATTTTTAACTGTATACCTTTACTTTGGTGGAAGAGGGTAACTACTGATTTTCAAGCTGATTCTTCTGGGTTGAATCTACATTCTGAACCGGTGTTCCGAATGTTACGATTACCGGTCGTAAAAGTAAATGCATGACACATCGAAAGTGCTTTACGAATACTATACCTACTTGACTAAAGTAAGTTCGTAAAAGAACATCATTTTTAGATTATTTTTTTAGAACTCAGTCATGAGAAACACTAGACTTTAACTCGTGGATCACAAATCGAAAAAGAAATTCTAACATCCTTAATTTCACGTACAAACGTGTAAAAATATTATTACTCTTAGCCTCCCTATCCAAACAACGACTCTACATGAGTCTATATTATGGGAGGTCTAGTATTATCATAATTATTGTCCATATATTTGTCTTCGAGCTTATAATATACTGTTTTTTTTTTCGATTGTTGTATGCTTTAAATGTAAACGGATTATAATTTTAAGCCTTTATTAATAAATTAAAAATTTTCGATTTCGAAAATATAGTCCTTAACTATTTGATATAAGACCTCTTGACAAAAACCAATCGAGTTTGTTTTTTATAATTCCCTTTTATACTGTATCCAACTAGAACTTTCCAGTAAATAAAATCCGTTACTACTTAAAAAAAATATAGGGCGCTCTTGTTTCTAGAGTTAAATGTGTAAAAGCTCGCATTGGTAGTATTCAGTTACTAGTTACTCTACCGCTAAATACGACTTTGAATTGCTGTTTGTTGTTGGGTTCCGAAACGGAGTGAGCCAGTGTAATTACAAGCGTAATAACGTAACCATGTTTGGCCACAAATTAGCAATGAAAGGAAAACTCTTACAACCTCGATGTTGAAAGAAGATATTTTTCCTGCTTATCTGTAAGATTAGGTAAGTTTAGGGTTTTTGAAGTCAAGTCAGAGTCAAAGTCAAAAATCTTTATTCAATATAGAAGTGTTTACACTTGCTTATTGATAGTCAAAAATCTACCAGCGGATCGGAATTTAACACCTCGGACCTGAGAATAACCGGCGAAAGAAACTCAGGGGGATATATTTTTCTTTTTTTCCTAGAGGCTTTTCGACTAACTGTCTGCGATTCATAGAATTTTATTTTAGTCTTAGTCTTTGTATTTAAGTATGTACGCATATGGGTTTGACGACGGAGGTTCTGGATTAAAACAAAATTACTAATGTGTGTTATGAAACACACGTTATTTTTTATCATAAGGCGCTATTTTGATGCGTTTAATCTTTAAATAAACTAATATGAATAAATGTGACAATAATTTTGATTGTTATTTATCTCACCAATAAGCTATTCAACCGATCGTAATGGTTTTTTTATTATTGGTAGGTGCTTTGTGAACTGGATAAGGCGATAGATATATAAATTGACGCAAGTGGAGTCGCGTGGCAATGCAAATATAAAAATTGTATAACATTTTATAATTATCAATATTCTTTCGATCCATTGACCCGAAATAAATTATAAAGTTTTCGTTTTTATTATTTTTAACATTAAAGGTAGATACGACTTTAATGATTCTGAGTTGGGAATTAAAAAGTTATGTTTAGAAAATTATAGTAATTGTCTCGAACAAAGTTTCCTCGCTTCGCAATCATAATCCTTAAACCGATTAGTTCGTGTTTTAACTATAATATCGACTGATGTTTTTTGATTCACGTAATGATTTTACATCTTTGTAATTTACAAACATTTAATTTTGTTATTTAAATTTAAACAAACAACAACAACAAATAAATATTGGACAATATCACATACATTACTCTAATCCCCATGTAAGTAGCTACAGCACTTGTGTTATGGAAAATCAGAATTAACGACGGTACCACATAAACCAACCAACCCACCCAATTCTAATTAACTTTTTCTACATCGACTCGGCCGGAAATCGAACCCGGGACCTCGGAGTGGCGTACCAAAAACGTTGTACACACTACTCGACCACAAAGGTCGTCAAATTGTATGTTACTTTCTAATTATTATGTTTTGTATATAATAGGTTAGTTTCTATTTATTTTATGTTTGCGGAGTCTGAGTAGCGACTACCAACTGTATTCAACTGACAACAGTAACGGAACACGGTACCGTCAATTACGTGTTGCAAAACAATGTTATGAATTGTTGTGTGTTCCAAGTTAAGTGATGTTTATAGCACATGGAATACCAACGTACATAGACACGTATTCAGATATTGCTGGAGAGCCCATAAATTTGTTTGCATGTTGTCTCGTGCACGTCATGAAAAATGAGCTCACGATAAATTAATTATATAAGATAATTGTTGTTTTAACTATATAGTTGTTTATCCATTAATTTAACGGCTGCGATTCGACTAATTATAAACCTATTTAAAATTGTCCATTTAAGAATTAAATAAGCAAGCAATTTGATACTAAATTTCAATTATTTGAATTTGAAAATTATTAAATTACGATTCAACGGGACAATAAAGCAGGCATTCTTGTCATCATTCCTCGTTGTCATGTTTTTTAGAGTATTTGTAATTTAGATGTGTATCATTAATTATGATTTTTAAAATTTAAAAATAAATTAAAAATTTTAAGCTTATATTGGTAAATACTTAAGAGTTAGCTCGTAACATTGTGTAAAATAAAATCTTTTCACGTCAATAGTTGAAGTCATTTAAATGAAATGAAGTGACATCTTCATAAATAATTATACTATATATTGAAACGTCCTTTGGAACACCCTGCATCATCTGGTGTATTTATTATGTACATATATTGATTGAGTAGTATGTTTCTGTTAGGCATTACAATAAAACGTCACTTTATTTATTAGTACAGATAAGGTATAAAAAATGTTGTCTTTTTTTGATGCATCCATGCATTTTTATACTGAATGCAATTTATACTGAAAATATAAATGCGAAAGTAACTCTGTCTGTCTTTTATTCTTTAAAAGCTAAATCACTGGACTAAACACGATTAAATTTTGTGTGAAGCAATCTGGAACCCCAAGGAAGAACGTAAGGCTTTTTTATGCCTAACACTTGACCACTGACCACTGACCCCTCAAATGTGAGTGAACTGCGAGTGACAACTAGTTGAACGGTAAAATTATTATCTATTTACAATATATATAATAGGGGGTATAGGGGAACATCAGATATTGAAAATTCAAACAATACGATTTATAAAAACCTTTCAAGTACAGAAAAAGAGTTTTTATATATTAGATACTGTCGTGTCTGCTGGTTCTTTTAATTATAATAAGCGTTAACAAAAGGCTCTTGTTATTTGACATTTTTTTGACGTTTCATTTATTGTTGTCATTTTACGTGCGTGTGATTGGTTTGAGTTTATTCTAGCATTAACTGATAATTCCTATCAGATCTAATATAGCATTTAATAATAATATTGACATAATATCTTCGTTCCTAAGGCCGCATTGGTGATATGAGGAAGAATTAATATATTTTACGGTCCCAATGTGTGACGACCTCCGTGGTCGAGTAGTGTGTACACCGGTTTTCATGGGTACGCCACTCCGAGGTCCCGGATTCGATTCCCGGCCGAAACGATGTAGAATAAGTTCAATAGTTTTCTATATTGTCTTGGTTCTGGGTGTTTCTGGTACAGTCGTTGCTTCTGATTTCCATAACACAAGTGCTTTAGCTACTTACATTGGGATCAGAGTAATGTATGTGATGTTGTCCAATATTTATTTATTATGTTTATGGGCAGTGGTCACTCACCATCAGGCGGCACATTTGCCAGTCCGTCTAGCTATGAAATATTTTATAGTGACGTAATAGTCTCTAAATATCTCGTAAGTGTGAGCTATTAATTTAAAGTATACAATGTACACTACCAACGTACCAACCATCCAGTGTAGCAACCAACAATATGCACGATATATCGAAATCGGGTAACTACTCATCTTGGACTGGAGAAGTATTGTAGGGATCTTCATGAGCTAACTTGCAATATCAAATATATTAAAATACCCAATCAAACTATAGCGTAGAAAATTAACCCTTACCCCGCACACGTAACTTGACCCCATTGAAAGAACACATTTAAACAATTAAAAACTACAAATGACGATGACAGAACTTATTTAAAATCATTAATAAACAACATACACAACTGTTAAAAAAATTGCAGCAAAAAAATGTTCTGAGCATTTATGTGTAGAACTTTGTATCATTCATCGATATACATGCGAAAATAAAATATTGTTTAAATTCTTATATTAGAATAATAATAATCACTTCAAATATAATGAAATTATTATTGCAGTGATTGTATACATACAGTGTACATAGCTTATTGTCAGCCTTATTATTATAAGTCACAATAAATTAAAAAAAAAACAAACTATAATTTGTTTCATGATAGTACTTGAAATTGTTAGCAGAATGTAAATGATGGTTGTGTTTTTGTGCTGTATTTTTGGTCTAATCGATTGCGAGGAATTAATTTAAAATTTAGTATGTGATTTGACACACGACAATCAGTCGTGATTAATTAAAATCTAGTTATTAACTCGATTTCATTAGAATCGATTAATTTATCATTGATATATGCAATGTCCTGCAACGAATACATACAATAATAAACAATCCATAATCCAATTAATAAAATCAATTTCATAGCTTGAAGTTTTAAAAAATAATTGGTATACTTAAAATGTAATTATATTTTGCTTATTAGGTCGATATTATTGTTTGCGTTGCTGTAAAAGTTATGACGTAAATGAATATATATCAAGTACTGGCTTTCATCTCGCTTTATGCACTAATACAAACAAGAAAAATTCCTGTATATACACACAACTACGTATACTTACATACGTATACGTAAATAATTCGATATGCACACTGATATAAACTTAACACACATTGAAGTTTAAATATATTGTATCATGTTTTTTGTTATAGAAACTAATTAATAATAAAAACGTTACGAAAAATATAGTTATTCTTATAAAAAAAATAGTCATTCTCTCGATACAAATTTTACCGCCAAACAGCAATATTTAGTGTTCCGTCCAAGGTTAGAGGCGCGTTATTGATGTCAGGAATTATTAATGATATTAATTGGTTAATGTCTATGGTTATGGCTTAAAGTGTATGATGCAGTAGTGATCACTTACCATCAGATGGCCCACTTCTAAATCCGCCTTTAATTATATTGGTTTTTTTTTAAATAATTCTGATAATTAAAAAAATTAGGTAGAAAAAAATATAGACGGACAGTGTTAGGGACGAAGAAGTACGATAATTTATTTATGAATTTTACTCGATAAAAAAATCTAAATAAGAGTGGATAAATAATTAAATTGAAATATATTCATTCATTTAAGTTTTATTTCTAATTTTGATAATAATTGCCGTCGAATTTTGCCCAATGGGGAACACTAATTTTGGAACTAAATGTTAATTTGACTAGAGTAAAAACCCACTGCACCCATCTCGAATAAATGGGATGAAAGCCAGCGAATGATAATGATTTATGAGAGGATTATTATCGGAGTAGGTATTTTTTTAAAAAACTAAGTGAATTTTTAAAATGAATTACTAAAGTAGAGCGAAAGCTGAATTAAATTAAGTATTTAAATAACTAATCTTCAACTCCAACTAGCAGAACTTCTTTATTATAATAAAATTAATTGAAAAATAACTTTTAAAATACGTTCATTTTTTAAATAACTTATTTTTTTAGAAATATTTCTTAAACTTTGTATGCCGTCTGTCTTTGAAGTTAGTTAGTTAAATAAACACTATTATTTTTTAATTTACTTTAAGACCTTAAAGGTATATACCAATAAGAATTTAAAAAAAATAGTTATTGTACAAATCATGACCGCGAGGAATGGTGGCAAGAATACTAGCAGCTTTTTTATACATATACTTATCATTTTTTTTATTAATAATAATTTGCATCCGAACGTAGCCGGGACGGGACGCTATTATATTTAAGTAAGTTTGAATTTTATCAGAAGGGTAAGAGACAATTTTGATCCAAGATTGTGGATTCAAATCGGGCTAGCCATAGTGAAATTTCATGTTTTTAAAATTCATCTCATCACAAACATCTTGATAAAATCTGCCTGTAACGCATGAAAATCCGCTTGTAACCAAGCCACGCGCATGGTGCATGGTGTATAGGAATTAATTTCAAAACTTCCCACCAAAAGAAGTCGAAGTCGAACTAACAGTAGGACAGGCTGTTATACGAAGCTAACCAACCTGTGCTAAATAAAATATTTGATGTTCATATAATCGTGTTATTTAACGTAACTTCAACATTTTCACGTCGTCAATAAATATTTGACTTATCGATTCTAAGCGAAAGTGGGTAAGTGTCTTTCCAAACTTAGGCAAGATAAGGCAAGTTTACCGCGATCTGTTTCCGTTTGATTTGTTTCCATGCCTGTCGATGATACGGTACGATTATTTGTTTCGCGAATTGAATTGACGTACGTACTTGTTTATTTAGTACTAGCACTGTTTAAATTTAAGTAAAATTAAATGTTTCTTTAATATTCTTTTATGTAGTGGGGTTTTTAATTTATGCAATATTATACAGAGACATCTGACGATTACTTTTTTTTTAGTCGATTTTCGCGAAAGTGTTAATCAAATTCCAGCTGCTATTAAGAATTTCCTATCATAAAAACCAACTTTTTAAGGGCCTCACCCGGTGTCTCAACCTAGGCCCTTGGGATCTGCGGCCGAAAGACTGGACTTTATTAATATTATATTACTTTCGTCAGTTTTGATATAAAGTAAAGAGAATATTCGTACGTAAAATAGTTTTTGTTGTTTGAGAATATTTAAAATTATCTGGCAAGGAATATCTTTACAATTACAGCCTATAATTACCATCACTGTTAGGAATTAATGTTTTTTTTTTTTTTTTTATAGTATAGGCAAGCGGGAAAATGGGTCAACGACCATAGATATTGATACTGTAAGAAATATTATTATAACAATTCCTTCCAGCGCCAATGCGCCACCAACATTGGAAGTTGGATGTTATCTCCTTCGTGCCTGTAGTTACACTGGTTCAGTAACTCGTCAAAGTGGAACACGACAATACTGTTTGTCAGTAGAAATTGTGTTGAGTGTTACTTACTCTGATGGTCTTGGAAAAAACTCTACCACCAAATAATGTTATTATTAATTTTCTGAAAATAGCCGGTATGTAACTCAGTAGTTACTCTTTTAAACAATTTGCAATGTAAGCATGTATTATATACAATTATTTAGTATAATCAGCTCATCGTAATAATAAAAACTAAATTATATCTGTTACTACAGTTCTACTCTTTTCAATAAAATATGGTGTTCAAAGAGACTGTCACAACAATGCGAACAGATCGTTTGACGCAACTTTAAGAGCTATTATTTCAGAGGCTTTGTTTGGTCCAAAACGCTCTCAAAATATAGCATCATTATTTTTTTTGTTCGACATTCTTTCTTAAGCCTTTGGCATAGTGGGGAAATTTCATCATTACAACCGGTCAAAGTTAAATTAGGGTATTTCTTCGCATAATATAAATTTTTGACACAAGCTTAAGTACTTTTTAAATAGAAAATATTGGACGTTCACCGAAAATACTCGAGGAAATTTATCAAAGGGTTTATGATGTATACAGAGCGTGAACTTAGTACTTATTGATATATAGGCAGCATATGTACAAATTTAATTGTACTTTGCTGGCATACTCAGTAATTAAAATGGTGGAAAAAGTAACTACTGGGTTTCTTGCCGGTTCTCTTTAGTAGAATCTACTTCCGAACCGATGATGGTGTTACATTCATAATTTTCATAAGCTTTATGAGTTTACTTGATTAAAGAATATTTTGATTTTGGTTTTGAATAACGTCTTCGATGATTTTTATATTGTTTTATATTTAATTTATTTAAAAGAAACGCAACTTGGTTACAGTTTATTATGTATGCATTGAATGAACATTCAGTAATGTTATATATTAATGTTGTTTATCAATGTTGTTTACACCTTTAAAGGCGTATCACTTTGTATGTTACCCAAGTCAGATATTAATTTTAAGTGCTTAGTGATAAGTTGATGGTGTAACTTTTCCAATAAATATCCTATAATGTATTATATCCACCTACGAAATGGCTCACGGTGAAATATTGTCAGATTCTCATTTGTTTTTATTGAGAATTTCTTTGTCGATATTTTAGTATTTTTAAAGATTTTAAAATCCGCGTCTTCAAACATTTTTTTCCTGTACTCATAATTGTATTGGTTTTGGATCATATTGATGTAAAATGACTATTTACCTTTTGATTTTGATTTGAAATCGCATCTCATCATTACAAATAAATTTAAAGTTTTAATACAACTTACAACAAATCCGATAATAAGTCAATAATATACTCTAGACAAGTCAAAATAGTGGTATGTTAATGTCAAAATATAGATCTTAAGTAGAGGGAACATTAGATATGAACTAGTTATTAATGTGACATTTCACAAGTTGGTTTGTGGCAACCCTAACGCGAACTTCTGCTTCGCACCGGAATACGTGGCAGTATCGGAGTTTCTGACGCTATTGTGTTAGCAACCCTGTCTTCGTTTGTAACGAATGTTTAAGTAACAAGATAAAGACAACCATTTACTGATATTAGGTTTGTAATAAAATGTTAATTAGAAAGTTTTATCAATTTTGTGAGAATTTTCTTGTTTTTTTTTTGTTGGACTTTAGACTCAATACGGAAATTAAAATACGATCGGCTCGCAAAATTTTAGTTACCTTTTATACAACTTTATTATTTTTTGTTAAAGGTCTTTAACTAATTAAAAGTTTAAGCGTTTTTAAAACCTTTAAAGAATAAATGTTATAAACGAAATCCTAGAGACGAATTTTAAATGTATATTTTTTTATTGTATATTGTGAAAATAGTGTATTAAGTAATGTAAGCAAATATATTATGGAAACAGTTTAAAAAGTCAGTCATGCACTTACGTTTGTTCGAATTCGGTTGAATTAAGTGAAAACAAAAAGAAAAACCGCCAAAATGATGTCCCAACATCTATCGAGCATGTTCGAGCAGCTCGGTAACTTTACGAAGAACAATTTAACCCACAACAGCAAGCTGATGAAAGAAAAGGACAACAAAACAAGCGGTAATCACGTAGTGCCCGGTGGAGACGGCGGAGGGAACCAGCAGCCGTCTCCCTCGCACAAACATGGACCCGCGCAGCCTCTACCACCGTTGAAGAAACCGTGCAAGCTTAGAAATGTCTCATCAAAAGCTGAATCGTACGACACTCTCTACGGAAATAGTATTTTGGTAAGTCGTAATTTTAAGTTACTGTTTTAATTAAAAATTTATAAAAATATAAATTTCGAATTTAGTGTTTATTCAATATATCAATATTATTTAGCCATAAATAAGGACGGTGTACTTATTTATAGCTAAATAAAAAGGTAACGAATTATATTAAAATAATAATGACTTTTTACAGTTCTTCGTCTTCATATTCCAATCTAATACGATTATAGTTTTCTATATGTGTTATGCGTTCACACAAATATAATATATTTAATCGATGTGTATTCGTACACAACAAACACACACCACTGTTCATTTTACTGTTAACGCCTTTAGATTACTCTCAACTTGGTTGCTTATCTACGCTATATTTGATAGGTAAATAATGGAACGTTTGCCTATAAACACGATGTAGAAATTATCTTCAAATCAAATAATTGATGGCGTGTTTGCTTAGTCCTTATGTATATTAAATTACAATTTAACATGAGTTTCTCTCGTGTGGGTTTTCCCTATAGTTTTCAGATGACTAAGAACAGAGACGCAAATACTTATTTATTGGAGACATTCTTAGACAAATTAACTTCATTTGAGTTACATATATTTTTTATTTCTCGATAATCGTATAAACTAAGAAAAAAAAACAACCTGTTTACCTACATGTGTCAGGTAGGATTATCTCTTCTTATTATTTTATAATTCCTTATAAATAATACGCAATGTATCTTCTGTTATTATTATTAGCTTTTTTTCTAAGGGCTCTATCAAAAGATTTTTTTATTTACATTGGTATATTAAATAATACGGGAATCTTCGGCTTTGTTTTGCAGAAAATCTTTTTTCAAATATTTTTTTAAAGTAAGTTGTACTGAGCGAACGTTTGCCATTTTTCTCTATAATTACAGGGCATAGTTGTGAGGTTTTCGCGTGACATTTTTTGTAGGTAATGCTCAATCGCGCAATGTAAACGACGTTTATTCACCTTATAGTATTTATATACCAAGTAAACAAATCAGATACTAACTCATATTTCATTATCATTTATAATCTAGAAGTGAAAATAATTTCATAACTTCGATTCGAACATTACCTTAAAATAAAATATCAAAACATACAGATTGAAATAAACTACTCATTCAATTACTTTTTAAAATATGAATAACAATTGAATCCTTATAAAGTACCTTCATGGTTAATGGAATCTCATACTGCTTTATATAGTTCTGACTATTTTCATTCATTCATTTCATTCGACGTTGTAATTTTACAACTGCTGCGTATACTCTATTATTATATTATATTTTTTATCTCGGTCACTTTATTTAATACTAGCTATGCCCGCTGCTACGTGCGCGTTTGAATTAAAAAAAAAAGTTATTGTGGCAGCCTAAATTACTCCTTATTATATCAGTTATCTGCCAGTAAAAGTCCAGTCAAAATCGATCCAGCCATTAGTCGGAACAAACAGACAGACAGATAGACAGACAAAACTTGAAAAAAAAAAATGTTATTTCGGTATATGTACCGTGTATACGCATATAGTAAAAAGCGGTTATTTTAATATTACAAACATACACTCCAATTTTATTATATGTATAGATAGTTGTAATGAAGACGGAGTATTTCAATCTAACTAAAAATACATATTTCTTTAGTTTTTCTTTTATTTCAATTGTATGACTTAAGCATTATAATAAAAACTTTTGTTTGCATTCCAGAATTCAAAATTGTAATTATAATATTTATATATTATTATGTACATGGTTTTTTTTGTGAATTAATATCGAAAAAAAAGTATTCATTGCTTTTTACATTTTGAAAAATTATGAAAACATTTTAATACAATAAACAAAATCAAACATAGGTAGGTATTGTTACCTGACTGGATCGAGTCATTAACTTATGTTTATAAACCTCCAAACTGGAGTACAAAATGATCATAAATTTATAAAAAAAATATAAATAAACGTTTTTAGCTATATAAGTATAAACTAACGCTTATATAACGGAGGTAAATGAGGACCTCGTTATTAGAATCGTAATTAGATGAGATGATGAAGATCAAACGTCGTAGCAAAGTCAAATAATATTTGACTCTTTTAAAATCGTTTATCTTTTCTTTCTCTTTTTATATTTTTTGATAATTCTTTTATTTTTCTTTTGACGGTTGTCAACCCGTGACCGACGCCAATCCAGTCGCCGCCGCTCCATCTACTTCACTCAAGCTTACTAAAGACGACAGTGTTGTTTTAAGTATCAGATAATGCTACAGATGGCATCTGCGGCATATATATCATTACATAGTATAAAACAAAGTCGCTTACCGCTGTCTGTCCTCATATATGTTTAGATCTTTAAAATTACACAACGGATTTTGACGCGTTTTTTTTTAATAGATAGATTGATTCAAGAGGAAGGTTTATATGTATATTCTGTAGTATATTTAGAATAAGAATTGCACCCTTGCGAAGCCGGGGCGGCTCGCTAGTTTATAATAAGTGAATACTTAGGGAATGAAATCATTGCCTCCTGGTTACCCTTTTGCTATGGCAGAGTATAAAACATTATACACACTTATACAAGTTATTTTTTGGTCTGGGTATTTTCTTTACCAAGCCGGTAGTCATTTTTACGATGGCTATCATTGATAACATATAGTACGTGTGTTCTATATTTATATTTAAAAATATATATTAGGTTGTACTGAAAATATCAATTTCGATATTAGGAATTTTCTTTACCGTACTTCCGTGCTCATGAGTCAACACTTCAACTAATCATCTTGAAATTTCAATTTGACATCCGTGTAAATTGAAAGGCGGGGAGTACTTTCCTCAATTTACCTTATTTTTTAATCCCGATCGAGTGAATTCTAACATATTCATCTCGTCGAAGCCACCTCTTAAATTTCACAATTTAATTTTGTGTAGTCGTTCCAAAAACAAGTTATACTAAACTCAAGCATATGTGACAAAATTTCATCCAAACATTAAGGTTTTTTCATAATTTCCGGTTTCCTTAACTACTGACTACAAGATGAAGTCCCACAAACTTGCATTAGATTAACGGTATGGATTAAACTTTAAATCTTCTCCATAAAAGAGGTTGTAGTTTCCCACGTGACATTGGCGAAATAATTTGTGCCTTTTCGGCAAAAATAAAAGCCACAATAAAAGAAAAAAATGAGGTTGTAGTGGCAGTGGAATACTTACAGGCCGTTACATTACTTTTAAGCAGATTTAATAAACACAAATTAGCACATTAAAAGTCATTGGTGCTTGCTCGGCTTTTAACTTCCGACCTTTTTTTAAGATCCACATGTCTATACCGATTCGCGCTTTATTTCCAAGCTATTTGTAGCTATGATACGGTGAGAAATGATGAAATTTTCCTTTATTGTATGCTAAGTGACACGTGTCGGTAAAATATATATTTTCATGTTTCAATTGCACTCCGTTATCAGTCGATGACTCAAAGTTGTGCCGCGTCCAATACTAAGTACATTATCATGTTCGTTTTTTTTATAATCGCATCGCTTTAATTGTGCTCTGATATATAATGCTATTATTCTGTCAAAATGAGATAATAATATTATTCATAAACAAGTCCATAATTATAATAGGTATGATTAAGATAATATATACCTATGTATATTTAAGACAACATTGTTATATGATAATCGATTCTCGTGAAAAATATTTATTGAAATGTTATTTTTTAAACAATAACTAGATGAAGATATAATTTTGTTATTGTATACTTAATAATATTTTCTATATATATATACTAATTATCGATCACAGCTTCGCTCGCGTTTTATTAACATTAATGTATTTGAAACTATATAATTTTGAGTTTACCAGTTCAACGTAAAAGCCCAAGTTAAAAAAATATCACTATATGTATGAGTTTGGAGTTAGGGAATATATGATTGTTAAAGTACCGAACATTAAATTAATCTTTTAAAATGATGATTTACGTTTACTTAAATAAAGTATTTATGTATTTTATTCGTTTTGATGCTAGATATAATTGTTTCCGACGATATAATTGTTCTGCAATATGAACTTTCACTGATTTCAGTTTATTGTATAATGAGTGGAATGTTCTGTCTTCACGTACACATCCGCAGAACGGGATCAGAGGCTTCAAACTGAGTTTCGCTTACTCGACTCTCGTACACAACAAAATATGATTTATTACAAATATGCCTTTTCTTTAGTAGCGACCAAATCTTTTTTAGAATATTGTTGTTAATGTGCAAACATTTTACAACAGATTGTGTAAAAAAAAGTTCTATGATTGTTAAGAAATTGGCGCGTATGCTTAAGTATACGCTTGAAAAGTTATGTGTGTTTTCGGCGTAATAAAACATAAAAGTTTTTCATTTGATGCAAATAATTAATTACAATAATTAAAAATAATTATACTTAATATGAATATAATGTTCTATATGAGCCGAGATGGCCCAGTGGTTAGAATACGTGCATCTTAACCGATGATTTCGGGTTCAAACCCAGGCAGGCACCACTGAATTTTCATGTGCTTTGTGTTTATAATTTATCTCGTGCTCGGCGGTGAAGGAAAAACATCGTGAGGAAACCTGCATGTGTCTAATTTCAACGAAATTCTGCAACATGTGTATTCCGCCAACCCGCATTGGAGCAGCGTGGTGGAATATGCTCCAAACCTTCTCCTCAAAGGGAGAGGAGGCCTTTAGCCCAGCAGTGGGAAAATTTACAGGCTGCTAATGCTAAAAAAAATGTTCTATAACACTCACGCACAAACATTCACAATTTAAATTTGTAGTAAAATAATCATTATAATTTAAGATAAGATGCTGAAGTTGTCTATTTCGAGCGACATCACATTTAAGTGGCGTCATTCGCTCTCATAATTTCTTTACAACGCGTAATAAATGCATAATAGCAATAATAAATGTATTCAAATCGATTAATAGTGAAGTTTTTGTCAACGACTTTTTATATTAAAAATGGATCCAAATTAATTTGAAATTAAAATTTATTTTTCTATTAAATTATTCTCGGTGTTACCAAGTAGATACTCTGTGGTAACAATATTATGAGTTGGTTTCTTGTTTGACATTGAACTTAATAAGTAGTAAATAAGCCTATTTTTTATGCGTTAAATATATTTTATATCATTACGAGAATGACTAGATTAGTTTTCGCTTAGAGAATCGAAATTGCAATTCAACACAGAAATCCACAGATAGCCATTACTATGTTCTAGTCTTTGTTTTACGTGGTTGTTTGTAAAAATTGTGATTTTAAATTTATCTAAGAATGTTGCATACAACATATTTTTATTAATAACTTTCTGGGTTATTTATAGAACACGGATTTAGTTGTCAATACTTTATCCTTGAAGTCGACACCTAAGCCTGCTCTTAATATTGCACTTCCATATTTTACATATATGTTTATGGGATTAATATCTATAGACGTGTGTACAGACTTTATAGATACACTGATATTCCTATATATTCAAAGATTAACTAATATTCTCTTTTACTCGCTTGCTAAGCTGATTAATACGAAAGCTTCTTAGCCATAACAACCTAATTTAGAACAACCTCGCATAAAATACCTCTTGTGACAATATTTATTGCTTTTATTACATCAAATAATGTAAATACGGCTTGTAATTTCAGCATCACAGGTAACTAAGCTCTTTGCAAGATTACATTTTGTAAAATACCTACTTTCCTACATTTAAAGTAGCTCTATTGTAATACGGAGTCACATGGGGCTTCTAAATGTTCAGTAAGTTTGATATTCAACATTTTATGCATGCTTAAACTCTTGCTAGAGTCTTTTGTCGTTGTAAGAAAAGGTTTGAAGATGAATAAGATCGATGAAGGAACTGGATCAAAATCTTATGAGGACTGTTTTGTTTTATTCGTCGAGTTTCTGTACGGGCGTATATTCTCATCAACTTGCATGTAAAAACGTAGCGGTTTACTGTCGGGTACAAAATGCAATACACAAAGATACCGAACCAATGTGTTCAGCTTTCATGTGAAACGATTGTATGCATTTACAACGGTATCCATAAATTTGTGTTAAAACGAGATATTTTATAGTCATGCAAGCTTATATTTTTACAATTTTTTTTTCTAAATTTATGTAATTTTTATCGAACAAAATGAATGTCTATGATACAGTTAAGATTAGTCTAACCGACCGAAGTAGGGTTGACTAGTTACTTTATTACATACAGACATTAAATCGATCGATCGATTATAAAACGTTAAATGTATTTATATACATATTATATTATATAAGTGACAATTACCTGGTAATATATTACGAACCCAGGATGCCGGTGTCAACAAACTTATATATTACCCACTAGAACAAGGAGGCGGTCAAATTATAGTATTGTTATGTAAACCCGTGTATGAAATAGTCAAAAGTAATGTGTTAAAGGGTCTTTAAACATTGCGAGTGCAGCGACCGAGAAACGAAATTTTCCGAAAATAGAACGGAGATTTTCTTCAATTTTTAATTTTCCAAATCTTACAGTTTAAGCCGCATATTAGTTAAGGTAACCAGCTAGTTGTTTTATGCATATAAGGACAAAAACATTACAGTAATAATAGGTATTTTTTCGTCATGAAATAAAAAAAGTACTAAATTTTGGTTATATACTCGTATAGAGTTTTGATAGTTCCATTATGTTTTACAAATTTATAACTAGGATTATTATGAACCAGCTATTCGTTTTTACAAAAGGATTTAAGGTTAGCAAGACTAATATAGCCATTTCAGCTAAATAATACAATAAGCCCTGGAAGGCTTTTGCTATTTGAAGACTAAGTGCAACTTTTCTTGAGAATTTATTGCAGAGGCTGTTACGCAAGTTTATTTATGGCGTAGTTTGTAATGGCCCAATACCTAGTTTACTGGGTTCTGTAGTAGATCTTATTTATATTAACTTTGGAAATCTATGGAATTGATAATTGTTTTGACTTAGGCAGTCAAAACATACTTTTTTAATTATACAAATAAGTTTTAAATCAAGTTACACAACAAAGAAAATGATATATGTATGTCATTGAATACGATTGCAATATTTATTGATTTCATGTTGATTCGTGTCATTTAACAATTTATATATCTACTTCCAAAATCAAAGACGCTAATTTGTAGCCGAATAGGCTAGACCTCTTTTATTGCATACGGGAAACTTTCAAAAGGCATTTGACTCTCTGGGGGACCCAGGTTATAAGGGGCTCTCGCCCCTTCCGCTTTGCGATTCCCGCTCCTTGCACAAAACGGATTGGCTGCAGAATATTTTTGACATAATGGATCCGGCAAGTAACGATAAGATAGAACTTTTTTCAAGGGAGGAGAGAAACTCGAATCAATCGGAATCTATCAGGTTGTTTCATCCAGGGAAGGAACTTGTTTTGATTCCAACCTCCTTCATATTGTTTTGCACGCATTTGATGGAGCTTTTCTTAGTCCCCTCCTTCTAGATTCTAGATTTCGCCGCATTAGATCGTCAGTGCATATAGCAGCATCTGCCTGCCGTTCTCCTGTAGCGGCTAGTTAAATGAACGGACAAGGCCTCCACGTCACAGGTCTCCGAAAATGTATTTTGAGGGCCAAGACAAACAAACGTCTCAAGCGAGCAGGATCGACTCAATACCAATATCGATTTGACGTTAATTTCTAGACTAAATGACAGTCTCATCTGTAGTATGTTTACTGCCCGAAGGAATGCTGTATCTATGGGTCGCTCACACGCATCTGCAAATTTGAAAATTCAGAAGTGACCCTGCACATATATTAACGTATATTATTATTATTATTGTTTTTTCTTTCCTCGGTGTAATATAAATGGATAATTGCGATGTGAATTTACAGTATTGTATCGTTTAATTAACATTTCATTGAAATTACAACGTTGCAAAGTTAATTGGTTGCCATATAGTTTTATTTCATTGATACGTCAATCCCAATTGAAATGAAAACCGTTAAATGTATATTTGGAAATGAAGTAACGCTTTTTTGAAATTAGTTAACAAAAATGTTCAGAATTTTGTTGATGAATAACCTTGAAATTTTATTTTAAAAATTATATCCATAATTAAAAAAAAATACAACGAAATGTAATCATAGTATTAATATTCTTAAATAGCTTACGTAACACTTTTGATTAGTTTAATTTATTATTCCTAAGTGTTAAAATTTTTTTTTTTAATAATATTAGGTCCAAAATGATATAAAAAACAACAAATGTAATTTCAATGTATTTAAGGTGTGAAGAAGAAAACTGTACTTTAGCTGTTTCTTGCCTCGCCTTTGCTTTTATTTTAATGAAACATTTAGAACCATCTTATTTAATGACCATTCATTTAAAAAGTTCGTTTTAAGTACTTAACACTCTAATACCCAATTATTTGCAGAATTTAAAACATAGACTTTTTTAATTAAACTTGAGCCGCGAATTTTTCTTTGAAGCAACTATACCGTTTTATGAATTAGCCTTTTTCATTAAAATTATACTAAGTGTGAAATAATAAATTGCTTCAGAAGAGTGAGAAGGTAAATTGAGGGAGGGAACTTTGAAATATTTTTGTTTTAAAGAAAGGTTATGGTCTTAGATAAAATATAATTTATAGACTTTTAGTTTAAGAATAATTATTATTATCACTTGATTACAGTGATGAATATAGATACACAGGTTCTAAAAATATACATAATACTTATTGACTTCCAGGCAGGAGACATAACATACATATAATAATTGTATTTAGATGTTGAAAAAGAATAACTACTGAGTTTCTTGCCGGTTGATTTCGGTAGAATCTACATTCGGAACCGGTAGTAGCTTTACTTTAAATTTAAATTTAATTGTTAAATGACGATTCAAAAGTGCTTGTAAAAGCCTACTTGAAAAAAGTATATTTTGATTTGATATATGTTTTATAATTTTAGTAAATATAATAACAATAAGAAGGGTGAAATTATATGGATTGCATTTTTTTTTAAATTAATTTCTTAATTAAGGAACATCAGCCGTCACTACACTTACCCATGTTATACATAAATATTTATACTAAATACAAAGTGTGTGACTCTTTAAGTCGGCTACAATACGCATTTTAAGGTACAATATACCTACAAGTATGTTTTTTTACTAAAATTATTTTATATTACCAAAAAATAATAGAGATTATCTGCATTTCATTAAAAAAATAAAGCAATTAAATATTATAATTAACAAGTGCAGTAACAAAATTTATCACATAAATAACATATTATATAACAAAATAAATTTAATAAAAAATCAGTAAATATTAATAAATAATATATAATAATATAGTCTTCTTTAGTTGATCTTACTTTTTTTTAATTAAGTTTGAATAATTAAGATATGATGTAGTAAGTGTTTCTCGTAAGCGAGTTTATTCATACATTTTTATTTAAATAAATCGCTTATTAACATAGTTCTCTTTGGAATACATCGTGCATCGTGAATTTTGAAATGATTATTTAGTCGATTCGTAACGAGTACTCTCCGACGCTTTTATTTGTACAGCTTGACAAATCACAGCCGATTGCTTTGCAAATGTTAAGACGTCTATTTGCTGTGTTCGCTCTATTTAATGCACCTCAGCTGAGATACCTTAAATAGTTTAATGTTATATTTATGTGAAGCATACTTCATTTCTGGATTGTTCGTCTCATCTGTCTTTTGTGATTTGTATTTGTTTTATCGTTTCGTGTGATTTTGTTATTGTTAACATGCATACGATCCAACCAATTAGAAATATATATGTACATTTATATATTATATCTTTAAAGAACCAAGGTCTCTGTGCGGTGATTACCTGCTGGTGGTAGGTCATATTTTTTATAGCATAGGTAGGCGGAAAGGCAAATGAGCCACCTGACCCCTTCAGGTGTCTTGGTTCTTTAAGAAATATTCCTTACATTACAAATGCTCCAACCTGGAGAGCTAAGATGTTATGTTCGTTGTGCCTAAAGTTACACAGGCTCACTCAAAAACACCAAACCGGAACACAATAATACTAAGTATTATTGTGTTCCGGTTAAGTTGACGACCTCCGTGGTCGAGTAGTGTGTACACCGGTTTTCATGGGTACGCCACTCTGAGGTCCCGGGTTCGATTCCCGGCCGAGTCGATGTAGAAAAAGTTCATTAGTTTTCTATGTTGTCTTGGGTCTGGGTGTTTGTGGTACCGTCGTTACTTCTGATTTCTATAACACAAGTGCATTAGCTACTTACATTGGGATCAGAGTAATGTATGTGATGTTGTCCAATATTTATTTATTTATTTATTTATTACTGTTTGGTACCTATACCACCAAGTAAGTAAATCTTCCACCAAGCTTTAATCTAAATGAACAAATTCTATGTGTGTGTGAGTTGTGTAAAACAAGACTTGATCTTATTAATAACTAAACAATAATAAGTTAGACGAGCAGTTCTGACTGTAATATTTCTATTGAGATTTTTTTTACTATCCCTAGAAAATCATTTTATTTTTTGTCCTGAATTCATTCTAATCATTGTACTGTTATGTATTATAATAATTTTCACTCAAGCTTTTCTTGAAATCATTAATTTAATCAAATAATTCGTTTCCTTGGGTTTGTGCGAGGGAGCAAACATTTTTGCATTTGAAAAAAATCTTTTTGCGTTTACTTATTTGAGCCATGATGGCTAAGACACTACGTGTGAAAATTAACCGAAAACTATCGCTACAAACCCGGATAAGTACTACTGAATTTAATGTGCTCAATTCGTGTTTATTATTTATAGGCGTATGGAAACCTGCCTTGCCTTGGATGAAAATGTACCTATCAATCTATCCCTATAATGGAGAGCCTTAGCCCAACTGTGGGACATTTACAGCCTGTCACATTACTTCACGTTTAACGTCTTTCTCCTATGATTAAACTTATACAGCACATATTAAAATACAAAGACAATAATTCTAAAAAATAATAAAATATATGACTTCAATCAAATAAATGTGTCTTAGATTTCTTTCTGACATTATACGAGACGATTTAAGTATTATATATTTCGATACGACACCAGTAAAATGCTGCGAATATCTCTCTGTAATTTAACGCATTGATTGACGTCGCGTCGCGTCGTCTACATTCTTCCAACTGAAACAAGCGAGAACTTATTCGTTCATCCATCGTTTATTTGCTCTCATAACGCTCTCATCCGACCGACAAGGATTTTCAATTCAAAACATATATTTACTGCTTGCATATATTTCACTTTGGGTATCTATTTATACTCATTGAAGATCGCGACTGATAAGAAAAGGAAAAAGAAAGTCTGCTCAGGGTTGTTTGTTGTCAATCGAGTGGTGCTTTTAAAGGAATTAATTATATTTTAATACTAGCTGTCCGCGACTTCGTGCGCGTTGTTTGAATTTAAGTTATTTGGATATTGTAGCGTGATTTTATTTTTATTCTATTTATAATTCTAAAATAAAAGTAGCCTAAGTTACTCCTTATTACATCCGCTATCTGCCAGTGAAAGTCCCGTCGAAATCGGTTCAGCCGTTCCAGAGATTAGCCGGAACAAACAGACAAACAGATAGACAGACAAAAATGATAAAAAGTGTTATTTTGGTATATGTACCGTGTATACATACATAGGCATTTAGTAAAAATGGGTTATTTTAATATTACAAGCAGATACTCCAATTTTATTATATGTATAGATATGGCTTAAATTTCCCTGGAGGTGATAGTTTAATATTAGTTTATTTTTAGTTCATCTCAATGTACATAATGATTTAAAAGTTATCGCTTTAGTATTTCCTTTAAAACAAAAACGTGAATTTATTATTTTGAGATTTTACAATTGAAATTTTCTTGAACGTATTCCGTGATACCGTTGTAAAAGCGTATATTTTATTCCACAAAAGAATTACTAAGCCTGTATAGTTGGGTGACAGAGGTAACAAGTTTAAAATTGTTCTTAGTATAAAAGTATATGCATTGAAATATCTAGAATAACCTTTTATGTATTTATAAAAATACATTACAAAATATTTATCTCTTAATATAAATTTATAATGTATCTTATCTTTTTTTATTTAAAACTTTTTTCTATGGAATGTGGATACAAGTTTAAAAAAAGTACCTTTTAACACAAGACCCTACGTTCAAAAATTTAGACGGTAAAAAAAGTTAGAGAACCTTTTCTTATCCGGTTTTAGTCATATTTAAAAGAGCCTACTAAAATAATTCTAAGATAAATATCGACGTTAGAGAACGATTATTTAACGACCATTGACGATCTTTAGTGTTATGAATAAAAAAAGAAATGGTTAACTCTCTTGATTGAAGTATCTGAAACAAAGGCGAAAATTATATTTAATTGTATTGTTTTTAGTGATAACAAATATGGCGATCAATTATACAGCGCCATTAAAAAAAATCACTTATTTTTCCGTATGTTTCCTTCATTAGTTCTCTACTAGAATAGGAGTTTTTCATCGAAATGGAACCATGTTCGGGATCATATGAGTCTATTGAAATTCTCATTTCTTGAAAAGGTAAAACTAAAAGTTCTTATAAATATTTTAATATTCTAATGGTTCAGAAGAGCATATAGGCAAATGTTGACTGCTGTTGCTACACGGCACATTATACGAATTATATGTATATTTTAATAAAAACGAGAGCACGTTGTGAGAATGGGAGACTATTCATATTTATCTGGCAAAAATAACGAAGTTCCCTCACTCGTGATGCAGGAAGTGAGCGTTTTCCGTGTGCCGACATTTCGTAGCGTTGTCAATGTAATTGCAATTCCATAAGACACTTTCCTAAATTTATTTAGTATTTATTTTCTTTTTTACTTTTTATTTTTGAGCTATAAATGTTTAAAAAAAAATAAAAATGTAGTATTGAAATAAGAAGAAACTAACTGGTAGTTTGAAGGTTCAGTGAGCCAGTGTAACTACAGGCACGGTGGACAGATTACATCTTAGCTCTCAAAGCAAAGCATTGGCGTTATAAGGAATGATTAATATTTATAAACCTTATATAATGACGATATTACTAATTTGTCTAATCTACTTTAATAATGTATGTTTTGATTTTCATACATCTTTAGGCGCTACCAACCTTGGGAAATAATATTATTATTAAAAATAATTCGATTGAAAAATCGAAATGTTAGTAGAAATTGGAACCGAGTAAAAAAACAGTCGTATATAGATAAAAACAGTCATTCAGAAAATGCTTAGTAGAAAGGAAAAAGTGGCAAGAACATAATTTGTCATAGTATAATATAAATGCAAAACGTAATGTATTACGTTATGTGAAATATAATATCACAGGAGATGAGGTGAAACAGTGTATGAATTTTGTATAAAAATAAGTTTCGTATGATTGTATGATATCTAAACTCGACCTTGAATAATTTGTATCTCAAAGTTTATATAGAGCAACGTTTTATAATTTCTTTGTTCTGGCGGTGAGGAAACCTGCATGTGTCTAATTTCAACAAAATTCTGCCACATGTGTATTACACCAACCCGCATTAGAGCAGTGTGGTGCAATATGCTTCAAACCTTCTCTTCAAAGGGAGAGGAGGCCTTAGCCTTGTAGTGGGAAATTTACAGGCTGCTAATGTTATGTAAAATGTAAAATGTCAGTAATAAATAACGGGATTACATATGACGACACATCTTTTAAATTACGTGGAATCATTTGACAGGTCTGGTGTAGCGTCGTATCGATGGTTGGCGGGAATATTGAACGCCGCCATTATTGTGCAGTAGTGAACTACAAGCGCCACCATGTCTGCCATGAATCACCTTTATTCCTTATAATTTTTAAATTGTGAAATTGTAAGTTCTTAAACAAAGAATAAACAAATGGCTTATCCTTATAGAGATGGATATCTGCCTTTATATAGTTGAGTTAGTATTCGTTGATTGACGTTTGTGACCAAACGCCAAAAATCAAAACTTAGTATTGTGTTCCGGATTGTAGGGTAAGTGTCACTACAAGCACAAGGGAGGTAACATCATAGTTCTCAAGGTTGGTATCGCATTGGTGATGTGAGGACTGATCTATATTTCTCAAAGTACTAACGTACATGATAGTGGTGACCAATAACAATCAAGTGGGCCCATTCGTGAGTGAGAAAGGTATTTCTTACGTCACGTTTTGCTAAAATACGTTGCGTTCATGGTGTTTAAGGAGGATCAAAGTATAAAAGTCACGACAATTCTCACGTTATATAACTTACGTGGAAATAAAACTTTTTTCAATTTGAAACTCACATTATCTGTGCAAACATTTACCTCACTATAACTTGTATAAGCGTAGCTGTAGTTTGGTCGAAATTTTTGAATTGATTTGTTTTCAATTTTCTTTTAATATTCTATTGCGTTTTATATTGTATGAAATACTGATTGTCATCTGTGGATTGGCTCCCGTTTTGCTCGTCAGATGTTGGGTATAAAAAGTAGTCTATGTTCTTTCTACGTTCTTCTTAGTTCAGGCTTGCTTCATATCAAATTTCAGCATATTCAATCAAGTGGTTTGGTCGTGAAAGAGTAAAAAAAATACAGACAGAAAAACAGAGTAACTTTTGTATTTATAATACGAGCACATCCAAAACGGCTGGACGGATTTGATTTTTTTTTTGTGTCTAGAGTACTTTGATAGTTAGAGGGTAGATCCGGTAGGCGGCGCTGCGATTAGGATTATTAATTTAAAACATAATATATTATAATGTTTCGTTTAGAGTCTGATTAAACAAAGATTATATTTGTAATATCTGTAGTATTTGTTTGAAACAATCTTCACAATGCCTATTCATTATGTTTTTCTAAAAAGGAAAAAAGCAGTGTACTCGAAAAATTCAATTTACGTTGCAAAGAAATGTAAGAGGAGGTTCTGACAAATAGTTTTAATATCGAGTTCCAGCTGAGTTCGTAATTAACCTTGTCTGCATTCATCCACTTTATTTTATCCTTATTTTTCAAAAACAATGCTTCACGGAAGCAGGGCTTTATACCCAAATTTTTCATTTCGTTTTATTTTATGTCCTTATTTATTTAATAAATATAATTATTTTATATATTTTACGAAGAAAGTATAGAATTGTTTGCATTCTATGACAAAAAGGTTAAATGGGAAAAAGTAATTAATTGCCTCTGGAAAATAAGCGAAAGACAAATCCTACTAACTTTCTTTCAAAAATATTATATCATTTGACGTCACAGGATGGTTTGCGTATACTGTGCTGTCTCGAAAACTGTTCTTGAGTTACGAGTTATGAGGAGACGTTGAGTCTCGGGATTGAGGAAAATGCTCTCAAATGTGCTTAGAGTGATAATGAAGGCGTGAACTCTTTCTGACCAGTCGACTTGGGGATTCGAGAGGTGGGATAATCACCTTCCAAAAAAAAAAACTCACCGCACAACAGCTCTACTCACTATCGAGCATGGCATTTACTTCACCGAGCAGCTTGAGTTTTGCCAGGATTTTGTAATTAGGCCACGCGTTGAGTTTTTAAATTTTCAGTAGCAACCCTGACATAAAAAATTAGCACTGTTGCACTTACGTACATACCTTGGAAAACATTAACGAGCGCGTATAAAGAAAAATTGCTAATCTTTCCCTTAATTTTGTAGATGTAAAAATATTATATTTATCAATGATTGTGTTTGAACAAAAACATAAAGGAATTTTTTATTTATACTGGCAATTAATACTAATAATATTTACAAATAATCTAGTAATGCCTTTAGGTTTTGTTTTGAAGTGATAACTTCTCCTGGGAGGGTAAACCGCTTCGTTACGTAACGCGTTACGGTGCCAGTCTGTCTGGATTCCCTTTCTCTTACGCATACGGCAGCGAAGGATTAAATAACGATACTAATAATGCACATACACAAAATTCTATGTATCTAATATATAATGTAAATATTCAAAATTTGTAACTTAGAATAAAATATATTTTATAAGCAATAAAATATTTTATTAATAAATTTTCCTTTCCTTAGATTATCATATCAATATACATAAAATTTAATTAATAACCTAAGCTTTTCTCAAGTTAAACAATTTCAATCTTAAACAGTTCAATCAGATTAGTTATCACTTGTGTCGTCGTCCCGAGACGCACACGTATTTTGTAAAATCCTGTCGTATTATTTTTATTAGTGGATCACCCGCGAAACTTCGCGTTTAGTCAACAGATTTTTTAGGAATTTCTAAATCTATGACAGGTTTTATTTGGATTTGATTTCATTTCTCCTGGTGGTAAAACATCGTCACCACTGACTAAACATAATTTTAAGTTATTAAATATTTTTTATTAAAACACAACAAAGAATAACTTTTTTTTATACAGCCGTACTCTAAACGGTCAGTAACTTTTTCTTTTCTAAAATTAATTCTTGGTAAATCGTAAAAAAAGAGGCTTCAAAAAGAGACCATAACCAATTTTTTATGTGCAGTAATCGTCCCATAATCTCTGGGACAAAAATTGGCTTGCGCTATTAATATGTAAGATAACGCTACAAATCTTTTGGCGCTTACTCCATTTTTCTTTCCGCGTAAATCCACGTAATCCACATCTCCTGTCGCATGTCACCCGTACTTCAAACATATATGTATTTGTTTCTTAAATCAGTCGCTGCGGCGCTGCTGAGACGAGAGGACTACCGTGTTGGCTTACACTCGGTAATATTTCGCGAATAAGATGCGAAGTGAGAACTCACCATTCTCAATTACCTAAATAAATATTAGAATCATAAATCACTTGTAGATATCTTATATACTTGATTTTTTTATGGTATATATATATAGGCGGACATGAAAGTGAACCTCCTTATTCTATGTGGTCACAACCATCCATAGACAGGCATTGTAAGAAATATTAACCATTCCATACACCTCAATGCGCCACCAACGTTAGGAACTAAGATGTTATACGCCCTGTGCCTATAGTTACACAGACTTACTCACCCTTCAAACAGGAATACAAAAATACTGAGAACTGTTGTTTAGCGGTTGAATATCTGAGTGGATGGTACCTACCCAGGGCTTGCACAAAGCCCTACCATCAAGTAAATATTGTTGTATGATATAATGTAAATATAATTGCAACATGTTTAATTGTTACAACAGTAGTAATATTAAACCAATATTAGTTTAATCCAAAAATTTAGATTGTGATACTACTGATTAAAGTAACATGATTAAAATTATTAATATGATATAACAACGGTACGGGCAGCATGTCTATAAAAAACTTATAACAGAAAAATAAGACCGACCGAGTGCGAGTTGGACTCGCGCACGAAGGATTCTGCACCATTAACTACAAAAAAATCATACCTGTTGTGAGTGCCCCCGTAAATATTTATTTTATTATGTTTTTCAGTATTTTTTGTTATAGCGACAACAGAAGTAGATCATTTGTGAAAATGTCAACTGTCTAACTAACACTTTTCATGAGATACAACATACAACTTCGTGATGGGCAGACAGACGGTCGGACGGCGGAGTCTTAGTAATAGGGCCCCGTTTTACCTTTTTGGTACGGTACCCTAAAAAATAAGTAAAATCGGTAATATATTTTTTTACCGAAACATTTTATAAAAAATAAATGCACACAAAAACGGATAATTTAAGTATGAATATTGATGAAAAAAAGATCTTCTAACTCAGGAAAAGAGAAAAGTTTTATTAAATTCTCGATTTAAAAATGTATTCGTCGGTCGCGTGAATTAATTATTATAACTGTATTCAGGCTACCATGAGCCTAAGTGGCCCAGTGGTTAGAACGCGTGCCTCTTAACCGATGATTCCGGGTTCAAACCCAGGCAATCATCAATTAATTTTCATGTGCTTAATTTGTATTTATAATTCATCTCGTGTTCGGTGGTGAAGGAAAACGTAGTGGAGAAACCTGCATGTGTTTAATTTCCACTAAATTCTGCCACATGTGTGACAGGAGACGCTTCTTCAATGCGGGTTGGTATTCTACCAACCCGCATTGAAGAAGCGTCTCCTCAAAGGGAGAGGAGGACTTACCCCAGTAGTGGGAAATTTACAGGCTGCTAATGTTTATTTGGCTGAAATTAATTTCAAGCTGTTTTAATATTTTTTTCGAATAGAAAGATTTGAAGCATTTTGTTCATGGCTAATGTGATATGCTTTCATAGTTATATCATAAAAATAAATTAATTTCTTATCAAGATTATTTGATACAATATTATACTTAATAAAAGTTATTATTTTTATCAATTCTATATTTGCAATAATCGATCGGTGTAACTTCACTCAATATAGTTTGTAAAATGTCAATTTAAAAGTGCTTGTAAAAGCCTACTTGAATAAAGTATATTTTGATTTTGCTTGGTTCGTCTGTCGTTAGTTCTACTAAGAAATAGTTACATTATCGTAATGGAATCAAAACGTAATCATTACCGTGTAACAGTTTTCCTGTTCTATAATTTAATTATCAACTAATATCATATCGTTTTGGTACTAATCTTGTAGATACAGAATAATCGTAGACCGGAATTGAATAAGGACGTTCTGAAATCGTAAACATTGTAAATAAGTAGAATTACCCTCAGTATATTTCTTTACGGAAAATGCAAAGCTTTGTCTTGTTGTGTGACACAATTGCAATTTTAGATAAAGTCACTATAGCCACAATGGACCTAACATTTTTTTTTTGGAATTCAAAGTTGGTGACGCATTGGCTGTTAAAATTGATTTCGATATAGTGACTGAGTCCATGAGCAAAGGTATCTGGTGATCCATTTGCTTGTCTTTCTTTCAAAAAACAAGATATCGTTCTAACGGAGATGTTATATATATATACATATGTATACTATGTTTGAAATGCATAACGCTACAGTTTATTATATTAGATGTATGTGCATATTGGATGTAGATAGTATCTTTGTGATACTGTCTGGTTATAAAAAAAAAACTGGCTGAAAAAAAAGGTCAATCTTGTTTAGATTGATTTTTTTTTGAATAGAGAAGATATGCCAAAGGAAAAATGTTATTTGTTTTTAACCACTACAAAAAGAAATAAAATCTAATAGTTCTTATAGGCATATATAGAATGTTTTGTATATGTATTGTATGTGTATTTAATTAGTTTGACAAAAAAAAAAACACCTGCTGAGTTTCTTTCGTCGGTTCTTCTCAGGTCAGAGTGTTGCCTTTTCCGAACCGGTGGTAGTGTTTAATTTGACTATCAATAAGTAAGTGTAATGCTTCTAATTTCAGTTTGAGTTTGAGTCATACCAGTAATAATTAATCAGAGTAACCGCAATAACCGTGTAAAGTTATGACTAGTTTAAAATGAAAATATTTCGAAACAGTCGAAATACGAACTACTATTTACTAAATATTTGTAACTAGGAACAACCAGATATTATACTTCAACCCTTCGAATTAAATAACTAAATTTAGTTATGTAAACGAGCGAACCTAAAGATAAACTTATTAACGCAAAACGAGTTATCACTGACTTTACAACATTTTACTAAGAATTATAAAACGCAATTATTCCAAGGCATTCAATTACTCCTACCGTACGTTTGTGTTATAATTATTTGTTTCTCTCGGGATCACTAATTCTGCACGGGTGAAATCGTAAATTCAATTCGATATGAGGGTACCTTCGTCTCGCATATAATTGTGAGGTTAATATCGCGATTACCCCGGACTGAGCTATCGCTAGCACCTGGTCCCTTTATTATGAGAAACTCAGAACAATTTTAATCAATTTCAAATTCATATGATACGGTAAGCTTTGCGTTTGATTTTGTTACACAAAAATACAACTGTTTAACAAATTTCCAAATGAAAAAAAAATAACAAATATTTTTTAAAAAACAAAGTTCTATTTCATATATTTTTATTCGAGCTCACAAAATATATGATTTCTAGAGTGTGTCCTTACAGTACTCATATCCATATATGTGCAAAGTTTTAACTTATTAATTTGATAGAAACTATTTTAAAATAAAGTTGCAAGATTAGATCTACGAAAATCAATAAATTAATTTAAAAAGCAGCAATTATATAAATACAAAAAAATATGATTAATTAAAGATTAGGGAGGTGTAGTAGAAATTTAGGTGAGCTAGGAGTAGCTGAAATAACCCAATGAATGGAACATGTGCCTCATTAATTTAGCTACATGTTTTAACATATTCACATATTTTAAAATAAACTCTTCACCTTTCACTTAAAAAGAAAGGGTATTTTCTATGTAACAGGTAGGCGAACAAGCAAATATCATCAACGCTCATAGACATTACTTTGGGAGCTTGGATACGGTTACAAACTTTGCTCTGCAAACAGTTTTTATTGGTTGTAGTTGTCAACACATCAATAGATAAATAAAAATGCTAAATTAAATCACAGAGGCAATAATCAAGTACATAAAATGTTCTTTTCGCTCAACTGATCTTAATACGTAATCACCTGAATACCTGATGAGATAAAACAGCCCAGCGATTAAGAGTACCGCGTTAAACGCTTATTAAAAAATAATCAGTTTTGAAACTCAATACTTCTGTACCTTAAATTCCACTCGATCCGGTCCCGAGCAATTGTACCAGTCAAATACGCACCACCGAACCTAATTGAATTTTCAATTCAGCCGTTCAACCAACTTGAATCGGAACCTCAAGTTTTACAGATTTTATAAAAAGAAATTGTTTATCAAATTAAAAATACATTGAAATATTGAAAATGTTTATTACAACTGTTAAAGCTTAGGACTGAGTGCTAATTTTAAGTATTGTAATATTATATATATGTTAGGAGACTGCTCCATATTAACTTACACGTTATAAAATATGTATGAAATAGTGTTTGGTATAACGAATAAAATAACTAAATGTGTAATGTTAAAACTATCGTTACTGCAATATATTAAATAATAATTTAAAAGTATTGGGCTCAGACCTCCTCTCCTTTTGTCGAGAAGGATTGCAGCGAATTCCAACACACTGCTCCAATGCGAGTTGGTAGATATGGCAGAATTTTCTTGTAATTAGATGCAGGTTTCCTTACGATGTTTTCCTTAAACGTCGAGTCCGAGATGAATTATAGACACAAGTTAAGCACATAGAAATTCAGTGGTGCTTTCTTGGGTTTGGACCCGCAATTATCGATGAATTTGAGTATAATTTATATAAGCGCGAAAATCCGACTCCAATTATAGTAGTATATTAAAATATAAGGAAAAAGTGATGATATATTACCCAGGGGAATTGTTTTTATAAATAAGACAACATATCTTATCTGATTAGTAAATACTAAATTTGAACAAGAAAGATACATAATTATTTTACATGGCCGAGAAAGATAATATTGCGCATTTTAATCCACCATTATTTCTATCTGTTTTTCATAGCAACAATCATTGATTGATAGATTGATATTCTGAATGACTTCAGCCACGATAACCAATCTTAACGGGGCCTAGTCAACTACGCAGGAAATGTTATTATGTACAAACACATCCCTCTGCTTTAATAGAATTTAAGGGAACGGCAATCTTACACGATTTGAGCTCGGAGGCAAAAATAATAGCCTTGCGTGCTTTTATAGACACGGAAGTTTTTATACTACTGAGAATATTTTATCTACCGAAATTTGTGTAGAAGATCTCAGGGTTAGACATACAAGTCATCGGACTAACGAAATAGTCATACCAGCAAACGCATTGTTTCAGTTCTGTTTGACGCTAGTATGTGTGATGGATGGGTGGTAAAAAAGCGCCCCACCAAGTAAATATAAGATAATTATATGAAAAGGATTCTTAATGCAGTGACAATACAATATTTTATTTCTAGCTAAACTAACATGTTACATTACAACATTGTACAACTGCTCAATGTTGGCCCAATGTTGGGCCAATGTTGGACAACACAATTAATTTCCCAAACGACGAGCATTTTTGTTTTAAAACTGCTCTATCGTATATAATATATACTTAGTAAAGTATAATGTCAAATAGTAAATGACTTTCATGTAACACGTCAGATAAATAAACTGCATTCATTCTTCAACTCGAGTTGCTGGGGTTATTTACAATCTCATAGCTCAAAGTTAGAATACTTATATAGAAATTCTGGCTTAAATTTAAGTTAAGCGAAGATATCTATATTATAAATGTAAAACTCCTAAAGTTTCCTATTCACGCTGAATCAATATAGATGAAATTTGGTATGGAGATAGATTGAGTTCCGGGGCAGGAGATAGGATACTTTCTTTAATTGACCCCTCGAGGGAGTAAAATTGGAAGGGACGGTTCGGTTTGTGTGCTATGGTTAAAGTTTAATAAATTTTGCACGGATAAAGTCTCAAGTACAGCTGGTATATTGTTTTTTTTTTATTGTTTAATTTGTATCTCCAAAGCTATGTTGTACGTGCATTTGGTGTATCTCATCTTTAATTTGACTTTTTTATATCAGTTCGCCTGCATGTTTTTTTTTTTACCAGACATGATCACAGTTTAAGTTTTTGGATTAAACATATTTTAAGTCAGCTAGTTATATATGTTTTCAAAAATATTGATAATCTCTATTAAAAAAAGACAATCATTGTATAAGCAAGAGAAATAAAATGAACGGTGTAGGTAATGCCAAATTTCAGACTTTAAAGTGTTATTAAGAATTGTTCGAAGAATTGTTATCACGTTACTTCTTTATTAATCGGAATTAGGTCTGCGACTTTAAAAGTTAATCAATAGACTAACAAAGCAGTCAAACATACAAACACATATAAGAACCTACGCACACATAAACACACTCAACACACAACCAACATAAACAAAAGAGACTCAGATGGATGCAGTTGGTTTTGTAAAGTATAAGTACATTACAAATATAACAGCAATAACTTGTATTGCGATAAAATACTTGATGAGTAGTAACTTACTAACTTAGTGGTACCATGAGCTATTAAGCTTAGGCCTTAAATTAGCACCGAGTGCACAACACTCAATATTTGTGAAATATTATATAAAGTTTTTTTTTTTTTTCGATTAATTAATTATTTATTTCTACTATTTTTTTAAATAGATTAAATTCTAAAAATTTTTTTTTTATTTCATTAGTGTGATAGCTACATCCTTAGGCCCGAAGTGATGTGACTTAAGTGATGTGATGTGATGAGTTTTCGTAAGGTTACATTTTTATCCTAAGCGCATTTTTTAATATTTGTATTAACGAATGGAATGTACGATTATTATGAAACAATAAATATAAATCAAGAACTACACAAAGAATAGTGCAATATCAAACAGTCAAAAGGCAAATGGATAATTCCAACGGTGTTTTAAATTCTCCGCCGAGTATTCGCGGTCCTTAGAGGATTACCGACCGGAGGGAAGCGAGAATGCTCTTAAAATCTTTGGATGAATAATAAAAATCAATCCAGGCTAAGACAGGTATTTGAATACCAAGCTAAAAATGCCGTTTTTATAAATACTTCTGCTGATGATAAAACTAACAATGTTTAGCTTGTGGTCCTCCCAGAAAAAAAAGGATCAACCTTTCGCAATATGTGTCTATGTGTGTATGGGTTTACCGAAAAGCCCACAAGCAATAATTGGTAGTATCATGAAGTCAGCAACCCAAGAAGCGAACCAATTCTTATAATTTATAACGATTACGATACGTTCCCGATTCTATTGAACTGAATCGTCACTGGGGATAATTCTACTAATTCTAATTCTACATTGTTGATTCTATTCTGATCCAACTTCGATCAAACTGTAACTGGACCGTTGTGTTAGTAGAATAGGTATAGACAAGCCAAGCTGCTTCGATTATGTTTCAATTCGACTGCGATGATGTGACAATTTATTAGTAGAATTGGCCCCAAGGTATGCCAGTGTTTTTCTTGAAGTGAAGAAAAACATACTGCGGCGATCCCGAGATGAGGTAAATGATGAATGTTAGTCGTTAACACAGTGTTTTTTTTACTTGATTTGTTTTTCGTAACATTAAATAGATAGAGACCGGGCAACGAATTGAAGGTGTCATAATTATCCTCTTTCATTAAAGACTGAATTCTTCTTTAGAAACTGCATTCAGTTACAGCATGTATAAACATGCAAAACGTTTTTTTATTTGATGTAAATGTTTATGCATATATTCAATAAGAATATGTTTTATGTTGATTAGGTTAACCTTAGTTACTATTTTAGTCAAACGCGTTTTTAAATAAAAGCAAAACCAAATATTTGTAAAGTATAATGTTATCTAAATAAAATATTAAGAATCAACGAAGTGTCTATAAAAACGGAACAGTCGTTAGACGGTAGTGACGTCGGCGAGAGACTGTTACTATTAAAATAAGACAACAATAGAAAGAATTAAAAATACAACAATACACAAAGAGTAAGAATTGTTAAAAAGTAATAAAAGAGATGTCACCATCGCGCTGACAAGCTTGGAGCTCTTCATTATTGTTTGTAGTTATCAAACAGTGAAATTTAAATGCCTACAGCCGACTGGCGTGGCTGTGGTTTGCTTATTCCGTTTTGACTTAAATCTTCAGTACCCTAAAGTCCCAGATGGCTCAGTGATTAGCACGTGAAACTTAACAGATTGCGGAATTCAAACTCAAGTGATAGTCCTCTGAGTTTAAATGTGCTTAAGTTGTGTTAATGTTTTTATTAAGGAAGCCTGCATAATAAGACAGGTGATCTACCATCTTCAAATCTAAATAAATTTGAAACCTTCTCAGCAGCCTCAGCCTAGCAGTGGTCATTAAGCAACTACTACTTTAAGTGAACTGTATATCCAATAACACATCTGCTATTTTTTAAACTATTTTATGCTTGGAATTCATGGCGTATGTGAATGAACTAAGAATAGTCGCTAGTGGGTTTTTATAACTCGAATGTAATTGGGAAAACGAAGCGAGTTTGAGACGTACGTTCAGAATCGCAACTAGTTGAACAATTGCATTCAGTTCTTTAGGAATCTGTGTCAGTAAAGGTTTGAGTTCGTTCAAATAGTTCAGTCGAAACTTTTTCTGTAACTTCTTTCTATTGAATTATTTTGATTGGCTAAAATCTGAAAGCCGGTTCGTTGAAAAGAAAACCATGGCAGTCTGTAATTGATCAGATACGTTTTAAGCGTAACGATTATTATTGTTAAGGTTTATTAAATTAATTAACTTATTATTATTTTTTACATTACATTAGCAGCCTGTAAATTTCCCACCGCTGGGCTAAGGTCTCCTCTCTTTTTAAGGAGAAGGTTTGGAGCATATTCCACCACGCTGTTCCAATGCGGGTTGGTGGATGTGGGAGAATTTCCTTGTAATTAGACACATGTAGGCTTCCTCGCGATGTTTTCCTTTACCGCCGAGCACGAGATGAATTATAAACACAAACACAAATTAACCACATGAAAATTCAATGGTGCCTGACTGGGTTTGAGCCCGAAATCATCGGTTAAGATGCACGCGTTCTAATCACTGGGCCATCTCGGCTCTACAAAGTTATTATTATATAAAATGAAAATCTTGCTTGTTACGTCCATAGGTTAAATTCAAAGCGGGGAAAATTACGAAGCGTAGCTACTTACGAGTATGTATTAATATTATAATCAAAATCTCCGAAACGTGCTGCATCTGGTATAAATGTTATGTAGGAATTAATTTGTATTAATTTTATTAATCCTATTTGTGTCATATATAATAATATTGTAAACCTTCTACAACTATGTCGTGTCATGCCACAAGTTTGTAAGAGTCGCTTATAGTGATAAGGTCACATTTATAAGTCGTCCCTTTCTTATGAATGTATAACATTGTATTTTTATTTGTGTTGTTGAACGCGTGTGTGCATTCAAATATAAATGTTTTTTTTGTTCACCAACAAGATATGAAACATATACATTCAGTATGTACAAGATATATAATAACTGAATTATTAATTCTAACAATTTTTTTTTCGTTTTATTATATCTCTTTCTTTTGACTTGTATTGGGGTTATTATTCGAACGAACATTACGACTTATTTTTTTATTAATTTTAATTAAAAAAAAAGCAATCCAGTACACAATAATAGTAAGTACTATTCTTTGGCGGTAGAATACCTTATAAGTGAATAGTACCCACCCCGACAAGCTTGCACTAAGCCTGAGAAGAAAATATTAAATAAAATTGATTTTGATTCGAGATTACTCTACCGTAGTATTTTGTTCAAAACATCCCAAATTCAGGTTTGGGTTGCAAATAGCCAGAACAATCTGTTTTGAAGAATCGATACAGTTTTGAAATTTGAAGTGTGTACCTGTGTGTGTGTGTGTCTGTGTGTGTGTTGTTTATGGAAAGTAATATTAATATTACTTTCGATAAACAAACAAACTGGCTTTTATATTTACATTATACACCGCGTTACGTTACTTGTTCAGATGAATAATAAAAAAGTATATTATAAGAACCAGTAAGATACTGCATAATTAGACTAGGGGAATTTAAGTTAGATATAAGCATTGAACCGTAATGGGTTAGCGCTTAGAACCGATGAGCAGGTTCAAATCTGGTAACAGCAAAAAAATATTTCGTGATGGTGCATGTGTTGAACGATATTCTGACACGTTTGCAATGTGCATACTTTTGGAGCAGCGTTTTGGAATTACGTTGAAAACCCAATCATTATTAACAGGTCACTTGCCTCTTCTTCAGCTAACGTAAGTGCAAAACACATCAACTGGTTATACGTAGCCAAGGTAGACTCAACATCACTCGGAATCTTCTTAATATTTAGGCTAGGTACCCATTTATCACTCATTTTACAGCCATCATCATCTTCCTGCCCTCATCCCAATTTTACTTGAGGTCGGCGCAGCATGTCTTTTTCTTCCATACTTCTCTGTCGGACGTCATCTCACAAGTAACATTCTTTCTAACCATATCGTCTTTCACACAATCCATCCATCGTTTCTTGGGTCGTCCCCTACCTCTCTATCCATCTACATCCATTCTCAAAACCTTTCTCATAACATGGTCCTCATTCCTCCGCATAACATGTCCATGCTCATTTTACCGCTATACTTATTGATATTGTGGTTTGGTTTAAGGGGCAAGTGAATCAGAGTTAATACAACCATAAACATTAAAACATCTTTGTTCCTAAGGCTGGCGGTGCATAGCCATTGTAAGGAATGGTAATATCTTAAAGAAAAGTAGTGCCGACTTTTACAATTAAATCAAGTGGCTCATTCGATCATCCAACCAAAATTAAAATACATATGATTACATGTAATTTTGTCAACTAGATTTCCATTGTTAAATTGTTTTTGATAACATTAACACTAACGATGAAGCATCGAGCACCAACTACAATAAAACTTAATGTAAATATTTTATCACATTCTTGTCGAGGTAAATTTACCTTAGCTAAAATGAAATGCAATTATTTATTCTGGCTGTAAAAATGCTGTTTAAGCGCTACCGTTTATTTTACCTGCGGCTGATTCAAGTGCATTTCTTGTTTACTTTTCAAGTTGCGGAATTATGAAACAAAAGTTGTTCATGATTTTTTTTTTTCAATTTAATTCATGATACACGTCTTCGCTTGATTGCCTTAGCTTAGCGGCTAGCTATAAGGCCGCATATACTGAAGTCTCGGTCTTGGGTATATGTAGGCGGACGGGTAGATTAAATTACGGCAAATGGAGGTAGGCGCCGTATGATATTTTTACCATTTCCTATATAACCGATGCGCGACCAACCCTAGAAAGTGAGATGTTATGTCCCTTGTGTTCCATTGGGCCACTCACCATTCAAACTGCTTCTAGACGGTATATATATGATGAGTGGGTAGTACCTACCCAAACGTTTGCACAAAGCCCTACACCCGATGTTAAACCTTAATTTTGTATATATTTAATATACAATATACATTTTATAAAGTAGAATCAAGATTCTGAACCGGCGTTACTTTTACATTTAATTCAATATTATAGTGCGATTCAAAAGTGCTTTTATATGCCTGCATTATACTTATTATACGATACTTGCATTATATTCATATATAAGATAATTTTATTTATTATTTTTTTGATTACACACTGACATATATTCAATAGTATGTTAGTACGTACACTTCCTTAGCATTGTAAGTTCTAGCACAAAGGTTGTCTGGAAAAGATCGCAATCTTTGCGATAGGAACATATTCTCTTGTTTATTTGTATACAATTGTTTTAAATGCAGTGGACATAAAGATTATTCGAGTGATAATATATCAGAAAATATATTATTAGCCATCGATTAATGTGTTGCCACATTACAAATAATACTTTCACCGTAAACAATAACTATACATTTTATTTGAATTTTAAATCAGACCCAATATGTTTTTTCAGTTAGGGCCGAAGCATTTTTAAATCTTCATTATAAAAGATAAAATTAATTTAAATCTAAAACTTTAAGCTGTTCAAAAACTAAATGCTATCCAATAAAACTGGCAATAATGGCAGTAGATTTTTTTTTAAAAACAATGTATTTATATATATCCTCTACGAATAGAAACTACTGATTCCAAATTTCTTTTATAAAACGTTCATTTCAGCCCGTATTTTGATATGTTTTGATGTAGTTGGGTAGTTGCTTGGGTAGTTAAGGCGATAAAGTGTAACAAAGTAACATACTCGTCCTTTATTTATCAATTTGTAAACTAGCCAACATTTATCTAGCTCTAGTAACCATTGTATCTATTTGTGGCTGCCCCTCGTGTCTGTAATTAAACTGGTTAACTCACCCCTCCTACCACAATGCAATACTAGTGTTCGGCCGCGTATTACCGATGGTAAGGTACGATTACTAGTCTAATAAACAATGAATCTAAATCAAACCTATCAGTGAAAATTATATAGGAGCCGAGATGGCACAATGGTTAGAACGCGTGCATCTTAACCGGTGATTTCGTGTTCAAACCCAGGCAAGCACCACTGAATTTTCATGTGCTTAATTTGTGTTTATAATTCATCTCATGCTCGACAGTCAAGGAAAACATCGTGAGGAAACCTGCATGTGTCTAATTTTAACGAAATTCTGCCACATATGTATTCCACTAATCTGAATTGGAGCAGCGTGGCGGAATATGAATATATGTAAAAATATTAAGAACGTCTCTATACAAATCGTAAGTTTTAAAGTCACATGCAGTAACGTTAAGACGTATAGGAACGACAAACGGATCAACGGATGATTTAATGCAAAAATGATTAAGCAGTGACGTTCAATTGTAATTCAATTATAGAGGAACCAGGTACCATAAGTATGTTGTAGAGATGAGTCTACTCGGCACCCTATTAATATATCGTCACTATTTCCTTTTACAGTTTAACATTGTTCGTTTAAACGTTCAAGTTACTATAAGTTTAAAATCGAAGTAATACTCTGTAGTTTTAGTGCTATTGTCTATGAGCGGTAGTGACCAGTTACTATCAGGTGGCCTATATGCTCGTCCGCCAATGCCATAAAAATACTGATTTAGATTGTGATCAAACATATTATCAACTAATTTATTTGACGTATGAAATCGAGGTAAGTTTTATTTTTTACTTTCGAATTCGAGTTACAGAATGTCAATTAAAGTCTAATAATGCAGTTCTCATTGAGAATTCGTTCGTATTAATTACTCTCACAAAGTGGCGTTAGTATAGATTTCATTCGAATAAGCGAATATCAAGTAGAGTTTTCATTGAAAATTCCTATTGCGGTGTGTGTAAGTGTATGAACTAAAATATGTATAAAACTATTTAAAAAAATCCTCTATAGTTAGTTGTATGGAATAGCAAACACATACGAGTTCATTTATGAATTTCGACAAGGAGTGTATCTTATATTTACCGCATTCCTTACTAAAATAATTTACAGCGTCATCGGTCATCAGTAAGCAAAGAATCGACAAAAGTACGCATTGATTAGTGCCTTTAGTAAACATTTATTCATCGTATTTAAAACTTTGACCAATATTGACGATAATTTGACCACAATCCTTGAACGAACTTAAAAAATTTACATAAAATAACATCACTAATGTTAAAATATCTAAAAATGATTTAGCACAGAATTTAAAATCTCATTGAAAGTTTAACGGTAACATTAAACAGACAAACTAAGATTAATAATAATTATTTACGCAAACAAGAAGAGTTTTGAATCAAAAGAAGTCCATATTGATTCTTCTCGAGTAATTTATTACCTAACTTGTTGTTCGCTTCTAATTTTGAGCTTACCAAATATTAGAATTTATTATAAATTTAATAAAAACAAACTTTCACAATAACCTTAATTGATTAATTGAAAGTTTTGTCGCCGCTTTTAATTACTGTAATTTTGCGCAAGCTAACTCAACTTCCTTTAGTTATAACGTTATTCCGAGTAAACAATGAAAATTACAGTAAATCAATCGGAAATTTATAGAATTTTCGTCGGTAATCGGATGGCACTAATTTCGGTAATCACACGGCGTTGCGGCGTCAAGGCATGTAGCGAGGATTTTGGAAGCTGAACTATGCAGTTCCGCATTGAGAATTCTGTTGGTCAGTAAATTCGGGCGAATTTTTATACAAGGTTTTGCAGTAGACACAAATTCAAATAATTTACATTAATGGTAACGCATTTTCTACAAGCGAAGTATTCGATAGGTTTAAATCACTTTGTTCTTTATTATTTTTCATTTAAAAATTGACAACATTTATATAGCGATAAAGAGTTATAATTCGGTTTCTATCGTAAACTATTTTATAACAAATCGGTATATATGTACAAAAAACGGCCGAAATAAATATCAAAAACTATTTTTTATAGTGTATACCTATTTTAACTTGCTTATAATTTAACTGAAACGGAACAAGTAAAAACGTTTGAAGCCTATGGTTATCTATAATCGTATTTTAACGAAACAGATTAAACAGAAGTTTGATAAACTGATTAAGTCAACAAAATGAATTTGTGAAAAATTAAACACAAGGCGCAACGATAATTTTAATATAAATAGGAGCAGACAAACAAAGGCAAACTGTTCTGTATCTTTTTCTCCTCTGCATATCAAGTAATTTTTTTTATTTGTTTGTCTTTTGTATCAATAAAAAATAAAATGTGAAGAAAAAAAAAGTTTTCATCAATTTTTCAATAGTGATTACTGATTACGATTTTTTGTATGTATCTCGACCACTGTGTAAACACTAGTTATAATAAAATTATCAAGTTATTCACATGTCTGATCGTAATTCATTTGAATAGTTTTATCATATTGTGATATTAGCACATCACCATATTATCATACTAATTTCTGACTAAAACTCACTTATTTTCGTACAACTTACATTTTATTCGGCCTAACATAAGTTACGTAGAAAACTACACGCTTTCGAGAAACATAAAAAAACTTAGAAGTAGCAATGAGAAAATTGAAAATAATGTTCGTGTTTTAAAATTCAACATCAACGTGCAGTTTGTTTAGCTCAGAATAGAGATACATAGCGAGACGTGTGAAATGCGAACAACAGACGATTCGAGCGAATCTTGGTTTATCGGTATGCATTTCTTATGTGCTCAATGCATCCCAATAGAAATCTATCAGGCAACGGAAGATGGTTTATTCATGTACGACGCCATATTGACTTGTTTACAATAATATTTAACAAATTTAAATGACAATAACACTTGTTATATAGGATAGCGATACTATTATTATACTTTAATATTGAGAGTAATGAAAATAAACCAATTTTCATCCGAAGGTTTTTCCAGCAGGAGATTAAAAAAATGCAGGCATTTATCGCGATAATTCAACGTATGTATGTTCCGATAAACATAATATATAATACCATTGTTATTAGTCTTGGTGTGTTGGAAGGAAAACCACTTCGCTTGTGAAGAGGGTGTAACGCACCTCTTCTATTAATAGTCTAATAATCTAAATAATAATATCTTCTATAAATATAACATGTTCGTTTACTGCCTCCATCTCTGTATTTCTGCTTTTCTTCGAAAACCTTCAAAAGATTTGAACACTGTTTTTACTAATAGAAAGAATGAAAAACGAAGAAGATTTGTATATATTTTGTACAAAAAGTCTGAACTACAACAGTGTTTTATCCAAAAATATATCACGCTTTCATGGCTAACGCTGGCTAAATGGCTCAATAATGTAATAATATTTTTTTACATGTTAAAAGAACAGAAAAGTTTGTAAAAGCATATTACAGTCTATTATCTAAGGTCTAACCATAATAACTATTATTATTTAACAAAAATTTGTAAATAAAACCATACTTCATGTATATATTTGTGTCGATAAAAAATATTAAATCAATTGAACAAAAGCCTGGTTATAAAAAGCATGCTCTGAATTTAACTCTACATTTCGCAGCACAAATGCAAAGAGCATGCTCATTTAATTTCAAATTGAAAATATACAGCGGTAGTATTTCTAGAGATATGTATATTGTTTATTATAATAACGGTTCCATTTCAAACTTTAATGTAACAATAATACGTGTCCCGCAATAAACTCGTTACAACACAATACCGGCTCTTAGGTTTTATAGAGCTAAGTGGAAAATGTCAACATTTACTCTTTATGTTTATAGGTTAATGTTGGGATTGTAAAAGTAAGTCGTCACTTCACTGGAGCAAAGAAAATAAATTTGATAGTCAGTTAGTCAGTATTATTACAGTTACACGCATGATTTATTTTTGAATGACGACGCCTCTACAGTATGTGTTTTCAGAATTTAAATATTTTATTTAATTATAAAAAAAAAATCTGACTTCAAACGCGTATCTATCTTCCGTGTTCATATTTTAAATTCAATTTCGTTTTATTTTTGTCATATTGCATGGTTGGAAATTATTATATAAGAAACATTTTTATTTTTATTTTAACTATCTATAAACAAAAAATCAGTCAAGGTCGAGATGGCCCAGTGGTTGGAACACCCAAAAAACGCCCGAAGATTTTGGACTCTAACCCAGACACAATAAAGTTTCATGTGCTTGTTTTTTGTTTATAATTCATTTCATGCTCGGAACCTGTACGTGTTGGATGAAAATCTGCCACATGTGTAACCCTCAATTCATAATAGAGCAGTATAGTGCAACAAGCTCTTACTTCACAATGTTCCTTTAACAGGCATGTCGTACACATCACGTAACACGTCTAATCTTATTAATACGCCTCATAATATATATTGTGAAGCATTATTAAAATTTCTTTGAACTCAATTGCAGCGGTACAATTCCATTTTCACAACACTAAATTTGGAGTCACATTTAGAATGTGCTGCAAATTTTCGAATGTCTTTTCTCATTGTGACATGTAATCTTTGGGAGTATTTTACTTTGTGCGTTTCCTACGCAATATATTACAGACTTAATTTACAGCCTTAATCTGAACGCGCTGCTTTCGTTGGTACTTCTATTGTGCTGTCAATACTCCTGCTTTATGTTTGTCAACGTATAATTGTATGCACCGTTCACAATTTTTTACAGCAGCTTTTAGTCTTGCTTGATTTACTATAAACTTACTACAATTGTAATGATGAAAGAATGTCGAAATGTATGGTTCCGAAAGTATTTTATAAAATAGATGTATTGAGATTAAAATAAGAAAAGATAAAAAAAGTTAAGGGATTTGTTTCCCATGATGATAAATGTGATTTTAGATTAATAAATTTATACTTTTTTTATTACATTTTTATACTTATTAAGGACATGGTGCATATGCTCCATGCATTGTTTGCATTTGTTTTTTCGAAATCGGAATAAGCTTATAATTTATATATGTAGTTTTATGTCTAGAGAAACGAATATTTTGTAAATATTCCCTAATTATATATATTGACAGGGCACCACTGTTTTTTCGTGTGCATTATACACGCTTGTTTCATAAGGTTTAGCAAACTACACACATTACCTTTGGGTGTTGCAGATTTTCATGGGCGTTCGTAGTTACTTAAGCCCCTGTCTCCTCTCGTATGCTATCAAAAAAAATACAACAGTGCTATTCTGTAACTCTCTTCGTATCTCAATCATGAAATGTTGACACTTAGTGATATTATCATTTCAATCGTGACGACATATTTCTTTCTGTTATTTCAACTTTATTGTTAAAGAGCTGCTCTGGTTTGTTATTGTAGAGCTTAGCTGTTCTGTTTTACGGTTATGGTATAGACTCCGTCCTCAGTGTGTTTTGTGTGTTAGCAAATGGTATAAGGCATACAATTACTCAAATCGGACAGGTAGTTTTAACCATTTTAACTCTAAAGTTTTACATAAATACTAGTATTCGTGCCTTTATATGGTTATATTCTTCTTCTTTAATTAATTATAAATTATTTCAACAACCAATTTAGATGTTTACAGTACTTTATTCTCCATTAATTTTAAGCTCAATACTTAGTGGTCTTCAATGTTATCGTCTTTTCAATTATTCCTATCTAGCCCAAAATAAGGAAATTTAATAATAAGGAATTGCCAATTGTAAAAATAAATCTTGCCACAAAGTAAGATAGCTATAACTACCAACTACGAAAGAAGTATTATAAAGGTAAATACGCTGTAGTGTAATAAAAAGAATTCCATAAGCAACAACCATTCTTTTTAAATAAAGAGACATATACCCGTGCTATTGTTCTATTTGTGTAAAGTAGCAAAAGTAGTAGAAATAAACCAAAACAAACGCAATGACACGAGAACCCCGCAATCGCACCGTGCAATATTTATGGTAGCCCTCTGTAAGGTGGGGCCACAAAACCGAAATATATGTAAACATTTTATGATCTTTGTAATTATTGGTGGGTATTTTATAAACGACGTTTACAATTTCTTACGAGCCCTTATGAACTGCGAACGTAATTACTACACAATTTTACAACGTCTCATAGACACTTGTATTTTGTAAAAAGTCTACTGAATTTTCTTTTCAATTATTAATTGAAGGATTTTTACAGTTAGTATTTACGAATGTACATTTTTCTCATCAATCACGTTCTTTTCAGTATTGAACGTATCGTAATAAAAACGTGTATAAATATATTAGAAGCTATTGTTTCATTGAATTCCTCGATTAATCGCTTTCCCATTTTTTTTGTGATGCCCAATGAGCGTCATCACGATTGAATACGAGCACAAAACAAAGTATTAACTGTTTCGTACAATTTAATTAAAATTTCACTTCACATTTTCACAGTTACTAATATATAGCATCAATCAAACGTTTACAATTGAGAAACGGGTTCCCGACACCGATTTAACTCCACTCAACAACATGGCGCCTCGACCAAGCTCGACGCCTATACTCTAGTATGATTTTTCATAACGTATGATGCAATACTATCTTAGTAATTACAATATATTAATACAAACTATTTCAAAATGTAAACCATAAACTATTCTGCTACTTTCTGGTAATTATATATATATATATATATATATATGTTTATATGTATTTCAAAATTTATTAAATCCTACATTTTCGGATGACATAGTGAGACAGCGAAAGAAGAGAGCGATTGACGGAATCACTGTATTTTCATATAGACATTACACACAGATAATCACCAAAGGTCAGTCAACACTGAGCAGGCAGGTAGTGTGAAGAACGATCAACGTTCTTCGACTGAGCAAGTTCACTGAAACAGTCTCTGACTATTGCACAGATGATAATTATCCGCCAATCCGCATTGAAATAGGTCGATGAAATAAAGTCCTAACCTTATTCTCAAACGGAGAGTTGGCCTTACCCCTGCAACGGCACATTTACTTTACTTTTTAGTTGCATGCATATTATTAATATATAAATTATTAATCACATAAAAATATAATACAATATTTGCTAAACTCCAAGAAAATCAATCATAAAATTAAATAAAGCTACCTATTTATTTTTTTGTAACCTTTGCAGGTGACGTGACAAGGGAGTGTCCTATTCAATTTACTTGGACTTTGATGATCTGTATAACAATTCTAATAAACTTGTGCTAGCTGCTCAGCATTCCTCCAAAACATGTTCGAAAAAATGTTGAAAACATTTTTATAAACGCTTCGAATTTCGGTATTTCGCTACCTCCATAGCCATCCACGTACTTTGAGCTTTCACGTAGACTACAATTATTAGCTCATACAGCTCTTAACATAGTGGCTGCTTTTAACACGGTTCAAAAAGAAATATTTTTATGTTAAAGCAAATTTTTAAATTCTCTCAAAACTGTTACTTCCCATGGAAAAGCACGCCGAAAAGTTTATTCGTAAAACAGCAACTAGGTCGAGTTACTTGACAACTTTTCTGCTATTGGATTGAATAGTTTTTAAATTGGTTTTAATATTGGATTTTAAGTGGAAGTTTTATTTGTTATTTTTTCTAACGAATGCCATTTTATTAATATAAATTATCTCAAGAATATTACTTTGTTAAGACATTTCATCAAAATATAATACAAGTAACTTATATTTGGATATAGCATTAAAATTGGTGTATATTCCACATCAATTTCATTATTAAAATGCAATTAATTGGTATGATGCTTTTTATATGCTAGAAGTAATTCCAAACTTATAAACTTGCATTTAACGGACATAATAGCTTATTTTATAAGTAGTGTCTTTTCCTTTTTAATATATAAACCTACTGTTAATGTTGAACAGATTAACAAAGCGATAGATGTTTGACTTCAAGTAATTTATCCTTATACTTATAGAAATTCTCGAAAAAAATACAAAAAGTTAACACTAAAATAAATACAAGTAGCTACTTTTGTTCAAAGTTAGCCCTTTACAGCTCAAGAGAAGATATTATTTTATAACCCTATCCCTTCCGGTGTTCCCGGACATCACAGAGATTACACTCTTCTAATGCCCAACATTTTAATAATACATTAAACTTTATTACTTTAATAAAGAAAATGGGTAATTTTTTACCTGTAAGTAGTGTATTTAAAATCTTTTATGTAAATATTATTTTCGTTAACTCGGATAGATAAGTAGACTTAGTTCATTATTACATTGTTTCTTAAAAATCTGCGCTTTCAATAATTCGTATATATATATACCTACTTTATATATTTTTGTAATTTATTTTTATAATTATAATCGTATATATAAAGAGTTTTTATTTATTAATATCACACGAAGTTGTCCACCAATTTAAATTGATCGATAATTTGATAGCAACATAACCATAACAAAAGTCCCGGGACTCAACCGGAATGATCATTTTATGTCCTCATTTGCATATTCTTTAAGGAATACAATGTACAATGTAAATTAAATTACTGTGTATGAATTTAAGATTGGATTTCTTTAGGGAAATGTAATTTATGTTTAAATAATTTTAAAGAATTTAATCATTAAAGCATAAAGTGCCAGCTGTGTCGCTGCTCATTCCAGTGTTTCTTCCTCAATTAAAGTCAAAAGTCGATTTTAATTTATTTGTACTAGTAAAAATCTATAATTGGTTTACGCAGTATACGTCAGTAAATGTGCCAGCATGAAATCTTCCGATTTTCGTTTTATGATATAGGTATGTGGACGAGCAAATGGGCCACCTGATGGTAAGTGGTCACCGCCCAAAGACAATGGCGCTGTAAGAAACATTATCCATTCTTTATATCTCCACTGCGCCACCAACCTTGGGAACTAATATGTTATGTCCCTTGTGCCAGTAGTTACACTGGCCTCAACCTTCAAACCGGGACATAACAATGCTGGGTAATGCTTTTTCGTGGTAGAATATCTGATGAGTAGGTTATACCTACCTAGACGGGCTAGCACAAAGTCCTACCATAAAATGAACTCTGAACAATCACTGTCATATTACAGTAAATGTAAACAACATTTTAATGAATTATACACGTAAACGTAATTAATTGGTTGAATTTAGTTTTTGAGTTTATTGATAGGCAAACGCCGGGATCTTAGTTTTGCGTGTAGTGGTAATATATAGTATCAGCAGCTGAACATTAACTAACAAAGACTTCACATATTACGCAATTGAGTTAATTCACGTGCCAGGGTAATATTTCTTACAGCTAAAACCAGGATCTTCATTTATATGTTTTTAAGACGTGGAAAACGATTCCTATCTAACTTCTGCTACCACTTAGGTTTTATACGAGTGATAACGCTTTTTAAATGTTTCCAAAGTCGTAAAGTCCATCCATTAAACTTTTTCTCCTGTTTTCTTGTTGTTTAAATGAAGTGATCCGTATTAATCTTTCTATCCGATGAAAATAAATAAATCCAATTCGTTTCTATGGATCATTCCGATAAAAGGTTGTTTACGTTTGTTAAAGTTTTGTGTAAGCTTTGCTGAGTTAGTGGTTACTAAGGCTGCAGATCCGGAGGTCAAGGATTCAAATCCCAGATCAGCGAAAACATTTCTATGCCTCGTAAAGCACCGAGCTCTGTCTTCACTTACACTCGATCCTGAATTGTCGATCGTTGCGGATTGCCATGACATCGTATTGGAACTGTAATACGACCTACGTGTTTAGCTATTCATTCAGTCAAAAAAAAAAAGATAATATATTTTTTGTTTACAGAACGGAATTTAAAATTAAGTATACACATATAGTTTATTGCAAAGGAATAGAGATAAGCTAACCTTAGATTTCCATGCGATGCATTTTACTACGAAAGCTTCAGTAATAACTTCGTCAAAATTCAATTGAATCATTAAATAAAGCATACTCGTTGTCGGGGGGTAACGAGAAGTTTACTTTACACCTAGAAATTGGTGTATTTCCAGATGTAACTTTCTGTAAGAAGTAGTAAAAATCTAGATCTTGATTATGAATGAAATTAATGAATATGAATTATTTGCTTATATATTTGTGCAATTTTTCTGAAGTTTAAGTTAATTAAGTATTTTATAGCTATTAGAGCCAAGATGATAATATTTTATATATTAGAGCCGAAATGGCCTCAGTGATTAGAACGCGTGCATCTTAACCGATGATTGCGGGTTCAAACCCAGGCAAGCACCACTGAATATTCATGTGCTTAATTTGTGTTCGTAATTCATCTCGTGCTCGGCGGAAGGAAAACATCGAGAGGAAATTCTGCCACATGTTTATTCCACCAACCCGTATTGGTGTAGCGTGGTGGAGTATGCTCCAAACCTTCTCCTCAAAGGGAGAGGAGGCCTTAGCCTAGCAGTGGGAAATGTACAGGCTATTAATGTTGTTGTAAGTCTTTTATAAGTAAGACAGGGTTTAATTTGAGTGAAGTTTTTGAGTACTTACTTCCATCACATATACTAATTAGCAAGAGACTTATTTTATTATTTAAGCAATTAGCCAGTTTTAGATAATTGCGAATTAAATTAGGTCACCGCCGAACACACAACCTTGGCAGTTTTAACTCAAAATATACGCCTTTCAAATTTAATACACTTGTGTCTCGGTTCCTGAACGAGAAAACGTTGATTAACTATACTCAAATATAGTTGAATTTCAACAAGAATTTGGCGCACGCTTTGAACAGTCGAAATGTAGTTTTCAGTTGAAGTTCATTATACCTTTTTACAAAAAAAAGTAAAATATTTACGATGCAAAAAATATTTTTATGCTTCATACACGATTTGTAAATTTTTCCTGTTTTTTGTTCCTTTTCCCCTTTTCATTACGATTTAATCTTTTTGTTTTGGTAATTTTGACTATAACTATTATCTAGGGGAGCTTAAGTTAAGTAAAATTACTTAACATTGAGATTAACGTTCTATTTTAATTGCATTTAATATCACAAAAATGTTAATCTTTGAGCCGTTACACATAAATGAATAATTTTTAATTGTTATTAAATTATAAAGATATAATTTAAAAATTAGATATTCATCTTTGGTAGATATAGCAGTAAATCTTGCAGAATTTCTCCCGATGCAGGCTTTTTAATGGTGCTAATACACTGCAGTTGCAAACTGTAATTAACAAATAATTAATAACATTTTATAAATGCAGTGTAGCTGCACCATTATGATATTTTCCTTCACCACCTAACCGTAAGATAAACTTCATGCCTCGTCTCCTTTTATGGCAAAGGATTGAAGGTTATTCCACTAGGCTGTTCTAGCACCACGGGTTGGATCTCCTCACGATGTATTCCTTAACCGCTAAGCCTGAGATAAATCATTATGAACGAATTAAATACATGGAAAGTCACTGGTTTCCGGGATTTGAATCCACAATAATCAGTCGAAAATAGCTGATATGGTCAAGTGGTTGACTATATCGGCTATTTTCGGCAAATCTTAACAGAGCATTTGATGACATAAGTTGACGGACGTATATTGAAAAAGCAACGAAGCCCTTCAATTGATTACATTTCGAATACTGTGGTTTGTTTGCTATCAATAATTGGTTACGCACAAAGGAAGTTTTCCCAAAACTGGCATTGTTCGATATCACAGGTGCACAAACAAGCATTGAGTGACAGGGAAATTGTCGAGTATCTACATATATTCCAGTTTATTTAGGACGTTCAAATATGAACAGTTAAGTTTTGTAGTAGACTTTTCGTAAACATAACGTATCCAATATCGTTCTTTAAAAAAAATCAATAGTTTTTTTTTTGTAGAAACAATAGAAAAAATATAAAAACCTATCCAAACCGCGCTTCGTGGAAAGTCGAAGCGGCTTGTAACAGCTGTTTTTTTTATAGGACTATTCCATTGTGCACATATTTTAGATATCCAACGTTAAGGCATATTCATAAAAAAAACGTTTGTTATAGTATTAAAGTACGTACACTATTGTTTATATATAATGATATTTATTTATAAAATATTAAAATTCGTTTTTGTAAAAGCATATTAGCTTTAAAAATACTTAAAAATTAAATTAAATGTCATTTTAAAAGTCATTTATCACCCTAAAAATACAGCTACATCGTTATGGACGAGTTAAACGATACTTATCGACCAGTATGTCATGTTTCTTGATAAGCGACTACAGTCGTATTTTATCGGCACATCTATGAATACCTTCCAGCATTGAAGCTCCCACACTATCCAGAAATTGATCCTACTAGGAAAGACACTCCCAGAAAGTATTGACTATGCCGGAGATGTTATAGTGCTCAAGTGTGAGCGTAAACGCAAGTGCTTCTCTTTTCTATCACTCCCAGAATCTGTTAGGGTGGAAATACTCCACCGTCGGAGTGAGGCATAAGGTAACGGCTTTACGTGCTTCTCAAGACAAGGGAACACAATTAACTCTGTCAACTTCCAATTTTTGGGACGCTACTAAGATTTCATTTTATTGCCCAGCTCGGGGTTTGAACTCGGGACCTGAGGCCGAGATCTGAAGCTCTATGGACCAATTAAACGGGATAAGGGCACGTTAATTATATTGATGAGGTATTTTACTACAAAAACTGTCTTAAGTGGAGTATATTAAATTAATCTCCCCAGAATAATAAAGAAACCTACAAACTACACTTGTTCATAATTAGATGTATTTCTCCAACTGTTCTTCGCACTCACGCGCAAAGTTTCAAATCGTTGTTTCGTAACACTATAACTGCGGGAGCTTCCCAAGAGACCATCATTTTATTTCATACATATATCCAAGCGCTGTAAAGCGCTGTGTTCGCTGAACAATGCATTACGACGATGTCTTTTTTGCATCTGCAATGCAAAGCATCTATTGCATTATATGATCAACGGAGGTTTACTTCGATATTTAAAAAGGTATTGAAAAGTTTATTAGAACCGAAAAAATATATCTGTATAAGTTAAATGTCCATTACATATTCACATTGATCGGAATTGGAGACCATGAGTGTATAGTAATAGGCACCAACTTGCAGTGTAGCGCGATGGAAGCTCTGTATTTTGACTCTTAGGGCAATTGGACTTTAGAGCATAAATGTAAAAACATTCATTAAAAATATGACACCTCGATTTTTTACTTCCACTGGTTACAGGAGCCCTCCTGTTTTGTTCATTTTTGATCAGAAGATCGGAATGACGATACAACGGGGAAATACTGCTAGCGTTCTTGCCATCTTTGCACGCGGTCATGATTTATACAATAAATATATTAATATTTGTTTCTGTATATAATTAAGGATTTAATGTGTTTATTTCTGGAACATATTCTAGATATTATAGACTGGAAAAAGTAAAGTAACAGCTGGTAAATGTCCCTTTGCTAGGCTAAAAAGTCCGTTCGCTTTGGAGCATATTTCACAACGTTGCTACAATACCGGTTGGTGGATTCACATGTTTAATTGAAATTAAACACATATAAGTTTCAGGATAGCTTCCTTCACTGTCGAGCACGGGAAGAATTATAAACACAGATTTAACACATTAAAATTTAGCAATGCTTGTGTGGGTTTATCCTACAGCCATCGGGTAAGATGCACGCGTTCTAACCACTTAGACATATCAACTCAAGATATTTAGTGATAATAAATAACCCTCAATAGTTCATATTATTTATAAAAATTTAATTAGTTGTAGTTGTTAATGAATATCTTACGCAGAATAGAATTACATTTTCAATTTAATATATACAGAATCCTTATGTGGTTTACAAAAAAAGTAGCATGCTTCGTAAACTTTTAATAAGGAATTAAAGAACGGATTTTTGTACCCCGCGGTTTGTAACTGCTTTGTTTTTATTACAGTTTAAGATGAATGAGATATTTAATTAAAAAGCTATTTTGAATCGTCGACATCCACTCTTAATAAAGTCAGTATTTTTTTAATAGATTTATGGTTTTTTATTTAAGACCCAGTAACTAATTGAAACATTTTTTAAACATTACTTATCTAAAAATAAAAGACACATTAATGAATTTCTGTATTGTGTAATGAATTTCTGTATTGTGTGCTGTTGGTCCTGTTGGTCTTCACAAGGTCAAGGGTAGGGCCGATGGCTGAGTTTTAGCAGAGAAAGTCTAGTTGGTTGTGTCGGCTGAGTGATATATACGTAAGGTGGGTGTTTTCTGCGTAAGTTTTTTTTTATGGTATTGGTTGGCGGACGAGCATATGCCCAGATGTAAGTGGTCACCACCGCCCATAGACAAAGGCGCTGTAAGAAATATTAACCATTCCTTGTATGTGCCACCAACGTTGGGAGTTAAGATGTGATGAGATTAGTTACACTGTTTGCGGGAGAATATATGATGGGTGGTATCTTCCAAAAAGGGCTTTTTTTTTTTCGCTAGAAAAACGCGTTACGCGCTTCCCCCACGTGATGGAAAGTGGGGGAGGGGGACTCCCCGGAGCCCTGGACGCCGAGTGCGCCCAGGTACGCCGGGCTTACCCACTAAAAAATCAGCGGTACCCTCTCCGTCTTTCGGCGGGCGCCACGGGATCGCTTGCGCATGCTACCGTGACGCCCTGACGGTCAGCCCGCCTAACCAAAAAGGGCTTGGACAACCCAATCACCTGTAGAAATCTTATTTAAATTAACATTAAGAGTTTTCTATATTATATTATTATTAAAAAAAATCTTAATATCAGTGAATACATACATATATTTTACAAACAACTTTTCAACAAACGTCATATAAAATGGAATAATATATGTAAATCTTAAAGTATTAATTAAATATAATCTAAGCTTTTATAAAAATAACATAAAATAGAAACAATGAAAGCAAAAGTAAAAAAAAAAAATCATTAAAAGAAAAAATGAATGAATTACTGAGATCACAAAACCGATCGCCCAGTGACAATCGGGTCTTCCCAGCGCGAGGACGTATCGCTGGCACGCAAGATTTCAACGTAAATATTTTTGCAAATATACTACGACCAATTCAACACGCGTTTACGAATTTCTACATAAGGATCTTATCTTACTATAAAATCAAGCAACGTACTATGTACTATCAATTAGTTTATTACCAAGTAAGAATAAACACAAATTAATAAGTTGAAACCGAATCGCACACTCTGCAATTAAGTTGAACAGAATTCGTGTTCAAACAGCTGTTGCAGATGCATTGTCAATTATCCAGACGAGAGCAGGCCACGGTGTTCCGTATAAATCTACATAAAACTAATATATTTCGGTTTATGTCTTCCTAAGATATGACCAATGAAATATTGAGATGGTTAATGAAACTATGAACAGACAGACTTTAGCAAAATTAAATTACATATATTACAGAATTTTTCGGTTGAATTTTCTCAAAATAATAACTCACTATAATTTTAGAAAATATCATTTTTAAGTATTTTTTGAGACAAATTCCTTGTTGAAAAACACTTCTTCGTTAAATAGTTTATTTATCTAGCAGGGATATATATAACATATTATATTATAACGTCATGCTTCGACTAATGGGGCAGAGCAGGGGGCAATATTACTGATTTTAACGGTTATGATAGCTTGTTCTTCGACTATGCCTCAGGAAAATAAACCTCAACCGAATTGTAACGAAGGGCTTATGCTACGAATATACAATCTATTGAGGATCGTTGTTGATCGTTATACTTGGTGGTAGGGCTTTGTGCAAGCCCGTCTGGGTAGGTACCACCCACTCATCAGATATTCTACCGCCAAATAACAGTACTCTGTCTTGTTGTGTTCCGGTTAGAAGGGTGAGTGAGCCAGTGTAATAACAGGCACAAGGGGCATTACATCTTAGTTCCCAAGGTTGGTGGTGCATAGGTGATGTAAGGAATGGTTAATATTTCTTACAGCGCCTTTGTCTATGGGCCGTGGTTACCATCAGGTGGCCCATATGCCCGTCCGCCAACCAATGCCATAAAAAAAAGAATAGAAAAACAGCTACAGGGTAAACGAATTCGTTCCGACTCGAATGCGATAAACGTTAACGGTTAACGCGGAAGAAACTGCGCGTACCATCTGAAAATACAATATCTGATTATTTTTCTTAACACATTGATCGAACAAAACCGCTTAACATGGCAATAAGTTTAAGAGTAAACTGTTCAGATTATGCCATACATTATTCATATTTCACAACAAGATTGTAAGGGTCTGACCACATTAAGTAAGGTTGAGAAAATACGTCCGGTAAACATTATTTGTGATCTCTAGCTTTTACTGTTTACTTTTACGATATATAAACTCTTACATTATTTTAACCCTTTTTGTAAGTTTAATACTTTATTGTTATTTAATATGTGTTTTATTTACCTTATTCAACTTCGTTTGAAATGAAAAATCTCCATATAGGTTTTAAAATAATGTCGTGGTTACTGTAGTATTTAAATATCTTACTGAATCGGTTGACCAGTTAAATAGTTAACGTAAAAGCGTAACGTTAATAAAATGTTGGCTTAGTTGGATCAGTTGGAGGTAAATAGTTCAGAATTGACTTCCAAGATTCAAAACTGAGCAGTTAAATAAAAAAAAATCAATCAAAATACAGACCGATATTAAATCAATTCTCAAAATTTAAGTTCTATCAACTTTAAAAACAATGTTGGATTGACTTTTAACTCAAAAATACATTCAAAATATTGACGTTGGCAACAAAGCTTATTTTTAGTAGCGAACTCAACAATACGATATTATTGTTGTTGAGATGGTAGTATTTTATTATCTTCTTGTCTTTCTTTATAAAATATACAGTACAAATATACTTTCTTGTACACCATTGAAACATAAACATAGAGTATGTACAAGAGTCTGAAGAAAAATACATTATAAACCCAATAGAATATTTTAGAACTCCGTTGAATAAATTTTAAGTAAATAAATATTTAAATAATATTTTACTCCAAGTCGTAGTTTCGGATATACGCACAGCCCAAATACAACTATTTATACCACGACAAATATCCGCTGGGCTCGTACAAATGTTTATTATGAGTGTTGAGCCCGTAACCATTTATGCAGCAGCAAGTTACAATGTACATACACTGCATTAATTATTCAAAGCGACTGAATATTTATATTCAAGTAATAGAAAAACAAGTTCACATATTGTTTTTCTTCCCTGGATTCCAATACTGCATTGGTTCAATAAAAAGTTACTGTGGCTTTCTGTCAAAATTTCTCAAAGGCAGTCCGGAGTCGGAACTTTGAAGTGTTTACACTCCTGTGGTTCGCACGTAGAACCGTTTGATTTCCGATGTTATCCGTCAGAAGGAATCATTTACCAATATATACGCTCGTTGAATTTACAAATTAGCTCTATTAAATTGTAAAATTAACACACAACGATGTGTTCTAACTTATCCTATTAGTAACTGTATTTAACTTTGGATAATTTCAACTTAGTCAAGTGCACATCAAAGCTTACTTAACTGTTGCAAAATGTATGACCGGAGAGCAGTTTCGCAAACGAATGGAAACAATGTCCCTTGAGAATCGACAAAGAGAAATACCGTTATATTTTGCACCCTTGTTATTGTCGGACTACACTCATTTATGATATATTTGTAGAGGATCGGTCGTGCGATCAAAAATTATTGCGAGAAAAAAACAACATAAGGCTAAACACATATCATACCAGGTTTTTCGTGTAAATAAATATGTTTATTATAGACTATTTAGAGATACCTAAACAAAATAATACGTGATCAGTTAGCCAGATCTAGGGGCTAAAGGTTAATAATTAATGCATAACCATCGTTCCATCAACTGTTATATATGTTATATTTTCTGTTTCTCATAACTAGCCCGTCTGTCAAAAAGATCTAGCTAAGTTGAACAGGGTATATATATCAAACAATTTAGAACGTCTTAAAACTATAATTTATTATAATTTTATATTAATTGCGTCAAAGTTTTATATTAATTGCGTTAGTAGTTTATGTAGCTTCTCAATCTATCTTAATCTAGCTTAAACAAATACGAGAAACAAACTTGTTTATGTATAAATACTAGCTGAGACCGCCCCGCTTCTCTAGGCATTATTAAAAAAAGAGAGAAGGATCAACGTAATAAAAAAAACCGCGTTTATTTATCTACAGACTATCCCTCGTCGATATCAACAAATATCACCCACAGTCACCCACATATTACACCGTCAATTAACAATATTTAGTATTTTTGTGTTCTGGTTTATGGTGTGAGTGAACCAGTATACAAGCACAAGGCACATAATATCTGAGCTCCCAAGGTTGGTAGCGAACTGACGTTGTAAGGAATTATTAATTTTTCTTATAATAGTTATGTCTGTGGGCGGCACTGACCACTTACTATCAAGTGACAGTTATGTTAGACCGTCTTTTTTTTCTCGCTGGAAAAACGCATTACGCATTTCCCCCAGTAAAGTGGCGGGGTATGTGGGACTCGCCGGTGCTCAGGACTGCGCTAAGTACATATAGGCGGACTACCGCCTACTTATAATATACAAAAAAGAAATGATTTAAATATTTTCTGAAATGCTGGCTATCTTAAAGTAGTAAGTACTGGCGAAGGATCGTAATCGTATTCATATACCTATATTATAAATAATTGTTAAGTTTAAGGCTCAACAAACATAACAAACTTGTCATTTTCAAACAATTAATTATAATTTTACTGTAACATGGTTGGACTTCATTATTATGCAAAGACATACAAAGATTTATTTCTTGTTTTATTTATGTTTCATATTCTGTGAACAAAGTTAGTACAGTCTGTACAACTTTTATTAAACTGGCTGTGAATGACAATAAGTGAGCCGGCATTTGTTAAAATATTTACTGACTTATTAGCTAGTCTGTTCTGATGCGGATTATGAGATACTGTATTCGATTCACTGAACGAAACCCATCGGCCTTTCCTTTCAAGGTATTTAATTTCCTTTCAAGTTAAACTCCCGTGCCTCGGAAAGCACCTTCATTTGGTGGTCCTCGATTTTCCATCATTATCTGATTTGGTCCCATTCGATTATAACATTTAGGGAATACACCACGAACGTAATAGCTTTTATACGAAATAAATTATAACATGTTTAATATATTTTTTATAAATATAATGTAAATTATTAAGATCTTATGATTGAATTATAAATACGAAGTGAGTCCGTTTGCGTGTTACGCTTTTATATCTCAATCGATCATTATGATTTTTTGCGTTCACGTTGTCAAGTGTGTTGTAACCAACATAATAAATGTAATACTGCAACGCCTAAATCTCACCCCCTCCTAACACGCTACCGAAGATACTGAATTAGCGGTTTGCGAGTAACTTCATTATAGTAATTCTCATGTCATTCTGTGCGCGCGCATCATAAAAAAAATCTTTCATATGTTTTCATAACGTGCCAGAGGAGTCTTCAAAAATAATTTCTTTAGTCCTTTATATGACTTTCTGTATTTTTTTAGGGTAATAAATTCGTATTACGTTATCCAGCTATTATTCTGTTGGTAATGGGCCGCTCACTGCCGTTGATTACGTGTTGTTTACGTCGCGACTTACATAGTCTGCCTTTTCTCACTGATCCTTTTGCTTTAGTAGACAGGTGTGTTTTGTGTTTTTTTTATACAAGCCATTAATCACATAAGATTTTTTTTCATATCTTACTCCATTCATTTTTTAGCGATGTATCTTATGTTACGGAAAAAACAATTTGCTCATGAATTTAAAAAAATGAAATTTATTTTAAGCCTTTATTATACATGAGACTTTATACCTCGGTGCATATTATTAAGGAGACATTGTTCAAAAATCCTCAGTTGAGAACGAAACAGTCGTATAAGCTCTAGTTGCGCTAAGGATATGAAGCCGTTAACTCTGCGCGTAGATCACGTGGTCACGCTTTCCTTTTATTACGGTTAGCTGTCCTGCTAATTTCAGATTGCATCACACCAGATTATGAGAGTATAATCAGTCAGGGAGATTGAACTTCACTTCATTACGCATTATTGTACGTATACACATATCACATAAAAACAAAATTGCTCTTGCAATTTGTATCAAAATTCAATCTCATCCACACATGCAAATATGCTATAAAATTCATGGTATTCAATGAAGTTTCTACATTAATTCACTAGAAGCTACGATTTAGGTACAGCGCGAACGAGAAACCAATTCAGTAACTTACTCAAATAAACGATATTTGTTATAATTTCAAAGTTGAACTGATATTACACAGGAGGAAATGAAAATTCCTTTGTCGAGGTATTTGTACGAATTAAATTTGAATAGGGTTAAGACAACCGATTTCTTAAAGAAAATTGTTTAATTTAACAACAATTTTACTACTATTTATATGGCAATAGTTTCTCCCACAGCTTCGTCTGTCTGTAAGGACGTGAAAAGAACAAACCCATTTTTGCATTTGTCATATTAGTTAAAGGGCAAACGATCAATACCAACTAGTCGGGACAAGATTTTATAATCCTTGTATTTATATAATAAATATAATATTCGGTCATAGAATGGAATATTTACTTTATAGTGGGGCTTTGTGCAAGCCCTTCTGCGTCCCGCTTATCACATATGCTACTGCCAAGCAGCAATACTAAGTATAAATTGTTGTATTCCGGTTTGAAAAGTGAGTGAGCTAGTTTAACTACAAGCACAAGACTTTATATCTCAGTTCCCAAGGTTTGTAGTGTATTGGTTATGTAATATTTCGTGTGCAGTAAATGTCTATAGGCAGTAGTAACCAAATAACTTCAGGTAGCCCATTTTTTCACTTGTCTATCGATGCAATAAAAAAAGAGATAACGTACGAAATGAAGATAATCCTTCTTAAATTATTAGCTTTTTCTGCAGTTTTATAATTATTCTTTTTTATATTTTCTCCCATTAACTATGCTCAAATACTCTTTGGCGATTTTGTTAAAAGTTTTTGAATTAAGAATATGCTTTTCATTTCTCTGAGATTTGAATTAGGAATCGACCCATTTGTTAACTCCATATAAATAAATCTCATAAAACGTATGATGTAAATCTTTATATAGATTATTTTTATTATGAGTTTATATTTATAATGCACGCCGTGATTCCTAAAACCCAATACAATCGAGTTTCTCACCATCCGCCCTCTGCAAAGTAGCGGGTTTATATTCCTCTGCTATTGGGATTCGTGCTACTCCACTAATGCAGAACCGCGCCTTTAATGGAAACCTTTAAATTACGTGTACGCTCCAAAAATATTATTATCAGACATGTGGATAATCGAATAATAAACGGTGCTAACGGTACATTATTGCTCGTTCATCGACGAACAGCTTATCTTAATTCGACATAAATATACCGAAAGGTGTTTAGTGTTAACGCGTTCGTTATTCGTTTCAAAATGATAAAAGTTGATGTAAACCACATAATTGGCAAACATGTTTATTGAGAAAAGTAAATTAGAAAAAGACAAACATAATTTATTTATTATATTTATCGAACAAAAAACAAAGGTTACTTTAAAAATAATCGTTAGGCGCTAAAATATATTCTACCGCCAAACAGCAGTACTCAGTATTGTTGTGTTCCGGTTTGAAGGCTGAGTGAGCCAGTGTAACTACAGGCACAAGGGACGTAACGTCTTAGTTTCCGAGGTTGGTGGCGCATTGGCGATGTAAGGAATGGTTTATAACCAAAGAAGAAAATCCGCGAATTATTATTACATTTCCATCATACTTCGAATCCGTAACTTTGTACGTAAAAAATATGGTTTAACCTATATATTCGGATAAAACTTTAATAAAAGATACAAAGCCGAAAGTATTTCATGCAATTTGTAGACGATCTTCTGTTTCAAGTTTTATCTTAAATGGACCACATTTAAAATAATTTAACTTGTTATCTTAACTAAAACACTATTTATTTTTCTTGGCTTGGTATTCTAGTTGATAAAATATAGTTTAAATTGATGCAAAAGCGTCCTGTTTATATTTGTGTTTAGGCCAGTTTATCAGCTATTCGAAGCTATAAGCATTATCTAAACTGGCGAATTTGACGTATAATGTTTTAGATTAGGTCAACCACGATACACTGGATGTTCATAATCACGGACACACACGTTCATAATCATTTTCAAACCCACAAAACATTTTGGTAACCGTAGTTATTAAGGGTCGACAGACCGCGAAATAAGGTTCGTATTCATTAAGGGATTTATGGATATACAATAGTTTATACAAGTAATTGTTGTTGGGGGATATGTGTTTGTTCTTGATTAAGTGACTATAAAGACAATACAACAGAGATAAGCTTAGGAGTTATTTGTTTGTAATTGCTTAACAAAGGGCCTTAAAATATTTGTTATGTATCTTATAATTATTTCAGTTTTAAGTGATTTCATCTTAGTACATATTATAATTATAGTGTTATAAAATTTCGAAGTATCTCATATATATCATTGATCACTTTAGTACTATTTATACTTACGTTATTCACCAACTGGCATCTAAGAAGGTAGAAACAGCTAAATTTTTCAAGATTTTATTATTTCAAAGCAAGAGAACGCCTAAGCTCAGCAGTGGGATTTTAAAATGTCTATGCGGTATAAGCTGACTTAAGCTGATCGAATGTATCCACTCTTTCGTTGAAAGTCGCTAAACATGGTCATGAGTATCGTATTACTCAATGACGTTGTATCTAGATGTTCTTGATGGCATCTTCACGGGTGAGTGTATCGTGGTAATAGTCTTGTCGTACCATCAAATTCAATAGAAAATCAATCTTAACTCGGTGATATCTTTTGACAAACGAAGTGTCGTGTCGTGTGAATCGCGACGATGCGCTGGTAAAATTATCGTTGTATCGTGAAGTTTACTCAACGATAAGAGGCTGAATCGTCGCTATACATTCTCCCATGGAGATAGTCTTACAAAAGGTGTTTGCATCTCTTTATTCCAAAGAAATGTTTAAAATAAGGTATTCTTAGATCTTTTTACCACCTGTGTGCTGCTGTATATCTTTTTACGCGCTGCAATCAGATTTGATGTCATTTGGTAATGTCGACATTTTACTGGTGTGACATGGTGTGATAACCATTTGTACCGGACAAGTTTTATTATATTTGCGGGTAAGTAGGTTATAAGTTGCTCATTTAAAATAAATAAGGCAAATATTTTCGTGGAATATTACTTACTTCCCTTAGTATCCTTAAACTCCTTTGTATTTATTGTTATGTCAGCAAATATTTTGCCATTTTTTAGTTTTGGCGAAAGCAAAGAGATTGCAGTTTAGTGAATATACCATATGGGGTGTCACTTAAAGAGAAATACATATGTCTACCTAAGGAAAAAGAAAAATCCTCATTTCAAACTACTAGAATATTATGGTCACTCGACGTCATTGACTATTAGGCTATTTTCGTCTAAAGTCTGTTCTGAACACATTATCGCAGACAAAGGGATGGTCACGTAAATTTCTGAACTGTTGTTTATCGGACGTTGGTCGATATTCATCAGCTAACAGACAAAGGCCGCATCGAGATGAAATCATTTTCAAAGTCGAAGTCGTTTTCACTCGTACTTTTTCTTAGTCGTAAGGTTACCTTCTAACTAAAAAAAAATAAGAAAAGGCACATATATACATAATATGCTTGCACCATATAAGGTATAATGTTATTAAATTCATTTTAAGAAAAGTTCCTGTGCTCTTCTAAAAGGCTGGTAACGCACCTACAATCCCCTTGGCGTTGGTCATATGCATGGGCGGTGGTAGCCACTTTCCATCAGGTGAGCTTCATGCTTGTTTGCCAACTATTCCATAAAAAAATATAATTTCCACACGTCGAACATATAAGAATAAAGTAATATATTAAAAAAAAAATCTTTAGGCACTCTCTCACTAATCAATATCTTTTGCGACTTCAAATTCCGTGAAGCAACATTAAATGCGTTTGATTGAGTTGTGTTTATAATTCATCTCGTGCTTGGCGGTGAAGGAAAACTTAATCAGGTAGCCTCATGTGGTTGTCAAAAGAAACCACTTATGGGGTGGCGCCCGACATGTGGCCAGACCTTCTCGTCCTTCTCTCCGGTTTTTTTCGATAATGTACAGTGATGCGAAGATACCTAGCATATATGTAAGTATGAGATATAATTTATATATAGATTACATTGCCATATGTGTATAAGTATATATTGTAAAATTTCAATTTTATAAATCCCAAGCGGCTTACACAATGGCTTATTAGAATAAAGTCCAAGGTTGTGCCAATGATTGGCAAACCAACTTCAATTGGTTTTAAGCCGGATTTTAGCATCGGCTAATTGCTTGTCTAACATATCACTTCTCAATTAAGCTACAACACGAATATACTACTAAATTAATTAGTATTGTTGTCTGAAATACTATCTAGATTTGTAATATCATTATGTAATAGGTTATCTTTTATATAATTTACAGGAGAAAGTCGGTAAAATGACGTCATAAATAATCCTTAATAATTACCGAATTTAAGTTACGCGAACACTTACCAACTGCGAAAAATATATTATAGTGTTCTAGTGTGAACAATCCGACAAGATAGGAATCCGGCAAGATAAACGGTTTTACATTCCTTTTGAGGTACGGGAGTGTAACACTGCAATCCTTCTTAATACGAGCTTCTATTACGAAAAACTTAATATATTTTTTATAGTAGACCGAATTGATATCTGACTAGAGCCTCAAGACCCGCAGCATAATCGTAATGAATCATAGCAGACGAATATTAGATCGACAAAGAATTTCATTAATTTCTTTCTATGTAATGGAGTACGTGTTAAAATGAGACTACCTTTTTACAATACTTGAGCCAGAATAAAGCTTGATGAAACATTGTATTTTGGTGGACAGGACAGGACGGCCCCTGAGTTCTTCCTCCGATGTTGGTTAAGCTGCAAACCTTGTTATAGAATTTCTTTCGAAGCAAAAAAAAATGTTTTAATATATTTTCTTGTTTGACACGTACAGGTAAAGATTTATCTTTCCACATAAGCTTTGTTTTTTGTCTGATATCAAAAACTAACGATTTGTTTTTTACGCACAGTCGTAGCACGTTTTGTTCATATTTCATAATTTATTCCATTTTATATATTTTCACGTACTTTATGATAGGGCTCGTAGGACGCTGAATTACTGGTTCTATTATCGTAGTTTTCCACATAAAGAATATTAAATAAAATATTAAGTAGTATTTTTTTTAATTAATTAAGTTGAAATTATTTATATAATAATTATTTTTAAACATATATATATATATATATATATACACTATTAATTACACAGTGAAAACTATAATATATAGAAATTACAGATATGTCACGACATCAAAAATTTACGACCGACAGCGAATATAAATGGCGAATCGAATCGAATGCAATTGTTTAAGCCCGCCGATATTAACATCTATTATCACTCCGAGTTCAACATAAATAGCAGATCTTGAATTTTCAATACGAATATCGAAAAGGACATATTAATAAAAATAAATTCATTCAAGTTACTGTAACGCAATTAAAAAGGACATTTGTTTGTGACAATAAATAAAATAATTAGAGAGAAATACAAATACTAACAAATTGATTATAGCACCTAGAGTACAGTCTGGTCTGCTGCCGATCATGTACTGGATATTGTCGGACCTGGGCCTCATTATTGCGTAAAAATCAACATTTGCTTTACCATTTCTTGAAATGCTATAGTATTATTTATTTTATTATAAACAATACTACAAAAAAAAAGCGAAAAACAGCGCTTCAGGCGCTTTAGCTTTTTGTTATTTAAAATATGTTGCTTACATATTATCGTCGCTAGATTATTATTAGTTAGTGCAGCTAAGTACATGGTAATTGGTATCATGGCCCACCGCTCTTACCTATGATGCGATTTAGGTCGTGTCCAGCTGACTGGACGAATCGATTACTCTCATACTCGCTAATATTAAAATTTGTCAATGTATATTTAATAATTTATCTTTAAAATTTTGAAAAACAAGATACAACTTTTTATCTGTTATTAGCCAACTACGCAGAAAATATGTACGTATAAACTTATGTACAAGTGTGCATTTTCTATTTACTAATTCTCATAATCAGATAATCGGAAAGATTTCAGGCGCAGGACCAACACATTACACATATTAAGAACCTATATATTTCCCACTGCTGGGCTAAGGTCTCCTCTCCCTTTGAGGAGAAGGTCTAAACCTTATTCTTTATTGCTCTAAAGCATATTTCACCACGTTGCTCCGTTGCGTCTAAGTGGATACACATGTGGCAGAATTTCGTTGAAATTAGACACATGCAGGTTTTCACACGATGTTTTCCTTTACTGCCGAGCATGAGATGAATTATAAATCCAAATTAAGCACATGAAATAGAGTGGTGCTTGCCTGGGTTTAAACCCGCAATCATCAGTTAAGATGCACGCGCTCTAACCACTGGGCCAGCTCGGCATGAAGTATCATTAACCTCATCATTTTTACTCTTTCTCACATAATAACTTATAGAACAAGCGGTAGAGCTTTGTGTTAATCCAACTGGGTATATACTATCAATTATTCTCATGCCAAAAATCATTTCGTATGAATGATTTATTCTACAGGCGCAATAGCCAATACATCATAATTTATTTTTACTCTGTGGTGCGGGATGAGCTTTTAATACCGAAACGAAAAGTAATAATAAATTATTCAAGAATAAGATATTGATAATATTATATGTGATTATATATTAGGTTGATGTTTATATGTATATAATGTATTAAATATTCAATAGGCAATTGATGGAGCAAAAAAGACCAAATCTCGAGAAATTGTAGCGGACACAAAAGTTTGTAGAGGTATTATTAATAATAAGAAATAATTTAATAGATTAACAAAAAATAAAAGAACTAGTGAAATAATAACATTTATCAACAGTAAGAGGATGGTACGAGTACTATTGGGGGAGGCCTACCTCCAGCAGCGGAATAATACAGCGGAATAATCATGATGATGACGATGACGAGTACTATGGCAACCTGTAATACCAGTCTTTTCTCGGGGTAATAGAACAAAATTATTAAATTATTGTATCTATTTACCCATCGGTGTGCACGTACGTGTAAACATTTTAAGGATGATCAATACTCATTTGAAAGATTTAGATAAAAAAATATACAAAACATCATAGATACCACAGTTGGCGTCTATGTAAATGTGGCTGTGATGATTAAATTCTCATTTTTTAAGAGTGGTCTTAACGCTTCATATTCACGAGATAAACTGAACACAATTATTTAATCGATCATAAGTGTTAAAACTATAACATTTTTTAGTAATTAATCCTTCATCACTAATATTGATTACAGAAACAAATAATAACGACGGTTAGTTCGTTTTATCGGAGTGTTCCCAAAAGATGTTATCGTTAGTTCGGAACAACATTCAATATTCGGTGACAGTTAAAGGGCGATGAGTTACTTGGGCGATAATCGATTACACGATAGTTCGGTTAATTAAATATTGATGAATCGGTTACGAAGTAATAAAAGCAATATCTATACGTTTTTGAATGGACTAGTTTCTAGATATAAGGTCACAAATCTCGAGGTCCGGGGTAAATTCAGTCGAAAAATTTTAGTATCAGTCGAGAGTGTATACACCTCTATGCCTTGGGAAGCAGACAGCAGTTGGTCTTGCACCTGAACTTTTCGGTCGCGTCGGATTTGTCGTTCAATCGGATTATGAGATTTAGAGAATAGAGAGGGCACATGTGTTTACGTGCACACTTTTGCACAGTAATATGTCCTGCGTAGTTGGCTCGCCTCCCTTGAGATTGACCGCCGCACCGTGAATGAAATCGGTCAGGACTACATTATTATGTACACGTGCTCCTTTAAGTCAAATGGCCGTTTGGTTGAAAGGTTGTATCTTAAATATAAATATTACTGTTACGCTGTTTTATGCAAGTAAATTAATAAAATCAATTTTGTTTAAATTTAATTTTAAAAGCACTTTCTTATCGTGATACAACTATATCAATGTTAATTTTCAAAAATATATAATGATAGAATACATAATTGTAACTTTTAAGTATATTTTATATAAAAATCAAGAATCAAGTAACCACACAAACCACCACCACATCATGTATTCCTTTGTCGTTATATATTAATTATTTATATTATTTGATTAAAACTTTTATTTTAATATTAGGTAATCATGCTTTGAACCACAAACACAGCAGATAAATGTACTTTCAGGTTAGTTTAAACCTTTTTTTATATACTCAGACGAGTTAATATCAACATGTATTCAAAAACTAGGGCAAACCTTAAAATTTATTGTACTACTGTTCCTGTAATTTTGTTGATATTAAATTAAACATTACATAGTACATTCTTCCTATAATTATTATTTGCGATACATATTATTTAGTACTGGGACGCTACATGCGTTGACAGGTGGGCCCCGTCTCATATCCGAGAAACAATGTTAAGAGCCTGTGTGGCTGCGGAAAAGGCTGAAGCAAAAAAGATCTAAATATTCGTGACTTATGTCAAATTACTTTATTGTCTCATTTGCTGTCGAAACACTTGGCCCTTGGAGTACTGGTGCAAAAAGCTTCATCAAAAGTATAACACCTCGCCTTATTGCAGCCACTGGTGAAAGGAGGGCTGGTTTGTTTTTAGCCTAGAGGATTGGAATTGCGATTCAACGGGAAAATGCTGCTAGCATTCTTGCCACCATTTCACATGGTCAAGATTTATACAGTAACTATTTTTAATTCATATTTTTATATATTGCACTTAATGTTATTAAGTACTTGATTCTAAAAATATATTAAGTCAATAACTTCAAATAAAGATGTAATGTTAATTGCAAGCGATTAATTAATTCGCAGTCATGACTTCAATTAACTGACTCATCTCAACTGAAGTTATTTGTTATATGTGTAGATTAATTAATAGTATTTGCATTGATCAATGATGCTGCAGAAATTATTGCATGTATTGCATTTCATAGCTTAATCGCATATGTCGACAATGAAGACGTCAATTCATTCAATTATTTATTAATGCATTTATAAATATTTTAATGTGAAACCTATTGGTCCGCTTTAGGGGTAGGTCAGACTGTAATACCGTGTCAAAAGCGATGGCTTTAGGCCCCATCTCCACTGTCGTTTTTTACTCTGGTGTATGTCAGATGAAGTGTCCATACACATACATTACATTAGCAGCCCGTAAATGTCCCACTGCTGGGATAAAGGCCTCCTCTCCCTTTGAGGAGAAGGTTTGGAGCATATTCCACCACGCTGCTCCAATGCGGGTTGGCGGAATACACATGTGGCAGAATTTCATTGAAATTAGACACATGCAGGTTTCCTCACGATGTTTTCCTTCACCGTCGAGCACGAGATGAATTATAAACACAAATTAGGCACATGAAAATTCAGTGGTGCCTGCCTGAGTTTGAACCCGAAATCATCGGTTAAGATGCACGCGTTCTAACCACTGGGCCATCTCGGCTTGGCAGATGAAGTGTCCAAGGATGACCAAATAACAATTCCAAATCCAAATAATATACCGATCAATTGGAACGGCACAACGGTGCCGTTTATAGTTGAATCACTTGAAACGTAACAGAGGAATACATTTCTTAAGAATATAACAACCTTAATATCTACTGCTAACAGGAGTGGAGTATTATTCGTTTGGTAAATTGAAATACCCAATGAATGTAAACAAATTTTATGTAAGTAAATGAATTTTACGCACTGTTTATTAAAATCATGTAACTTTGATTTGTATTTTTAATTATGGCATTCATTGATGTATTTTAGATTTTAAAATTTTACATATATTTAATACGAATTTATTTATATTGTAAATTAAATTTTTATATTACTATTTTATGATTTTTGTCGCACACGTTACATAATCAACGCAATTATTGGCATTTAATGATTTATTATTGTGCTAAATTATCGATATGTCCATACGTATCGTATATAAAAATATCAATCCAAGCCGGAATGCATTTTTAGTATATCCAGTAGATTAAATATGTTGTCATTAGATTTCTGAAATCGTTTCAAATGTCAATATACCGCATTGTCATTTGAACATGTGACGTAGCGGATGATCGGTACTGCATTGTCAATTCTATACAACGGTTTCTCTTCGGTGAATCAACGTGACGTGATATTTCGAAACTGTCTATTAATTTTAGTTACAAACGTGATTATTATTATATAGGTCAAGTAACTTAGTATATTAGTTTGTGATAACTGATCAACATATCGTATTATAATTGTGACGTCCGGATTGTTTTCAGCCTCAAGCAGTCTTAAGGATTAAGTAATTGCGCAGAAAATATTACGGTGTGAAAACACAAACGTAGTTCTCTATTCTCTTAAACTTATAAGCCGAACGAATTGTAAATACGACACCGACTGGAATCACTTTAGGCGCAGAACTATCGTGTTTACCAAAGCACGGTATTGTAAACACTGTTTTGAAGAAAAAACCCAATAAGTTTTTATAGCTCCGGGCTGAGGTTTAGAAATTCGTCCATATAAAATAGCCACTAGATCAGATATCGTATACTCCTATGTTGAGTATACATTACTTTATTCATCAAGGCTTTTTTATGTTATAGGTAGGAGACTGGCAAATGGGCCACATGATGTTAAGTGGTCAATACCGCCCATAGACATTGGCGCTGTTAGACAAATTAACCATCATTTACTTCGCTAATGCGCAACATACCTTGGGAGCTAAAATTTGTCTTGTGGCTGTAGTTACATTGGCTTACTCACCCTTCAAACCGGAACCCAACGCACACGCACACTAAGACATCTTGTGCATGCCGATAATTAATTTAACGTGTGCGCCATCGCGAATAAAACATTGCTGGCCATCGTGAGTGAAGAGATCTAAATACTAATTATTAGGTTTTTTTTTTTTAAGTTTGCTTATTTATATATTATAGTTACAATATAATACCTAAAAATATTTTGTTTTAAGGCCAGTGATCTATATAATAAGCACCGTTTTTTTTTTGTTTTACGAGGATGAAATTCATTTAAGCATGTCGCCCGGTCGGGGGACTGGAACGGGTATGTGGGACTCAACCGGGGCCATGTGGGCCCCGTGCCAGGGCCTAATGTCCTGTCCTACCCATGAAAACCATCCTCTGGTTTCCACCATGCCGCCGAGTGTTGAGGCAACGGGATCGCTCATGGCATGTAACCGCGGCCTCACCAGCGGCAGCCTACAGAATACATGGAACGAAGAATAAGCCCCTGGGGTATAGCTAATTATACTTTTTTTGTTAAATGCATAGAGCATGTTATGCTAACGTAATTCAATGAATAGCAAATCCGACTCCGTTAAAGTTTACGCTGAATTTGTTTTTTTTTGTTTGTTCGCGCTAGTCTCTGGAACTAGTTTTCGGATATAATTTTTTTTTTAATAGCTATATTGAATAGTTGAAGGTATAGGCTATCTAAAACCACGCTTCGCTCCACACATAGAGCGTGTAGCGGCAACGTTTAATGCGGATTAAGCCCAATTAATGTACAATATAGAAATGGATTGTATCTTTCGCGCCTCGAATGTTCTTAAAAATAATAAAATTTTATTCTGTATACAAAATAAGTTGCTATTTAAAATTCGCTAGCAGATGTTCTTTAGTTGTTTAGAAATCGAAAACATTGCTAATGAATATTCAAAGGCTGTTGGGGTAGTTTAGCCTTTTGTTAATTCGTAGAAATTTTGAATACGCTTTTCATTACTTTAACTATTAGCTGTTAAGCGACCGCTTTGATCGGCTTTAATTAAATTTTTAACAGATTTTACGAGAAGGATTATATATATATATATATTTGACATGTAATTTATTTATGAAAATTGAGGAACGTTCTAGAATTTTTTGTTATCGATTTTCTTAAATTTGTTTTCTACGTTCTTAATTTAATTTTATATTCTGTTCTATAGTTATTTGTATGATGTTATTACATGGACATGACGACATACAAGCGTCATTTCGTTTGGCATCACGGCGTACCAGTTAGTCTTACCCCAAGGCACGCCGATAGATATAATATTATATAATGTATTATTATATTCTTATAAAATAAAATTAAAAAAATAAATTAAATAATGGAAAATTACAATTAAATCACGAATTAAATTGAATACAATGAGCAAAGGAACATTGCTATCGTTTCCACGATCGTCGGGGTAAATGGCGGGTCCCAGTAGCCATATTATTTTATACGCACGGCTGCTAGTAGGCGCACTGCCCTATATCGACATCTAATGATATAATATATAAACCAATGAAATGAACGAGCGATATCTTACTTAACACAATATCTACGAATATTAGTAAACTGTCGCAAAGCTGTATGCCTTAAATACATTATTTACTTGATAAGAGCAAATGAGTTGATTTATTTTGTTCTTTAATAATGTTTACTGTATTGTAGCCGATATGGCCCAGTGGCTAGAACGCGTGCATCTTAACCGATGATTTCGTGTTCAAGGCAGTCCCAGGCAAGCACCACTGAATTTTCATGTGCATAATTTGTGTTTATAATTCATCTCGTGCTCGGCGGTGAAGGAAAACATCGTGAGAAAACCTGGATGTGTCTAATTTCAACGAAATTCTGCCACTTGTGTATTCCACCAACCCGCATTGGAGCAGCGTGGTGGAATAAGCTCCAAACCTTCTCCTCAGAGGGAGAGCAGGCCCAGCAGTGGAAAATTTATAGACTGCTTATGTATGTTTTGTATGTATAAAGTGGCAACCACTACATACTCTACATAATACACTACATAATCAATTCTCTACGAGAATCACCAACTACGGAATCTATATTATGTCCCTTATGTATGTAATTTAAACATAAACATTGCAATACAAAGCAATTATTCTTGTGGTATATTAAAAATACAATGATTAGGCGGACCCTTAATACACGATTTTTTACAAACTATCAAAAGCGAAATCAAAATCAAAATATTATTTATTCGCTTTTGAATCTTCATGTTACTTATTGTGTTGAATTAACTGCAAAGCTACCGAGTTCGGAAAGTAGATTCTACCGAGAAGAACCGGCAAATAACTCAGTAGTTACTCTTCTAACATTTTCATTAGACAGTATGTCAGTAACGTACAATTGAATTTTTATATATCCTGTCTCGAAATCAATAAATATCAATAACAATTTTCAATTCAATTCGGTTTTTTATCTTAAATATTCCTTAATATCCCTAATATACATAATAGTCCTAACATATACAATATACTTGATATCCCTTTTTTACTATGTTTTTTTAAAATGATCTTTAAATTTGTTAATAGACCAAGTTAAAAATAAATGTGGAATTTTATTATAGAAACGTGTACGGAAGGATGTATTAACTTTGCGAAGCCGGAAACTAGGTGTTATTGGTTAACCTCCTCGTGACTATATAATGTTAATAATATCGTTGTAAACATATTATGAAGCACCCAAGTATACCCGAATAATATATAAAAAAAAAAAAATCTATGGTCGACGTTTCATAGACTATAGAAATATTTTTTGATAATAATGTATGTTTTTGATAAATTCGATAAACAAAGCCTAATATTACCGGTTTAGTGATCGATTAAATAGTTTTTAAATTTAATTAAAATACGATTACCGGAATAAATATGTATATATTTTTATAATATTACGCTCATTAACAAAATAATTATCATTTACTTGACTTGTAAGCGTAATTAATTGTAATTTGTGACGTTACATTCCGCGATATAATTACGTTTAATGTAATTGTCTCGTTCTCATTAAAATACAAGACATACGTTGAGATGATAACGATAGGAATAAAATCCTTCCATAGAGTAGAGCTAAGAACATTTATTATTTTGTAAAAGTAGATTTGACTTTTGACTATGGAAATACTAATTTATGTAATCCATTTTCATGTTTATATTTCTTTATGCAACTTACAAATACATAATAAATTGTAATTAAATATTTATCAATATGATAAAAATATATTAAAACTTTTAGGTGGCGGCAATTTTGAATCAATTAAATTTATGTTTTTATAGAGCCGTGATGGCCCAAAAGTTAGACGACGTGAACCTTGACCGATGATGAACCGATGATTTAGCACCACCGAAATACATAGTCGGCGATTAATGAAAACATCGCGAAGAAACCTGCACATGTTAATACGAATAAGAACCTACACTGTAAACGGCCTCATCTCTTGTATTCCAAAAACATTAAAAAAAGGAAGTAATAAAAATAAAAAGGCATAGTATGATCTGAGTTTGTTATTATTAGCTGTTCTTAATTAATCCTTTTTTAATATTTTTCCATAATCGATAAGCTTCAGGGGCATATATCGATGCGATATTTTTTTTTTATGGCATTAGTTGGCGGACGAGCATATGGGCCACCTGATGGTAAGTGGTCACCACCGCCCATAGACATTGGCGCTGTTAGACAAATTAACCATCTTTTGCTTCGCTAATGCGCCACCAACCTTGGAAACTAAGATGTTATGATCCTTGTGCCTGTGATTACACTGGCTCACTCACCCTTCTAACCGGAACACAACAATACAGTGTACTGTTATTTGGCGGTAGAATATCTGATGAGTGGGATACCTACCCAGACGGGCTTGCAAAAAGCCCTACCACCAAGTAAATCAGCCAACCCTGAGTCACCTAATAAATCAGTACGGACGAGACGATGCGCTGAATGGACCTGTGACATATTTTTTGTAACGACGAGCAAGGTCAACAACGTACATCTAATTGTAAAGAACTCCTATACAACATTGTAAACTTCTTGTTCCACTGGTTTAGGCTCCCGTTGTCAGTCATATTTAGTTTAACGAAAAATAATGAAATAATTATGTTTCAAAGATAAAATAACTTGATTAAATCTTATTTAAATACATATGCGAATGTTTGTGTTTGTAATATGTTTAATCAAACATCTTAAATGCCGCATGAATGTTCTATCATAAAATGTAAATATTATTTAAGAACTTTAAACACATAGGCCCGCTTGCGTTGTTTCGTCTGTCAATGACGTAATTGCTTTTAGGCTTTAATCCACAGCGTTGAAACCAATGTGCCAATCTTAAATTGCACGTTACTGGCTTAATTGTTTCGTGGAACGTGTGAATTTAGCTACGTTTAGGACTTATTTGTTTAAATATTTATTTATTTATTTTCGGGAAACAAACGTAACGTTTAAATATTACTATTATACTTTGGGTTTTTGTTGCTTCAATCAATACTTGAAGTCAAATTGAACTCAATTTAACCTGAATAACATTTAACCATCGTTTATTTATTTATTGGCAGAAAATATATAATGTAAAAGATATGTTAACAATTTTTTCAAACTCAAACTCAAACTCAAATTCCTTTATTCAATATAGAAACATAACACTTACTTATTGATAGTCAATTGAAACACTACCAGTTTGGAAAAGAAAACACCCTGACCTGAGAAGAACCGTCGAAAGAAACTCAGCGGGTCTTTTTTTGTCTATTTTATTATTTACACAATTGAATATGAATAGAAATAGCCAGGAGGCGATCGTTTCATTCCCAAAGTGTGGTATCAATCATAAATTCACTTATTGTATAATAGCCTTTCGCACACAAGCGTTCCTTAACATTTTTATTAAATTTGTCAACACAGGCATGTTGAACGCTTTCTGGGATCCAAAAATAGAATGGGAAAAAATCTAAGTTAAAGTGAGACTATAATATGTTGAAAATATATTTTGGTACAAAGCGATTATAATGTTGACTTTTCGCTAGCTTCTAAGGCCACAGATCTCGAGATTGTCAGATCAAACCCAAGTTATTAGGGTTTTTACAGTCAAGAAATTCTGCTACTAGCCCAAATTCTAGATATTGACGGAATTAAAACCGCATCTATTGTTAGAATTAATTAATACACAGTGAAAATTAAATCCAGTCCAAATCCCCAATATCGATTTATATGTGGTGTTTCTTTTAACTCTGGTGGTCGTAGCTTAACGAAGAATCCTAGTCATCGTTGTTCACGCATCGCTTGGGTGCGAAGAGCTTATGTTTGAATTCTCCATTCCAGATAAAAAATATGACGTATTCATTGTTTGTGAAGATATTTTTGTCTGCGTTCAGTCTGTCTAAAAGTCATTGTATTTTTGTTTGCAGCTGCATTACATATTATTAAATATAAAATCAAATATTTGCGTTGAGCTTTTCTTGTAGAGTATCAATAGTTATTAAAATATTTAATCGTTTACTTGTCCATGGCTTCGCTCTTGTGTGAGTGAGTGTATGTGCTCGTGTGTGCGTTAAGGGGGGTCGGGGTGGTATTATTGTTAGATATCCTATTTCATTTCTTGTACCCCTGATGTTGGTTGTATTATTAGGTGTTTGAATGTCAACGTCAAAATCAACTACTGATTCGGAAATAAATACAACGGATTTAAGAAGACTCATATCAAATTTAAGTAGTATGTGTTTCATTTCCATAACAACTACAACAATTTATTAGACTAACGTTTATCCGTAAGCTCGATTAATGTCTCAATTGCTAAGGGGTGACCTTTCTTCAAATAATCTCGTCAGTCAGTTGTGTATTTCCTTACACCACGCACCCCGATCATTGAACAGGTAAGGTTTTAATTAGATTCAATTATAGCTACATAATACGGGATTATTTACGTTTGAAAAATGAATTCACTTTACATAATATTGAAATGGTTACCGCGTCTTAGAACACGAAAATAACTAAGCCAGCGACTGAGCGCGTGCCTGTATTGGGTGAAGATTCTTCACGGAATGACCAAAACTGAGGTGAAGGGGGTGCTCCCTTCGTTTTCTTTGGACGTTAAAGGCGCTGTGATTGGCTTAAAATATTCAATAAGTAAGACAGAGATACTATGATAATGTTAATATATATAATAGTTAAGAACAAAAAAATTATTGAAATGAATGATAACTAAATGATTGTATGTCCGGTTTGTAGGTAAGTTATTTTATGTGCATCTTATTTCGACTAATATTAGGTATACATGTGAAAGTAGCTCTGTCTGTTACGCTTTCAAGGTTAAATTACTGAACCGAATTTGATGAAATTGAATATGAAGAAAGCTTGAACACCTATCACTCAATACGAGGCCAGAGCCGCGAGTGATAACTAACATAAAATATTTTGTAATTATGCTCTACGAAAAAAAAAATGTTAGTGTTGTCATGTAATAAAATAGTTATAAAAAAATCAGTATGATTGTCCGAGAAAAGTTGATCTTGTTTTGGTAGGTAGTTGCTTTGTTCATTTGTTAAAGTTTTTTTTTTTTTAATTTAAAATAACTCTGTTTTTTATCCATGAACCAATTAACCAGTTTACCTAGAGAGGGGAAAAAGTCTCCCGATGGTAAATAGCCACTGCGCATAGATATTTTCACCGTGAGAAACATTAATCATTCTTTAAATAGCCAAGTTAGGGGAGCTAAGATTTTAATTTCTTTGTACCTGTAGTTACACTGGCTCATTTCCCTTCAAACCGGAAGACGCCATTACTGAGTATTGCTGTTTGGCAGTAGAATCTGCATACCAAGTATTTGTTCATTTTGAATTTTCGGTATTAAGTTCTTGTTCAATAGAGACACACTCTTTACTTTTTGAAGAAATATAGTACTGCAATTTATTACCTTTTTATTAATGTATTTTCTTTTATGAATTATATTTTATTCATAAAAGAAAATTCACATAAACAAAAGAACAACAAGCATTTATTTCAAAACCAATAAAATGAAGAATTATTGCCAAGATTGTATGCGTTATTTCGAACGAATTTCGATATATGTATTTTGTTTATTTATATAATATATTGCCGTGCTTTTGAAAGAGACAGAGAGAGAGAATGAGAGAACAAGACGGAGATACATGCATTAATATCCTTCCTTTTTGCTACAATATAATATAACAGATATATTAATTAGTGACGCATATGTCGTAGGTACAAACGCGGTGCACAGCTTAAGGTAATTTCCGCACCGCAAAGTGGTTGCGGTGCTGTTACGCGTTGCAATCAGCTGGAACAAATGAGATATTCCGTTAGACCTCGAAGGTAAATCTGATTTAATGCAGATCTATTTGGGTTAAATTTTATAGATATCATTCCATGGATCGCTCAAATCAATAGCGACTGATTACTTTTGTTATAAAATCGGACAATTAAATTTAAGTTTTGGTAAAATCGAAGAAATTTGAACGGCAAAGCGAATCAAAAGCAATTACTGTATACAATTATTGTATAATTTACAATACTAACATTGAAGAAATTTCTATCTATATATAAGTACAATCATATACGTTTTCATGTTACAACAGACTGACTGAAACATTCCGATTTTTTTGAATAAAAAATATCTTTAAAATTTTACAAAAACACTATTTAAAATAAACAAATTTAAAACGTTGCATAAACCGATATAATTGTACTTGTCGACTCGTATCGCGAATTCAATCTAATCAAATGTAGCATTTTTCTCTCGTAAGTCAGATGCGTGTCTTATCTACGATCCTCGGGGAGACCGAAATTGCTTATTAATCGAACAATGGCAGATGGCGATTACGAGGACCCTCGACCGATAATGGATGTTGAATTTATTTACTAGCTTATAAATTATTAACTGGCGCTTCGATATTTGCATGCGACGTTTATTGGGCTTATGAATATTGCTTCGTGTGTGAAGTATCATATATCGAAAATTTACGTCGTGCTTTCGTAATTGTCTTTAAGATTTATTTGATTTTATGAATATTTATAATTGGTAATCATAAGTGCCCCGCGATTTAACTTGTATTAAATTTGATTAAGACAAGTATTTTCTATATCCGTTATATCTTTTATCGCAGATAATCTTGTTAACGTGTGGTGACGCAAACAAAGTTTTCTTTCATTCTTTCCATGATGAATTAAACTCTTCGTAGCTTTACGTTTAATTTAGTACTGTAAAGCGATTCATATTTATTGTAAGAGTTTTCTCGAATAAACGAAATATTTTGATTACGATTTTAATTTAAGTTTAAGTATAATTAAATTATGACTTACTTTACCTGAGATTACTGTTTTTAATCAAACAAACAAATTGACACAATTTGGGGCGCTAGAATAATATATTTTAATCACTCTACTGTTCGTATGACGTTATCTCGATATGAAATCTCCAAGATTTCTCTATTTATATTTATCCAGTCAATTTATATTGCATACAATTAATATCGTAAAGGAGTCCACGATATGATAACGACGTATGACGACAGTGACGTAGCTCAAAGCACACTGGCGACAGTTCGATTCGATTATTTATTGACGTCATTCTCATGTAAGTAGATACGGTATAATGTGAATAAAATTAAAGCCATATGTATGGTAATTACAAAATTAAATCAACTGGTAAATGATTTTTGTTACTATTGCTTAAAAGATTTATGTATTGAAAATCCAAATTACTAAAACGTAGTGAGTACTTGTATATTTTGTAATTGAGAGTGATTATCAGAATAAAAGCTTTATTAGTCCTAAACATACTGGCGGTCTTTGAGGTCACTATTAATGTGTTGATGAATAGTGAAAAGGGTTTGAAAAGAACTGATAATTTAATTAAATTAAATATTGACGGTGTTGGAGCGCTGACGAAAACCGTAAGTTATATATACCTCAAGTGTTTCTTTCATTGTAAAAATTAGCTTAATACAATCTTCTTAGTTCAAATGCAATCAATACAGTAAGTTATTTTTTTTAATTATTGATAAATTTGTTTCTGTTTCTTAGTCAAAGTGTGGAGCAACTATAAAATAAGATGTGGAAATAAAATTGTCAAAATGAATAGACCTTTTAATGATACTGCTGGTAACAGCTTTTTAACTATTCCTGACTGATTTGGATTAGCGATTATTTATTTATTAGTAGCTTGGTAGTGATTTAATTATTTTCGTTTATTAAAAGTTATGAAAAAATAAAAGTATTCTTATTATAATATTTGTTTGAACTAATATTTATTTTAATGAATTGTGTGTTAAATATTTCATTGTGATTTAAGTATTTCGTCTAAATATAAACAATTCTATCAAACGTTCCTTTGCCTCCGCAGTCTTTCGTGCTAAGGTCACTGCATCCAGATCGCTATGATACTTTCTTAAACATTATTTCGAGCACTTTAGATCTCACAATTATTGTATTTTCATGAATCATTGAATTTTATCTTAATATTCTGCTTATTTAAGAATTTAGACTGTTTGTGAATGATAAAAGATATGCCGTCGCTTGTATTATTTGCAGATATTTTTCAGGAAAAATTCTCATAAAAAGTTTTGTATGGTATAGCTCACTTGGAAGAGAGTACGGTGACAAGAAATACTATATTCAAGTAACCACTTGATAGGGGCTGATAATCTATATTTTGTAAGCAACTGTTCGATTCGTCATGTTACATGATTCAATTAAATGTAAAAAAAAAATCAGTCGTTGTTCTACAGCCAAAAAAATAATATTTTGTGTTTCTGTGTTACGGTGTGAATGATGAGAAAGTCAGTGTATTTAAAGCTACAAGCTATACAACTTCGATCCCATATTATGAATATTTAATTGCTTAATTATGAATAATTATAAGCAATTAAATGTTTAATTAATAATGAATGGTTTATAATTTTTACATAGTCAGTGTCTATAAGTAAAAGTCACAATTTACTAGGTAAATAACCCATTTAGGTGGATGGCCCAGTTGTCTACCTGCTTTTTTTAAATTAGAATATAGAAACTATAATAATTCTCCTGCGTGTTTAAATGCTCATCAAGATTTTATGAGCCCAGTGATCATGGTATTTCTGATGAAGATTTATCAGGAAGTCATCTAGATATTATACAATAAAATTAGACCTACATTATACTTGTCTGTTGCACTAGGCTATTGAACATATTCCGAAATTATTGTCGTTATTAGTTCAGAGCTCATAGCATCCATGAAGCCGCGTTAGCAATTAGAATATAAATCTTCTTGATAAAATTGAAATTTTTGTTATCACAAAACTAAATTAATTTAATAAATATATATAAATACAGAGAAACTGGTTGTGTTGCCGTTTGAATTGTGAGTTAGCTAGTGTAACTACAAGCACGTGGGACGTCACATCGCAAGGAGAAATCATTAATGTTTTTTAAAGTATATATTTCTAAACGCAGTGGTGATCTTACCACCAGATGGTCCATTTACCAGACCTATAAATACTTATAAAATAACAAAAAATAAAAATGATCCAACATATTTTACATTAGGGTTTAATATTTAGAAGGAAATTTATAAATCATACAAATAGGCCCAATATTTACCAAATTGAATACAAAGTCTATTTCAAGTAAATTTACTACAACGATTTATTATCTACCCTTATACGGCGAATACAAAACACGAAACGATAAACTAATTTGTGATGTCTACGATGTTACCAAGTTATCGTCAGCGTTCGTTTTTTGTGAGGAAACGTTTTATCGGATTTGGGTACTGGGATTGGAAGGATTTAGCGACTTTGCGTGATTATTCGATATTTGTATTCGAATTTATTTATGGAGTATTGTATGGAGTTATTGAAATGAATCTTAATCGTCAAACACCGACTGCTTGTCGAAGATTCATTATTTATTGATAATATTTTGATATATGTATAAATTATTTCGATGCCCGGAATTTATTAATCACTGCCGGTATGGTTTAGAGCAAGAGCTTCTTGGTAAGTTAAACGCACGTATTATTTTATGTATCACTAATTATTATCAATACGTTTTATTGGTTATTTCCACTTTACATTGTTGAATTTTACGCACAAGATACCGTATTTACTTATATATAAAATTACGTCAGTTGAGTTATCGTATCGAGCTCCTGCTAGACGCATGAGTGTGCTTCGTACTATCTTCAGTATGAATATTACGGTCTTAAGTTTTCGTATCGTGTATTAAATACCTATACCACACGAATGCTATATTTTTTTTCCTCATGGGGTAAATATCAGTCATATGGTCGGCGCATAAAATCAAATTCTTGCCTTGTAGATATGATAAATTCAGTTGGGTTTAACACAAATCATCATGTTTTGATTTGCGAGTTGTATGAAATCATTAACAAACCGCATCGCGGTTTTGTCCGCTTAAAAATTATAATGAAATGAATTTACATGAATTCCTGTTCGGCGGCAAAATATCATAAAGAGAATAATACAAGAGTAAACATTAAATCACAATATTTACATACAACTTCCTTTGTTACTTGTAAATAGTTGTAAATCTAGTAGTCTATGATACGCAACTTAGTTTCTTGCCGGCGTTATAATTAAATTGATCGTAATATGACATGGACACGTGCTACTTGAAGAGTAAATTTAATTTTACATATACATAAATGGTCATCTGCGGTCTTGACTGCTTCGTTGGTCTTCTGGCTAGATATGTCGTCGAAGATCCGGGGGTTATAGGTTCAGTTCCGAGATCCGTTATAGAGTTATTGAGATTTATATTAAAAAATACTTCGTAGCCGCCCGGAATCTGTAAATAGGTGTGTACCTGTACCTGGAAAAACTCTTGCTGCTGTTTGTACTGCGCCTGTCTCTTGAAAGCTAAGCAAATGTTTACGGTCCACTGTGAAAAAAAGTTCACGATAAAAAGAACAACTTTTTGATCGAATTGGTCATGTAATTAATGGCTAAGGCTACATCCACATGTAAAAGGCTGAAATGTCTTTATATTGCAGTAATTATACCGTATCAGATACAACATTTTATTTAGAATACTGAATAAAGACTGGCAGGCGATCTCTACAATTACCAAAAAGAACTGTACAAAGTTTCAATCGATTATACATATCTTACGTGTGTGTGTTTGTATCTTTACGTTTGTCATGTATAATAATTTTTGTTTGTGTGCTAAATTAATGAAACTTTAAAGGAGTCGCAGTTGAAGACTGACGTACAGCTCGTCACGTTAAACAAACCGATTTAATAAAACAATGTGAATATGACTGGAATTTGACTTCTTAGAAAATATTCTATCTCCGTTATTTAAAAATTCACTTTTAAATAAAGTATAAATAGAACTACGTAACCATGCACGTGCGCTTTCTTATATTTACATATTCGAAAATTCATTTAAAATAATTATATTTTATTTTTACTGGACTCATTTAGAACAGCGTGAAATAGCGATTTTATTTTATGAAAATATGTGCCTTTTCTATATATCGTTTTTTTTTTAAATTCTGATCCTTTATCTCAAAACAAATACGCCGTCCTTATGGAAATACTTCGATCTCCATCTGCCATTATTTTTTTCTCAGGAATTGCGTGGAAATAATACCCAAAGTCTGCATTCACCAATGAAAAAATCAAACTTCTACGTCAATGCAATCAGAAGATACGGCCGTTTATAGCGCATATTTAATAAGGTATAAAAACCTATAGGGTACTTCCTGTTGACTTACAGTCATGACATTTGGTAAAAAGCAATGTCATATAGTACCCAAATGTAAAGGGGAAAATCCGATAGCCGTTTTGAAGACCATTTAAAAAAAGAACCCCAATTCACACTTGGGCGTCTTTTAAATTTCAAGGCAGTGTTGTCATGTACTAAAAAAAAAAATGAAAATTGTAATAACGATTGTTAAGAAATAAAATACATTTAACGTAAGTAATATTTAATATGTGATATATGTAATGTAAAAATAAAAATGATTGTAAATCGTATAACGCTATTCTCAATTTTAATATATCTTCTTTATTGTGAAATGGATTTAACTCAAAAATAGTACGTAATATAAAAGTCGTAAGAGACAGGACACTTCTACGAAAGGATGAAAACGTTGGACGTTTATTAAACACTTCTAGTTCAAAGACGAACATCTTACACCTAAAATGTTGTAATGGAATGTTTAGGATAAGCACGTTGTTAGTCTTAAATTAAAAATACTATCTATGTCCTTGACTTCATATTATTAAATTTATATTTTAAGACAAATATAAAGAAAGCTCGTATAACGCTTAATTGTAGATTCGAGGCCTAGTGCCTATTTTTTATATATATTATAAAAATATCTCAATTACCTGAACAAATAACAATTGTAGCACGTAAAGTTTTAATAGTTTATTTTGGTGCAGTTCATTAGAAGATCCGAAAACAAAAAAAATTGTAGTTTCTAGTTTCCTAGTCAGAAATGGTTAGTTAATAAATACATCTCTACCCTCATTTATTTTTTTCTGAGATATAAAAATAAAGTAATACTAAGTTTTAATAAAAAAACAGTGTCATGAAAATGTTCCATCCCTGGGCAAGCCTTCTCCTCTTCAAGCATGAGTCGAGTTGTGTAGAGCTTATTTCGCTACGCTGCTCCTACGCGGGTTAAAATGATAACTAAAACATGATATTTAAAGCATATTCTGTATTTTATAAATACAATATAATGTTAAACGGGCAATTTGATGGTAAGTGGATACCATCGCCTATATTGGCATTCTCAGAAATATAAACCATCTCTTACATCATCAATGCGCCACCAGCCTCAGGAACTAAGATAAGATGTTACTTGTGCCTATAGTAACATTGGCTCACTCGTCATTCAACCTGGTACACAAAAATACTATGTATTTTTGGTTAGCGGTATAACATGTGATGAGTGGACGCTACCTACTCAGATGGGTTTGATACAGACCTGCCACCAAGTCAAATTAACTAACTATTCAAAGTCCTTAAGTGACTGTATAAATCATGACCGCGTGGAATGGTGGGAAGAATGCTTGCAGCATTTCCCCGTTGAATTGCAAATGCGATCCTCTGGACAAAAAATTAACCAACCCTACTGTCACCAGTTGAGGCAATAAGACGAGTTGTACTCCTAGGTTCAAGTATTTCAAAAAAAAATGAGACAAAAACTAAATTTGAAATAAGATACGAATATTTTGATCCTATGCTAGCTTCAAATATTCAAATATTTTATAATTTGTCATTATTAAATATTTTTCTATTATCATTAAAAATATATATCTAACTTCATGGTACGTTTTGAACAGACTTGTGATATTATTATTATTTCGAACAAAAAACATCATAGTACCTGCTTAACGACAAACCTTACAAAAGATTCGAAGCTTGATCACTGCGTTTGACATTTAATTCTATCCCAACTGCAGTTAATGAGTTATTGAAAAAATATAATATGTAATGGAAAAGTGTTAATCACCTTACATTAGTAGTTATACTAGCTGTTGTTAATACTGAGAATTTGTATACTTATTGGTAATATTCTTTATAAAATAAAAACAAGTACGGCTAGTAATATAAGCCAGCCCCAATCGGCTGCAAGGTATTTTTTGTAGCTTGCATCAATGTAGAGATTTATAAAAACATTACATTCAATATATTTTTTATCTAAATGAATCACAATGTATTTTTATAATCTTTATTGTGTGATGATATTAAAATTTATTGTTTAAATCTTATTTATTATCAAGCAAAATTAGGTTCAGTGTTGGGTTACCAGTTGTAATAATTAATTGGTCCGTATTTATAAGTTCATAGTTACTTAATTTCCAATGTATTAAATTACAATAAAAAATTAATATTTTCTTTTTCAAATGAAACTTTGTTGATCATGCCAAATCTTGGTTAACTTTCATAGTAACATTATTTTAGAACATTTCTTTCCAATTCTATACAATATATTCTTTTAAAATGAAATTTGATGTAAAAATCATTCGCTTCTATTATTATCTACGTATATATATTTGACACTTGTGTTATATGTAATGAAAAAAACAAATAAAAACCAGTGAGAATCATTCACCTGTGACACGGTGGTTAGAACACGTATATATTAACTGATGATTGCGGCTATAAACCGAGATAGACATCACTGAATTTTTAAGTGTTTCAATTTGTTTATAATTCATCTCATAGTCGTTGTGATGGATAACATAAGGAAGCCTGCATCTGTCGAATTAAAATCTACCTCACATGTACCCTCGAAATCGCATCGTGTAGGGTAGTGAAATAATCTTTTAACCATTTATAAACGGGGATCCGACCGTAGCTCAGCAGTGGGATATTTAGAGGCTGTTATTTGTTTTTACTCTGCAACATATATAATTATATAATGGCCCAGATGGCCCATTGGTTAGAACGCGTGTTAGAACCGATGATTTCGGATTCAAACCCAGGCAGGCTACTACTGAATTTTCATGTGCTTAATTTGTGTTTATAATTCATCTCGTGCTCGGCGGTGAAGGAAAACATCGTGAAGAAACCTACATGAGTCTTTAAACCATGAAAGAGACAGGAGGCCTTAGCTCAGTAGTGGGAAATTTACGGGCTGCTAATGTATAAATGTAAACATATATAAATTGTTTGAGTGGAAAGTTGTTCGTGTAAGTAAAACATATTTGTGCAAGTGTTGACCAAACCTGCAATCGAGATTATTAGCAAGCAGCTGCTCCATACAGTCGTGAAATGGTCCAAAGTTGTCAAGACATTGTGCCGCTGTAAACACAAAGTATGAATTAGCCTTATATAAGTTATCTTTAGCATTATTACATTTATTGCATACAATTATGATAACGATACGATACAAGCAGTTATATGCAAATGTTATTTTTTCTAATATTATTGTATAAATATTGAGTTTTTCTTCTTAGTAATTAAATAATATTAAATCTATTTTTTTTTTCTAGCAGAATATATAAGTTTTTAGTTTTGATTTTGAATTTGGAAATTATTAATTTCAAAAAATCTATTTCGTTTACAGGTTTTTTTTTCAAAGAGAATAACTAATATTTTTTGTTAATAAATATTTATTTACATAAGCAATATTAACGTTGAGGTCTTAACTATATACTAATAAGAATTAAAAATTGATGATGTATAAATCATGACAGCGTGGAATGGTGGCCAGAACGCAAGCAGTATTTCCCCGATCGCATTTCCGATCCTCTGGGCAAAAAATGAACACCTATTATTAGCGGAGGCTATTAGGCGAGTTGTTATACTTTTAATGAAGGTTTTAGTAAATTTTTTATGGTAAGTTACCCTTAGTTGAAAACAAAGAAACAGTTTTCTTTTTACTTGAAAAGCTAGGCAGTCTGAAAATAGGCTACCTGATGGTAAGTGATCACCACCGCTTATCGACTTTGTCACTATAAGAAATATTAATAAACACTTACATTGTCAATGCACTACCAACCTTGAGAACTAAGATGTTATGTCCCTTGTGCCTGCAGTTACACTGGCTCACTCGCCCTTCAAACCGGAACACAACAATGGGTACTGCTGTTTGGCGGTAGAATATCTGGGTAGTACCTATCCAGACGGGCTAGCGCCAAGTACAAGTATATGCTGGTAGCTCCACTGACTCACTCACCGAAACCGTAACAAAACAATTCTAAATATTACTTAATATTATTATTTATAGTATATTATCTTTACTCGTATTACTTAAGCGTAAGAATATGAGATGACTTCTGGGTGAGATCACTCACTCATCAACACTAAGATCATGAACTATCAAGTAATTTTTTATTCATTTACCCGGTAATAAAAATATATACATTTCATTGATATTGAAATAAAATATTTGTTACATGAATTGGTGGAACAATTAATATTTATCTCGAAATCTGTTTTTGTTGGACGAACGATCTTATCACGTCCCTAGCGGTGGTATCCATTATTCCTGGTAATTGAACCCTAGTTCATAATAAATCACGAACCTAAATTATAACAACTTTAATCATCGCAAAATACAACTATATATAATAGTAATTATATTTACTTTTAACAAAAACTTGGTTTTACTGGGTAGGTACCAACCACTCATTAGATATTCTATCGCAAAACAGCAATATCCACTGTTATGTTCCGATTTGAAGGGAGAATGAGGCAGAATTACCTTAGGTACAAGGGACATAACATCTTAGTTTCCAAGGTCAGTGGCACATTGGCTATGTTTCTTACAGATCCATTGTCTATGGGTGGTGATGACCACTTAACATCAGGTATCCCATTCTCTCGTCCGCCTACCTATATTATAAAAAAGCTAACCTAAAATTTTACACATGTTAGTAATACGTCAACTTTGCAAATAAATTTGGAAATCAAATTTTATAAATCAAAACACGTTTTAATACAAAAAATGAAAGATTTTTTACAACAAATTTCCATTCAATGGCTAGTTAGCGTTAGTGTGGAACGATCATTACAAAATATTGAAGCAATAAAACATACCAGATGTCAAGATTACTCCGAAAAAAAAGGGAAAGATTTTTTCCATTTTCACGTACATTTACGTGTCCTTGGGAACTTTTCTTTGAAATGGGTTAAGCATTACTTAGCTTGAAGTCACCTCCTAGTTCTTGCTAACGGCGTTTTTGTCACTGTTACCTTTTATTTCGAACATTAAACATTTCATTCCTTAAATTTAACTTAAATACAAGGCAAATTAAACTTTTTGCTAAACAAAGAAATTAATTCGTAAGAAGTTTACTTACGAAATGAATTAACGCGTACATCCGGTTTCTTAAACTCTCATAAAAGTTAGTTTAATTGATTTCGTTTTAATGTCAATGATTATTGGTTGCCCCTTCGTCACCAGCTGACATCCACCAATAACTATTGAGACAAAAGGCAAATCAATTAAACTAACATTAATTAGAAAACAAATGTATTAAAGTTTAATTTTATTTCATAATATAAGAATTATTTCTAATGAAATATATTAAAATATTTATAAATTTAAAACTCATAAGGTACGCGTTTCATAAAACTATAGACTGCTATAATTTCAAAAATGAAACGATAAACAAAACTATCAGTTAAATTAAAAATAGTACAATCCTAAGTAGTAAAAGTCTATTTTATCTCTAAATTTAAATGCAACTTACCTTTCCTCTTAAAAGAACATTCTCCGAAGGGTGTCTGTGTGTGTTCGCTAAAAACAATAAAACAGAAATCGCACTTTTGTGCAATAAAGTATAAATTTAAGTATTAAATTAATAAAAAAAAAGGAAAAATAAACCCAACATAATTTTGACAAGTGAACGTCAAAAGTATCTCTGATTCTAAGTCATTTTATTGTGGTTATATTTCCGTATCACACTATTTGCACAAATCACATGGTGTTTGTCTCATAACTAGATCTCCTGTAATGCTTGTTTAAACATTTTAAAAACGTTACTTAATATGATCACACGCTACCCTATTGTTTATTTTGTAAATAATTTTATAATATTTATAAAATAAATAATTTTATACGATAGAATTTTTTATGAAATGATGATACGTTCTGATCGATTTCTGCCGCGGCGGTCAATATCAAAGGAGACCAGCCCACTACGTATTTTAGTGCACATAGGTGTACTCTTTATTTCCTCACTCTCGTAATATGATGGACAGGACCAAAAAGAGTTTAGGTTCAGGATCAACAGCTTACGTGTTCCTTAATTTTTCTTTTCGAGGCACAGAATATAAAAATAAATTCAGCCGAATATAGTGTAAATTAGATTACGATTTAATATAGTAATAACTACACTTAAGATCTTAATCGAACAACAATAAAAGCAACTAAGAACAAAATGAGAATACGATTTCATTTCGTATAAGAAGATTCAAATATATGGAGAGTTTATATAAACAATCTGTTGGACAGTCCGCAGTACTATTTAATATTTTTAGTTGAGACGGCTCAGTGCTATCCGAGTGAACACAACTGACTTTCATGTGCTTGATTTGTATTCATTTTTCATATTGTGCATATTGAGAAAAAAAGTTATCGTAATGTAGCATGCTTAGGCTGAAAGGTCACCTGTGACTCCACCAACCTTCTATAGAGCAGCGTGGTAGAATAAGTTCCATAAATATGATAGTCTAATTTTGAATTTAAATTATTAATTGAAAACCTCTTTTTGCCCTCCTGTATTACGATGAAATTATGGAAAAATAAATTATTTAGGTTGAAAGCATTCAAAAGGGAATTATTTCAGTAATACTTTAAAAAGGTTACTTTCAGGACAAACTAATTTGGTTAGGATATTTTTAGCAACCGCTATTACAATCTACAATATCATTATTTCAAACCCAATCTTATTTTAAATTTAATAAATTTCAAGCTATTTTTTTTTTGACAATCGACTTACGGCAATTTAATACGTGTATCCCACATTTTTTATAATTATTGTAGTCGAGTAGTGTGTACACTGCTTTTCATGGGTACGCCGTTATTGTGCCGTTATAAAGTGGTAACTTTTCTAGGGTAGTAAATCGAGTCAATGGAGTAATTACCTACAATCGAAAAGTAATTTTGTTGTTTAATTAGCTATAATGATTTTAAAATCATTTCATGATGTTCAATTACGGCTGGGGCGACTTCATCATAGGTATAAAAAAGAAGACACGTTCGGTTTTCATATTAAATTGACAATGGTCGAGCATGGGATCTGGACTTCATATTATTGTACCTGTATTTACCAAGGCTCACTCACCTTTCGAACTGAAACGGCAATAGGAAGTACCTATTGCTGTTTACCTGGAAAATATATGTAACACGACAAACTTCAAACCACTTGAAGTATATTCGGATTTTAATCATCAATTTTGCGTACAGAGTATAGGAGGTTTATTTCTGATAATTTTAAGAAGGATGTCAGGGCTACATAATCTATCTCTACGTACCGTCCCATATGACTATTAGACGAAGCTGGCAAGTTTTTTGAGCTAATTCTCGCTTCTCGTCTGTATAGACATCTGTCGTGTGTCGGATCGTCTTGGCTGAATACTAGTTTGGCTTCCAACAGAACAGTTCAGCTATTGACGTTATCTTGCGCGTCCGGTTCTTATCGAAGGATGCGGTTGGCGTGGTGTTGGCGAGTCTTGATACCATCGGTGGTGGCCATTTTTGGGGCCTCTGCAGTGAAACTTCGCATATGACGTAGTCTTGTGAATTAATCCGCCTGAAGGTGTCAGCGTCGTTGTTTATGTGGTGCTGTGGAGAGTTTCGAAACAGCCAAAGAGCTTGCCGAGCGTGGAGTGAACATCGTCGTGGGTAAGGTTGGACGAGACTTCTTCTTGCGGACAATCGTATCGCCGGCGCATCATGGTCTAGAAGAAGACAGCGGAGTGGAAACTGAAAAAGCCCGATTTCACTTGGCGGAGACGACGACGGTATAGATACGGCCCTCTCATCGCCCTGATTTTAGGGGCTTAAAACATAGAACATATCCCTGAGGCCGTGGATGCGTGAGGTGGGCACCTCACATTACCTATTACAGACGGCGTTGAGAAGGACAGCAACCGGGATGGCCTCGTACGCACCAGTCAGGATTACGTAAGGGCGAGATTCATTTTGTCACCAAAGGCTCTACCAAGCCACGAGTGGAACACTGCGCGTGTTTGCATAGAAATAAAAATAAGTTGTGTAAAGAAAAATAATTAATAAATAAGGTATTCGTGAAATACAAGATTTTACAGATAATAACAGCTTGGTTTTAGTATTCGTTAATGTCCATACAGGATATAAGAATTCTATTAATGATAGTTTCTTACGCTAAGTCTTGTCAGGCCATGTAAAGGCCAGTCCGTGTAACTTACTTAACTTTAACTATTAATATTAGTGAAATGCTCCTATATAATTATGAATCCTATATAATTATGTATGTAAATTACTCATGACTCATCACGATATCTCCGAAGCTTAAATTGACTTAAAAAGCATAGTTACACCTTTTGCAACGTAGACGTGTAATTAAGAAAGAATTTTTCGGAAAATTCAACTTCAAGGCAGCGTAATTCTATGAATTTAACCCGTATGTAGCTAGGGTGGGCAGCTATTATTGAACAAAGGAATGTGGCTTTGAACGAACAGGTAACAAGCCTACGAAAATATATAAATGTTAATAAAAATATATCGTAGTTCATGACATATTTATTGACTTATGATAAAATATTGATAAGTAAATGGCTCTGAACTTTATGTTAATAAAGTCTTTGTACGACAGAATGATGATAATTTCAAGGAACATCTAAATATTAAGCAGGGATGCCGAATATTATTCTGAATATTTATTTCGCCATTTATGGGTAACGATATATTATCCTTTTAGAAATATTTATTTTGGAATATAACCAGGAGGAAAATAAACGTAATTTGTAAGCTTATTTTTCATTCAGTAGGTGAAACAAGTTAAGTTTGAGTTAATCTGTAATAGATCAGAGTTTATGTTTAGGAGATATTTTAAGAATAGCCTAGTCCGATCGAAGAAGGAGTAAACACAAAAAAAGGGTAGATTAATTTATTACATGTGATTTCTTAATCACTTGATATCATTATTCATAAAATAAAACTAATTCACTTTACACATGTCCACTTTAATCTTCCATTCAAACGCTACCAAAAAACGCAATTTTTCATAAATTAGATATTGACAAAAGATATCATTTCATTTTAATGTCTAAATTATTTATGTATTTTCACATCTCCTATGATTGGCATAAGATCATAATATAGAGAGTGGACCAATAGCGCGATACTGTGCTTTGGCTACCAAAGATTTGTAGGTACTTCTAATAATATTAGTTTCGATGTTGATATCTCCGTTCGTTCTATTGAATCTTTAAAATATAGAGGCAGATCGCATTTTTCGTATGGGATATCCTATTTTTTAAATAACCTTAAATTTTTTATTTATTACAAAATTGTAAATTATTGCCTCGTTGGTCTAGTGCCTAGATATACGTCCGCTGATCTCGTGGACCTGGCTTTAAAATGGCAGGTCAGGCCGATAAAGTTGAGTTTTTCTATCGAGAAATACTCTGGAGCCCGGAGTCTAGAAGTCGTAGAGTATACATTCCCATGCCTTAGAAAACACGTCTGCGAGTTAACTCTTTCTGGTCGTGTCGGATATGCTGTCCCACCAGATGACAAAGTGAGGGGGGAAAAGGGAGTGCACCTGTGTGCGCACACACTTGTGCATTGTAATATGCGATTTTTATTTGTGTGGTATATACATGACATTTTCATTGATTTTAAATTTATTTTGATGACTTTCAGGTATCCTATTACCTCAAGCTGTCCTGTGGTACTCCTGATCACAATTTCTAATGCTAAGATATAACATCTTGTGTGCCTTCAATTACACTGGCCCACTCCCGTCTTACCGGGTCAAAAAGTTCTAATTGTGACTGGATACCCCAAAGCGGACGTTTACATAAAACGGAATGTTGATCATTATAATTATAAAATAGTAGCTAAATAAATATGCTACATATTATTTTTAAATATATAAAATAGTACAAAAATATAATAAAATTGTATCAGTATCTATAAATCGATAAATAATTGTTTAGAGAAGACGATTTTTGATGTAAAACTCAAAAGAGTTCTCATGAATATTACCGTACACAATCTTTGGAATATCTGTAGTATTAATTACACAGCCGGCCTATTAAAGATTTATAAATATTTAAGAGGCGCCAAACGCATTAATACTTGAGAAGTTCGATCTTCCAGCCTACGACACGAGATGAGTTTCTCGGAGAGGTTATTGGTTTAACTATTCCATAGTAAAAGAAATGACGAATCTATGATTTTTAATAGTACTATAAATACAAGAGAGTTTATTTTTTATGAGAGTTTATACGCGAATCGATAGTCCAATTTCATCGATAATATATTTTTTCGTTTTGCTTAGGCTCTATGAATCGAAACGATATGAAATCTTGCGAATTTTACGCATTTTAAAGAAAGCCTTTGAGTTTGAAATAATCATCATATGTATGAAATAGGCACGATAGTTTCCAAGCCTATGACGCGCCGTTAAGAATATTATAGTTTACTTTGTCTTGTCTTGATGTCTTTCTATTAATTCCCATAACTCGAAGGAAAATCGATACACGACTGTACATGCTTTCCGACTCACGGGAATTTAGACATTGCCTACGACGTGAAACTTAAAACTCATCAACAACTGAGGATTCCTTAAAAACCAGGCATCCAAACATAACGCGGTTCGAATTCGGATAGTAAAAATATATTCTCAATGATAATTTACAGGCAAGATATCGTTACAGTTTTATTATATCCGACATGACCTCATGAAAATAAAAATAACAAATACCATAACAGAACCTACAATATTTATAAGAAGCATTAATCCTAAAATTCGTTACGGACAGAGAAAATTCTAAAACAGCTTTTATTAATGTCTTGTCTATTTTTATTTTAACTCTGTGCTTGGCAGCCCTTGGTGCGTGGAGTTTGTACGCGCGATTAACTTTTTTATTATTACCCAATGGTCAGAAATAAATCTACAACACAGGCTACTAGGTACATTATTCTCTTAGTAAAATTAAAACATGTAAATTAATTGCAATTTAAATTTATAGATTTTATACCAGTTTTATTGAATAATTTCATTCTATACAATAATCGTCTTCTTTAATACTTTAAATAGATTATATAATTCATTCGATGTTTTTTTTATGTAATATTAGTCATCTAATACATTTACAAGTCAAAATAATTTCAACATTGACGATATATTCAAGATAAGTATTTAGACATTTATTACTGAATAAAATTTATAGTTATAAATAATACTACAATTAATTAACCATAAGTAATTATTCTATATTTAAAAAAAAGAATGTTTTGAACGTTTTCCGACGTAAATATTATGTTGCTCGCGAGTTCTGTTTACGTAATGAGCTATCATATTTAATGATCTGTGTAATTAATTTCTATCAGTAAAAAACACTTTTACAATATATTTTTAATACTAATAAAACATCAATATTCTCCTGGCAGCATTAATACTTGAGATCTTAAATGTTAATATTTTAAAAATTCAAATATTCCCAAGTTGAATTTACTAGTATCTTGTGTACTTATCGCGGGACCTTCTTTCTAATTACAGCCGGCTCTGTGTCGTTCAGACGGCTGTAATTACAGCGCTACCTACAAAATTTTACTACGATATTTTTAGATCTTTAGGAATTCAGGTTCTTCAAATTTTTAATATGATTAATCACTTTGAAAGAATATTTAATAACTAATAGGTAATTAAAATAACGTATAATACTCTATCGATCTTAATTTTAAAAAAGAACTATATTTGTTTTAGACCAAAATCTTTTTTTATTCTTATGATATAGGTAGGCAAACGGACAAAGACGACCACGACCTTATGGTAAGTGGTGCCACCGCCCATGTTGATGCTGTAAGAAATATTAACATACCTTACTTCGCCAATACGTCACCAACCTCGTGAACCAAGATATTATGTACATATAATATTTTTCCGATCACACAAACAGACAATTTATTGAAAAGAAGAATTAAAACTTATTATTGATATTTACAAAAATTTAATAAATAAGTATATTAATAAATAACGAGCTTTTGATGATGTACTTAATAAGCGATAACTTATGTTTAGAATATCTGCTAAGTTAGTAGGATTAAGTTCGTCACACATTGCTAATGCTCTAACATAACTGTATATGTGGGGCGCAAGTTGTAAGTGCCCCTTGTATCTTCATACTATCTCACGCTTTCGATTTCGACTGCCCCGTCGGTCTAATAGCAAGATTACAAGGCCGCAGCTTCTGAGGCGCTAAGTTCAAAACTCGTTGGGGCTGTCCTAACAGTGATAAATTTTTAGGCAATTTCAGTGTTATTATATTTTCGTTTTACGTTTCCTTTATTCATATCTTAGAGAAAAATAATAAATTACATTAATTTTTTTATTAACACAAGACGTCAACTTAATTTTTAAAGCTATCACCAATGATATAAAATAACCATCTTTTTATTTTTTTTTATGTATAATTAAAATACATTTGATAAGAAAAGAAAATAATTTTCGTTTCTTTTTCATTTTCGTTCACAACTAGACTACTGTTTTTGTCACTTCCCTAACAAAGCATTGCATATTTTTTCAGTAAAAGGAGCAAACACTAAACTGAACGAAACAGTTAGGTCGTTTGTGTTTTTGTAAAAAAAAAAATATATGACGCTATTTTGACGTTCAATTATAATGTAAAAAACACTGACATATTAAACGTACAGACTCATTTCAATTAAAACTTTTTACAACATTCATATTTGGATTGGGCATCGGGTGAAACAAATGAAAATGCAAATATAAAAATAAGAAAAATTTTTTTACTCAAACTCGCAACGGGGTTTGGCGAGTTTGAGTAAAAAAAAAGCGAAACAAAATTATTTTTTATTGGGTTTAAAAGGTTTTAATTTTTTTTTTATGTAAAGAAATATGAACAACAATAATACAAAATTATAAAGCAGGATACTTTATATATTTATTAATCCAAAAACGTAACTTAGACGTTACTAAAAAACAATCATGGTGTGGGTTTAATTAGTACATAAAAAAAAAATTTGTGTCTGTTGATAATTTATTTTTAAAAAAAGAAATCTTGAATAGTTTGTAAAAGACAATGATCCCTTTTCAATTTCTACGCAGTAATATAGTAATACTAAATACATTTTCTAGAGTTTCTTTAAATGATACAAACATCTGTCTAAGTTTTTATTTTTTTTATGGCATTGGTTGGCGGACGAGCATATGCATATATTATTTGTGTATATATGTAACTATATAAACCTTTAAAGTTTTGTAAACGTTTTAATTGTGTTTCAGATTAAATGGTATTTTTTAATGTCGACTTCAATGTAGGTTCATTGTCTATTGTTTAAATATTAAACATCCGAAGCCAGCTTAATTCTAGATAAATGTACAAATATGGTATGTCGAAAACAAGACGGCGCTTACGTCAAAGGCATTGCTTTTGATACTGTTTATCACGTATGAGTCACAAATAAATATCTTAGAGAACATTTCAGGATAAATAATACATTTTCATTGCAATTTAAAACTCTTAATCGTAGATATTAAATAAACAATTAAACATTCTTAAGTCAAATAGACTATTAGTAATTTATACGTCATGTTAAAAAAATAATTTCATGTAAAACTCTTGTCCTCTTCTTAATATAGTATGTGATTATATATTTTTAATAATAATAATTAGTATAACACGCGGTCGTGATATGTTTAATTTCATTATAATTGTTGCTTACATAAATGTACATTCAGTATTTTACTTTAAAAAAAAAACAGATTTTTATGAATTAATTCAGACAATTTATTAAGTTACCAATAATAAGTTATTTAGTCAAATATTAATAGTCTTTATAGTTATTATCAGGAATACAAATTGAAATTTAAAAAATAATAAGAGCCCAATATATTCGATTTTATTATACGTTACACGTATATTACATACAATGTAATTATTACATCCTAGTTCCCATAGCATGTGCTGTATTGAAGAAGAATAAATAAATGCTTAAATGAAGTTTATCTTTATTTGTATAAGAGACAAACTGGAATCCGAATTAGATTAATTCTCGTGACTTGGGAGACAATCTCTTTCTTGTGTAATATCTATTTATAAAGTGGCAAAGACAAAATAGGCCCGTAACTTTTCCTCCTTTATACATCAGAAGAGTTTCCTTTATTTTTTTAATTTGGTATCGATTGATTAGTTCTAACGTTATCAATAAGAAATGTTAGTTAAAGGAACTAATAGTAGAAATATATTCAACTTCGTAATTTCAAAATTAGAACATTCAAAAATGATAATTGTTCAATTACGACTGCTCGTGGAACATTAGTAGTTTAAATATAAAAAAAAAAACTTTATTGTGAATTATAATATTTAGTAATAAATAAATAAAATAAAACTTTATAACAATTAACAGCTTTCTTACGTTTCTATCACAATCATTCGTTCATCTCACACATTGTTGTTTTGATAATTTTATATCATTAAAATCATATGTAAACAGCATGATTCGAAATCGAATATAACATGCATGACTTTATACAAATATTATTAAAGTGGCACATGACTGGAGACCTGCATTAGCTGGTTTGTATAACCGATAAAAGTGATGTGAGTAATCTTACGATGACAGTAATATTTATTTACTCAAACAATATTTGCTTTGTGATAGCCAAATATGTAGAAAGCTTAACCATGCAGCACGTGTTCTCGGCCTAGTAACTGTTTGCGTGTTTTATTGCTCACCGAAAATTATGGGTAACATTAAAACTTTAAATATTTACCCAGTTATGATTTATTTATCAAAAAATAATCTATCATAGTATTATTAAAAGAACAAAAGCTATGTATTTCTCTATCTACACGGATAAATGAATTATATATGAATCGAATTAGATAAACGTATATATGTTTCGATTTGAAGCAATTTCGAGTTCTTTAGTAAATCTTAATTACATTCATTATCTTTGTAATTGTTGTTCATTTTAAAAGAGACAAAAGTCCTGTCCCATTGATCACGCTTACATCTGTAGATGCGATCTTATTGATATTTCAAGATAAACCCTCAAGTTTAAAAATAAAACATAATCAGATTTCTTTAATAAATAAAGAAACGTTACAAAAACGTATTGATAGTCAAAGTAAAAATTACAACTGACTCCGAAAAGATAACACCCGCGTTCGCAAAGCACTAGCGAGAGAAATTTAAGTTTGTAATGGAAAAAATCAGTCAAATGCATACCTGATAGTATATTGCGTACAACAGCTTAATCAACTAGAATCGCTATTATTTAAAAGAGCAACATGAACGTACTGCTGTGGGATCCATGACTTAATTTCAATTTAGCTTGTGTGTTTGGAATAAGAATATGCTTCTCGGGGACCGCAAGAAATATGGCGTTGCCTTGTTTTTGTTACGAAATAATCTTGAAACAAAAAAAGAAGTAATAATTAAAACAAAAAATGGTTGTAATAGGCTAGTGTGCATCAAATTCGTTTCAGCTTAAGCAGCCTATATCTCCCGTGAGATAGGGATAGCTGCCAGCCAACCAGCCAACCAGGCAGGACATTTTGTAGGGTCCAAGTGTATGCGCAAATACAGGTGCACTGGTTATCATAACCCGATGGGGCGGCAAATTCGTCCTGACAAGAAATATTTCAGGTGTAGCAATAAAGGCTTTATAGGCTTTCTAAAGTCCAGAAGTTTACATACAGTTCAATCTTCAAAGCTTCGGACTATTAGTGAGAATTTTTAACATCCAATAACTTTTATGAGTCCGACCTAGGATAAATATCCAGTACCTTGGAATTTGCGGCCCTATATCTAGCCACTAGACCAGTTAGATCTTCATCAGTATTATGATTTAATCATTTGATATACCGGCCTAACTTAGAGCTGTTGTGTAACTAGTAACTTACTTATTATACAAATGTCCTAACAAACAAAAAAGTAGGAAAAATTAAGTTCTAATTTATTCTTACCAAGTATGCATAAAATGCTCATAAAATAAATTTAATGACTTTTGTCAAAAAAACATATCAGGTGCTTTGGACCGTTATCGCTCCTATGGCCTCAATTATTATATCAGAAAAAAAGCTAATTGTTAGATTAATTTTCACTTTAAGTAATAAAAATTCTAGGTGATTATTTTAATTCAGTATCCGTAATATACTTATTCAAAATTTTAAGATATTTTAGATGATATAGCATACTAGTATTCGCCTTTGGTGTCACCCGCATGTGAGAGGGAGGAAGGTTTTTGGGCTCATTTTTCAGGATAAAAAGTAACCTATGTGCTATTCTAGACTTTGATCTATCTTACTTGGTAGTAGGGCTTTTGTTTAAGTGCATCTGGATAGCTACCGCTCATTCATCCGATATTCTACCACCAAACATCTATGCTTAGTATTATAGTGTTACGGTTTGTTGAGTGAATAAGCCAGTGGAACTATAGGCACGAGGGACATAACATCTTAGCCCCCACGGTAGCACACTGATCATGTACAGATTGGTTTATGTTTCTTAGAGCGCTAATAACTATGAGCAGAGATGACCACTCCTTTCAGGTGGACCAATAGCCCGGCCGTTTATATATACAAAAAAAAATAGCTCTGTGACATATTTCATTTACATTCGTTCAGTCGTTCTGGTGTGGGTGGTGAGGTGATTAAATTACCAACACCCATCCGTCTAAACTTTTGCCTTTATAATATTAGTAACATTAACTTTTTACCAGGATCTGCAATTGCGAAAACAATAAGTTTATCAAGGAGTCAAAAAAATGTTTTACTTCATGCATACACACATACTAGTTTTCTTTCCTACCTATCTTATCTAACATATCCGACATATTATTGAAAACGAATAAAAACTATCGAAAAACAAAGAAATTACCGAATATAACGAGGATGATACTTTTTTCTCGTGTAACACAACTGAACTAATTAAGTCAACATACGAATCTTTGTTTGCAAATATTAAAAACAAACTAGCGTGGAGTTTGTCACAGACGATAAAACTCTTATAAATACAACGGTAACACCTATTTGTGATTAGTGCGCCGCGCATGCGCCTGCGCCTCATTACTAATTATTTCAAAATTCCTAACTTTACAACAATATTTTATCGGACAGTGCTTGTCAAAACTGGCAAAATGGCTCCCGGTGTTATACAAAATTCCGAAACGGTTATCAACAATACCTTGGAAGTGATCGCGAATGATGAAGATCTTGTCGCTGGTTTGACGAATGAGGTCAAGACATGTCCCATCGACCATCTCGCTTTAGCCGAAGTCAATAATGGAAACGGCCAAGGGTTGGAAGAGGATGCAATCAAAGTTCAAACCTTGAAGCTTGACAAGAAACAGCCACGACAAGTTATAAGACCGAAAGTATTGAAAAATTATGAGTCTAGTGAATATTTGTACGATAGACTCTATGGTACAACATGCCCTAGAGTGGTGAGTGAAATAATCCTTATTTAAAATATTAAAATACAATGAAAGTAAAAAATGAAAATCATTTAACCTTTAAGGGTTAAACCATTAAATGACACTAAGTTATTATAAATACTCAAGACACGGTACGTCACTTTGTTTACTCAAGAACTGGTTCTTTAATATCTTTGTCAAATTTTTAGTAACTACGTTCAAGTATTTTGCTTTGTTATAGGCGATGCTTGAGAGTCAGAGATGTATTTTTTGGTATAAATTATCTCTTATAATATCCGTAGAATAATTAGTAAACCTAAAATAATAATTTCAGTAAAATTTTACACCAATAATTGCTAATCATATTAAATCAGAATATCTACATATTCTGATTTAATATTCGTAAATTCCTCATTTAAAATCTTCTATTTCATACTTTCGAAATGTCATTTCGTAGGAAAAGAAAATTAATAATGTAAGAATATTTATTTAAAAAAAACTGATCATTGACTATATTAGTAAACAGTAGCTATGAATGAATGTTATATATTAAAGCATATAAAATTCTATCGTAAACAAAACCATAATTTTCATGGTTCATAATTTCAGAAACATTACACGAACGTGACGATAAGTTTCAACAGTAATTATTTATTCAATATTTTGCTGTAATATTTAGGATGCAGACTAAACACAACTTCGTAATAAACATAAATAAATTACCAGGTGTATGGTTAGTGGAATGATGTTTGTTTCGAAGCGAATTTTCGGTTGTCAGTATTTAGATGAAACCATAAGTATATTTTAACTTGGGTACCTTAAATTAGCATATGAAGAATTATGTTCTTAATTACATTAAAATGATGGTTTGGTTCGTGGGGTTATTTCTATACGTGAGTTACCTTCGGTAACTTTCTAGTAATGCGAAAAATACGATTTAGGTATGTAGAGTTGTAATTCTTTGTTGCATTTCAAGAAGTGTTAAAGCTATCAAATCAAATCTTTTGGAAATTTATATTGCTTATTAGATTGAAGGGTTTTTGCATTTTGTAAGATTTTGGGCACATATAACTTCTACTCAGTATAGGCTCAATTGTTTTTCTTCTTTTATGACACTAATGATAAAAAAATCTAAATTAAATTTTCAATATCAATAATGAATTCAAATTCTTCAATAAGACGTCGGAATTTTTTGGAATGATTAATTTTTAATTTGACGTAAACCGTAGGTACATACAGCAATATTTTTTTACTATACCGACAATCAGCTTAAAAAATATTATGTTATAAATAAATTAAAACTTAACTTTATTCCGAAACGCGACATCTTATCTGTGTAATAAAGTAACAATTTCAATTAACAACATAAATAATGTTCAACTAAGTAGTTTGCATAATAATTATTTTGAACGAGTTATATCAAGAATCAATACGTTTATTCATACCGATCAATCGAATACTTCTCATAGAATTCTTCTAAATGTCTTGTAAAGAACATTTACCTTGCGGCTTATCCAAAAAACAATATTTAATTTTTAATGCCAGCAAGAAATGTATTACACGAACTAGTGAATGTTCCTTTGCAAGCTTCTAAGCAGCGACACAGAATGGTCCCGACTATATTGCAAATATTCGAGTTTACTTTACCAGTTATCGAGAAACGTAAATTGTAGAAAAACAATATAAATTATATTCAACTTATGAGGTAGGTAAGTTATATAATTAGGTTTATACTATTCAGATAATCTGTTTTCATTTGTACAAATATATTTTAAAACAATGGTCGTGCCTCAATATTTCTGGCGTTTTTCTTACACATTATAGCACAAAAGAGATGGCAATAAAATTAATTGTCAACGGTCAGTTTTTCGGTGATCATATATGGCAATCAGTTTTATGTTCCTTGCCAGAAATATTTATTAGTCTTTATTTTTAATAGTCTTGCCCTCCCGGCCAAATTTCAACGGCGGCTAACATCAAAGACTGACTAAGCGAAAGGATATATTACAATGCACAATTGTACTCAAATGCAGGAACACTCTCTCTCACACCCTACACCTATACGTATATATTCTCATTATAAAGTCCAATAGAACGGAAATCTGAAACTATCAGAGAGAGACTAGGCGTAGGCCTAATGACTTTATCTGCTATTTCCTAGTGCCTTGAATAATATTTACACAATTAATTCCTAACTCTAGGTTGCTGTTAGAAATAGCCTTTATTGATTTAATTAACCAAATCTGCGATGCGATGCGAACCTAAAATCTGTAGCTATATAACCTTAATTTACACACTTAACCAACTTTTGGGATGTATATCTTTGAAAAAGATGTACTCGTCTTACTTTGGTGCTAGGGGTTGGTTTAAGCCCATATGGGTAGATACGGGTAGCATCTACTCATCACATATTCTGACACCAAAAAGTGATAAGCAATATAGTAGTCGTTTGAAGGCTGAGAGAGCCAGTGTAGGTATAAGGTAAGGTATAGGGGGGTACATACTATCTTAGTTTCTAAGGTTGATGGCATATTGGAGTTCTAAGGAATGGTTCATATTTCTTACGGTGCCTATGTTTATGGACAACAGTGACCACTTAAAATTAAAATGCCTTTTTTGCCTCCTAATTGTTTAAAAAAAACACAATACCAAACTACATATATATCGTAGTGACAAAACGTCTTTACTCCAAAGAAACCGACACTTCAAAACTGATAATGATTATCTTGTAACATTGCTTTTGTTAAATGGGTATAACAATATATCTAACTGTTATAGAAATATTTTATTACCAAACACTATTGACCCCTTTATCAACATACCATATTAATAAAAATCTGTTTAAATAAATCCAAGTACTCTTTATATCTTACTTCAAGTATTCATTAAGATAGTAATGTGATAAGGAACATTGTTTCTATGTATTTAAAATAAAATAATATAAAAAAGTCTTTAATGATTATATTAATTAAAGTCGTTTCATCGAAAAAAAAAAAAAAAAACATATTCTTTCATATTATGTGAACATCGTGTTGTCGTTTATAAGTTTTGGTATTTTGTGTTTTTATATCAATATATCACAAAACTCTTAAATGTCTTTTTTTTGGATAAAGACCTCTTTTCTTAAGGGTTCCTATATATTTCTATCACCTTATTATTGTACTGTATAATTGCTTACTTTATAACAATTTTATAACTATAGAGTAAGTAACTGAGGCTTCATACTAATATTTCACTTGCGTTAAAAATTACTGGTTCGTCTTGTACCTTTCTTAAGTAGTGGCCTAAATGACTTTTACATACATAGGTCCACAGGGAAGCGCGTTGAAATCAAACTTGTTCACTCGGTGGTAAGGCTTTGCGCAAACTGATTTAGGAAGGGTGACCCTTCTGATATTCAGCAGCAACAATACTTTCTGTTGTTGTGTTCCGGCTTGGAGGATGGATAAGCCCGTGTAACTGAGTACAAGGAACATTTTAGTTCCCAAGGATATATACATATCCATAACATAAGTATTGATAGATACTATAGGTACTTATAGTATGGCGTACTGCTGCGTATGCTGGAGACTATTTCCGATCAAAGGAACGAAATTTCAATTCAACGGTAAAACTTTTGCTAATATTTCTTACCGTTTCACACGGTAATATTTTATACTGTAAATAGTAGCTATATTATATATATTGTCGTAAAGTAGTGGTTAAAGGTATATAATAATAATAATGATTATTATTATTATTAGGACAAAAATCAATCGATGGGATGTTAATCAATTGACTAACTTTAAGCGGTTAACTTAAGTGCATTCACGGTTGTGAATCGAAACTTAAAGACTGAAATTTTTGGATACATATTGCTACGATCAAATTAGGCATTTTGTAAAAATAAAATAAATATCTGTACATATGTAAAATGTGTACGCTTACATATCAAATACAATTGTTTATAAATATTTAACAATAAATAAAACATTCCAAGTGTTTTCAACAAAAACCAAAATAAATTTTATTATGTTTTCATTATATTCGCTTCAGTTTTTGGAGTAGTTGCAACAACGCGGAACGCTATTATAGGATCGCGAATATACAGTTTTTAAAAATAAAATTGGGTTGAAACTCACAGACGACACAAATTATTGAATAGTTTTTGACAAAATTCGATGTCATCTGTGCTCCTTTTATGTAAACAATTTAACTCTGATATTTTACTCGTATTACACGTTCTTGCTCCGTTCTGTATCTTTCGATATGGATGTCGAAAGCCACAAGTTTTTTCAGATATTAACTACAAATAGGCCCTGACGTAAGCGCGATAAATATTTTTTTTTATTTAATATAATATTATCCCAAGGGATCAAAGCTTTTGTCAATGGTTCTTTAAATAATAACGTTTTAAGAAACTTTTGTATTTTCGCTACCATTATTATGTATAAATATAGCACGGTGAGAATCGAGTTAGTCCTGTAGTTAGGACGCGTGCATCTTAACCGAAGATTGCGGGTTCAAATCAAGGCAAGCATCATAATAATTCTTCTCGTGCTCGGCAATATCGTGAGAAAACCTGCATGTGTCTAATTTCACTATAAACCTTCTCCTCAAAGGAAGAGAAGTCCTTTGCCAAGCAGTGGTACATCTACGGCCATCACTATTACGTGCTATTTTTGTATTAATATGTGTATTATTATTTTAAATTTGAATGTTTAAGTTTACAGCGATTTTTAAACAATGATTATTTTGACGTCCCTTTTGTTTTTTAATTTATTTTATTAGTAATATTAAATGCATATTTTCATTCGACAACATTTGTCAACAGCCAACGCTATGCAACGAGAAGGCATGTCTGGGTAGCTTGATGGCCATACCTGGACGCGGGGACGTGCCGAGAAGTTCGGAAGAAGTTCTAAGCGATGCCAAGGATTTTCTCGGTCAATACTTTGCGTCTATACGAAGGTATGTTTCATTACATAGATACATGATTAACCTTTAATGACATCATTCGCGTTTCGGCTACGGTGTCTCCAGGATTAGTCCTGATTAGGAGATGGAAAGGATAATACAATACTGAATTATCGTGCAAGTATGTCCGTAAATACATATGCACGTCCTTACTTTCATAAATCGCATTTTTATTTTTATATTTATATCTGCGTGCTTTGGTGTATCACAATTTAAGTTTTTGGGATTTATATTTTAAATCTGGTATAATTCGTTTGACGTGATTACAGGTACTTCATAAACACTAAGCTAATTAAAAATCTTTTTCGACTTTTATTCTATTTTCAAAATATAATAGTTCCGTCTGAACGCATTTATGTTTTGACTAATGTGGATTCAGCTAATTCATATATAAATAAAAAGCGCAATTTTTGACTTTATGTGTGATTTTTTTTTATATTTACCATACCAAATCTCAACAGAATAATTGAAACCATAAAATTATATGGAACAGCTGCCGGAAACTGTAATTGCTAGCATATGTTATTGGAGTCCTTAGGACCAAATCTGTGCTGAAAAACAACGCGATTACATTACGTACGTAAAAAACGTATACGTCATAGCGTCTGACCTCTATTTATTTAGTTTCATTATATGTTATCATAATACATCAGAATAATACTTGGCTATAATTTATAAAAATATTGTGTAATTAATACCTGACAAACAATCCCTCAAGTGCGAGCAAAGCTGCGCGCCAAAACTAGTATTATTGGACAAAAATAAAACTAGAAAATATTATAAAATTCGTGCACAGAAGGCGTAACGACGATGGTTAAAAAAGGAGTGTAAGAATTTACAAGATAATTTTAAAACACTTTTATTGTATTGGCGCTTCTCTTTTAACTAAACAAAACATCTGAACGAAGTTGACACGACTAATATTATTATCTTTCTCATCTGTCACATTGTTATTGTTGTGTTCCGGTTTGAAGGATGCATAAGCCAGTGTAACTACAGGCACAGGGGTCATAAAATTTCAGTTTGAAAAGTTGGTGCCTATTAACACCAATGTCTATAGACAGACACCACTTAACTTAGGTAGCTTATTTGACCCGCCTGTTTGCATCTTCATTAAATTTGGGTTATTTACGTTTTATACAGTTTGTCAGTATGCCACCCATATGAGACAAAGTATAGCTCAGACATGGACTAACTGATGCAAACAGAATGATTTCAACCAAACTAACGGTAGAAACTCATCAGTTTTATAACATGTCTGTCCATCCGTACGGCTTACAATCATACAATGTTATCCTATTTTTCCCTCTTAAAATTTTCAAAAAATCCTACATGGCGGAATCTTACTTTGTAAAATCAACCTTAGTTCCAAATTAATTAGTCTGAACAAATTTTATAAGTATATATTTATATATTGTGTTATACTAACGACCCGCCCCAACTTCGCACCGTAATGTAACTTTCTGCAAAAGAAAATAGAATTGGACCATTAGTTCCGATACATACAAACAAACAAATTTTACCTAATTATAATATTATTATAGAATATTTATATAGATCAAAAAGTATTAATGTATTAAAATTATTAATTTTATGTTTAAATAGGGCTAATACCGTAGCTCATGAGGCTCGTTGGAAGACCGTGCAAGAAGAGGTAGCCAAGACAGGAACCTACCAGCTAACAACTACGGAGTTAGTATTCGGAGCTAAATTGGCTTGGAGAAACGCTAGCCGGTGTATTGGCCGAATACAATGGTCGAAATTACAAGTACGTATAATTCATCTATTAACTAATTACAAACATTGGTACCAACACTGGTCATTTTAGTACAATGATTTTTAAATTTGGAATGATGTGTAAATTAATAAATACAAAATACATAATCAAATTACTCACACATGCATTCGCTCTAGGTTAGCTTTCTTTTGTATTACAAATTTTGTTTATGTTAATACGTTCCAAGAAAATGTTTGGGCCAAAAAAAAAATATGAGTTGGCTATCTAGACGGGCTTGCATGAAGCCCTTACACCAAGTATAATATCTAACCATTAAAACCAATGAAACAAATAAGTAGATAAGTTACTACTATTAAGTTGATAGGAAGGTGAAAATCAATTACGTCGATACTTGTTACGCGGTTCGTATATAACCGCGAACACGGAGAAACTAAACGAATTTACCGACTCTAATGAGAAAATTCTCATTTCCCGCGCCTATACAAAAACACAGGCAATTACTTGTTTGTTTTGACTGTTAAAGTGTCTTAGTTAAGTAAAAAAATCGTTACGCTTCCACGGTGCTGATGAAACACCGTTGGTACAAAGTTTCTTAGTTCCAAACTCAATTTAAAAGCGCTTTCGATTAACATACTTCTTGTGTTCAAGTTAACAAATCATAGGCTTGTTCTATTTCACACAAAGATGTTCAAAGATTGAGCCATGCAATTATATTTGAATATACTACTTGATTTGTTTCGCGATTTAACGCGCGTTAAATTTCGACGAGTTTTTCTAAAGTTTGAAGTTCGTATTGCTCGATAAAAAAAAAAACTAGAATTAGCATTGTTTGATTTTTGTGCAGGATAAATAATAATTAAATTGTGGTTAATTAAACAAATACCTATGTAAGAAAACTAATGAGTTTCTTGCTGATTCTTACCGATAGAATCTAAATTCCGATCAGGTTACATTAAATTAGAACATCTAAAATAAAATCAACTTATTTCTTAATTATAAACTGGTAGTGAATTAATTTTTTTTTTTGTAATTATGGAATAAAGATGGTGTATTTTGACAAGAATATCATAAACAATGATAGACTTTAATTGCGTTCCAGATGACATATAACAAAATGTAAGTAATTAGTCATGGTACTTGTCTGTTTATTCCAGCATGTTACAATATTATGTCACCACGTAGCAAATGACGTTACAGAGCGATTATTTGTAATTTCGATGGACCATTTAATTTTCAGTCTTACTGATTACACCATAGAGTCTAAGGTTCCAATGTAAATATTAAGGCGGATTAGTTATACCCGAAGTACATTAGGACAACGACATATTAGTAAAATCCTACGCGAGTTTCGTGATGTCTTGTAATATTTAATTTGTTTATAATATTCTACGTGATTCGAATTTCGAATATTTTAGTCAAAAATGTTGATATTATTTCACTTTAGATCATATTGACTTTAAATATATATTAACATTACATTACAAGTCTTAAAATACACATTTTTAATTTGAACACCAAAAAGTACATAAATATTTTTGTCGTTAAATTATAAATATTATATACGCTATTTAAAAAAAAAGTGATTTCGAAACAATCTTATAATATAATAATTTAATAGATAGTATTGAAAAACATTCAATTGAACTTACAATAGAACTAAATGTATGTACTTAAAACTCGTGGAATTCCTTTTTTCATCTGTAATTACGCACACAATAGTCTCTCTGGTTTTTATTGCAGTAATCATGGTTACTCTACATGGTCACATTTCATTCAACAACTTCAGAAGAACATTTATTTTTATCAAATAACTGCTTTTAAAACTTCGTTGATAGCAAAAAATATAAAAGTTAAGTAACTGTGTGTAAATGTCACAAGCAAAATCTCCTCTACTCTTGTCGAGGTTTGGAGGTGGATACAAATGGGGCATAATAATGTTTTCCTTGACCACAAAAATATTTTATTTAATTGATTGTAATTGAAAATTAAAAAAAAAACATTAAAAAATATGGAACACATTTTTAGCTGAGATTTGAATCTTAACAATGATTAAGATTCATTTGAGAGACTAAATAATTTCCAATTAGATATCAAACCTTCATTTAAAATCATTTATATTAAAAACTAAACAAGTTGTAAGAAATGTGTATTCATCAATTCAATGACAAATGAATCCGAATGCAATGCTATAATTATATATCTTGCGTTCGGCGGTAAAGGAAAAATCGGGAGCAAACCATTACATTACACTTGGAATGAAATAAATATGAATATATTTTATAAAGCAAGATCAATCGCCAAACCTTTTTCTCAACAAAACTGGAGACTGTTCCAATATTGAGTCACTTAAAAGTGTCGTCAACATACTGTTGCTACGAAAACTAAATATCAAGTTAAACGAATAATCGCTTAAGGCAATTAAACACCGTAGACTACAACCATTAAAAAGAGCTGAATCTCAATATTTTTCTAATTAGCTCGCTTGATTGAGTCGCAGCCGACGTAACGACATTACGAATAATTTATTCGTTTGCCTTCATTCAGCTCCCATCGGCTGAAGTGGAATGAGTGGGATTTAGATCGGAATTAGCGGGACCACTTTTAAGTCTCTCTGATGTTCGCGAGTACATTTCGTAATTACATTGCTTAAATAGATTGCTTGGTTAATCTGCACGGAGGCTCGGTTCGTTCGCGGTTCTCAAAATTTTATAAAGTGAATGAGGACATCGTGTTTTATTTTCAACGGGATTCAATTTAAATTCTGAATTTTGGTTTATCTGCTACGTATGTTAAACTCATCAACTTGATTGATATATTTTCTGATTTAAATAGACCCGAGTGACTCATTTTGTTACAAATGTACGTCGTCATTTATATGATTCTCTGAGCCCTGCTACCAAGTAAACAACACTTGGTAGCAGGGCTTTGTGCAAGCTCGTCTGGGATAGGTACCTGCCAATCATCAGATATTCTACCGCTAAACAGCAATACTTACTTTTGTTGTGTTCCGGTTTGAAGGGTTAGTGAGTCAGTGTAACTATAGGCACGAGGGTCATAACATCTTAGCTCTCAAGGTTGGTGGCGCATTGGTGTAATATAGGGAATGGTTATTATTTCTTACAGCGTCAATATCTATGAGTGGTGGTGACCACTTACCATCAGGTAGCCCATTTGCCCAACAATTACATTAAAAAAATGCGAAACTCGAAGCCAGTATAGAATACGTAATATACTTAAATAAGGGTTAATGTATAACGAAGAACACTAAATAATTATTTGTTTTGTGTTTCTCTGAAAGCAGAAAACTAAATAATAATTTGTTTTGTTGTTTCTCTGTGTTACCCTACTCTGTTTTAGTTTTAGAAACCAGTAAAGCGATCCTACTGACTTGATCACACGTTTACAATTTCAAATGCTTCATGACTTTGTGCCTCTTTTATGTTTCACCGCATTGTATTATTATAGAAATATCCTTTTCTTTCTAGCGAAGACTTTGTGCTTTGTATAATTTTTCTTTGTGAGCTTTAGGTGTATTCTTAGTAACAGTCTTTATAGTAAGATATATCGTGCACGACTTTAGTAAATATGAATTCGTGTCCAGTCTCAGACGAACTTACATTTAAATCAGCTCACGTACCGATTTCTTACAATTATTGTTTTCTACTGGGAGCTGCAGTAAAAGTAACTGCTATTTGGATTAAAGTTATTGCAGCGATAAATTTTATTCAACCAAGAAGATTGTATTATTCTTTGTTATGTAATATATTATATACATAATATTTTTAGTCTAAATTATGATTTTGTATTTCGAAATATCTCTCAAAATATCTATATTTATATATATACGTATATTTTTTTCGATCAGGTATTCGATTGCCGTCAAGTGACAACTACCAGTGGCATGTTTGAAGCTCTTTGCAATCATATAAAGTACAGCACCAATAAAGGAAACATAAGGTCAGAAAATTGGCATATCTTCTGTAAAGTCAAGAGTATGTAATTTGGTATAAATTATTTAATTAAACATTTGTGATTTCACTGGTAGGTCGGCGATTACCGTCTTTCCTCAGCGTACGGATGGAAAACATGACTATAGGATATGGAACAGCCAACTGATTAGCTACGCTGGATATAAACAGCCCGATGGAACTGTTTTGGGTGATCCAATGCACTGCGAGTTTACTGAGGTACGCTTTAAATACACTATTGGGATAAATTCAAAGATGTTAAAATATTTACTGTTGCCTCTGAAGTCTGAATACGTATCCTCTAATATAGTGTACATTCGGAAATATCAACGAAACTGCAAGACAATGTGATACTCATAACATTGACAAAAGGAATAAACATAAATTTATTACTCCTGTTACTCTTATCCATTGCACCAGTTATTCTTTTATGGGATCATGTGTTTAGTTTTACAACAGGATCAGATTGCGTACTACCTCTGTTGTTAAATTTAAAAGAACGTTTGTGAGCGAAAGCAAAATACAATTTGTGATTTCATAGATAGTATACCTTGGAAAAGAAATAATCGTTTCGTACCTCCTGGCTTTTAAAACTAAAAATAAACCATATCGTCTGTTCTTCGGTGTTTTCAGTTCTAGGCAGTCCAGGGTATTTTGTTTTCTGAAAACAACACTATACAACCTATATTTTATATTTATCACTTCCATTGGCTAACCAGCAAAATGCCTATTATTATTCCATAGCTTTGCCTAAAATTGGGATGGAAACCTCCACACACTGCATGGGACATACTTCCTCTTGTTCTGTCTGCTAATGGAAAAGATCCTGACTACTTCGAAATTCCAAGAGAACTCGTCATGGAGATTCACATGACGCACCCCACGTATGTATATAATTCTATTTCAAGAATAGTTTATTGTTGAAATGAAGCCAATCCTCCACATACAAATTATATAAAAATGATTCTAATCACCAGCATTATTATTAATATTAACACTATATTTCTAAATCTATTGAATTTAATTTCTTTTAAATTTCACATTCCTATGACTCTTACCAATGATTGCATTTAAGGCTTATTATTTTAATGCATTTAACAATCAATACGTAAACTATGCGTCGTGGTAATATGTACTGTAAAATTAATAAGCGTTCGTACAAGCGTACGTACGTATAAATCATATTTTGATTTCTTACTACCATAACCAGATTAAACCAGTATGTTCCGCTACAATAAATACTACTTAGACGATACATGTCGTTATTATCGTTTTTCATCTCAGATTTATGCCGACATAAAAAACTCGGAGAATGCATATTGTGCTTTGTAAAGGCCCGCAAATAGGCGAATAGCGTCCATACAGAGCAGATTGCTTATCGTAAAAGTGTTGTCCAGTGATCTCCAATCTGTGTTTATGGCCAATAAATCCGAGCTCATTCAATAATGCTTCGGTATTGATATTGTTAACTGGCTGTAATGTCTTGTAAAGAAGGTGATAGAGTTGTGATTAAGTGTTCCTTGAACAATTTAAATAGTTTTTTTTAATAGCGATAAATGAGTGACTAAATTGTCAAATTGATAATATCATATTCGTCCAATTGAAATTTTTTAAAACTGTAATTGACACAAACATTACATGATGTGCTTTAAAAAAAAATATATATAAAAAGTATTTACCCCATTAACGTCAGAAAGAGATATCAGTAATTAATAAAGTAAGGGCGATTATTATTATATCGTATTAAGAAGAATCGTACATTTATTTCAATAATAATAAACCCAAAATTCAAAACACAGGCAAGAGTGGTTTGAAGAGCTCCAACTCCGCTGGTACGCCTTACCCGCTGTGTCGAGCATGCGCTTTGACTGTGGAGGCATCGAGTTCACTGCGAATGCTTTCAATGGCTGGTACATGAGTACCGAAATCGGATGTCGAAATTTTTGCGACACTAACCGATTGAACATGTTGGAGGTAATTTTAATAATTACTAGCTGTGCCCGCGACCTCGGAAGTTATTGTTGTAGTCTAAGATACTCCTTATTACATCAGCTATCTACCAGTGAAAGTCCCATCAAAATCGGTCCAGCCGTTCCAGAGATTAGCCGGAACAAACAGACAGACAGAAAAAAATGACAATTTTGTATATGTGCCGTGAAAACATACATATGCATTTAGTACAAAGCATTTATTTTAATATTACAAACTCACACTCCACTCCACTCCAATTTTATTATATGTATGTACTTATACATTGTACCATATTCTATCGTCATACTCCAATAGCCAGTTTTATTGTGCTTCCGTTTCATGGGTGAAGGGTGTGCCAGGGTAACGACAGGCACTTCTTATGTTCCCAAGGTAGTAAATTTAGGCCCACCTACTTATTTTTTAAAATCTTACTAATATTATAAGCCAGAAAGTAACTCTGTCTGTTTGTCTGTTTCTATTTCACGGCCAAACTACTGAACCGAATTTAATCAACTTTGGTATAAATCAAGCTTAAACTCCAAAGAAAAAGAACATAAGCTACATACTTTTACTTTAATGTCTAACACCTGTCGACCAACCTGTAAAAAGAGAGCGAAACCGGGAGCGATAAGTAGTTACTTATTTCCTTCAAAATATAAAGTGTTCTATTATTAGAAATACTAAATACTATCAATCATCTATACTTCCCTACTTAATATTATAAATGTGAAAGTAATTCTGTCTGTCTGTCGCTCTTTCATTACCAAACCAATGAACCGAATTTGATGAAATTTGGGATGAAGCAAGTTTGAACTCCAAGGAAGGTCATATGTTACTTTTTTTGCCTAACACATGACAACCAACCCTCTTAAACGCGAGCGAAGCCGCGGGCGACAACTAGTATAAAATAAATGTGATTAACTGAGCCACCATAATAGGAAGTTATTTCTTTTAACTAAAAAAAAAACATTATTTCTTTTTAAAACTCACAGAATTAACTTTTACTCCAAACAGAAAGTAGCCCAAAAGATGGGTTTGGACACCAGAACTCCAGTTACCCTATGGAAGGACAAAGCGTTGGTGGAAGTAAACGTGGCTGTTCTTCATAGCTTCCAGCAGCATAATGCGACAATTGTGGACCATCACACCGCTTCTGAAAGTTTTATCAAGCACTTGGACAATGAAAACAGACTTCGGTGTGTATTGAATATATAGTTTGATAGACGGATACCCTAACAGTAAGATTCAGCAATAGTACCACAAATACATTTTTCTCTTTAATCAATCTCATATTTATAAATTCTCGGTTTTCATAGTCACCAAAATTGTTATGCAATCAAGTGATACACTAAAAATTTGTCTAAACAGCGGATCGATTTAAACATGACTGAAATGGATACAATCAAAATATTTACGCTCGAAACGAAGTAAACTTGTGGCGTCGTTATTACAAGCAGATCCGCAGACGATGACTTGCGACCATTAAGCTATCATCACACAAGCCTTGTGATTGTTTGATTGTTTTGCCACATGTGCGATAACAAAACGTGTGACTGTTTGTGTCTGGTTTGCACGTATTATCTAGGTTGATGAATTAGACCTTTGGATGTTTATTGTTTCGATATAACTATGCAATGGATTAGTTAGATAATCGTTCATTTCGAATTTAGAAATATCGATGCGGCTATGAATAATTTTACAATTCATTTATTTTTAAAAATGGAACGCGTGAATTGAGTAAAAGGCCGTTAATTAATTAAAAATGTACGTATCGGCGTCAAAAGCATTGTTTTCGAATTATCGGCTTAAAGAATTATGGTCTACGTATAACGTAGTACTTCCAATTCTTCTTTTTTTAATACTAGCTTGCTTTTAATCGCAACTTTGCGTTCGTGGATGTTTCTGAGGTGAGAAGCCGTTCCCAGTATACCCGGTATTATTCTACGACCTATAAACTATGTCCAAGTTAAAAATCACGTCTCTATTATAATCTTCTACTTTACAATATTCTTAAGTAATAACGGTAATGGTGAACGTTTTTTTTTATATAAATTCTGCCTCAAACGTGGACTGATTACAAGTCAAACGGAATCTGTTATATATATATAATATGCCGCGTATTTTAAAGAACGATGTTCCATATTATTTTAGTATTCTAAGTTAACTAAAAATGGATCACAAATCCATTAGTGTTTTAGGCGTTAGTTGAATAATCGATTCTAAATTACCGGGTTATTAACTTTGTTGAAAGAAAAAAAAAACAGTGGGTGAAAAATATTTTAGCGTATATGTACCTAGTTTTTTTACACAAATATTATTTACCAAAATGAATCAGTGATTTCAGAATATTTGAATGTTATTATGAATATTAAAATATTTACTAGTTCCGGCTGCCCAGCGGACTGGATATGGATCGTGCCGCCGATGTCCTCATCCATCACTCCGGTATTTCATCAAGAGATGGCGCTCTACTACCTACGACCTGCTTATGAATATCAGGTTATTTGAATTTACGTATAAACACTTCTATCATAAATCGACAAAATGTTGTAGTAATATAGAATTAAATTCCATGTAAATACAACTTATTTATTTTTTACATATTTTCGAGGAAATACATGTATACAAAATGCCTATAAATTTTACAGTTTACTTGACTTCAATACTTTTGTACTTTTCTACTCATAAGTGAAAAACCATTTCCGTAGTATTAGATTCGTTCCTTACACACAAGTAATTCCAGGAACCAGCGTGGAAGACTCATCAATGGCAGAAGTCAAAGCCGATCACAGGCAAGAGGCCCATAAATAGAAAGTTCCACTTCAAACAGATTGCGCGCGCAGTGAAATTCACATCCAAACTCTTTGGTCGAGCGCTCTCTAAGAGGATTAAGGCAACCGTTCTGTATGCTACCGAGACTGGAAAGTCTGAGCAGTATGCAAAGGAATTAGGGGTCATATTTGGACATGCTTTCAACGCCCAGGTATTTACGAACGCTTAGTATATTTTTTGCTGTTAGTTCGTGAGTGGTACAACCTATTTTGCAAAGTAAATTGTCTGCTCTTTGAGACGTTTAATTTATTTTCAAATATCACTTTAAAATGAATTTGGTGGTTGATAAATGATCAATCAAATGATAAATTGTCGACGTCTAATTCTGCTAGCAATGATTAGGCAATTTTTGAGACTATTCATAATGCGAATAGTGGAACTAACTTAAATAATTTCCTCTATCGTAAAACAGTTTAGTTTTATATAAATAAAATTTAGAGGATGTCTTTGAAATAATTATTAGTATTCAAAATTTCAAATCAATTTTTTCTTGAATCATTTTAATCTATTACATTTATCAGATAAACAATCTAAGCCGACGAAACTGTGTCGTCATCTGAATTACTGGAATTTTATTAGAATATATTTTTCAGGTCCATTGCATGATTGATTACGACATCACCTCTATTGAGCATGAAGCGCTTTTACTGGTAGTGACGTCAACTTTCGGGAACGGTGATCCACCAGAAAATGGCGTTGTAAGTATAATGTTTAACATTCACTACCTCAGTTGAGTAGTTAGGACGTGAGAGCATATCAAATAAACATACTCTCGTATTCATAATATAAATTAGGATCGAGCATCTACGTATTCAGAAAAGTAAATTTAATAACGGTCCGTGACGTAAGTGAAATATTACAAGTAGACGCAGATGGTTTGAAAATGTACTTTGTTCCTACATTATTTAAAAAATATTTGAAATCTAGCAATAAAAAACGCTTGAAAACCACATTCATAAATTTCGCACCCAATCCACTTCGAGTATTAATGGATCCTGAACTTAATTAGTGGTGGATCCCTGAATTTATGTATGGGGGAGGAGGGGGGGATTAATTACTATTTGAAAATAATATACAACGATCGTAATATGGATTATATTAAGAAACGAATGTAAGTCGTAAAAGCGATGCATGAAAGCTAATAATAATCTCGAAATATACTCATACATTTGGATACGTGATTGTATTTGTAATAAACTATGTATACAAGTGAATTGCAACTACGAAAACAAATAGAATGATTTCAAGTATTTTTTTAAGAGTAATAACTTGGTTTGACGATCTCCGTGGTCGAGTAGTGTTTACACCGGTTTTCATGGGTACCTCACTACGAGGTCCTCGGTTCGATTCCCGGCCGAGTCGATGAAGAAAAAGTTCTTTATTTTTTATGTTGTCATCGGTCTGGGTGTATGTGGAACTGTCGTTACTTCTGATTTTCCATACTTACAATGGGATCAGAGTAATGTATGTGATGTTGTTCAATATTTATTTTGGTTTACACTAGTTAGGGTGCTACCACATCAAACCATTGATATCATAGACTGACATCGATTAAATGATGTGTAGCTTAGGCCGGTTGATCATACATCGAGCATCAACGAGCTCTTTATAAGTAGGTATTCGTATATTAGAGGAACTGTAAATCCACAGTTACCCCTCTATTCTACCATCGAACAATTGATCTGGCAACATTAACGACTGCAACAGCAATTAAAGCAAGTTAATTTTACAAACAATTTTCATTATAACAATGTTTTTCTTTTGTATATTTTAATGTTAAACCATTTTTTTTTGTTTAAAAGCGTAATGGCTTTACTTCGATAACTATAATAGTCTAATTTATAGTAATCATGTTTCTTTTCATCGTATAAATGAAACGACAAACAAAGCGAGTTTAATTTGCGTTGATATCGCTAAAAGCAATCTGTTATTAATATGAATAGAATCGAATGTAATTTAAATATAGTATCTAAAGCATTCCGTTTCAGATTACATAAGATTTATCGATAGACATTTTAGTTGAGATATTTTAATACAATATTATTTTTAACTCTATTCTGATTTGATATTTGAACATATGTAACAGGCTTTTGGAGAACATCTTTGTGAGCTGATTTATGCTGATCAAGTCGGTGAAGAAAGTACAGGGTAAGTTTGATAAAAAAAATTAGTAATGGTAAATATATATAATATTCTTATGGAGCCTTAGTGTCTCATAAACGTATGCGCTGAAAGAATTCAGTTGTTGAAATAAGTAAATTCGAATTTGGAAAAGTTTTTGGGTGTAATCCTGCAATATTTCTACCAAACAACTGTGGTAAGAGCATTGGAGATTTTGGTCCTACCATAGACCTTTGCCTAGCATTGAGATATTATTTACTTAGACTTATTTCAGTTTTTAATAGTCAAATAATAACATAAGATTTTCAAAATAACTTGGTTATGTGCTACAGTATTGATTTATAACGGGACAATTTTTTAGAGCCTCTCAAATGCTGACGCCAAAATCGTTCATCAAAGCAAATAGTCAAATCGAACTTCAAAGATATGCCGCTAGTAATCCAAAGCAGCTCAGTCGGCTCGAGTCTCTGAAAGGTATGATTGGATTGAAATATACAAATTTATTATATTTTATGCTATATGTATGCAACATAAATTTTATTTTTTTATAAATGATTTACATCATGTAAAACGACATACACAAATGTTGAATTTAAATGTTTCAGCGCTTTCGATATAAGAATTAAAAAGACATTTAAAAAAATATTTAATTAACTTTACAACCCACAATGTTACTGTAAATTCAAACTTACTATTATATCTATGTTAACGAAAAATCCTATATTTATTTGATATAAAGTATTCTTACAAGTCTTATAAATAAGTTATAATAATAACACAATAAATTTAGGAAGCGCTACTGACGCGACATCAATAGACAGCTTCGGCCCGTTGAGCAACGTCCGTTTTGCGGTGTTTGCTCTCGGCTCCAGTGCCTACCCGAACTTCTGTAACTTCGGGAAATATATCGACCGCCTGCTTGGTGATCTGGGCGGGGAAAGGATCCACGATGTCGCCACAGGAGATGAGATGTGTGGTCAAGACCAAGCTTTTCGAAAATGGGCCTCCAGCGTCTTCAACGTAAGTTTCTTTTTCACAGTTTGAAATCCAATTTTAACAGGGAAACTTGCATGAAATTTTATTTGTATAATTATGAAATAATTAAATTTCATATCACACTGTGACCTTTTTCATAATATAAAAATTTAACAAAACTTAAATTATTTCTTCAAATTTAAATTTGACCGAATTTTAAGCGACAGAGGTCTGAGGTAACGAAGTAAAAAGTATAATCGAATTGATAAGCTCCTTTTTTTAAGTCGGCTAAAACCGGTATGTCCAGTGTGGTATGTCGTGTCGGTTTCGACAGCGAGCGATCAAGATCAAGGACAAACTCGCCATTGTTATAGCCATTATTCTCAATGCAATATCCGGTGTAGATGTTTATATCAAATTAGATGCTAAATACTCCGATTACTAAAGTTTTTTGCGTATTAATTATGGTGGGATTTACTTTTTTGTGGTTGACATATTTTATTCTAATTTGCTTCTAGTAAAATACGTACGGTATTGATTCTGCGCAGAGCTAAAACAATATTTATTTTGTTAATAAACCTCATCGTCATAGTATGTGTCACATTTTTTCGTGTTTATCATTTTTATTTCGTAATAGATCAGTAGCAAGATAATCTTATCAGTGACTGCTTATAAATCTTATTTTTAAGTATCTCTATGCACGTCATTGCCTTTTCAGAAAGATGATCATCCTAATCTCTGTTATCACACATTACATAATCGCTGAAAAATCATATTCTTATGTTTAGGTTGCATGCGAAACTTTCTGTTTGGACGACGATGAAACGTTACAAGAAGCTAAACGAGCTCTAGGTACAGTGGCTCTAAGTGAGGAAACGGTACGATTTGCTCTTCCTACCTGTAAGCCACCAGTTCTTCTGAACGCCTTACAAACAGCGGTCAATAGACAGCTAGTGACATGCGTTGTCAAAGCAAACAAAGACTTGGGAGATCTGAGTGCCGAACGATCTACCATATTTATTGATATGGAACCTCAGGTACAACTTAAAATCATGACTTAAAACAAAAATAGCCTCTTAATGATGTATTATTTATCACGATGAATTATTCCAGGGTGAAATTAATTACGATCCCGGTGACCATGTTGGTATAATGGCTTGTAATCGTAAAGAATTAGTTGATAGCTTGTTAGCTCGTTTGAAGGACATTGATAATTATGATGAACCGTTGCAATTGCAACTTATGAAAGAGACTCATACATCAAGCGGTGAGCAAATATTAAATGAATTATTGTTTGCAATGGTTAAAGTGCATTTGTAAATGTATTTGAATTGTTGATAAAGCTGAACATTCCATTATTCTTATTGTAAATATTATTGTTATATAATCATATTTAAATTTAATTAATATATAAAAAAATCTTTAGGTCCAGTAAAATCTTGGGAGCCTCATGAAAAACTACCAGTTGTGAGTGTACGTGATTTATTCACGAGATTTTTGGATATAACAACTCCACCAACGACTATTCTTTTGCAATATTTGGCTACAACCTGTGACAATGATGATGAAAAGAAATATCTTAATATACTTGCCACGGTAAGAACAACGATGCAAATATAAATGTTTGTTTTATTTTATGAAAAATAAATGTATTTTTAACAATTTCTATCAAACTATAGGATCCAGCAGCATATGAAGATTGGCGTCATTATAACTTTCCAACTTTACCTGAAGTTTTGGATCAGTTTAAGTCAGCAAAACCAAGCGCATCTTTGCTCGCCGCAATTCTTTCGCCCTTGCAACCCAGATTTTATTCGATCTCATCATCACCGATCGCTCATCCGAAACGATTACATCTCACCGTTGCAGTCGTTACATACAGAACCCAAGGTATGCAAACAGGTTTAATGTAAATTTGAAGTCGACACAAATAAACATCTTTCTCTCTCTCCTCCTCTCTTCTTATTGAAGCATCATTAACAATAAATATTTTACAAACGTTAAATTTATAGAGTCGTTGGAATTTGACTAAATTATATTTTTGAAAATCAATTAAGCTTCAATATGTTCTGTTATGCCTTAAATTGTCGTTCATAGGTAAATATATTATCAACAGTGTCTGTACAGAATTATATAATGTTTAAACAGATGGTGAAGGTCCTGTCCACTATGGTGTTTGCTCAAATTATCTTATGGATCGTAAATCTGGGGATGAAGTTTATCTTTTCATTCGAAGGTAAATGTCTCCTTATGATTTCCGACAAATTATTCTAAATTTTACCATTCGAGAAATATATCAATCATTTTTCCTTTCCAGTGCTCCAAATTTCCACCTGCCACATGACTTGTCCGTGCCTCTTATTTTGATAGGCCCTGGAACAGGTATTGCGCCTTTTAGAGGATTCTGGCATCACCGTAAGGCTTTACAAAACACACGTTCACAGTCAAACATCGGTCCCGTTTGGTTATTCTTCGGTTGTCGAACTCAAACAATGGATTTGTACCGAGAAGAGAAGGAACAGGCTCTTAACGAGGGCGTACTCTCGAAAGTGTTTTTGGCTCTATCAAGAGAGAAAAATATTCCGAAGGTTTGTCTAACTACGAATAACACGATATAGTAAACAATTTTTGTTTTTATTCACGTATTGTTTTGTCTAATAGATGTATGTTCAAGAGGTAGCTGAGCAAGAAGGAGCTGAAATTCATGATTTATTGATCAATAGAGGTGCACACTTTTATGTATGCGGTGATTGCAAAATGGCTGAAGATGTACACCAAAAATTAAAAGGAATTATAAAGAAGCATGGAAATATGACTGATGAGCAAGTGCAAAACTTTATGTTTCTATTGAAGGTCTGTATCGTATTACATAATTAGTTTAAAGTAATAAAATTTAAAATTTTATTTGTCTCGAATTATGTAAATTACGTATTCACCTCGCGTTTTAATAGACATTTAATATAGTCTAATAAAAATCCAGAACGTGATGCAATTTGTATAATTTGTCAATAATTTTAAACAATTCGCTAGGAGGAAAATCGCTACCATGAAGATATATTCGGTATTACACTTCGCACGGCTGAAGTCCACAACGCTTCCCGCGAATCCGCTCGTCGGAACAGAGTGGCCGCGCAGCCATGACGTCGGTCTTCTCGCTTCCACACCCACAACCATTTATCAAACAAGCTTAATCTTACCAATAAATAAATAGTTTACATTATATGTCAACTTTTCATCAAGAAGTATAATATTATTATGATCGCTTCATTTAGCGCCTTTAATATTTAAAAAAAATATATCTTCATTAGACTTATTATTGATCTTTGATGGTCCAGCTTTTGCTAGTTAGGCGATTAACTTTATAGATATACAATTCTATGGATTAGTACATTAAAGCTATTGCGTAATTTTTCATTCCTATCGCTATTAGTTATTTAATTAAGTCAATTAAAGCACCTCAAGTACTTATGACTGAGTGATTTGATTTTAGGCAGGTATTTACAGAGGTTGTGTATGTTAAATGATTAAATGTACATACCTTGAAAATAACCTTAAAATATATATTTGACATTTAAAACATAAATAATTTATTAATTATTATTCAGTTTTAAGTTTAGAATATAAAAAAGCAGGGTTGGAATGTTTTACGCACAAGAACCTTTTTATTTGTCACCTCTTTAAAAAGCTTCAAATATATCATAATAATTAACAAGTAAATTATAAATGCGAAAAAAAATGATCTTTTGAAATATAATACATATGAATTTATTAATCCATACTCTTTAGGACGTAATTTTAATATATTAGATATTAATAATAATTAACCATTTTTGAATCGTTTTCATTGTCCATTGTAATTTTCTCATGTACATTAATATGCATTTAGTTAACGATACTTATATAAATTTTGTTATATTTTTATATTATTTTATATTCGGTCTAGTTAGAACAAACGACGAGAATTTATTTTTAATATTTGCAATTGCCAAAATTTGTACAAAATATTTTATACCTAGATTATTTTACGCTTTGTAAATAAATTGTTTCTTTTTTTATCAATAAATAACCTCTAAAACATTCAGATTTATAATTGTTAACATACAAAATTATAATTATTTTTTAAGGAAACGCAGTACACTTAGCCAAATGTTTAATTGATATATATCCAGATTATATTAGGTTAGAGAAATTAAATAAATGTTTTAGCTATATTTATAATTAAAGTATAATTCTTAATGGTCTATCTTTTATGCTGTTAGTTGTGAACGTTGAATTTTGTGATTCTTTATGCTAGTACTAAGAAATGTATTCATATTTTCTATTACTCATGTTTAAATACAAAATATACAAAAATATTTCTAATGACTAATATTTCTATATCAACTTAAATTGATTATAATTGTCTTTACCAAATATTTACAAGTTATATCTTCTAAATTTAAAGCACATTTGGGACTAAAATTAATGTATTAACCGATTCATATCAAAATATTATTCGCACTGTTTCGACTAGTAATGAAATGTTTGACTGAAAAAAAAAAAAAAACAAATATTGCTATTTGCGAATATTGAATAAAGAAAAAATGTCTGTTATTTATCAAATAAAGTTCCTTAATATTCGGTAATGACTAATTTTTGTTTTATTTCAAACATCCTACAACACCCAAGCTTTGGAATTAAAACAACGCTGACGCTCAATCGTAAAATATCGAAAATAACAAATGTGGGTATACCATTACGATATTTAAAGAATGTGAGTATCAACAGTATATTGGTTCTTGATATTTATTTGAATAAAAAACCCCATTCAAATAGAATTAATTCCTCGCAGTGAAACGTGAAACCTCAAGGACAATTCAAAAAAAGAATACAATTTAAAACAAAAAAAAAGAGAAACATTCCTTTTATAGAAACATATAAACATTTATTCATATAAAGATTGACATTCACGTCATGATTTCAAAACGAATATTTCGAATTGGAAGTTACCTTGTGAATAACGGGATTGAATTGATTCGTAGAAATTTTGCCGATTGTATATGGAATGCATTATAGGAAATTATATGACGTCTTTGTCTAGTGTCATGTACTTTTAAACGATTTAGAGGTCCTTTGTTAGGACTTTCCTCTTCCGCTTTCTAGGTTTGCTGAACTGTTAGTCAAGTATGACGTCATAAATATGTCAATCAAACAGTCTGATATTTCCTTAATCCCACCTCTCTATATCCTTCTTGAAATTGTTACGTTATTAATCAATACAAAAGTTAAAGTATTTAAATAAAATAAAATATTTTATATCATTTTGGTTATCGGACGGGCAAATGACACATGTAGTCACCACTGCCTATTTAGGCACTATAGGTACTTAGGCACTATAGACTTTGTCTTTGAAAACTAAGATAGTGTGTCCTCTAATTACGTTAGCTCATTCAACATTCAAAGAGGAACACAGCAACACGAAGTATTGATACGTGACGGTAGAATATATTATGATGACTGGGTACATACCCAGACGGGTTTGCAAAAAGGCCACCAGATAAGGCAATTATATTATCTTCTTTTTTTGCAATCACAAGAGTTTTATAGCTTTGAGCCGAGATGGCCCAGTGGTTAAAACAACGATTGCGGGTGCTTTAGCCCAGCAGTGGGAAATTTATAGGCTGTATACACGTTATTGTATATTGTATAGCTTTGGTTTATAAGTGTTCGTAAAGTTGTGATACTTAATTTAAAACAAGGAATAAATTATTAATTGGTTACACCTATTACCCGACTTAGAGAGAGTAATTTTAATATCCGCTTACAAAAAGATCTCAGGAAACCTTTTAAATTTATAATAGCAAAGTTCAAAAATCAATCAAAGAAGTTTTTTATACTTAAAGTTATTATTATAAAACAAACACCATTATAGATTTGAAATGAAAAGAGTGCTAGTGTATTTTAAATAATAAATGATTACTTTACACTAACAATATAAGCCTGAAAATAAAGTAAAGTAAAATTTGATTTTATAATTCCCAGAAATAAGATGAACTTTGAAAACCCAACAGTAGTTAACGCCTAGATAGGGGCTTCCCCCTATCTAGGCGTTAAACTGGATCGATCCTAACAGAATCTTAGAAAAACACTTAAGCAAGAAAATAGTTACATTAATAATTTATAAGAAGTAATCGTTAAAACACTGAACCTTCATGTGCTTAATTTGTGTTTCTAATTCATCTCATGCTCGGTGGTGAAGGAAAATACTGTGAGGAAACCTGCATGTGGAGAGAATAGGTTCCAAAACTTCTGCTTAATGGAAGAGGAGGCCCAGAAGTGGGAATTTTACAGGCTCTTACATTTATTCTTTAAAATAATTTATCAATGGCTTCAAGGTCATTTTTTATATAAAGTCATGTAACAAGGCATTGTCTTAATGTATTTATTTTGCATGATAATGCAGCTGTATCGATTGTCCTTGCGTGATTATGTATACATTAAAAACGAGTAAATAATGTTAATACCTAAGCGGAAAATCGTTTGATATCAATACAATTATTTTCGATATCAATTAAAAACTTAGTGGAACCTTTATCTTGTTCATAAAGTCTATATAATATGATGTTTATTTATGAATGCTTTAAGACTTTATTTGTAAGTAATTCTTATTATATATATATATATATATATATATATTATGTATTGAGTGATTTATTAATGGAATCGGGTATTAAGCCTTACAAAGGGCGTTTAAATTAATAACGATATACAAAATAAACGATAGAATCGGTTCTAAGAAACCAGAAATAGATTTTAATCTTGAATGCTTTAGATATTTGTTGGTAAATTATATTTTGAATGATATCAAATTGTTTGCGAAATATTTACTTATTTAAATTTATTTATAGAGATAAGTACACAATTAACTTAATTCATAAATTGGTTTAAAACTGGTTTAATAATCTTATCAGAAGTGACTTGAAATTTTACGTACCTATTTACCAAAACATATATGTTATTGAAAACTTATAAAAAATACGTTGTAAAGCGTCTTTTTTATACATTGCTTTCAAAATTCGATTATCATTAACTTTATATTTTTTTAAGATCGTAAAACTAAGCCAAGTCAAGATGTTATATCTAGTTACTTTAATATTTTAATATCAGTCTCAAGTCAAGTTAAGTCAATCAAGTTAATTGATTTTTTTTTTATTTAATCATTTATAAATATCACGCATTACTAATAACATTCAATGTCATATCTAGTACAGGTTTTGATTCACACTTTGTACATCTATGGTGCGAGCTAATGAGTATTGTCCTATCTGTCGCTTAGTGTCTATAGTTTTGACACTGCCCACAATTAATTTCTTTTTTCTTTAATATTATAAATCTTTATTTGTGTTTCTTTAGATTGTATAATGGTTTATGCTTTTGGGTTCTCAGTCCAATAGTCTAATTCGTATAGTAATAAAGATTCTTTAACCATAAATATTCAATATCGAGTAAATTTTCAATCTATGTTAAGGTACTAAATATGTGCACTTTCATAAAAGTTATCGAATCAGAAGCCTTCGAAGAGTAGTAAGTTGGTACAGAGTTAGCTGACTATGAAACATATATGTATGTACAACAAAATTATAGGTTATTGTCAGAGTATTATTATCAGTTTCATGTAAACCGTCTCATTAGTCTTGTAGTCATCTTCTAAGGCTGCAGATACCAGGGTTCTGGGTTCAAATTTAAGTGAAATCTATGGCAACGCACGCACTTGATATACAAGTTAAACTTGCTCCTAAGTCATCTCTCTTTTCGGTCACACATTCGGTATACTACAGTACCAAACACGTACTGTATCATGTTTTTTTTATAAGTTAATGTTTTATTTAATGATATCCAGATACTATATATAAAAATATAATAGATACTAGACATAAAAACTCAATTGTTATACAATATATATGAACAAGATCTTATTTAAACTTAAGTTTTATTTTCTTGTTGATATTATGTTATTATTTGGTTTTAGGTAACAGTATTTTAAGAGACATTTGGAATTTATTTACCTGCTTTTTATGTTATCATTACTTTGCTCTGCTCTGTACCTTTGCTCTGCTAATTATAGAATACAAGTTTCAATATTTCTGCATATTGTGGACCATACCTTTCGATATGAAAGGTAAACTATTGGAGCATACAGCAGTAGAAAAAGTGATAAGTGACACCTAGTCAGAAGTCTACAATTACCATGACTGGAGTAACATTGTTTTGGAGGTTCAACAGATTGGACCAATAGTTGGGAAGTAAATATAGTACTATAAATATCTGTCTGGTTTCTGGTGATGATTGTCTGGTATTAGACGGGCCTGTACAAAACCAAACCCATGATAAATGCATTTACATATAGCTTGATAAATCATTTGAGTCATTATAAAGTTTGTAATGTTCTGAAGGTACTGTGCAAAAGTTAAACATCTATAAAAACCCGTAATGTCAACATATATATCTGACTTACCTCACGTAGACGTTTCGTCATCGTTTACAGTTCCTCGTTACGTTTAAGAGCTAATGGTGACTTAAGCGATTACAAAAATCCGGGAAGTACATTTGATTGTCACGTAACAAACAATCAATTGATTGTTTCGAATCGAACTGCAATTGTTTTAGGCCCGTTCAGTTAAATAGTTACATGTTTTAGAATACCGTTTCTGAATAATAATAAATATTATTTGACGACCTCCTTGGTCGAGTAGCGTGTTCACCGGGTTCATGGGTACGCCACTCCGAGGTCCCGGGTTCGATTCCCGCCCGAGTCAATGTAGAAAAAGTTCATAAGTTTTCTATGTTGTCTTGGATTACTTCTGATTTTCCATAACACAAGTGCATTAGCTACTTACATTAGGATCAGAGTAATGTATGTGATGTTGTCCAATGTCGTCCAATATTTATATTTGGTGTAAAAATGAAACGCAATGTTAAATTAGGTTCTAATAAATTATAAATTCTATAAATTCATTTTTCAGTGCAGTATATTATGCTATTACTGATTCTCGAATGCGCGCTTTTTATTCATCTGCGTTGTAATCTTGTGTTTAATAATATGCCTTATTTATTAACAATAGAGCGATTTGCGATACATTTTAGAACGAGTTATATATTTGTCTAGTAGCAAAGGTTCGATGACCTGAGTGAACATCAGGTTATAAAAAAAAATCGAATACGTTGCCCCAGAAATCTGCAATGCCAATATTTAGTATTTTGTATCAGTAATTTTATAAAATTAATTATTTATCGAACAATTAAATTAATGAAATTGTGTTGTTAAATAGTCACCTTGTTCGTGGTATTAGACATTACTGGTTAATTAATCTGAAGATATGTATACGCAAATAAACCAGAAACATTAGAGCACCAGTTGCACAAATCACGTCCGCCACGGCGAACATATGCTCAAAATCATATGAAACATGAATATGTAAATTGATTTATTTCAATTTAAATTTCTCAGTCCCAAAAAATACATTTTAATATAAATTTAGTATACATCAATACGTTCATTGATTCTTGTTATACATAAAGTATTACTACAGATTTATTACGTATAAACAAAATTATTATTGTTTGAAACTGTTTAATTTATATAAATAATAAAATACATTTATTTATTAGGTAATTTTTACGGTAATTTAATCTAAATAAAATTATATGATAACCTTGTATTTAAAGTCGCATTATAATTTGAAATCGATATCATATCTTTCGATTGAAACTAAATAAGCGTATAAATAATAATAATATTATTTATAAAATTACGTTTATTTCTTTTATAACAATAAACTGAGTTAACCGTGCGAAACAATACGCTGTGAACGCAATCGAATTTAAAATAAATCAGAGAAGTTCGTGTTTAGCCAGATAGAGTTCCGTAGTGATATTAAATATCTGTTGGTTATTAGAACATAAGACTTACTATTAGTTTGAGGTACACATTCAGTATTCATATATTTCATTGTAAAAATGATAAATTTATAATATAAATTGAAAATTTTATTAGAACTAATAGTAATTTCTTCTTCAGTTACCATTACTGTAATAATCAATCACCAATTCAAACATTCATAATTTAATTTTGTATTAAAGTAAACATCGTGAAATAAGATAAGGTATGAAGATGTCTGTTGGCGTGACTTGACACTAAATTGGCGGTTTAGTTTAACTTCATCATGTAGTTTCATGTCACCCATAAAGAATCACTCTCTTATATTTTTATCATAACGCGCCGAAAGAAGTAAAACTTGAAAAATTTGATTTCTTTCGACATATAAATCGTCAAATACCACGTTAGGCCTTTTTAATTGTGTTCTTCCAACTCTGCTATGTTTGTTTATCTGTGGAAAAAATGTAATATTATGAATTCATTTTTACTCGTTTATAAATATTTATATATATATATATATATATCTTGTACATATTATCAACGAATGTCAAATTTTATAATTATCTGGGTCGAATGTTGGATACGAACCGAATGCTAGTGACCTAAACTACGCCTTTTCTTTAAATATTGTGATTTTATGCTACATTTAAGAACCTGTCTCATCATAGTCATTGGGATTTTTTTGTTTAAAAAATCTCTGCTGCACTCTCTCCCTAGGCTACGAAAAGCACGGAAAACTTGGTCGTATCGGAATGTTTATCCTACTGGATTATGAGAGCGCGGAAATAGAAACTGCGTACCATAAGCATACCGTGGAATAGATGATGAGTGAAAAATAAGTCAACATCATCATCTAAAAACAAATGCTTGCGCATCGTGTTGCTTTCATAGTAAAATATGAAATTTTATAAATAACAATATAACACGTATACTTTGAGTTATAAGTTATAGGAATTACTTCATAGTATAATTTGCACTAAACGGTAAACGTCAGTGCCGATAAATTGACTCACTATTGCATGTCAAATCGTCTTCACGTACGCTTTGAAAAGGGATATCCCTGTGTATGATTTATACAATCTACTGTTATATGGAGAATTGGTTACACTATCAAACTCATCGTATTGGTTGAGCCACTTTGAGTATTTTTAAGTATGTTATAACTGCTATTAACTACCTGATCTAACTTTTCATGTTTATTCCATTCTATTTGGCTGTATTGTTACTATTCTATACAGTCAACTATATAATTAAGGCGTTTAAGGTTGAAATTATTATGAAATAATTTACACAAATAGATTATTAAAATGAATTATTCAAATATGTTTTGAATACTTACTTAAAAATTTACCACGTATAACATTACTATATTAAAGTTGTAATTTTAAATACCACAAACTCATCAGATATCCTACCGCTAAACAACAGTACTCAGTATTGTTGTGTTACGGTTTGAAGGGTGAGTGAGCCAGTATAATCACAGGCACAAGGGACATAACATCTTAGTTCCCAAGGTTGTTGGTTGATGTAAGGAATGGTTAATATTTCTTGCAACGCTATTGTTTTTGGGTAGTGGTGACCACTTAAGATCAGGTGGCCCATGTGGGCCAACCTATGCCATAAAATATATATCTATATATTTCTTACAATGCCAATTTCTGTCGGGAGTGATAGCCACTTACAATCAAGTGGCCCATCTACCGGTTCGCCAACCTATTCAAATCAAATTAAAAAAATGTCTTCAAATGACAGTCGTAAATTATTCAAATGGCAGTTATATCATTATAAAAAAATATAAGTGGTTTTTTCCACTTAAAATAACACAGGGAGGTCTGCTTGGGGAAAATCACAAGGAAAATAATGAAACCAATATATTTATGAATGGGCGATTTGAATATCCGTTCCCGATAACAAATAAATTATCCTTGGTGTAACGTGAGATTATTATTTAAAAATTGATTAATGTAACAATATACTACCTAAGTCGTTTTATTCAATTATATTTTTATAAATGAAAATGATGATGACGAATTTATTAAACCAAAATTAATATTTGAGAAATCGTACGACTAAGGTGTCGACACTAGCGAGATTTATTTTTGACAATACATATAAATGAATACGTCAGTAGTCTACATAATGTACAGGTATTAAGTTAAATATAAACTGTTCCTAAAAAAACTTCTTGAAAGTCTTGTAATGTCCTACTACTGGACAATGGTAGTCCTTTCCTTTTCCTGTCCTTAAGAAATATGTGTTTGTAGCTTATTCTACTACGTTGCCCCAGTTTGGATTGGAGTTAGAACTTCGACTCGCACATGAATTCAGTTGTGCCCGGAATTGAACCCGTTTTGCTTTAGACTGATATGCTTTAACGTTCACAGCTCACGCTCACAGTGCCCCCGTGTCTCATCTCGGCTCAAATAACTCTTTAATAACTCACTGCTTCGTCAAGGTTAAAATACTACTGTATCTTTTAAAGCAGACATACTTTATTTATTTTCAATGAAACATGAACATAATGTCAATATTAATTTTATTAAACATCAGTATTAAAAAATTACAACTATTAAAATCCACAGCTGGTTCAGACTTTTGTCACTTCAGACGGTTTTGAGATTGATAAATACGCTGCTATAATACGTTTTGCTGAATCAAAAGTTTTATAAAACATATTTGTTAATAATAGATTTTTGATACAAAATCCTAAACCGGATCTAAAAACAGTGGGAAGATGTGTTTGTGTTGGAAAGTCCAACGACATTTTAAATCTAAGTAGCTCTATTAAGCAGCTTATTCCTAATTATTGTGGTAGCGACGCGTGACGCACGATTGTTGATATTTTTTGCGGACACCGTGTTGCTTAGAGCTGGCAGACCGGTTGCCGAGACAACCGCGTTCAGTCCGCTTTTCGGTGTACACCCGATTACATATAAATTATGTTGCAGTAAAGCTGTTCGTCAGTACGCACCGGTTAGTGCAATTTTACAGTGCGTGTACGCGTTTTCAAATAAATGCCAAACATTTTCAAGTGTTGCGTGAAAGACGAAAGCTCAGAAAAGGCTTTTGTTAAAACGGATTTCGGTAAAATGGAAACAGATTTCGGTAAAATGGAGTCGGATTTTAATAAAATCGAAACGGATTTCGGTAAAATGGTATTTGCTGATCAGGTTAATGGTCACGGATCCTGTCCGTTCAATAGTGCTAAGATATTGACTGTGGAAAATGAGAAACAAGTGAAACCAAACCTTCGGTTGAAAGTGCCTCAACCAATAAGACTGAAGAATCATCTCGCCGGCGAAGAGAACTTCGATCTTCTTCATTCCCAAATTGAAGATGTTAGTTTTGTAAGTATCCATTATTGACTGTCTTAAATAATTATTTAAACCAAAATGAAGACTAAAGTATCTAAATAAAATATAGTTTAGATTATAAAAAAATCGATGAACACTTTTTTCATTATTTATTGAAAGAAAATCTGCATTTTGTGATAAAAAAATAACGTGAAAAAATATTTATGTACGAGTATGACGATGCAAGAGTGCAAGCGCTATCAAAAATATTTCGATAAAAGTATATTTATAAATCGTTGAAACTAAAATTGTTCTCTGTAAAATCAAGTTCATTTTTGAAACAAGGGGATACATTATTTATAATAATATTCCATTTAGGTACGAACCGGAACGAATATCTTCAATCCATAAAAATATAGTCGCAGGCGTGTCTTTTAATGTATTATTCTTGATCAACGTGTTAAGTCACGTGGATAATTTTTTAATAGATCCTTGTTGACACAGCGTGATAAGCCACAAACTTCCTGAATTACCTTGCATTCTATGAATTTTTAACGAATCTATACTAGTGCGTGAGCGAGTTTTCTTATTTATAATTTATGATATACATTATTAAGAATATATTTTTATACAAATTCGACATTGAAAAATGTATTAATGTATAGGTCTCGATATTTTTCTTTGTTAGTAAATAAAATTACAGTATAAGCCTTTTATTATAAATAAAAAAAAAATCGTTGATATAAATTATATATCTGTAGAAGTTTATTCGGTTTGGAATTTAATACAATATACTAAACCAATAACTGAATAAAAATATGAATATTACCTTCATATATATTATTAACATTACATTTTTATTTAATAACTAAGAATAATTTAAAAATCATTTTATAAAAGTCATTTAAATAGTACACAGATTAGATTTAAATTGCATAAAAAAAAAAAAAAACATTTTAACAGTTAAAACTTTAGAGACTAACAATAAATAAAAAATATGTAATAATTTAATATAATCAACAACATCAACGAAAAATTATTCATAGCATAACATTCGCAATAGCTATGGTATATAACTAAACTTGTTTCCAATTAGACATTGTCTACGACCTCATCAACATGTTTACTTTATTGGTACGTCGATTTGTTAGATGGGAAGTACTAAACATAGTTTGTAGGAAACACACTTAAAATTCATACAACATTGAACACTTAAGTAAATTTGACGAGTAAACATTTCGAAATGTAGTAGAGATTTGATTTTCTCAGTATTAAATACGATCATCGTTTTATAAATATAATCAATACATGTCAAATTAAACAAGATTTTTTATACCAGACTGTATTAATATGTATGGTCAGATTTTGCCAATTTTTAAATTTTTTCACTTTTTCGTATTTTTGGGTCATTTGAAAACAAATTTTAAGTCAGTTTTGGTGCTGAGAAAAATTTGTACATAATTTTTTTTTATATACGCATTAAAAATACAAATAAATATTTATTAAATTAAATATATTTTGTAACATATTCGTAGTACAACTACAAGTATGGCTTTCGAACAATATTAGGTATAAGTTTCATTCCCTTTATATTATTCCGTTATAATGATAAAAATATTCATAAAAAATAAATACACGTAATTAGAAAAAAAAATATAGATAAAATTTATTATAAAAATAAAAATAGTATAGATAAGTAGTAATAATGAGATGAAAAAATGCATTCAATAGAAGACCTACAATAGCCAAGTATTTCTGACGCGTAAACTCTGTAACACCGTTTTAATCTAGCTCAATATGATACCATATCATTACTTCATCGAATTGATACTTTTATATCGATATCCTATAGAACCTACTTTCAGGGAAGTTTGAAAGCCAATTTGAAAGTGATGTCTAAAAAAGGTATTATAAGCTGCCTACATATTTAGTCGGGTTATATTAAAAAAAAGAAATATATTTGGGTAATTAACTATAAAAATATACATGTATAAATTAAAAATAGCTTATACGAATTATGATCGCGTGGCAAGATAATCAGATTACTAGCAGCAGATCCCCGTTGAACTAGCAACACTGGCGGCAATAATGATAATGAATTTGAATTGTCTATATATATTCAAGATTCGTTGATATTAAAAATAGCAATAATTATATTTTTAACAAATGAATTATATTAGAAGTGACTCACTGATTTGCTCTGACGGTAGCATGCGAAAGCGATCTCGTGACGGCCACCGAAGAGACGCCGACGATACCGCTGGTTTTTTAGTGAGTAGTCCGGTGTTCTAGAGCGCGCTAGATGTTCTGGACACCAGTGATTCCTACATAATAAACGTAACCAATACACTGAATCTAATTAGATAACATAAAGGCAAACGTTTGTTGATGAGAATATCTCTGTGTCTATCGTTTAGTACTTACTCGCTACATTGCTCTTGTGAGTTCTCTTGGGATTAAAAATAGCACCATATGAAACCACTTAGACATTACATAACAGCTCTGCCTGTGTATCTCCGGTATATTGTGTATGGACCCCCCATTTAAAAATGACCGCTCTTTAATATGTTGTATTTAGTTGAAATGGAGTTCGCCTTAAATTGGTTACTCTATATTTATCATATAATATAGCATTTAATTTAAAGCTTTTAGGTATAAAAAAACGTTCCATCAATTTGTTTGATACTTGCACATGTGGTTGGCATTCTAATGCAACTCATATGTGCAAATCTAATTTTAAAATTATGTGTTAATGTGATATTTATTCTGGTGGGATTGCGTTAGCCTTTTTATTTTAAACATTATTATACAAATAAAAAATCTATTAATAAACGAACACACGTCGATTTGTTGTTTAATAACTGAAAACCTACTAAATCAATATACATAAATTTATACTAGTGGCAGGCGTTTCAATGAAGGTTTTAGTACACAGTCTATGGAATTTTATAAGGACATCAGAAGTAAAACATGTAATATGAAGAATATTAGTAAAGTAAAAAGTGATACGTAACAAATTCCCTCCAGTTGGACTATTTGCAGTTTATGTCAGATTCCAAGCAGGTTTTCATCCGATACGTGCAGTTTTCCTCACGATGTTTTCCTTAAACTCCGAGCACGACGATGAATAAAAAAAAAAGAATTGACATGAAAAGTTAACATAGTCACAAAACATTCAGTGGTCCCGCACTAGGCAAGCCTGTCTTGCGGGTACCAACTACCGGTTACAATTTCGTATGTTTAAACAAGAGCTCGGAATATATGTATACACAAATGAAGCACATTTTAGTTATGCCTACCCGAGTTTGAATCCATAATCTTGGTTAAGATTTGTGCATTCATACTCCTGGACTATCCTTGGTCTTAAAATATTCGCTATCGAATATTGAACATAATATCATAAGTGCGTTTAGTCTGGTTTCCACTTGTTCTATTTTTAGATTAAAAGCCGGCACTAAATATAATGATCGTTTTATTATTGAGCTTAAAGTACATTTTACGTGACCATTCTAAATCAATCACGGTATTGTTATATGTGATTTTATTTGTGTATTAAAAGCAATTTTTATCGACATGTTTATCCTTAGATTAAGTAAAAAAAGTGCAAAGAAATCGTTTAAGGTAGTAATGCCCTAATTACGTCATCTTTAAAATAAATAATAAAATTTAATATAAATAGTTTTATTAATACGTATATTGATAGACTGCTGATTTAGAGAATTACATAGATTCTTCATTTCTAGTGCGTTCATAATAATGCAGTAATGTTACATAATCATATTAGAATATTTATTTCCCATACATTTTAGATTGCTAAAGGCTCGTTACAGATAACAAAATTTAGAATGAAGTCGAAGTGAGTTAAAAAAAAATGTAGCATATTTTTTGTTATATTGAACAAAGTTAGGTTTCGTGATACCTCCCTTCGGGATGTTTTTAAGAAATTGAGAACACTCATTGTTGCGTCACAATATATTTACAATATTATGTATATTCACAGTACATTTCTCAATTCGACAGAATAAGTAATAATAATTTTATGTACACGAGACGTAAGGATAAACTTACAAAGTCAAGTTTCCGACTCCGCAAAGTCAATCCGTTTCTGTAATAAAATTCCGCAGATGTTTTGATATGATGATAAAAAATAATGAAATTAATACTTGTTGACTTCTAGGTAGGATATCATATTAACTAACATAACTTATTACGTATTTTTAATGTTGGAAAAGAATAACTACTGAGAGGTTCTTGTCGGTTCTTCTCGGTAGAATCTACATTCCGTTCCGGATGTGGCTTCAATTAAAATTTGTTTTGTAAATTGACGGGTCGAAAGCGCTTGTAGACTACTTGAATAAACTATGTATCATTTCGTTATACATATATATAACAAATATATGCATAACCATATCATATCAATATAATATTTAATTAAAAAAACATATAGGTAAAATAATTTTTTTATACCATACCATGTTAGTTGAATTGAATGAATGTTAACGAATCGTTTTAATCAAAAAGCGATGCCAGGTGTGACGTCACACGATTGTTTAGAATCGGTCTTTGTCCCTTGTTCAATGGATCATATTTTTTTTTAGATATGACTAAACTTTATTGAGAATCTATAAAAAGTTCATGTGTCCGGTTATTAATTACAACAAAAAATAGGTTATGTTATATTGTTACTGCGAGTAAAGTGATAACTATTTGAGTCGGCGTTAGTACATCGATTGTAACAAATATAGAGATCAATACATAAATTATATAAGATCATGGATCAAGATAAGTTGGCCGGTCAGTTATTAGTCACGATTTGAGCCTTTTCGAAAAGGGAAATTACGATAACATTCGATTACAGAACACGCGGAAAATTTGACTCACATCATTTTTTTTTCTTTAACTACAAGACTATTACTCAAATGGAAAAAGTTTATTCTTAGACAATAGAGAAAATATCCTGTCGTTATAGAATAAAAGTATTGTGGATAACGTAAATAGTCATATATACCAATACTAGTTTTTACTCTGTGTGTTGTAAGTACTACACTAATAATAATTTTTACTCTGTGTCTCTACACTAATTTTTGAAAATCGGTACAGCTATGAGGAACGAATATTTTTTCGTAGAGTACCAATATCTATGGACAGTGCCCACGTACCATCAGGTGATCCATTTATCCGCCTTCGCATATGACAAATAAAAGGAAATTCTCCGTACTAAATAAGTACTAGAAGGAAATAAACAGTTGTCGTTCTGGAAGGTGTGCTCTGGTTATGTGTTACATAAAAGACAATTTGATATATTTAAATTGGTACAAACATTTCGCTATATGCAACAATTTTCGAGATAACCAATCAACTAAAAACTCAATTTATTATTAGGAACAAAGTTTACAAGTTTATTTAATTTTAATTGTTCGCCGAAAGGGGAATATATAGTTTGATGTTCTTTTAGAAAGTATTTATCTACAGTTAACAGCTGGTTCATTCTTGGATCGGATCGGAATTGCGATTCAAGGGGGCCATGCTGCTTGCAATTTTGCAACCATTCAACGCGGTCATTATTTGACAGTAACTAATTTAATTTTTTATTTGTTGATACTTAAGGTCTTAACGTAAATAATTCTTAACATTAAAAAGTGCGGATTAAATCTGTTAATTATTTCTTTTTCTTCACATAAAAGCCTTTATCGATTTTAGTAAAGTCATCTAGAGTTGCATATTATGTCAATAATACACACACACACTCTCTCACAGTCTCAAGTATATATTTATATAGATTCTTACTTAAAATGACATATTCACGCATATGTAATTTTAAGTAAGAATCGAATACGAATATCTCTAAACGAAAATATTTATCAAAATTTCCATTCAATAGGCTTTCATTAGTAAATATTTTGAACGGAACTGAGGTAATTTTGTATATGGATGTAGCAAGGCACTGCTTGCTTACAATATTTAGAGAAATTCACAAAACTACGTGACTCTTATTCACAACTACTAGCGATTTTGTATATAACATTTTGTAAGAGTCCCTTTAGCTACTAATAGATATAATATACGTTTAAATAAAACATGTATTATTTAAAAAATTAAGCACGAATACACTGCCCGAAATTAACCAAGTGTTGGAATAAAAAAATCAAAAACAAAATATACTTTATTCAAGTAGGCTTTTACAAGCACTTTTGAATCGTCATTTAACAAACTATTTAAAGTAAAGCTACCACCGGTTCGGAATGTAGATTCTATCGAGAAGAACCGGCAAGAAACTCAGTAGTTACTCTTTTTCAAAATCTAAAATTACAGTCATGTTAGTTAAATACACACATAGTAGTTAGTCATGCTTAACTTGAATTTATAATGTTAATTTCGTGTTCGACAGTTAAGGAAAAGTTCGTGATGAACTTGAATGCATCCTATATGACATTTATTAGCTGTTATTATTTTTATTACTATTATATATATTAATATGTAAGCGATCAAATACAGTCATAGAAACTTAATTTTTTGCCTAAATTTTATTATTCTGCAAGTACATATACATTTTCCATACTTAATTTGCGGCTTAAAATTGCGTAATAAAACATAATGGGCTTTAAGAGTGGTCTTTAGATTAAAACTTATTTATAATTAAGAGAAAAATGTACGTATTATTTATACGTATGTTCGTAATATATATCAAGTCAACTTTATCTTCTGATTATGAGTGCGTTTGAAAACAATTAGCGTGCGATCACCAGTTCGTGTTAATCAACATAAGTGCAGTAGTGTTCATTAGTTACATTTTTTATTAGTGTACTTGTTTGAATTGTCTGTAATTAATTCTCATGAAATAGTTTTTTTCTTTTTGTTAAATCTATTAAAGTTTTATTTTAATGAGATAAATAATTAAATTGTTCTATTCAAAAACTTTATAGAGTATACGATATAGAAAGAGTTTTATTTGTTTTTTATACATAAATATAACTGTAATATTCTCCATATTTCTTTGCGTATTCTTTGTTCGTATTCGTTTTGTGCTCGGCGGTGAAAGGAAACATCGAGAGGAAACCATGCCGCTTGCCTCACGATGTTGTCGTGTCTATTTTATGATATAAGTAGGTACTGGAAAATGGTCACCAGATGGTAAGATACCGTCACACACAGAAATTAGCGCTGTGAGAAATATTAGCAATTACTTACATCACCATCGCGCTAATAATTTCGGGAACTAAGATATTATATCTATTTTACCTGTAGTTACACTGGCGAACTCACCCTTTAAAACGTAACACAACACTACTATAGTTATTGTTTGGCGGTAAAATATCTGATGATGGGCTTGCACCAAGCCCTATCACCAAGACTGATGTTTGACCGATGAAACCTATCCCATTTTACTTACTTATCTTACCACCTAATTAATATACATATATATTAAAACTATTCGTCACCCGCGGCTTCGCTTCGCTCGTGTTTTGCATTAAAAAGTACACTTATTACACTGTATTTAATATGACACGCATCGCCCTCTTCACACGCATGAGAAGTTTAAAGCCTGCAATGGCTTATTTATATATTAAACTAATTATGGCCCGCGGCTTCATGTTTTAGGGTCAGGGTTGATTGTCAAGTATTAGGCATAAAAAAGCCTACGTCCTTTATTGAGGGTCAGGATTGCTTCATATCAAATGTCATCAAATTCAGTTTAGTAGTTCGGCCGTGAAAGAGCAACAAATACGTAAACAGAGTTACAATCGCATTTATAATATTATTAGTATAAATAACATTACACGCGTTAAAAAAATACATTATTTACACTTACACAACCACAGTGTACCAACAATATTACAAACAGCCGTGAACAATGCAAACAAAAATGTATTTGTTTATACATTACACGTTGAAAAGAATAATTTCAAATGAATTTGCTTTTACGATTACGATCTACACGGACAGAGCGTATAATACGTTTCTTGTTACGTTCACTACATTAGTGCTAAAATTACTTTATTTGAATTTCATTTCATAATGCGTTCATGTGTCATAAGATTCGTTTACGTTCAATTTAATTTTAGCTTAATATATGTATTCAAATAAATAACAAAGCGTACCTATAATTTTTGTTGAGTGTTTAATTGAGCTATTTATCTTAAATCAGAATTGTCTGTAGTTAATTCAATCAAAGAAGGAGTATAGAGAACTCGTTGTCCTGCGGCTTCAGTCGTGTCTTAGGAATTGCCTGTCAGGTGTTAGGCAATAAGATTAGCCCGATGTCCTTCCTTCGAGTTCAAGTTAGCTTCATATTCCAACAAATTCATCAGTGGTTTGGGCGTTAAAGAGCAACAGACAGAGAAACTGAGTTACTTCCGCATTTATAATAATAGTATAAATAAACGACTTACTAATAGCTCTACTATATTATCCACTACAAACAGTTTATGATTAATATATCTTTATTTTTAAAACAGCAGTTTTAATAAGTTTATCTACTTAAATTTACTTCCAAAATTCCGAAAACCATTTAGACGATATTCAAAACGACATCCTTTGCGATTCGATGATGGATATTAAAGATTCAAGACCTCGACCAATGATATTGCATCAATTCAATGTCAAAGTTGTTTATTTGTTTCTATTCCTACTATGGACGATTTTCTAAATTACATAACAAAACGCGGCGTTATTCAAAGTTCCGTTGCTTGATTAAAATTGAACAATTTGTATTTTTAACAACCTGTATATAGTTTATATATGTATATAACATACATTTATATAAATCTTATAAATTATGTAACATTTTTATTCATGTTAAGTAAATAAATTGCGGTCAGTTAATGGTCCACTTCTGGTCAAAGGCCTCAACTTGAGAAAGTTCGGATCTTATTCAACGTCGCTGTTTTATTACGGACCAGATGAACCTGCAGCTTTATCCGCGCGAAATTTATAAAACACAAACTTCCAACGCCCGTTTTACCCCTTAGGGTTGGAGTTTCATAAAATTCGTTTATCATACAATGATATGAAAAAACGGGTGTCGAACTCTAAACGCTTAATTTTTGTATGTTAGTCGCTTTTTAGAATATTCAAGATATTATTTTGACCTGGCTCTTGCTTACTTGAACAATAACAATTGAAATTGGTTTTATTATTAAATATAGAAGCATTACACTTACTTATCGAGATACTTTTGATCTGAAAATAACTGTCGAAAGGATTTTCCTTTTTTTTCAACGTTATTGTTACTTATTTTTTATTTTATTTTATTTACAATGAAATTATTAATAATTCTATTTAAGACGGCTGGAGGCGACCATTTTATTCAAAGGTGTATTATCATCGAAGAAGTTATTCATTTTATTATATTACTTTTACTCAAAGACGTTTAATCATTTGTATTGTATGTATATAGCACACATACTATTGGATGAAAATTTATATTAATAGGGGTAAAACCTTTTTTTTTTATTTGAATATTGTTAACTTACAGTATAGTATATTTATACGAACGTTAAAATTCGCTTTAATAATTAGTATTATTATAAACATAATTGTAGTCGCAATGGTACATAAGACGGAACACTTGGATATTATCACAGACATTATTAATGTGTTTGACAGCCGATATTATCTAGTGGTTAGCACATGTGAATCTTAACCGATGATTGCGGGTAAGCCCAAGCAAGATTTCTCTTGTGCTTAATTTGTGTTTATAATTACTTTCTCTTATCTCCTAAGGTATATCCAGCATTAGCCATTTAAATGTGCGATTTTTGTTGGATACAACACTGTTGTAGTTCAGCCATTTTGTACAAAATGTTTATAAATTATGTTTTTTTTTTTATAATATAGGTAAGCGAACGTATAAATGGACTACATGATTGTGCCGACCAACCTTGGGAACTAAGACGTTATGTCCCTTGGGCCGATATTTACACTGGCACACTCACCCTTATAATCTGAACTCTACAATACAATACTGCCGTTTGGCTGTAGAATATCTAATGAGTAGTTGGTACCTACTCAGACACAAAGCCCTACCACCAAGTAATTAAATACAAATAAAAGAATACAAGCTCTCCTCGTTTATCGCTATTTTTATCAGTGAACATATAAAAATTTAAGATGAAGAAGAAGAGATACATATAGAGGCAGATAGTGAGTTTATTTTTTAGATACTATTTATAGAAGTGAGAAAAAATTAATATCCGATCAAAGTAATTAATCTATAAAAACATAGCATTCAACTATTATTGAGGTAATAATTACTATAATTAATACAAACAGCATAGCAGGAAGCAGATAATTGTAGCATTTATTGAAACAGTTTGAGATGAATAATCCAACTGTACGTTATAAGACTTATATATTGCTGATAAAAGAGGTTGAGTTAGTCTACGTTGATATACATGCAGGATAATGATATCCATGTAAAATTATGGTAAAGAGTAACTACTGAGTTTTAGTAATTTGGGTGGAATCTTAGCTTTATATTTGTTTTATTGTTAATCATTCTTATTAAATAGTCCGCTGAGTGAGACAATTCAGGTTAAGAAAATTTATATACTTTTTCATTAAAGAGGAGCATGTCCATGGAATCTCTGAAAGGTACGAATCGGTACATTTTTTTTTAAATTTAATCAACAAATATTATTTTTTATAATAATAGTTTATGTAACACTAGCTGTGCCTGCGACTTCGTGCGCGTTTGAATTTAATAAAAAAGCGTGACTTTATTATTTTTTTACTTATAATTCTGAAATAAAAGTAGCCTAAGTTAATCCTTATTACATCAGCTATCTGCCAGTGAAAGTCCCGTCAGAATCGGTCCAGCAGTTCCAGAGATTAGCTTTAACAAACAGATAGACAGACAGATAAAAATTGTAAAAAATGTTATTTAGGTATATGTACCGTGTATACATACATATGCATTTAGTAAAACGCGGTTATTTTAATATTACAAACAGACACTCCAATTTTATTATATGTGTAGATTAGCTAATTTCGTTTCACAGCTCTCTAGTCTAGTCTTGTCTTTTTGAAGAACAGAATCGAAATTGATACGGTACCCAATTACTGAAATTAGCATGAACATTCATAAAGACAGACACGACGAGAACTTTTCATCTGTAAATATACTAATGTTTCGCAATCCACGCGACAACTAACCGTTGCTTTAAATTTATGCTAATGTGTGGTCAATATGAACATCACTTCCCAATCAACAAGAGTAAACAGTTGAGCTTGTCTCATAAATATTAATAGATTTTGATGAGCTGATTATGAACAGGGTTTTATAATTGGGACATATCGCTTGTTATGACTGCTAAATATTCACAGACGAAACGAAACTCATTGCTGCAATAATAAAGCTCGAAATTGGATGGCAAACTTCATACATTCCACCTTTGATAATAAGGGTGGCAACACATTAGTCGATTACACGTCTAACCAACCAGCACGATCATATTGTAATGCTACAAAGGGTTTCATTTGCGTACTTTAATTTCAACACTTAACAGATTGACCAAAGTTATCGACACAGCCGAAAGGATTAGAAAGCTGAAGCTGCAGTGTGCTGGTCACATATGTCGCAGAACCGACAACTCTTGAAGATGACACGTCAATGGACCAGCCACTCGTCCGAATTTTCTACCGCTAAACGCCATTAGTTGATATTATTGGTAATCGTTCTTCCAATGAGCCAATAAACGGGCACTGACTTGGTTTACTCGCCGTTGAAAACGGAACACGACAATACTAAGTATTGTGGTATATAAAATATGATTAGTATCCACTAATCATATTGCATATGGGCTCGCACAAAGTCCTACCACCTAGTAAAATATAAATAAATATAAAGGAATAGTGCGTCAACTAATTTTATAGAGAGATTCTTGAAAAGTGTTTTATCATCGTTTTAACGTCATAAATCATCACCATCATCATAATTAGACGGATTTAATCATAATGAACTTTCAATATATTCTAGCTATTAATATATCAGATATGGCAATAACACTGAATTAAAAAAGAAAATTACCGACCGTAGATTATATCAGTCAGATTTTTATTCTCATTGGATATAAAATTAAACTGTCGTTTTATAAAAAATGGTGTGCGTAACGAATTCATTTAAAATAGCGGTATTTTACAAATGATCTCACAGATATTTTTAACCGTGTGAAAAACGGTTGAAGACAGCATGATTAAGAATTTTCGTTGTTTAGGTGAATTCATTGGCAACACAGGTTGGATTAATGAAGCTTGTTAAATTGTTGTTATATGGAGGTTGAATCTTTACAAAAAGATTGACTAAATAATACAATAAAAATGTGATGTCGTCCGACTGATTTCGATCACGGGGTATAATCTCTCAGGACAAATGATAGTGCACAAATTTGTGCGAAAAAAAAACAGGTGTACTCTATTCCGTCAGTCTCACAATCCGATAGGGCGGTAAACTCACGCCCGTAAAGAGTTCACGTACTGGACAAAACGGTTTTACATACTTTCCGAGGCACACACTTTCAACTTCCAGACATTGGGTGCGTACTGAGAATTTTTCGACAGAAAGACCCAACATTTATCGGCCCGAACTGGGTTTTGAATCCAGAACCTCGGGATCTGCCATATATCAAGCCACTAGAAGAAAGATGGCAGTTGCAGCAATGAAAATGTATGTCGTAATTATACTAATATATTTATTCATATTTTTTAATGTTGGTACGAGTAAGCACATACAGAAGATACAGAAATCTAGACGTAAAAATATCTACATTTATATATTGATTTATCGAAACAAAATATAATAAAAATACAGCTAATCATGCCTATAGGCTCTGACCACGCAGGGTTTACTTGCCTAGGGGTTACATCGCTCTGCTTCATGCGCACAGGAAATACTATTTTACAATTGAATGTAATCAAATATACATTTTTAAATCTACATTCAATTTAACAAAATATCTGAAATGATATATCTATTTCTTTTAAAATAAAACATATTTAATACGATTGGGACAATATCTATAGACAAAACAACACACTCACAGAAACGTACAGACTAATTGACTGGTATCGCAACATACAAATCCAATTACTGATAAGGGATGTTTGAGTGATTACACAGTTCTGTTCTTCTCAAAGTTTCAGGCTTACAAACTTGCAAATTTTTTTTTTTTTGATATCGATAGGCGGACTCGCAAACGGGCCACCTGATGGTAAGTAGTCACCACCGCCCATAGACAATATGTAAGAAGTATTAACCATTCCTTACATCACCAATGCGCCACCAACCTTGGGAAATAAGATGTTACGCCCCTTGTGCCTGTAGTTACACTGTCTCACTCACCCTTCAAACCGGAACACAACAATACTGAGAACTGCTGTTTGGCGGTAGAATATCTAATTAGTGGGTGGTACCTACCCAGACGGGCTTGCACAAAGCTCTACAACCAAGAAAAATAAATTTGAATGGTATGGTCAATTAGGACGTAATTGACCACACCATTCAAATCTTGCGACTGTATCTCATGTACTATGCTATGTCCTGTATACTCATTTATTTAATTATATTTATGCTTTCAATACACTATTTTTAGGTGCTCTTAATTGACCCATTTGGAACAGGCCTTAAAATTTCCACTACAGTTTAACTCTACCTTTATATTTTTTGTTATAATCGATTCCACTGTATTCTTAAGGGTCTAAAACAAATAAATAAATATTTTATATAAGTTGGTAATAAAGGTCTCTGCTGTTGCTTGTCGGCTTACTTTCATCTTGATAATGCCTATGCTTCGTGATGTCTAACTATAATAATGTAAGTAATATTACCGGTTCTATGGAATAATAACCTGTCAAGCGGATCTCGTTGAGATAATAATGAATATATCTCGATAAGAAACCACGAATCGTATTTTGTATGTCACTAAGAATCAGATTTCAATTTTGCGATAAAGAAAGTATAACAAAAGACACTGTCAGAGATAGATTTTATAGAAAAGTCGTTTGTATAGTGTCTCGTGATCGTTTTAAAAAGTTACGCAATTTCTTAAAATACGTTCCGAATATAATAACATTTGCATTTGTCGGCTTAGTTTTTTTCATTTATTTTATTTCTATGTAAGTACTTTTTTATCATACATTCTTCACTTGACAATTGTAATTTGGAATATGTTTGTTTTGTAAATAATAGATATAGTATTTCAATAACCAAAGTGATCCTTGATTATATACCTAATTAATAGTAATAGAGAGACTTTTATTAATTAATAAAAGTTATAGATGAGTCATCGTTCCAAGAATCTTATATAATTAAATTATTATTAGGTACAAGTGATGGGCACGTCATAAATCTTCAAGATTAGATTAATTTATTTTAAGTAAAATGTGAAAAAAAAACTATGTACTAATATTATTATTGCATTTTTACTTCGAATTAATTAGAAAACATAATTAGGTACACCATACTAGACATTAATAATAGAATTTGATTTTTTATTTAAAATAAAATAATTCAAGTTTTAATACAGAACAAATAGTTTTATTCGCAAGATTAACAGTAAATCTAACCTAAAATATAATTTCGGACAATTATTTGTCTATCTAGTTTCCATATTTGTTAAAATAACTTAGACAATATTTAATATTTATTTAAACATTAAACTTTAAGTCGACAAAAGCGTGTGATCGTAAATAATTCATTGCCAAACCCTTATATGTACTTAAATAACTATACAAAGATCGAGATAACATTACGACGTAATCTCTTTGTGATAACTTCAATTTCGAAACTTAATTTAAAATACACCAGAACAGTTACGTTAACGAAAACAATATTATTAGCGTGCGTTTTATGTTCGTGGCTGTTGAGAAAGAGTTACATTACTTACGATCGTGAGAACTTACAGTTAGGTAATCATGCTAATGACCAATATCAAGTAGTTTAATATCGATTAAATTAGTTTATGAATATTTTATTAAATGGGAAATCATCAGAAGTCAGATGTGTTAAGATTGATCATTTCATGTGAGATTAGAAAATAAAAAATTGATTGTCATGTGACTTGAGATTCTTGTATAAGTACATTTAAATCATTAAATACTTAGTTGTTTTTCAGTTTTTAGTGCACTGTTGACATTATCTGTTATTTCGATTTAATTTTATTTATCTTACCTTAGTCACATTTTCTTAAAAGAACAACCGAATGTTTCACGGTAAATCCGTCAAAGAAATTGCGCAACGGTGAGCAACTTCCCAAAAGACCCCTCAAGTCGTGAGAACGATACCGCGTACAAAAGTGCTAATTAAATAACAAAGACTCGTCTGTAGACAAGATATTGTATTAAAATAATGAACGAGTTTCTCGAACTCCTTGTTAGTGCTATATTATTAATTTATTGCACACCGCTTGAAGTAAATCACGAGGTCGTATAAATTGACCCAGTCGCTAAATTTACTTGTCCGTTTGAATGATATTTTTTAATCAACACAACTTTCATGTTTTAATGAGTTTCAATTCTGAGCGCTGTCATGAGATTGAAAAAAATGTTCACTTCATACAAATCCTTAAAATGTAAATTTATTGGTGACTAAAAATTTAATGGTCTGTTTAGCTATTATGTTAGCACAAAAAACCTCGATAGACATACGATCATAAATGTCGCATATCAAAAAATGATATTCGACATTGACAATAATACTTATAACATTTAGAATACACGTATCATAAAAGCATATCACTGTGTGTCGGTTTCCAGCATTTTACGATTGATACATAATTACGCTTGATAAACAAGAATGACAAAATAGCACTGCTGATTTTAAAATTAGTTGCATTTCAGTTTACGTGAAATCTGTTTCATTTAGTTAAGTTTGACCGTACATTATTTTTACATAACGGATTTTTGGATTCATCATTTCTAAATTTTTATTTTTAGTATATTTACTTGGGTTATGAGACAAAGATAAAATTTATTCAGGAACCTTGATAATTATGTTGAAAATACATTTGTAATGATAATACTGCGACAGTAATAACTGTGTTGTAATTGTCAACACACTACATACTTTTTGAATCACTTGTAATCACATGTGTCAGTAGAATAGGCGCTCTTACTGACACATAACAGAAAATCAAAACTTCTATGAATTTGACTCGTGTGAAGTCAGAACGAGTTAGAATACCATTTTTACAAAGTAAGACTCTAAATTTTATAGCGACGAAGACTTAAACACGCTGGCTCACTAAATGGAATAAGCATGTCACGAACCACCCACGTTTAATCATCATGATAGTCTCCTCGATTATTGTAACTTAAAAATTCGTGTCGTGTGGATCAATGGGCCAAAATTATTTTTTTTGCATTAGCAGCTTGTAAATTTCCCACTGCTGGGTTAAGGCTTCCTCTCCCTTTGAGGAGATGCTTTGGAGCATATTCCACCACGCTGCTCCAATACGGGTTCGTGGAATACACACGTGGCAGAAGTTCGTTGAAATTATACACATGCAGGTTTCCTCGCGATGTTTTCCCTCACCGCCGAGCACGAGATGAATTATAAACACAAATTAAGTACATGAAAATTCAGGGGTGCCTGCCTGGGTTTGAACCCGAGTCATCACGGCTCTTGGGCTCAATGGGATATAATTTTATTATATTAATTTTGATTGAATTCGATCGATTGCGTTTTGCTTGTAATTAGTGATTAATGCTCTGATATCAAGAATGTGTTTGGTAATAAACATCACGCATAAACACACACAGATTTACTATCAGTTTTATTAAAATACATTTATAGCAATGCAAATTTTAAACATTTTGGGATTATTTTTTAATTACACTTGCTTATTTAGGAAATAAATGAAAAACTATTTTTTTTAATTCTGTAATGTTCATTTATGACCAAAAATAATGATGAAACATTTTTTTTTTTATTTTCAATAGGAAAACCAAAAGTTGATACAATATCACATCAAAATAAAAAAATTACATTTCAAAATTATCTTGCCAAAATATGTTCTACTATTTATAGGTAGTCTCACCATGTACATAAATTAAATATAATCAATGATTAGGAACAAGAATTATAATACATTTTTTAACTATTATATAATAATTATTAAAACCAGTAAGATATACCACAAAACTAGAAATGAGTACTAATAGAATTCTTTATTTCTATTGTGACATCATTTAGACAAATCTTGATTACTAATGGTTATGATATCGTATCAAATCAGAACATATTACTAATTTTAGTTCATGTACAGTCCCTGAAAGGTTTCCTCGTTTCTCTTGAATAATATGAAATAACTTGAACAATGCAGAGGTCCCACTATAACTAGAGCTGGCACCTGATGTGCTAGTCTAGATAATATGTTTAGGCTTTGCCAAATATTGTATCCATTTGTCTCTGTTCTGAGCTTAATTAGTGGCCGAACTCATTATGAAAATGCTTGTCATTGCATCCAATATATAATTAATACGCTTTCCATCAACTACTTTTTTGTATCACTTTGTTATTTATTACGTCTCTAGTGAACTGCACTGGTTTTGTTCAGACACAATTTATTTATAAATAAAATTATATTATATAAAAATAATTTATAATCTATTGCATTTAGTAATAATGTAGCCACCTATACCAGTCTACCAGTAATATTTTGTTTAAAATTGCTATCTATATTATTTTAAGAGATTATCTACATACAAAAAAAAAAAATGACTTTTTTTTTATATGATGTAAGTATATATCCTCTTTATAATATTATTATAGACAAGTTCTAATAAGGTGTACGTGCTTAATATGATATTATGGAAAGTGTCACTTTTGTTCATAAATATTGCTGTTGTTAAAAATATAAGTACTTTCTTAGATCGTCATTGTGTTACTTGTATAATTAGGGGTAGAATAAGACGGTGAAAAATATTCAGACAAAGCCTGACCAGAATAAATGCTCGTTGATTATCTTAACGCTAAACAAAAGTAGAAGCGATATTACAACTATATATTTCAATTGTCCTCTACAATTAAATTTTGATATTGAATTTGACATTGTCATTGAATGAATACTATTTATTTTTACAGTTATGAGTAAAATCTCAGGCGCATTAAAATACAATATATTTTAAAGATAATCATCTCAGACGATCCTTAGACGAGAATGAACGTGACACGGATGCGGGGAAACCCAAGAGACGCCGCCGCGGGCGCAGCTATTACTGAGTTCAACGTATTTTATAAATTTAATTTTACTGTTGTAGAATAGATTGATCGTCGGGCATTAAATTGAGATCCTTTTCTTCGTGAAACTGATTTTTTTCTTCTTTTGTCAATTCTTGAAAATCCATGGAGATATTAGGATATTTTCCTGTTAACATTGTTGTTGTTGTTTTTTTTAAGTTTTTTACAGATATGTATATATTGCATGAAACGGGCATTTAATTTTTATATAAATTTTTTTAATTTAAAAAATTAAATGTTTAATGTTATAATATAAATTTCTGTTGGAGTGAGTGATGCGCTTAGTGCCTTTTTTAGTTATTATTGTTAGTGCTCAGCTCCGCCATGACACACCGAAAAATTATCAATAAAATATGAATAAAAATTTGTTAAATACTTAATTTGTTTAGAGCGAAATTATGCAATTATATTATTATAAGTTTAGCTTCTAAAAATGTCCGTGAAACGATGTCCGTGAAGTCAAGTGCTACTAAATTAAAGAGAGACGCTCGACTTATCTTGTTTAAGACTTCGCTATTTAATTTGTTAGTGTTGTTTGTGTATGCGGAACACACACACTAGTGTATTATATACTTTATTTTTCATTAGATGACTTATTAATACAGGAGTAGGGTCGAATGTGCAGGGGTGAATTCCGCAAAGCCAATTACCAAACACATTTACCATTTACACATTTACCAAACTGAAGTACAGCTGCCAAAAAATAAACAAAAAATCAATTAGTTAGTGGGTATTCTTCGAGTTGCACATCATTTTTAGCTTTATATAATATACATATATTTTTATATATATATTTAAAATACTTTAATACTTTTTTTCAATATATATTTTAGATGTCACGTTTGGCCCGTAAAAAATAACACACACAGTTCATTTTAAAACCATCAATCTCTGACATCACTGTTTTTCTACAGGAAGTGTCCAGAGGTTTTCATAAATAAATATTGAGTTGAAAATTCAAAACCTACCCACATGTTTAAAAAGAAAAAAAAAACCTATCTGTTTTTTATGCTATGTAGAAATCGCGCATAATAGCGGTTTTTCCATGGGCTTAGTCTAAATTTCCGACGATTGCGAATGAAACTCTGGTGAGCATTGCTGTATGTCATGTACTTAATTTATCTTCATGATTCATGATGTACATGGTGGAAAACATCGAAAACAAATCTGCATGTATATTAACAAAAATTGCCTCTCACATATATATTCAAGTATCATCTCCTGCTCTGCTCCAGCAGTTAGTTGGAATGGGCTGCAAAATTAGAGGAGTTCTTAGTAAGTGTTTAAACTGGCATCTTTTTATGTTATAGTTAAGCAGATTGACAAATGTGCCACTCGCTGGTCACCACCTTTGCATAGACATTGGCGTTGAAAGAAATATTTACCATAGTTTTCAATCAATGCGCCACTAACATTGCGAATTAAGATTTTATGTCCCATGTGCCTTACACTCTGGCTTACTAATTCATAATACAGCAAAAAAAAAACAAAACAATAGCAAGTGTTATATATAGTTTGACGGTAGAACATATGAAGCAAAAAGCCCTACTAACAAGATTAAAAAATATATAGAAATCTCTTTGACAAATATAATAATTATAATCAGACACATTATGATTACCTCGTTGGATCGTGTTCTTCTAATCAGATTCTAGTTAAACGAATATTTATCAAACGCCGCGCTGATTGATCATAGCAAGTACTATCCAAATCATTGGGTAATAGTATTACAAACTATAATATAAAAAAGCTTTCACCATACATTACACAACAGATAAAAAACTAATTAATGCATGTGTTAAATTTGGAACGAGTTGACATTGTATTAGAAAACGATATTAACATGGTATTGCAATTAGCTACGCTGATATAAAGTCAGAATCATTACCGTCTTTACATGGGGCACGTGCCCAGGGCCCCCATACTGAGAAGGCCCCGAAGAACCAACAATTTCTTTCACACGTTTGTTCTTACGTCGACTGCTATGTATATTTTCGAGTGATATATTCGTAAGAAATAACTAAAATATTTATCAAAAAAGGCTATAAAAGATAAATAGCCAAAAAAAATATTTTGGCTATAATATAAAATAGCCAAAAGATTGTACAACCAATCAGATTCCGCCGAATATATATAAAATTACTGCACCATTTATTTGAAACTATACATAAGGCCAGGCCTAAAGCAAATTATTTGTACATGGTAGTAAATTATGTACCAAAAGGGCCCCAAATTCATGGGTGCCCAGAGTCCCAGCATAGCTTGAGACGGCTCTGCTCAGAATGATGAATATATTGAATTAGATTAGTATTCAAAACGAGAAGACGTTCCTTTGGTAATTGCCTGACTTGAAAACAAGTACTAAATACAAACCAATATTCTCAAAACTTAAATTAAAATATGCTTCGGAGGCATTAATATATAACATTACTAGCGACTCGATCCGGCTTCGTACGGGTGTAATGCTGATACTAAATATACTATAAAATGTCTTTATATAGTTGTATAGAAAGACTTTTTATAGTAGTTAAGTAATAGTAAATAGTATAATTGGATAAGAATTAATGCAGTATTGCTAAAAATCGCTTCGTAAATAAGCTATTATTTCTCGTTAAAAGTAAAGGATACATTTTATTAGGTCATTGTGGGTTATACCTAAGATATATACCATCCCGAATTTTTTTGAAGATCTTTTTAAATTGTACAAAACTGTAGTACTTTAATTTGATCCAGCCAGCGTTTACAATGTACGCTTACATAATTTTTTTTTATTTACGACACCTCTTTAGAAAAATTATCCGTGTTTCTCTAATATATTATGCATGTATTATAGATAAACCTTTCCCTTAGAACATTCTATCTATTAAAAAACCGCATCAAAATCCTTCGATTAAACTCGTTGATTTTAACCGAAGATACTGGGCTTAAATCCGGATAAGCACATACTACGTACATACCATTGGGTAGACCATTTTCCAAACCTACGTTATAACATTTATTATAAAAAAATGTAATTATTTTGAAAATACAATGTAATGCAATTGTTCAACTTAATGAGTTATTACAGTAATAAGACGTATTAATTGCAGAGATCGACAAAGTAGTATGTAATCGTCGTAACTGACAATTTTAATTACAGTTGCACTCGTTTTACACAAAAACCTACTATTATTTAGAGAGACGGCAATGATTTAACATTTTAAATTACATCTATTAAAGTAGATACCACCTATTTCTATGAATCACTGGCGTTGAATGCTGCCAAGATAGTTTCCTAGCTATTATCTCAATTACATAGTCAGTTCCAGCGAACAACGGTTTAAGTGCAGTGAACCCGTTTGAGTGACAAACAGTATTGTTCTGATTATTCGCCGGATCCGTATTACCTTTGAAAATAGAACTACGTAACAAAATTTAAAAAATGAACTGCTTAATAAAATTGTCGTCTATTTATACTTTTAAATTTAGTTTCGTGTAAGTTCTTTTGTTTTTGTTTGTGTTTAATTCTGAAAACAATTTTTGAAAACAGAAAACGCCTAAAGACGTCATTACAATTATGTGGAAATTGTCTCAAAATGTTAACTGAACTGGTCGATTTTTTTTAAATTTCTAATATAAGCTCACTAGTTAAAAATTTGAAACGGTTTCTTAATTTGTTTTTTTTTTTTTATATATATATAAAACCATTAATATGATTGACGATAAATTTCGTAAAACGAACGAAACGCTTAATTATTTTCGTTGGGATTCTGTTAAAGATAATAAACGAGTTTTTGTTGCTAGATATAGGGAATGTAAATCATTTTTACGACAGCAATTACTTAGTCTAGTTAAAACACAAAATTATTGATAACTACACAATTATTTATACTGACTCTGTTCGCTGTTTGTTTAATCTGTTCGGTGTTGCTGATTCGTCTAAAAATTAAATTATGTTACGTTATAAACAAGGTTAATTAGTTTAGCAGTTTCGTTGTTGTCATTGGTCTTAAATATCGATCAAATAAATTATAATAATTGGCTAACATAAGGCCGTGGCTAAATTTCATGTAAATCCTACGCGTAAATCATTCATTTTAACATTCACTGGCACACATGAAGCAAGAGGGTATGCATAATATCTCATGCACATAGTAAGCCTCCGTTAGAATGGCTGCCGTACCGGCAATTGATAAGGAGATTACCATCATAAACAAGTCTTATTCAAAATAATCAGTAGGCGTTATAGCCGTATTATTTATTATACGTAATGATAAAATACTGATAAATACTTTTGGAACAACTTTTTCTTTAAAATGTAGGTAATTATTTAGTTTTCAGAGCATTGTACACGCATAAAACTAAATACCTACCAATTCAGACTCCCTAGGCGTAAAATAATATTTTTTTATTATAAAATATTAATGTTATCATTATCATTAATTTAATTTTATAAAAAAAAATAGAAAATACTATAAATTTGAAACAATATACATAAAAAATAATATTAATAAATGTATACCTTATATCCCTTCGATAAAATCATCCCCAACGTTTACGTTCGTTCGTTTTTCGCAAAATATTTAATATCAAGCATCAGATCTGTCCATTTTAATTGTCGGTTGCAATATCGAATACATCGTATCAATTACAAAACAATAAATTAATAGGCATCATTCGTAAAATCGAGGTTACAATATTTTATACGAATCAAAACAATTAAAGGGAATAATTGTATTCATTTATGTTAATACAAATTCTGACCAACTTGTCTTAATAAGGGTACGTCAATACATGTCAATCGTGACGTATAGATCGGACAAGCCGTTGATTAGCTTGGATCGAGTCCGATTATATAGACAATGATACAATGTCACGAAACGACGTGGACTATTAGAAGATAATAAGGTTATGTACACATACGAAACGTGATATGCAGGCACAAATTGATTTATTTGCATATCATTGAAATGAATTTAATAATAGAGTGAGGAGAATTGATTACTGTGTGCACATACACACTCAAACATATTACTTAAGCAAGTAATGTCAGCTAAATGGAAAATTTTATTTCCTTACAAGCTATGTTAAAAAAATCTGAGCTATACTAAATACTGTAGGTGTTCCGCACGTTATAACCCTCGTACGTTTTTGTGTAGTTTGGTATTTCTCTATCTATCTAACGCAAAAATAATTTATCAAATCGCACCGGTACCCGAACTTTGATATGAACTCGTTTAAGCAAACAAACAAATCCAACAGCTATGTATATAACATGTAGGTAGATTTATGAATATTTCTTCAGTAGGTATCTGTTTGTGTTAGTAGTTGTAGTTACCAGTTTTTTAGGGATTTGTTTTCACTTAGTCACAAAAAAAATATGTGCTTCGTTGGAGTTCAAGCTTGCTTTATACAGAATTTCATTAAATTAAGTTTAGTGGTTTAGTCGTAAAAGCGACAGATATACAGACAGACAGAGTCACTTTTGCATTTATAATATTAGTATAAATTTTATATGTAAATTATATTTTTACTGTTCTATTTTTAAAACCATATAAGCAATTTTAATTTTTAAATATCTTAACAGTTAAATACGCTACTATGTGATAAAGCAGCCTTATTCTGTATTTAATATCTATGTAATTATAGTCACAATATTTTGTTCAATAAATTTTATTTCAGAAAGAAACGTTCAATTGCTATTTGATGGTAAAATATATGACGTGTGTCATAGGTAGGAACGTACTGTGATGAGTATATTGCCGTGATAAAATATTATTCAAACGATTATTATGTCAGTTGAAGTAGCATTTAATATAATGATACAACATGTTTGTTAAAACAAACACGTGACGATGTATTCTAAACCGGATTAGAAACGCATTAGACTTTATCAAATCAATATTCATAAAGTTATTCTAATAAATATTATTGAAGAAATAAGTAGATTTTATACATTTAAGCTTTATGGATACTAGGTGACTGGGTCATCGTAAATTTGGCTGGAAGACGTTACTGTAAAGGTCGGTCGAGGGTTCAGATCTGGACGCCACTGAATTGTTACGTGATTAATTTGGATGTATAATCGCGTGCTCAGGTGAAAGGAAAACATCGTGATAATACTTGGATATTTCTTACTTAACAAAGTATGTGTGTAGTATACGCGCTACGCACACACACGAAGAGAATTTAGGATGAGACTACAGCATTTGTTTCTTTATTCCCGTGGAATGACTGCATAAGAGAGCGTCGTTCCATCAGTTGTCATGGAATACGAATCGGTCTAAACCTAAATGCCAATAACTGTTTAAGAGTTATTATTTATACTTGTATGTTTAAAAAAAACTAAAATCTCCTTTTTATTTATATAATTGTAACCAATATAAATCCGTATGTCTGAAAAACAAAATTGTTATTAGCATTAAATCCGTTAGCCGTGTAGTGCAATGTCTCCTTAAATTTGTTTATAAAATATTATAGTATATACCCTAAAACACTCTCTACGAAAATGTATAAGAATAATGGCATTATCATGTCGGTATACTTGATGCAATGTTACGAGATACAAGAAAATAGAACAAAACCCATTTCATGGTCATCTTTTCCTTGATAAAATTGGTAGACAAGTGGTCAAATAGACCACCTATTGGTCAGTGGTCACTACTGCCGATAGACATTGACGCCGTATGAAATTTGAACCATTACTTACAAAGGCTTCGAGCCACCGACCTTGGGAACTGAGATGTTATGTCTCTTGTGCCTGCAGTTACACTGGCTCAGTCACTCTTCAAACCGGAACACAAAATTACTAAGTATTACTGCTTGGCGGTGGTATATTATTATGTAATACTACCGCCAAGCAGTGGATTATCTATATTAATAATTTAGTGCAGATACGATAGACCCGATCGAAACCTATCCACAATTATAGATCGATAAAAAATAAATATTTTTTGTAGATGACAACATATTATATCCTCAAAAATCGTATAAATGACACATATAGAGAGAGTTATAAAATCCACACAATTCAATGACATGACAGTTCAACGGGCGACCATGCTTGACGTTTACGGATGATATTATAGATGTTTGATAATCACATCGTGAATGAAAAAGTTATATTTTATATGAAAAGTAAATGATAAACCGTATTTGTTTAGATCTATTTATTTCACCCAAGCGAAGCTGGCTTTTTATCTAGTATTAATTTTATTCGGACAAACAGTATCGAAGTCTATTCTATAACAGATATTCAAACATACATATATGTGTATGTATACAGATATCACAACGGCTGTCGTTGTCATCCTATTTATAAGAATAAAAAAAAAATGAACGAATCGTTTAAAATCTTTCCGCGTATCATTCAAGCGTCATTTCCGCGGATAATTCTTAATACACCGTAAATTACACGATCTTTGTTGTGACATTGTAATGAATGCTACCAGCTGATGTAATTTTCTATGAATTGCCTTTAATAAAAATATTATCTAAACTCATATTATAAAGCTGGATATTGTGTCTGTGCTCTATGACATTTAAGAGCAGAGCAGTAATAATTCGATATTTTTTTTTATATATTGTGTTTATTTTTTCCTAAAAGTCATTGTATTTTCGTTTTAATTTTTTCGTTCGTGATCACTGATTTTGTATTTAAGACAAAAGAAGAAAAAGAATAATATGTGAATCATAAAAAATAGTTTGATGTCATGTATATAAAAAAATATAAATAAAATACAACGTGGATAAAACCACGATACATTACTTGTATATAAATTCTTTTATATGCTTGTCATTTCTGAAAAATACGGCATTCGACTATTATTAAGATAAAAATCGCTTGAAACGTTTAAATATTTTATGTATTTTTTTTCCTTTAAACATTATTATAAATAAAGTTGATCAATAATCATTCCATATAAATAAACATTTTTATTATATTATAAAACAATGAACTATAACGTAAAAATGAATATTTAAATTAAAGTACATTTTCCGGCAATTTATTTTTATTTTAGAAAAGAACACAGGTCTATAACAAATTTATACATTATTCTTTTATTTAAAACATAAGATAAACTAAACCAAATTTTGAAAATACGTAGAATAATCCAATTTACTTCAACTTATTACATGATTTCATCTTCGATATAAATTGAACCTTGAACCCTGCAGGGCTCAAGGGAACTGCCCACAACAGCGCAGACCAGATTAGAAGATGTTCATGTCATGTTTCTTAAGTAACTCGGTTTAATTAGTATGGAAGGTGTGCTATCTGAAATATATCAATCTATTGTACAGATAAAATTATAAAGGAAGCTAATGAAAGAGTAATAATTACAGTACTCATGATTTTAAATGTATGTTACACATACACTAACGAAGGGGTTTTTAATAGCGCTCTTTTTGGGTTCCATATTATTTCATATACAACCTTTTATATTGATGGCTCCCCATTTGTTGTTATCTAACAAACTTCTATTATTTTATTTTCAAGTTAGCAGTTGAATATGGAGTTAATAATACTATTTGAAACAATTATCTGCTCTTACACATGATTTAATAATTATATAATCATTTAGGAACAGAATTTCTTTTATACCAGATTATATAAAATGCAACTAGGTAGAAATTTGATCATATCGAGATTATCATTGTTATTCATCACCATCAATATTAAAGTAAAAGATTTAGACATAAGTTACGATAGTCGCCCTCAATTCAATCGAAAAATAAATAATTTTATTTGTGCTCAATTCTAATCATATGGTTTATCTTATTGGTTTTATTAATTATTATTTATTATATAATAGTTTAAATAATGTATTATATTTCTTATTTTTAATTATTATGCTTATGTTTAATTTATATTTACAATAATTACATTGTGTAATATGATAACGCATGGTGAGACTACTTGCAAGTAGTAGAACTTTTGCCTTGATAATTTTGAAATGTAATTTTTAATTTTTAATTTTGGTTGTGATAATATATCTACTATTGGTTGTCCTAATGAAAATAAAATAAAACATAACAGAAAACGAAAGTGTTGGACGATACAGTATACTGCTTTTTTTTTCTAAATTTGTGTACAATTCCAAAACCCTTAACCATATTTTTATTATTTATCTTATAGAACAATATAAAATTATATTATAAATATAATATACGGCTAACCAGATAAGAGCTTACGTTGTTAACACACGTATTCCTCATGTCTTTCATTCTCTGATTCGATCCCTCTTGGGTATCGCCCGCAATAGCTGAGCCGGTATGTCGCTGATTATCGTCATGTTTGTTAAGCAACTTGGGCCAAATTACAATCGAATCGAGGTCAATTTATACATATAAATCAATCCAATCAACGTCGTTACCAATTCCCATTTAAAATAATAGCTTGTCATTAATATGATACATATTTTAAAGATTTTCAGATGCATGATATTGTCACTTAGATTGCCATGTTAACAAAACTTTACAATAGTGGAAATCGAGATAGCTCAGTCAATAGAGTACGTAGAATTAAATTAATTCTTTAAGTATGCAGATATACTTAATTAATGTTTATAATTCATCTCGTTCTTGGCGTAATAGGAAATCTGTGTTGTCAGTATTTGTTTGTATTTTAGTTCTCAGCTCTAGAATAAGATACAATTTTTAAATATTTATATGTGTAGATAGACTGTCACAGTCTAGTAAAATAGTGGTTAACAGTTGGCTAATAAAGTTAAAAAAGCCTATTAAAGTAGTATGAAGTATGGAGAGTATCAAGTGTACCGGTCACACACACCAAGATAACAAAGCTGGCTTGTTTGTAATAAATTTCAGCAGTGTGATGACCGAATGCCGTTCGTAGTTAGTTTGTACTTATAAAAAAATAATAAGTAAAGTGTTGCCTACCAGTCTGCCAATTTTCCACTGCTGGGCTAAAGCTCCTTTGAGGAGAAGGTTTGGAGCTAATTCCACCACTCTCCTCCAATGCAGGACATAAAACGCCGAGCACGAGATGAATTATAAATACAAAATAAGCACATGAAAATTCAGTGCTGCTTGCCTGGGTCTGAATTCGCAATCATCGGTTAAGATTCACGCGTTTTAACCACTGACCCATTTCAGCTCTATAAAATGAATATTATATATAAAATTAAATTTAAAATTCATACATAAAACTTAATTATAATGATAAATTTATCAAGTATTATTATACTTAAAACATTAATTTGTTCCTCGTTAAAGAAATTTAACAGTTAAAAAATGCACATTAGCGTTAAAGCGTGCGGTAGCCTTGTGCAATAACACGGGTAAACTGTACTTCGCGTTTCAAAGCATTCCTCGGGTTTCGTCTAATAGTTTAAACTCTAAAACCATTTCGTTCCTTTTTAGAGCGGTCTTAGGTTTGCTGAAAGAGAAATAATCGTATAATTTCTATTTTTGAATAGCACATTTAATTATGTATAATATTTTGTATGTACAGTTTTTTTTTTTAAGAATCACAAATGTTGATGAAATTCGTAATATAAAAACTTTTTAGCATTTTTTTTTTTTAAATAATGCTAAAAAGTTTTTTTTTTAAGAACCACAATTGTTGATGAAATTCGTGATATACTTTACACATTTTACAAGATTATTATATTGTGTAGATTCCACCGAGAAGAATCGGTAATAATCTTATTAATCACACATTATATAATAATTAAAAACTTATGGTTTTTATTTTTATTGTACTGTACATGACCGCGTGGAACGATTCCACGCGGTCATGTACAGCAACAAGTTATATTATTAAATAATATTTTGTTCATTAAATACGATTCATATAAATATATCCTGCCTGAAAATGAATAAATTACACGTTTTTTTTTTTTTTTAAATCAAATTTTTATTTTAAGTAACTTACCATAATATATATATTGAAGAGTTAAAAATAAGATTAAAATGTACAATGTGTACAAGTTGACAGTATCCGATTTATATTTATTGATTTAAAATATTTAAGAAAAAAAAAGATTGATAAAAAAATATATTCTGAATTTCGAACATGGAAAACGAACTGCCGTTTCATATTCAATTGTATGGAGATTTCAGAAGCACATGGCGATATAGTTTTTTAAACTATTTGTATTTGTGTACTTTTTCAAGTTATAATTTTTAAGAACGTGCAAATTCCCAGCAAACTCTCTACATTATACACAGATCTATAACTTTATATCATTGGTGCCATCGTGCCACGTGGTATCATTACACTGACTCACTCATGAGACAACTAATGAGTTGTATAACTATAAAATGTAAAATTTCTTTTTGTATCGATAGTTAATAAAATTCTATTAAAAACAGCTTCTGGTTTAAAGAGTTGGTTGGTTGGAAGATACAATCGAAGTACAATTTATTCTACAACGGGATTTAACGCGGTACAAATAGATCCAATAGGATAGAAAAAAAAAGAAAAAACAAGAACCCAAACCCAATTTGAATATCGAATTTGATATTTTATCAAAACGTTAAATAAACTATTTCTATATTACTTACATGTTAATTAATTAAAATATTTTTCTTTGGCACAGAATACGAAATGCTCAGCGCAAGTCTGTCAGAATAGCATAATGGATATTCCAAACAGAGGTGATACTCCGAGAACTGTCGAAGAAGTTTATAAAGAGGCTCAAGCTTTTCTTAAACAATATTTTTCTTCAATACGCAGGTAAGAACTTATTAAATATACATTACTTGAAACGTTTTTGATATCAGCTCGATTTTTTAAAGTTTAATTATTATAAATCTGAATATTTTTGAGTTACCAGAATTCAATCACAATGAACAAATATACCCAAATACACCCAACAACAAACATACCCAAACAAACATATCGATATATTTGTTTGTATGGATGAATAAACTTACGTATGCTTGTGAAATTTTCATATAACTTACAAATCTTGAGTACGAATTTAGGCAGATATCAACCCATCCCAAATAATGTCCATAAGAATAGATTTTTATTCGTTTTGGCTAAAATATGAAAACGAAATTATTTTTCAATTCTTAGTCAAAAAGGTCGTCACTAAAAATTGAGTAAAGCAAACGTAGGAGGGAACAATAACTAATTTTACCGACTTAATATATATTTTTAACTAACCGCCAACGCATTAATTTTTTTATTGATTAAATTGGTGCATCTATAACAGTAGAAATTTTGCACAAGAATTTGTTATGGAACATAACATACTAAAGGATTTTTTAGTTTAACTCTTAAGGGTTGTTATATGGAGGATGAAAGTTTGTATGTAAATTCGTCATTTCTGATATTCGATACATGGAACGATCCATCGGTAGCATATTTTTTTATTTAGGTTTTGTCAATGACCTAGAGACATTTATTATTTTTTGAAGTGATAACTTCTAATGAAAGGGAAAATAAATCGCTTCGTTACGTAACGCGTTACGGCGCCAGTCTGTCTGACTTCCCTTTCTCTTACGCATACGGCAGCGGTAAGCAGGCAATAATGATACTAATAATGTACGTACACAAAAATCGAATGAACATATTCAAGATTTGTAACTGAATAGAAAATATATTTTGTAATCAATAAAATATTTTATTAATAAATAACCTTTCCTTACGTTATCATATCATTATAAATAACATTTAGTAATAACCTAAGCTTTACTCAAGTAAAACAATATTAAATAGTTCAACTTAGATTAGTTTGAGTTATTACTTCTGTCGGGCATCCCGAACCGTACACTTTTTTTTTTAATTCATCACCTAAGAGGGTGAAGTTGAACACAAAAACCCATCTCGAGTTATACATCGAGTGTCGTGACAATTATTCAAATATTTAACAAAATTCGATCGATTTCTGACAAAAAATTCCAATAAATCGCCCATTCCTCTGAATACAAGGGTATTTGTTATAATTTATACAAGAAATACCCTTGCATCGAAGGTTTAATATTTGTATTATGTGTTCGTATGCATTCGTTTTGGTACTTTTTTATTGTGTTTTCGCAGTTTCTATAGTAACTTTTATATAATATGTCAAGCATATTCATTGAGGAAAAAAAACAACCAAGTTTCTGCAGTTTGAAGTCAGGGCTTACATTTTACATACAAACTTTTGCATTTACGGTAGAGATTTGCATTATATGTAAAACGTTCTACGAACTTTTATAAATATAATATTTTTAGAGAAAACACTGACGCCCATGTTAAAAGACTTCAAGAAGTTGAAGAGGAATTAAAGAGAGGAGACACTTATCAGCTCAAAACAGCTGAATTGGTATTTGGAGCGAAGCTAGCCTGGAGGAATGCATCCCGATGTATTGGAAGAATACAGTGGAAAAAGTTGCAGGTAATTATGAGTAACAATGATATTATACACGATAAGTATAATTAGTAATGTATACGAGATTTCTTTATGTACATTTATTTCTTTCTTTTATGTTCCATTTTTAAACAGCTCAAAACGTGGAATATTTTCCATATTCAAAATATTCCATTTCGTTATTGGATGTGCTTGTATTTAATATACGATGATATTTGTATACATTTTGGTTACTTATCGATGGTTATTTAACGTGATGACATAATTATAAATACAATATGAGGACATGGATTGGTGCTCTCTAAAATCAATAAATGATATTTGATAAAGATCCCCTGGATGTGTTATATTCACTGAACTCTCTCAACATAATAATGAATTCAATCATTTTAAAATTATTATACTTGAATTATTATTAATTCATTGAATTTTCAAAAAGAAAAAAAAATATAGCAACAAGTCTTTATAATTATATTTCTAATATTATTTTTTGTTGCAGATATTTGATTGCAGAGCAGTGACCACGGCCAGTGGAATGTTCGAAGCGCTTTGCAATCACATCAAGTACGCGACCAACAAAGGGAATATAAGGTGAGGGTTCAAAGCATCGCAGCATAATATTTAATGTATAATACTCCGTGTCGCCGTTACTATATACCAAAACTAAGATAAGGATGTTTCTAATAACAATACTACAATAACATATATATATTACACATTAGAACCGCGAGGTTACCCGGTGCTTTAAATACAGTATTTCTGTTTTCCACGCTTGAAGAATGTTACAAATATCCTTCTAACTTTATATCCTGTAGGATACTTTAAGCCAATGTACAAATAAATCGAATTATAAAAACGCAAGATTGGCAATATGTGTAAATTTATTTTACAATTTACTGTAATATTAGTAAAATTTATTAATTTATTGTTACGAATTATGTGATTGTTACGGAATGAATATATATTTTTTTAATATACACTTTCTGCAAATAACTTATTGGCATCGTTGCTTCTTAAGGAGAGTATATTACACGCTACGCCAATGCGGGTTGATCACATTTGGCAGAATTTCATTCGACAAATGCACCCTTTTTTCCCGATATTTCCCTTTACCACCTCCTCAAGCTAATTAAAAAGAAATTCCGCAATACCGCATTAAATTCCGGTATCCGGCTCTTAATATTAAAGTATTATTATTAGTATTTGTGTTTTAGTTATTTTGCGCTTTTTAAATATTATTAAAAACGATTTAACAAAGATACATTCATTGCAGACTCACAAAAGACAACGTGAATCTGTTGAATTTTATCAAACATTTTAATATAAATATAACATCATGACAAAGTGTCGAACTCCTGTTTAAACATAAATGGACCGGGTTTGACAAGGCTCTTCATTCTTTTATCTCATAATGAAACAAAATGCGTAATGAAAGTTATAACAAAGCAAATTAAAAGGGCAAAGTTGCCATCGCCACAATTGTCTTAATGAATGGACGGGAAACTTTTACGAAAACCTTATTATACGACAAAATTCTGTGTGACGTTTTCAATTTTCTCCGCAAAAGAGTTTTTTTCCTATTTATTTAGAATATCATTTAGAATTTAGTATACGTTATTTGCAAGGAAGTTGTAATTTTATATATTGCTGATGCAAAGTGTGTGTACTTTTTATTTTATAGCATATAACAAAATAAGAATATATAACAATGAAATATTAACTTTTCCGAATTCTCTCCTACTAGATAAATAAATATATTATTGTATTTTAGTACAATCGTGTGTAACTATTATATAATACTTCGTATAACTTGTCATAAGTATAAACTTATATGAGTTGTCGATGAACAAATAGCGTTTAAATTCTTGTTTTGTAATGGCCATTTGAAAAAACTAAAAAACTACTACACAGGTTTTAGTATATATTATGGTAAATTGTAGCGTTTCGCACTTTAAATTTAGGCTATTTATTTAGAAATCGCTTATCACATCGTCGTCTCTTATTCCGTCCAAATATTTTTATATATTTTATATTACCTCAATAAAATTTCCTGACTAATTCAGTAACTTTTGTAAAATTAAAAAACGTCACCGATCTCTCTTCCGTCACCGTTCCCAATTTTCAGGTCAGCGATAACCATATTTCCCCAACGCACGGACGGCAAACACGATTACAGGATATGGAATCCACAGCTCATCAGCTACGCCGGGTACATGGAACCAGATGGGACTGTGTTAGGTGATCCGGCCAGAGTTGAGTTTACCGAGGTATGTAATCTGTACGCGGAATGTTTTACAATAATTCCACCGTTAATAATTTAAGGGCATTTAACGTTAGGTGGTTAGCGTGAATTAGCTTATATTTAAATATAAAAAAGCCATTTTTAAAACCATCACAGCAACACACAGTTTCCACAAGCAAATATTTATAGGAATAAAAACTGACATTTGTCGTTTTGAAACATAAATTTAATTGGAGTGAAAGTGTTGTACGTTTGCCAGCAAATTGGTAGACAGAACCCTGTTACTTTCCACGAAAATACATTCTATCGAATTTGTTACACGTGTTATAAAACCGATGTTGGCGAAAATGCGAGGATGATGTTTATTCAGGCGTTGGTTTTATTTCGTTACTTGTACGACATCATCATCAAGAAAATAAGATCAAATATTATCACAGATATAACAATATGTTCAAGATATGAATAAGGGTCAAGTTGGAAAACATAGTGCTATTGTTTTGTAGACGAATGTTATTCGAATAAAATTATGAGTATTATACTCATAATTTACAATAAACAAGAGTTCTTGGAATGAAATTTTATTAATCATTTCAAAGTTTTAATTATCATTTAACTTTCAATCGTAAGGAGGTATTGCTTTTTAATATATTGAGAAGTTGGATGTAAGCTACCCATTTTGGGACACTGCCAGGCCTAAATAACAAAACTTGGCAAAACTATATCTTGTATCGTTTAATTATTTAAACACTAGGTTTATTTTTAATGACTCTTAAAATTTTTGATTTTTCACTTCGTAAATTAAAGTATTTAACAATCAAGGTTAAACAATTTTCCTGACTTATTATCAATGAATCAATATTTATCGACTTTTTTTCTCTAAATATTACGATATTTTTTAGGTTTGCGTAAAACTTGGATGGAAGCCGCCTCATACAGCTTGGGACATCTTACCCATTGTCGTATCAGCTGATGGCAAAGATCCTGAGTATTTTGATATACCACGAGAAATAATAATGGAAGTTAAAATGGAACACCCGAAGTAAGCACATATATAAAACTACCAAAGTGACTTGCTAATGTATCTAACTTTATAATTGAGCGTTAAATATTAACTCGCTAATTTGTAAACCTTGAAACATAAAGAATTGTGAATTTGGTAAAGTCGTAATTAATGATGGTCATGTTTGTTTAACTTTCGGTGAAAATTATTAAGAACTTTATACTTTTGTAACTTGTTACGTGTTGTTTAATTATAAATTATCTTAGTCATGGCGTCAATGCCTATAAAATTAATGTTAAGTAAATTAAAGAAATGTATATAATCCCACAGATAATAAATATAATTATTAAAACTTTATGCTAAAAAAATTAACTAATACTAGGCAAGTCATAATACTATTACACAATACAAGATGAAAACATAGCCCTTTTTACGTACATAAATAATTTAACATGTAATAAAGAATTTTTCGCCGATATATCTTGACAATAGTTTTGGTTTTAAAAAATGCCTCAAATTTTAATGTTGTTCATTATAGTTCAATAAAAATTTTGATTTTTCTCAACAAATGTTTTTTTTTTTTTTTTATATAGGTATGAATGGTTTAAAGACTTAGGTTTGCAATGGTATGCGCTACCAGCTGTTTCTAACATGAGACTAGATTGTGGAGGACTTGAATTTACTGGAACTGCTTTTAACGGCTGGTATATGGGTACGGAGATTGGATGTCGCAATTTCAGTGACTCTAACAGACTTAATGTTATCAAGGTATTTTTTATTTATTTTTTATATTAGATATTTACACAGAGTGAACTGATAGACATCTTTTACAATGTGCCAATAATCTTGGGAACTATGATGTTACGTCCCTAGTATTTGTAATTACACTGGCTGACCCAGTTATCCGTCAAACAGGAACACAACAATACTATACTATACAGTAAAATGCAATACTTTATTTTATTTATCATTAATTATTAATTTGTAATGCCAATACATTTGATAATTTTAATTAATGTAATCAATGTGTAACTATAAATATAAATGTAATTATGAAATGTTCAATTATATAAATGATCCATACAGTTACATTAAAATAAATATATGAGATAAATAAATACTTTTTTAAAACCTAATTAGAGAAATGAATTCGAATTTTAAAACAATAACTTTCCCTTGCAGAGCGTAGCGACTAAAATGGGTCTAGACACAGAATCCTACGTATCGTTATGGAAAGACAAAGCGTTAGTAGAAGTGAACATAGCGGTGCTTCACAGCTTTCACAGAGACAACGTGTCTATTGTAGATCATCACTCGGCTTCCGAACAATTCATAAAACACATGGACAACGAAAATAAAAGCAGGTGAATGAGATGCGACTATTTTAAAGTACATCTTCGTTGGAACGAGAATAATGAAGTTTATGAGTAATAACTACTTTAAGCCGACTGAAAAGTAAACGTTTCTTAACGAAAATTTTATTTTTATCGAGGATTCAATCAATCAATCAAAATTTTTATGGAGGATTTGCTAGTCAATCAATCAATCAAAATATATTTTATTCAAGTAGGCTTTTACAAGCACTTTTGAATCGTCATTTAACAAACTATATTAAATGAAGCTACCACCGATTCCGAATGCAGATTCTACCGAGAAGAACCGGCAAGAAACTCAGTAGTAGTTACTATTTTTCAACATTTCACAAAAATACAATTATATAAATATGTAATAGAGTTATTATTAATGGAAATTTATTTGAAAACGATTAAGAAAATTTCGAGGGCAAATTAAATCGAATCATTTCTAGGTATAACGTTTGATTGATTTCAATCTGTCGTAATAAGGTTTCACATTTTGTCACATGTACAAAGTTGCACGCTCTTTTATTGCCATTCAATTTATATACTTATTTAAAAATTATATGATAAATAAATCACATATTTGTAAATAGAATCTCAAGTTCCCATCAACGTATTGTATTGTGCATTTCTTGATAGACATCTTATATGTATTGGTGCGGCTTTTTGTTATGCAAAGCAATTCAATTACTCTATTGCATACCAAAGTGATTTTGAAATAAATAGATTTCTCTTCCAGGGGTGGATGTCCCTCAGATTGGGTCTGGATTGTTCCTCCGATGTCATCCTCTCTTACGTCGGTGTTTCATCAAGAAATGGCTTTGTACTACATGAGACCGTCATATGATTATCAAGTGAGTTACGAATAACAAAGTACTTTTGCAATTTTCTTAAGACATATGTTGTGTTGGGTTAATTTGGGTTGCAACTGTTTGCACCATAATTTTAAAATATAATATTTTTCATTTATTTAATACTGAACTAAATAAAATAGTATATTGTGTTTCGACATTCGTATATTTTAAAATGTTACGTGCATTTCGAAAACTATAAACCAATAGTAGGCAATATTTTGTAAACTGATAATTATTTTTTATTAAATGTAAGCATTAATTTATTAAGAATTAAACATTAAAATCTGATGACTACAAAGGGTTCCATACTATTCTTGTCTTGGATGTTTTATTTTTATTATTTTGTATGTTAGTATGGCCTTTAAACGGTTCCTATATTTTTTTCAATCAGTTAGTTATTACGCTACTAAAGATAGAGCCTCGTGATAGACATACAGTGTAAGTTTAGTATTTGGATTCGATTGGATATAAATGATTATTATGTAAATAATCATTAACAGATGCATAAATAATAATTCTTACCCAGGACCCAGCTTGGAAAACTCACCAATGGACCAAGAACGAAGGTGACAAAACCAGGCACAGAAAGTTTCATTTTAAACAAATCGCTCGAGCCGTCAAATTCACATCCAAACTCTTCGGACAAGCACTTTCAAAGAGAATCAAAGCGACTATCCTGTATGCGACTGAAACGGGGAAATCTGAACAGTATGCCAAGGAGCTAGGGACCATTTTTGGTCACGCTTTTAACGCCCAGGTGAGTTTTTAATTTACACGTGTTATACGTCTCTGTTAGATTGAATCGTATTGAATTGGCTTGACATTTCAATTAAAGTAAATGTTTAGTTTTTAAATAAAATCTGTTAGTCTTGTTTTTAAAGTTAAAACAGAGTTAATATCGTCTTAATATTTGCAAATAAAATACATTATGGTCCAGTGGATACATAAAAGAGATTCGAATCCGAAGTAGTGACAATATTTTTTTATGGAATTATTTCATTTTTAGGAAGGCTTACACGATGGATGTTTATCGCCCATAGACACTGATACTACAAATCGTATAAACTTTCTTTATAATTTGTTGAGAAACATGTGGTCTTAGATGGTATATCCTGTAAGCACCTTGTTCGCTCACCATTTAAAGCGGATTACAGAGTATAGCTGTGTTGTTTAGTTCTAAGTAACGATCAATAATTGAATTGTACTTCCACAAATCGGTAAATTGCTTTAAAAAAACTATCTCATATACAAATATGACTTATTCGATCATTAAAATTTCTAAAGGTGCATGCTATGTCAGAATACGACGTGTTTTCGATTGAACACGAGACTCTTCTGTTGATCGTCACTTCAACTTTTGGCAACGGCGAGCCGCCTGCGAACGGCGAGGTATGATTTTAATATAATATTGTTGTCGATTTATTTTTCGTATCAAGAAACTCATTTAAATATATATTTATTGATATATAGTTCTATATTATTGACTTCATAACAGTGAGTCACTTACACTGCCTTATTCAGAAGATTTTATTCAGTTATTTTTTATTTACCTTATATTATATTTAATTAGTCTGTCTCATTAGTGATATATGAATTGTCATATGTACATTACAGCTAATGTATGTTTGCTTATTATAACTAACACAGTACGAGCAAATATCTTATTTTATAAGACGTAATTAAAATATTATTGGTTTCTGCAATTTATAAACACTACGATATATTTATATTCTATATTTACGATAAAAATTAGACGATCAAGTAATATCAATCAAAAAAATAATTATTAAGAGGTCGTTAACCTTGCTCAATTGGAGATAACAGAAGGTCGCGCGGAAACATCACACACCCATAGTTGCCGAGATTCACAGGTCCGTTCAGTACAGCGTCTCATCCCGCACTGATATTTTAGGAGACAGAGGGGTTGCATAGTGCGTATACCCCTTACGTAAAAAAAACGTTTTTTTTTTTTATATTCTGCGAAAATAAGACGTAGGATAGTATTCAAATATAAATATATAAATCTTGTGGTATATAGATACGTTAAGAAAAAAATTAATAATAACAGATTCAGAGAATTATATAATGTAGGTTAACATACGAGTATATTTGTTTTAAGTATTTCCGATAATGATTACCGAGAAAAATAATGATCATCAATCAATTAACTCTGAGCAATGAGCCATTTCATTTTCATTCACATTTTTCAACCATTTTTATTATACCATTGTAGGTGTTGATAATCCAATATAAGCTTAGCTAAATTTTCAAAACTTGTGATCCATCCGATCTAAATTGATTGTCGAACAAACAATGCATTACTAAATATGGTTACAAGTCGGAAAAGACGACACGCATTTTTGTATTTAAAGACTGTATGTATATATAATTGTCAGAAATTCCTACAAACTAAGTGTTACTTTTGACAGCTGTATGTGATTTTTCTTATATGCATCGTGTTTAATGAGCAATAAAATTTATAATAATTTACAGGTGTTCGCGAAACATCTGTTTCAAATGCTTTGTAACGAGAAGAAGAGCTTAGATCAGGTTGACAGTGCAGGGTAAGTTAACAATTATAAATTTCGAACTTTTTATTTATTATTTATTTTGATTAAAAAAAAATAATCTTTTGAACGAATGATTTTTATAATTCAAAACATATATATATTATTCTCTTTAGACTCTAGTTAATAATAAAAATACTCAGTTTCCTAGCTAGGAATGATTGTTACAAAAACTATTCCTATATATATTATACTAGTTATCGCAGCGGCTTCGCTCGCTTTTTAGGGATTGGTCATCATAAAAAAGCTTAAGTCCTTCCTAGGAGTTCAAGCTTGCTTTAAACCAAATTTCATCAAATTCGGATCAGTGGTGAAAGAGCAACGGGCAATTAGAGTTACTTTCGCATTTGTAACATTAAAGTAAAGATAGCTTCATATTATAGAACAAATAACAAAATACCAACGCCGAAGTCATTAATGCGTACAAACAGCGTTATGACACCAAGCATGGAATACAAGAAGCAACTTTCACGAATGGAGTCAAGGAATACAAATGTCAACGACTACAAAAGACAATTATCCCGCTTGGAATCTAATAAGAGTATGTAATTTCATGAAATTATTTTTTAATCTCACAATTTTAAATTTATAATACACGGATGAAAAGAAAGCTAACGTAAAAATGAATTGTATACAAGTGTAATGAACTTATTTCTTTTTAATTTATGAATGATATCTCATCAGGTAATATGACCGGGACCTCATCAGCAGATAACATAGGCCCTTTAAGTAATGTATGTTATGCTGTTTTTGCTCTGGGCTCTAGTGTCTATCCAAAATTTTGCCAATTTGGTAAAACTGTGGACAAAATTTTAGAAGATTTAGGAGGGGAAAGACTCTTGGATCTTACATATGGGGACGAAATGTGCGGTCAAGAACAACAGTTTCGTGTTTGGTCTTCCAATATATTTCATGTAAGTATCGATGCCATAATATATGCAAACATAAAATTCTAAGCAGTCAGAACACGTGCATTTCAACCAATGATAACCGCTGAATTTTTATATGCTTAATTTGTGTTTATAATTTATCTCGTGCCCGACGATGAAGGATATCATCGTAAGGAAGTCTGCATGTGTCTTATTTAATTGAAATATTGCCACACGTGTATCCACTTCTCTCCCAAGCTTTTCCTTAAAGGGGAGAGGAGGCCTTAATCCAGCAGTGGGACATTAACGGGCAGTTACTTTAATGACTAAATTAATTACAGGTGGCCTGCGAAACGTTCTGCATTGAAGAGAATGATATGGTAAAAGACGCTAAAAAAGCATTTGGTAGGATGCCCCTAACAGAAGAAACTGTTAGGTTTGGTCGGACTGACAAAAAATGCGACATGAAATCTGGCCTTGAACATAGTTACAAAAAAAAGTTAATATCATGTAAAATAAAAGAAACAAAACATCTAGGTGAACATACAGCTGACAGAGCGACAATTTTTGTTGATATGGAATCCGAAGTAAGTATAGATAATTATGTCAATCTTTTGAAGTTTAGTAGATTAGGGAACAAAACTTTATGACATATTTGTGACGAAACTATTGCTATTATTTTATTCATGTTAATTTTAAAAAAATTGTAACAACTGTTCCATTAAAGGATGAACTTAAGTACGAACCAGGCGATCACGTTGGTATCATGGCTTGTAATCGAACAGAAATAGTAGATGCAGTTTTAGAAAGGCTAAAAGGCGTTGATAAATACGACAAAGCTGTACAACTTCAAGTTATGAAAGAAACGCTTACACCTACAGGTTAGTTTTACTTATATTTATACACCTACAAAAAAAACACAAGTTTCAATATTTACACATATTATAATTTCAGGAGCAGTAAAGACTTGGGAATGTCACGAACGAATGCCAGCTTTAACTGTCCGTGATATTTTCACACGTTTCCTAGACATAACAACACCTCCTTCGACAAAGATTTTAAAGTATTTGGCTACAGTTTGTAGTGATCAAAACGAAGCTGATTATTTGAAAGAATTAATCGAGGTAAGAATAAAAATCCTCATAAGCCATTATTTGTTTTGCTTTATATTTTAAAATCATTTCAGGATTCAAACAAATTTGATAATTCATATTTGTATTGCTTTATATTTGTAAATCATTACAGGATTCAAACAAATATGATGATTGGAGACATCATTATTTTCCTCATTTGTCAGAGGTATTTGCTCAAGTACCTTCATGTAGACCTCAAGCTTCGTTACTTGCGGCATTATTACCGCAACTACAGCCTCGATTTTATTCAATATCATCAACACCGCTACAAAATCCCAAAAGGATTCACGTAACAGTTTCAGTCGTTATATATAAGACTCAAAGTAAGTATACTTTTTGAGTAGATCAAAAACTTTTATTTAATTTTAAAACAAGTTCCATCCGATCCTTTGATTTCGCATACTTTTGAGGTTCGAGCCAAATATAATCTAGTATAAGTTTTAAGTGCTATAGGACATTGTATACCAGAGCATCAAAATATTTCTTGTTTTTCAGATGGAGAAGGAAGTACTCATTACGGTGTTTGCTCAACTTACTTACAAAGCTTAAAACCTGATGACGAAGTTTTTGCATTTATAAGAAGGTAAAATCTGTACAACTGTAACATTCTACTCGTATACTAACTAACTATAGTTGATTGAACCCATAAAAAAGATTGGTTAAAACATTTTTTAATGAATTTAGATCAATAAAAAGAAACCAATTTTTTGAAGATTATAGTTATATTAAAGACACTTTTTATATGCATTTTTAAAATATAAATATTTTTATAGAGCTCCTACTTTCCGCATGCCACAAGATGTATCTGTTCCTCTAATATTAGTGGGACCTGGATCCGGTATAGCTCCATTCAGAGGCTTTTGGCAGCACAGAAGATATCAAATAAAAGATTCAAATTCGAAGAAACCCGGGCCCATTTTCCTATTATTCGGCTGTAGATACAAGGAAATGGACTTATACAAAGATGAAAAAGAACAGGCAATAGCTGATGGTGTTTTAACAAAGGCTTTGGTAGCGCTTTCCAGGGAAGAAGGAGTTAATAAGGTAAATTAAAAAATATATCAAACTACTATGAAATTTGATACATATTTATTAAATATATAAAAGTTATTAGTTGTATGAGACACTAAAGTACAATTTGTAAAATTACAGAAACACGTCCAAGCCCTTCTTGAAGATGAGGGAGCGCAAGTAACACGGATGTTAGTAGAAGAAGGAGGCCACTTCTACGTGTGTGGAGATTGTAAAATGGCAGAAGAGGTGCAACAAAAACTGAAAGAAGTCATTAAAACACATGCGAATTTATCAGAAGAGGAAGTTGACGATTTCATTTTATATTTAATGGTACAATTTAATAATAATTAAAAAGTAAGAAAATCGCTTATAATAAATCAAATAAATATAATCGTAATTAATTTTGTTTTTAGGATGAAAATAGATATCATGAAGATATATTCGGTATAACACTTCGTACTTCAATAGTACATAAAGCTTCCAGAGAAACAGCAAAAAGGACTCGTCTTGAATCTGGATCATGATTTCTTAATATCATTAAATTAAGATAAATTAATTTTAATATTTAGAATTATCTTTAAACTATTAAATCGAGTTCTTAAATTTCGATTTATATCATTATTATGGAACATATTTTTATTACTGTATGAGCCGCAAGTGTTCTAATATTATTAATAAACGATTCTGTTTCACGTTATTTATCGAGAACTTATCAATGCTTCGAGAAAGTTAGCTTCACAGTCTATTGTTCGATAAATAACTTACTTGAAACCGAAACTTTTAACATATTTTTTTTCATTTCCAAATAGTTGTAATGGATATTTATCTTTTGAATGTTAATCGAAACTAAATATGTGAATGGTATCACATAGCTAAGATTATTTAAAGATAAAAAAAGTAAATAAGAAGTAAATTCAATAAAACATATTATGTCGTAGTATATATTTTTAATACTTTACAAAATTCAAGTGTTAAAAATCCCTAAAAGTATTTGTGGGAAGGGCATTTTGTTTAGCCTGTCAACTTTTTCTTCTAACCACGTGATCGTAAATTTCTATTTGGGTGTAACGTGGTGAATATATTCTTTGCTTGGTTGTGTTCTGACCAGGATCCTGGTGCGGATCGGGGTAAATAATTTTGTGATCGTGACGATTCTGAAACAGGAGACCTCGATCCGGATCCATTATCGGCTGCAAATGTACAGAAGTATTTTTTTAAATATTCACATTAATCAAATAACATATTACATTTATAAAATTACTGCGTGTTCTGAGCGGTAAAGTAATACTGTCATGTTATATAGATTCTTTATGAAAACATTTTCCATAGTTTTACCAATAAATGGGCTATTAAAAGCATTTTTTCCGAATCGGATTATACAGCGTTCTTTCTTTATATTTATTTGTATGATTAGAGCCTTTACACAAACGAACAAACTCTTCATTTTTATTTCATAATATATTTATATTAAAAAACTGAAAAAGCTATTAATAACTATAATAAACTTATTGTGTCAGGTAAGTTCTGCTATCAGCAATATACATGCCAAACATCTCATGTTATTTACCGAAATATGTATTAATTCATACATAACTTACTCAATGTTGCAAGCTGTTGTTAGAAGCTCAAACTATTAGCTTATAAAATTTGTAGTTAATTGGCATTTCACTCAACAATGATGGTCAACTATGCAAAGCGAAGTTGAGCTTGAAACAACACGAATTCATAATTATCAGTATTATTAACACGGATTTGAAATTCAAATACTTTTAAAGGCATTACATTTTTAATACATACATCTAAAATTCATTTTAGTAAGGCCAATATTGAATTTCACTATTTTGAAATAATTCTAAGAATTTTGGATTATAATATAAATACTCTGATTACATAACTAAAGGCAAATGGAGTTCGCGGAACATTAAAGTGAAACAACAAAAGCGACTACAAAAACAAAAGTAAAAGGCAACTGCTAATTCCCGGTAGAATGTAATACCAGATATGAGGTGATGAAAAACCGTTGTGGGAATAGAATTGACTATAGACATAAATAATAATCGTCGCCAAATAATTCGTCGTCGTCGGAGGTCGTCAAATAATTATTTGACGACCTCCGTGGTCGGGTAGTGTGTACACCGGTTTTTATGGGTACCGGGTTCGATTCCCGGCCGAGTCGATGTAGAAAAAGTTCATTAATTTTCTAAGTTGTCTTGGGTCTGGGTATTTGTGGTACCGTCGTTACTTCTGATTTTCCATAACACAAGTGCTTTAGCTACTTTAATCACAAGAGATTCTAATATATTATATCGCGTTTTCTTGTATTGTATATATTATTATATAATAGAAAATTACGTAATTTAAAATGTATTAATACGTCAATTATTAACTAAATGATGTGACAACATTTTTGAGTATTTTCGCATTACCGTGAATATTCGCATCTATTGCTTGTCTAGAAAGTCCCACGCGTTTCATCTGACTGACGTTTTATAATCTGAGATACTACATTACGTAAAATAATCCCAATTCATGTCTAGGTATATTTTCAAAAGTCACATACAATAAAACATGCGAGGCGAAAGTGAAATTGATGTAATAAAATTTCTCTGTTTTATCTATTTCTTTCGTCGCAGCCGGAAATGGAATGATATTTTCTGAGAACATTTTTATGAGGACCACCATCAACTGCAGATTTCATATATCGTCCAGAGTTCAATTGGAAATTTCCAATTTTTCTCAAAGTATAAATCACGAGCTTGAAGTTTTTAAAGACCTAATCTTCTTAGCCTTTAAAGATAGCTTTTCTTATAATATTAATCTTATTTCACCAACTATTTTGTACCGCTCTTATAAATAATAGGTTAAAATCAAGCTAAGAATTATTTGCCAAAAATATAGTATCAAAAATAAAATCAATTTAAACCTTGTAGTTTCTGCTAATGTTGCTTCTCACTGTACCGTGTCTCCAATGATAGTAACCCAAATCGTTGTCCCTCGGCCAAAGCATTTTATTCGCTCGAAAAAACGGTCTCCAATCTTCTGATATGAGTCGATGCGCGTAATCTATGTAGCCGGATATTTCAAAACCGCCTTTGGTGAAGTGACGGATGAAAATCACCGACTGCAATACGAATTTAATGAATGTTAGATGAAAGTGAAAACCTTTATTTGTGACTTGTGTTGGCTGTTCAAAATTCTATGGAATGTATCATAATATGCACACTTTTCTAAATATACTTTATATATTGAAACCAAAAATAGTGTATTTATTTATATTACGAGTACTAATCTGGTGAATTAATGCTTCTAGCTTTTATTGGGCGAATTCATTTCTTGTTTCAAGAACCCTTTATCTTTATTTCCTAATCTACTACGATTTCAAAGATTAAAAAATTTACACTATTTATAAAAGATAATTATAATACATAGATATAAAACATAATATTAATAAGATTTGTTTTGAAACAAAACCGTCACTATCGGCGTTATTTTTACAATACACTATCTGAATCTCTCAGATATCTCAGATAAAGTAAAGACGGATTTAGCAGTTATCGACTTCGGCTTATATATCTTATTTAAATCCACTCAACTGCCTTCAAAGTTTTTAACTTGTTTTGCATATTAACTTCATGTCCAGCTTGTATACAGAATTCTCTAGCGATGCTGTTCCGAGAAAAACTAAAACTTGTAATCGACAAAAAGCGTTTGAGAACTCGTTTAAGCTACATACACTTATATAGCATATTAAATTTTATTACCATTGTGTATATACAAAAATCGTATTAGTTATAGAGGCTTAAACGAATTTTAATGATTGAATAAAAAAAATTATATTTTTTTAGTCCTACAATCAGACTTAGACTGATGGTAGGGCTCTGTACAAGTCTATCTAGGTCTACCCATGCTGGATTTCATATACTCTACTGTCAAACTTGGTATTATTGTGTTGAGTTGCTTACTCATTGAAACTTCAGGCACAAGGGACATAACATCTTAGTTCCCAAGGTCAGGCGCATGGTGAAGTAAGGAATGGTGAATATTACTTAACGCGCCAAATGACTGTGGTGACCATTTATCATCGAGCTGGAAAATTTGTCTGTCCGCTTACGTATTTAAAATAATAATAATAACATTATTTTCTTTATTCTCTCATCTCACTTCAATCGTAGTTTAAGTGTAATCATATTTGTAGTAATAAATAATGATATAAAGATACTACTGAACTGTCTCGTTCACGCAAATAGGGTTTCGGGTAAGAGTGACAATGATATAAAAGCGCTCGCTGGGTCCGAGGTGGTGACAGTTGCATATGATAGGAGACGAGCGAATATCCAAACCGTATGATCATTTAGATTTAAAAAAACTTATTACACTGTACTATATATGATACGTTCCTCGTGTCTGTAATTTCATCGCCCACTTCACGCATGAGGCAGACAGGCAAAGTTACTTCCGCTTTAATAATAATAATATCGGTGGAGATATCATCCTCCTGCCCTTATCCCATGTTTTCTTCTTTCGTACTTCTCCGCCTGACGTCATCTCACAAGTAGAATAGAATAGATAATTACCTGTAAAATTCCAACTCTATTCGCTCGTTCCCGTACAGACAGTTCTCGATTGAAAGGATCGTCAATTTTAGCGCCCTCGCTGACCAACACGTACGGACGGACTACGGGATAGACTATGCTGTGTATGACAGCGCGACGTGTGTAGAATTCTTTTTCTGACAACGTATCGCCGTTGGCTCTGCAGTGAAATTGAAAAAAATTACAAATGCGCAAGTCGAGGAGAATTAAATTTTAACTTGATTTGTTAATTGTTCGCCGGGTCGCGAGTTCGTTCGCGACATTTTAATTTTTAGTTCTCACTCTGGAGGTTATTTGGGTTTCCGCTTTGAAAGAGCACAAGAACAAACCTATTACTAAGACTATGCTTATCGTCTGTATTTTTAGGTCTATACAAACTTGCAAAGATACGTGTAAGTCCAAAACCAAGGCTAGTCGAACTCTCAGTGATCAGAGTCCGATTCGATTTTGGCTGGTTTTATTGCGTATGCCTAAAAAGATATTTCACTTAATATTTTTATATTATTTATTAAAATGCCTTTTATAAATGTAAAGTATGGCTCCAGCATACACTGAGCAATGGAAAACAGCATATTGTTCCAATAATAATACTGGATAAGACTTCCTACGTTCCGCTGATGTAGTGTGTTTGAGACAAAACGAAGCCCATTTAATTGTATAAATAGGCAAGTCTTATGTTCTTGTACCAAATCTATACACACACACAACATACACCACAATATAATTAGTGTACAATAAAATTTATTACCATTTATTGGTAATAAATTTGACAATTTATTGTAATACGTTCCCGTGACTGGCTCGTCCACGTGTGAGGGAGAGAGGTAGGTTTTAGGTACTTTACGTCCTTTTCTATGGTTTTGACAACCTGTATACAAATTTTAACGATGATCACTTGAGTCGATTAGACGTGAAAGCGTAACAAACAAACGAATAAATAAATCAACTCCTTTTCGTATTTGTAATATTCGTTAAGATTTACAGCGTTATTTTACACACCTGTAACCAAGCGCAGCTATCGTCCTTGCAGAATCAATACTTCTGAGATTACGCAGATCGGCAATTTCTATAAGTGAGTCTAAATAATCTTCCCAGGTATCAAAAGGCAGCAGGCGTCTGTCAGCCTCCACGCCCGGAGGATATTCGTTTTTCTTCTCAGCCATCGCCATAGTTTTGGAATATTAAAATAACTGTAGAAGGATCTTGATTTTTTAATAATAAATCATTTTACGAAATTATAATACGTATTAAAACACGATGATAGAAATGATAATTTGTTATTCTGTAATTTGTCAAAAAAACCTCGATAATTTATAGTCTTAAAATCACTTAAAGTCATTATAAAAAGAGGTTTTATATAAATAAATTAAAAATAATATAACAAATGTCCTATCCGTGTATACTGTATATATACCAATATTTTAATTATATTATAAATGACTCTGTTTGTTACTCTTTTACAGCCAAAATATTGAACCGAATTTGATGACATTTGGTATAAAGCACGCTTGAACCCTACCAAAGGACATAAGGCTTTTTATGCCTAGCACCTGACACTCCTAAAATGGGAACGAAGTCGCTGGCGACACCTATTTTAAAATACACTTTGATTCATAATTTGTACTGACCAATTTCCTCATTTAAACTTTAACTTACAAATAAAGATTTCTTAAGAAAATTCCTAACGCTTCACGACAAACCCCTAAAACGCGAGCGGGGTCGCAACGCTTGTCATACAAATGTATTGTGTTATTGTTTACAGCGCCGTGTAGGTGCGATTTACAATTAACAAGAGGACAGTATAACAAATATATCTGTGAGAAATATGTATATGTGTTCATAGTAAATTACATAATTGATCGTGTGTCGATGTTTATCTCAAACACATAAATAAACTTTTTTATGGTATAGGTAGACGTATGGTATGATGGTAAGTAGCCACCACTAGCACCTTAGACATGGGCTCTGTTAGAAATAATAATCATGCCTTACATCGCCAATACGCTAATTGGATTTAAAAAATATCTATTAAATAATTATGAATGTACAATGAATATTTTTTTTCGTAATTATTGTTTTTATATAAAATGTCGCCCTCATGGGATGCCCGGTAAAAGTGGAACATCGAAATTAATTAAATACGGAGTAAAATAAATAAAAACATAGAGTTCCATTTTTAAAATAAATATGTTTTAAAATTTCGGGAGGATGAAGCGAGGGGTGCGGGAGGTTGAGTCATCGGGAACGTTGCTCTAATTATTTATTTTTCCGTTCCATGATTTTTTTTATTTTTTACCAACTTTGTTCAAGATTGTTAAATTAAATTTATTATATAGCAATCGCGACGCGCTAACATAAGGATCGAGAGCGATGACGGAATGCGTGTCAGCATGAGAGAGCGTCATGTCGTTTGCCGTCACGGCATACGAGTCAACCGTGCAAGGTTGTGATCAAGTCGTGATCTGTCTCTGTGATCACAATTGAATTTGTAATCAATAATAATTGTCATAGATATCGCACTTTTGTGTCTCAATTGTGTATACAAAGCGTTTATTTAATAACTCATGTCCATTAAGACTATTCTCAGAAATATTAACTTCATTCACATTTAAGATCAGAGTTATGGATTTAAAAACTTACATTTAATTTTATATTTAAAGATATCGATAATAATATCACAAAGAGTATGTTTTGTACGTTCTCCGATTTCATATAAATTAAATTTACACTAATTATGAATATAATAATAGCAGTAATATAATACTACTCGCTGTATATTTTATGAGTTAATTATACGTTATTATTAGACAAAATATCGCATATCCACTGTTTTGATAACAATGTATAACTGATATATTATAACTTTATAAATGAATTTCAATTTTGGGAAATTTGCGGTTGCTGTTTACATTCCTTTACCTCGGAATCTAAGTGAAGTCGTTCGTCACGTCACGAGCGTGTCATCGCGATCAGCTCTTATCGACAAAGAGATTTACGACAACTCTACGCATTTTTTTTAAATTACATTATCTTTTTCGGTACACGAATTGCGTCGATATATTTAAATTGCTCACCAATGAAATATTAATTAGTTTTAGTCTAGAATAGTTAATTTGTATTTCAATCAAGTTTTATAATAAGTTGGTTATGTCATGTCCGCTCAAGTTTGGCGTAAAATATTCAGTGAACGTCACGTATGGTGTAGTACACTTAGGAGTCTGATTGGTTGCTTACAAACTCAAAAGAACAAGATACTAATAAGGTTTAAAGAAGTAAAGAGTACAGGATTTTTGAAAGCATTTACTTATTCTTGAAATGGTTTTTATTTTCCGTGACATTAAAAGTACATCAGTCTTGTCGATTAATTATAATCATACAAAATATTAAGAAAGAATAGATCCACTACTAAGCTGCCGCTGTGTAGGCATATGTATATCATGCAGGTAAAAGGGCTAGTTCGTTTTTTGCTCAGAGGATCGGAATTGCGATTCAACGGGAAATTACTGCTAGCATTCTTGGTACCATTCCACGCGGTCATGACTTGTAATGTAAATATTTTATTTGTTTAAAATTAAGGCCTTCATTTAAATATTTTTTATGTAAAATATATAATAAATTATATATTATGTAATGTTATAATTCACTTGATAATATTGTTTTTATAACTTTGTTAAAGACATTGGTGTATTGCATTATTCCTACTTTCATTAACAATAACATTTCGAAATTCGTGAAAATGTCTGGTCCATTGTCAGAATATTACTTTACACCGATACTAAAAATATTGGTTAATTTGTATGGGAATTCATAAAAAATCATAGGCAGGCAGGTTGCCAAACAGCCCCAACGATAATAAATGGTAACCACACCTCATAGATATTGGCGCTGAAGATATATGAATAACATATTTCTTACGTCGTCAATGCGCCATCAACTTTGGGAACTACGAAGTTATGACCCGTGTGCCTGTAATTGAGTTCACTTACCCTTAAACCGGGAACGCAACCCACTAAGGGTTGCGTTAACGGTAGAATAGATGTTGATGTTTCAATTGTATTGACTGCCTCGTTGGTCTAATGGCTAGTTATAAGGCCGTAGATCCTGAGATACTGAAATGAAACCCCAGTTTGGACCGCTAAAAAGTCATAGGGTTTATCTATAGAATCCGAGCCCGAACTCTGAATCTAGAAGTGTTCATACGTAAAGCCGTTGGTCGGCAGCTTTTGCATAAGCCCGTAGGACACCAAGTCATTATTTTAAGCGTCATCTCAAATCTCGTATACAAAAATAAGTACTAGTAAAATATAATTCACCTACGAAAGTTCTTAGCAAAATTGACACTGCTGCTTTTCTATTAAATCGTAACAAATATTTTTCGAGAACATGTAAAGTACTCTCAACAGGAGACCGAACGTGATTCGATTTAGTGCTTGAATTTGAATGCAGTTTAACATTTAAATAACAAGAAAGGTTGGAAGTACAGATAGACATAATATCCACTGTATTATACATTTTTGGAAATTATATTAATTTAAGCTTTTGGGGCTCAGGGACTTGCTGGTTGCATAATGATTAAAGTGGGATGAAAAAATAAATAGGCATGAGATTTAGCTGAAGATTGTATATTGTACTGTATGTATTTATTGATGATGAAGTATATTTTTTTTTAGACTATTGTTTTACTGGCTTACTGAATTACGGTAAACTAAAATAAGAATCACAGATAAAATGCAGAATGTAAAAAAAATGTCTTTCACGGGACTTTTTAATTTGGATTCACTGCTTGAGGTTTATATTATTTATCATAATGATATGATTCGATAAAAGAATTCTTTCGAAAACTCTCGAAAAATTATTTACTTATCGAAAGGTCTTAGTAACACCCCGGACTCTGGAATGAGGATGTGTGAACACTCCCTTAGAAAAGGGCATAACACTTTTTCCTTACGTGACGATTTCTATAAATTCACTCCACTGTAAGCAACATATAAGATATTCGTTCCAATATAACATAAAAAGTAATAAATTAATAAATTATATTCTTTTGTAAATGTGTAACATATTTTACTTGAAAGATGGACATACTGCCATACCTACATGTGCGCGGGTTTAGTCTTTAGATATCGTTCCTTTCATTTAACAAATCATATTCCTTCAATATCGAATTCTCATACGATAATAACTTATTGGAATACTGTAATACTTTCTCGTGAAAAAGGATTGGTTTAACAGTTTTATTAGTTACTCACGCATATGTAATCATGATAAATTTTGTCGAAGGCTATTCTTTTACATTCAGAAATAGTTTCCATAGCTGTATACTACGTAATTCATTTCTTTATTTTGTTGAATGTTTGCGGTCTTTGTGTGCGTGGAATCGATTTACTTTCAGAAGCAAATGTGTTTGACTAGACGCCCAATTATTCCGAATTTCAATTATAATGCAATGCAGACGTAGCCACCTAACCTTTCACATTTGCATATAGGTATATTGAATTAAAAACTTTCCAAATTAAAGTATTCGTTCATTTGCGTTGAGAGTGTAATATAATAGCACTTTTACATTTAATTTAAAAATATATTATATTGTATTATTAATACACTATTATTATTATATTATTACATTCAAATACTCTTGAACAATTGGTTTAAATTTTATCGATATAAATAAGTTTCAAATAAGAAATATAATACTTCGTTCGCACTCTGTAGCAAAATTTGTGGCTATCATATAGCTTTTAATTGTTTATACTATTTAAATGTAAAATAAATGTATTAAAATTATTGTGTTAGTATTTTATAAAGAATATATAATTGTTTTGAATTCACATCAGATTTGTGTATGTGTAGTGCTCGCCCGGATTTCAACCCGCAATCTTCAAATAAGATTCTGCATTTTTACCACTGAGCCATCGCGTACTCGTCTCCATAAAGTCAATTTAATGTTGTCTTTAAAATTATAAAATTGAATCTTATTAGATGTGTTAATGCTAAAGGAATCCGTTTCATAATATTTACATCTTATGAATTATGTATAATATAAATCTAATTATACGGAGAGGTTATAAATTCTTTTGTACAATATACTCGCTCAGGCATTCCTGTATGTGATATCACAAAGTGTGTATTACAATATTCATTCAGCTCTTTTCAGTCGTGTTTCTTTTATAGGGGTTGTTTTTCAGAGTGTTCTGCATTTTTAGCACAGCTTCGAGATAACGATTACGAAATATTTATTCCAGTACAAAACTCGCCTGGTAGGTTGTAATTGCTGATTCCCGCTCGTAGAATACAGCTCTGCTAAACTTATTTACTCGTAAATTTACGCCAATTTCATCCGGATTTGCAATGCTTTTAAAAACTGACTTGGTATCTCAATCGTAAAATGGCGAAAACCGATTTATAGTGATACGCTATTTTGAAGCATATGTCCTTTAAATTTTATGATTATTATATTTTATGTCGCTTATCACTTTCTATCTTTTTACGACCTTGTTCTGCAGTAAGTTGCGAGTTTGTTCTTATTTTATTCAATTTTCAAGTTCCAATATATGTGTTATCCGTTATTCTTCTTCTTCCCGGCTATTGTCAGGGTCTGCCTTCCGACTAAGCCTACTCCACAGGTCTTGCTTCACGACATATATGTATATGATATTATGTACATATATGTCGTGAAGTATAGTATATAGGACTAGATGTGGTTCTATGTACGACAGAATAACGTCTAAAATTGCCAGTGGGAACTGTTGGTTTTTAGTGGGTTTCCCGTCGCAGTTGAGTCCGTCCGCCGAGTATTTTATTTAAAGTCGGGTAAACGCGCAAATACGTTTTTTTCAGCGAAGCCAAAACAAAAAAGGTAAAAGATGACTTATTAACGACTTAAAAAATATATTGTCCTTACGAAAAACTCTTTTATTTTAACGGAATAAATTAAGGCCTTTGTCAAACTTCAAGCTTCCTTCTAAATATTAGTAAAAGAATTTTTGAAATTGGATAAGTAGCTTCGGAGATTACCTCCTACGTCCAAGCTTATACTTAAGCTCTTTGTAATATAGAAGATAACATTTTAATTAAAAATACTCGGTGTCATACTATGATAGGCAACCCGGCGGGAAATAAAGTTTTATACAAAGCTACTGCATTACCTACTAAGCAAGCTAAGGGAGGGCAACATATACATTGTTTGTAATAATAGTGTTTCTTACACTGATATAAATGAAACGTTTTAAAATAATGATACAATTATTTATATGTAGTTATTTATTTTATTTATAGAAGAATCCTTTATATACAGTAACAGTAACTTAAAGTAACTATAAATGACTCACTGCTGAGCTAAGGCCTCCTCTCCCCTTTAGAAGGATGGGGCTTATTCCATCACGCTGCTCCAATGCGTGCTTGTGGATACATATATGACAGTATTTCATTGTAATTAATCATGTATAAGTTTCCTCGCGATATATGGCACGAATTGTAAAGGACATCGAGTACTTAAATTACAATATTAATATTAAAATTGAATATCCATAATATTATATTTTAATAAATGACAGGTATAAGTAGCTATAAATCCATATTAAAAACAGATTTACTAGGGTTTTGTGCATGGAATATTCTTCCGCCAAACAGCAAAACAAACAATACATACGACAGTATTATTGGTTTGAATAGCGAGTGAACAAGTTCAATTACAGGCACAAGGAACGTAATATCTTCACTTCTTGAGTTGGCCATTCGCAAGTAGCTTATTACTATAAATAAATTCAAAGTAAAAATATTTTTTAAAAAAAAATCCATTATTTAAATGCTCTGAAAAGAAGAAAATAAAATTTTCCTTTAAAATTTTAACTATCAATTTATAACCTCATTATACACAATTTCTTTAATCATAAAAGCACGCAGCTTATGGTGTATTGTCATCCAAACTTAACGTGTACACGAAATTTCAGCCAAATCGGTTAAAGATATCTGCTTCAAAATTGAGTAGCAAGATTCCACCCGCACATACATATATACATACATTGCAAGTTAAATAAAAGCTTTTAAAATAAGCTACGGCAACAGAAGTAAGAATAAGAACAGTATTTTCCGTTGAATCGAAATTTCGATCCTCTTACCAAAACAATAAATAATAATCATATATTGAAATTATATACTAAAAAAATTTAACGCCTTATTAACTTGTTAAATGCTAAATGTAAAATTATATAATATATTTTGCTTTAACGAAACAACTATTCGTCATTCGTAGCAATATTCATAGCGTTGTCAGACTCCGATTGGAGGCGCTGTAGCGTGTAAACGAATTATAATAATTGTATCATTTCATGATAATATATTTATCAATAGATTTTAATGCACGATACTATATCATCAAGATAATCAAATTGAATTGTTAAATGAGAAATAAAGTTTATTTTTATGAAATGTTTTACTGGGATGTTTCGTGTGAAAATACTAAAGGGAATGAAGGTAATCTAAGCTATTTCCAAGACCTATTCGATTTAAATTATACTTAATTCAATTTTTTTTTATTATTATTATAAATTATACGTCGGTCGGAATGAAAAAATAATTCTTATCTGAATAAAAGTGTGATTGACTGTATTATCTAGAAAATAATACAATATTTGACGCCTAAATTTACTTTCAATAATCACATCCTCGGTAGTATAGTGGTAAGTATCCCCGCCTGTCACGCGGGAGACCGGGGTTCGATTCCCCGCCGGGGAGGATTTTGTTTTAGTTAATTGTTTGTACTTGATTAATTATTTTAATGGTGCGATCTTTGAAAGTCTCTTTTATGTATTCATGTAAAAGTTACAAGAATACTGTTATTAAGTATTTTCATTATATTTCTAGAAGAAGCATATAATGTATTAATATAATTTATACTTTAGACTGGATTATATATTATAATGAAACAAATTATACGAAAGATATTGATGCGATGTTTATATATATTTTGTAAATAATAAATATTATATCATAACTCATGAGAAATTCATCTTTGTGAATACACACACATAATACTTTAAGAACTTCAAAACCCCCACATGCTTCCACTGCTTGCTATGCGATAAATACAAAATATTTTAAAATTAGATATATATCGATAAGAGGTACTTATTTTAATGCGCATATATACACTGTGATGTATTATTATTGTGTTATTTTAATTTTTATCAAAATGTAAATTTAATTTAATTTATATATAAATTAATTAAATGCACTTTTAAAAGTATAATTCAAAATACTTTTTTAGACTTTTGAATAAAATAAATCCTCCCCGGCGGGGAATCGAACCCCGGTCTCCCGCGTGACAGGCGGGGATACTTACCACTATACTACCGAGGATGTGAATGTTGGACGTTAATTTAGGCATGAATTAATTTATTGGTTTAATCAGACTTTTCTTAATTCATACATTTTTAGGGGATAAATTAACTAGCGAGTGAAGTACGGTTTCGCGTACTACTAATGAGTTCTGAGCTAGGAATGTAGTATTATATATCCAACAGGATCTCACCAGCAATAGTAGCAGCGCTAGATATCGGGTCTTTTCTGAGGCAACGTTCCTTCCAAGAGACTGACACAAAGTATTCGTGCATATCGTCCTAGTCTGCCGACTTATAGTGCCAGACGCGACGTTTGCATACCGCTGGTGGCAGCAGCTTGGCTTGTGGTACTTTGGTAGATATCAGGCAGCGAACCGAAGAACCAAGGGGAGCCTGAACCTCAACCTGATACGGGTGTGAATTCAGCAGAAGTTCTAGTAGAGAATGCGCTTGCCCGTCTTTATCTGGGATCCTGTTGGGCCGGTCAACCAGTTACGTCAAGTCATGCGTGATAGCGAAAGCACGAGCAGTACTTCAAGCATCGTCAGTTTTGGAAGAGTTTATCTCAGTTTCATGGTGATCATTGAAATTCCCCAAAAACACCAATTCCGCTTTAGAAAATTGTTCTCGCACAACATCTGCCACACGATTGAGATAGTCAAACAGTCGGCAGGTCTTGTCCAAGTCACCATTGTAGGATCTGTAGAGGCACTCGTAGACTCTTTTCGTTCTTCGTTGTTCTAAGAAACAACATTGCTGGCCGTGCTCTCTAAAGATAAAGGTGGATAGCATTCAGGTTATAGTGGAGTCTCTCGCAAACAATATTAGGAGCCGGAGCCGCCGTGAAAAAGGCTAAAGCGAACAAAGGATCCAAATATTAGTGTCTTATTCTAAATTATGTTTTTGTCCTATTTACTGTTGAAACACTTAGATATTGGAGTAGTAGTCCACAAAGCTTCATTAAAAGTATAACGCTTGACTTTGTTGCCTTCACTAGTGACAGGAAAGCTGGTTCATTTTTTCCCCAGAGGAAGAGAATTTCGATTCAACGGGAAAATGCTGTCTTGCATTCTTGCCACCATTTCACGCGATTATAATTTATACACTAGCTTCTTATTTATACTTCTTATTTATACATAGTTTAGGACTTAATGTTAATAATTCGTATAAAATAAATATTACTTTCCCATGTAAATACATACAAACATACCTATATATCTATAAAAGGTACGTATTATATAAATGCGTATGGGAATAAAGTACAGTGTATGTATGTTATTTTTCACTTGTATCATAATGTCAATTGAATTTAATTTTTGTATAAATAAATAAAAAGGAATTCCAAAAATGTAATTCATAACATATTTTTTAAGCTTTTGAATAAAATAAATCCTCCCCGGCGGGGAATCGAACCCCGGTCTCCCGCGTGACAGGCGGGGATACTTACCACTATACTACCGAGGATGTGATTGTTAGTCGTTAATTTGGGCTTGAATTATTTTGTTGCATTTTAGTTGACTAATCAGACAATTGTTATAATTTCATGTTCATGCATTTTTTTGGTAATTAACGAATTTCGATAAGATTGCTAATTTTATGTCTTTGCTTAAAAATGATTTACGATTATTTGTATCGCATACTATAATATAAAGCGATATTATAGTATGCGATACAAATAATCATAAAGCTGCCATGATTGGTAAGAGTTAAGGCGTCTCACCAACAGTGTTATGTTCATTCCAAGACAAGGGAATAGAAACTTCTAGACGTTTCTTTTTATAAGAAAAAAATAAGAAAAAAGAATTGCTCTAACCCTGGGATTGAATCTAGAACTTTCGATTCTGGAGCCTTATATGGTAGTTATACGAGAAGGTCGTTTAATTATTATGTTGTTGTTAAGAGTATCATTATTGTGGTAGGGCTTTTATTGTAGTGTTCCGGTTTGAACGATGTATGATGGAGTAACTACACGCACAAGGGACATAACATTTTAGCTCCAAAAGTTGGTGCCGCATTGGCGATGTAAGCATTTGTTATTATTTCGAATATCGCCAATGTCTATATCTATGGAAAGTTTCGTGACTGAATATTTATCAGTGACGTTTCTTGCTTCAAATTTTGTACGGGCGATCGTTCGATCGGCTCGGTCAGGTTCTTTGATACGCTGTCGCAGCATTCATAGTATTTACATATTATTCGTGCACACCGACTTTCAATTCCAGGGATGTCGCGTAAATCATTCCTATATCAGACGTATCCCTTACGTAGCATTATTTAAGATAAATATTGTAATATTTGCAAAGATAACTTCGACTATTCTATAGACATTGAAATTGAATATATTTAACTGTATAATATTATAAATATATAGTTACTCTGTGTTTTATTGTTTTAATAACTTAAGAAAATGAAGAATATTTTGAAAAGCATCGTTTTCCTCCACATATCCCTTCTGGGCTTTTATTATTACCAATGTAGCACTCTGCATTTTTCACGACTGTATGTTTCCGATGACGGACTGCATCGGGCCTTTTTCAAATCCATTAAGAACTCTAGTTCAATCATACAACAAGCCACTGCCAACATGGCCAGGATCTTAATCGCATTCAGGGATTATGACAAAATAGACGATGTTCGGTCCTATTCGATCCTGAACCTGATTTGAGCAGTTGAGCCTTTAGGGAAAATTACTCGGCTCTTATGAATTCGTGGGTTTAAATCGTTTCACTTTATCACGTATGAAAAAAATCTATTATATCTAGCTAGCGACTCGCCCCGGCTTCGCACGGAATTTATAAATAAAGAAAATAATATAATATAATATATATATATTTTTTTTACTACAGCACTCAGGTATAATATAGTTTTCTACTTTATTTATTTTTTTACATCAATTCTTCCGGAGATTACATACAAACATAAAAAATTATACCTCATCCTAATATCAGTATAGATAAGTCAATACTTTAAATAACTATGAATTTATTTGTACTCATGATACCCTTACATTGAGTTATACATACATTTTGATTTATTTGCTGGTAATCCGTCTGGCTGGTTAGCTATGTACAAACCTTTCTGGGTAAGTGCCTCATCCAGATATTCTTACAGCATCAAATGTCTATCAGTAGCGCTGACTAACTACCAGGTGGCATATTTTATAAAACATTTCTTCTTCATTTCTCATATACATATATATATAATTCAAGATACAAAGCCGTACAAATATTACCCTACAAACTGCCGTTGCATTTTATAAATACTACATTTTTTAAACAATATGCTTATCAATTTTTTTTTCAATAAAATATAACATAGTGTTTTATAAATAAAACGAACACTATCTACATAGATATGTAATTATATGAATTTATTTTTAAGCCGTTGTCATCTTATCATCTCGTAAACATTCAATCACTCGCAGAATTCACTTGAAACCCAATTTCTAGTAATCTAATTACAGCATGACACTCAATTCCACACTCGCTCAGACAAGCATTTTTAGTCTAATGACTTTAAAGTATATATATATATATATATATATATATATATCTAAATAGTATCATTTATATTATTGAGGAATATTCATCTAGGATTGGGTAGTAAGTAAAACAAAACATTTACACCTTTATAAAATATACGGGTGTATCCATAAATAAGGTTTAGGGTAGCAGTACTCTGTCTTCTTCTATCGAATGTAAAATTAATGATGACAGAAAGACATAAACCGCCTAGCTGCCTTGCGATTTAAAAGCCACATCTTCAATCCCCATCCCCTAGTGTATAAATTTACTTTTATATTTAATTAGAGGGGTAATGAAAACAATAAATTAAAATTACCCAGGTAGTGTTATAGTGAATAAATAAATAAAAATAAACAATAAATAGTATTGGAAAACATCACGTACATTACTCTGATCCCAATGTAAGTAGCTAAAGCACTTGTGTTATGGTAATCAGAAGTAACGACGGTACCATAAACAGCCAGACCCAAAACAACATACAAAATTAATGAACTTTTTCTACATCGACTCGGGAATCGGGACTTCGATTGGCGTACCCATGAAAACCGGTGTACACACTACTCGACTACGGAGGTCGTCGTCATAGTAACTCTTATAAAATCGTAAAACTTCACCTAGAGTGATTGATTTAAATCCAGTCATATACCGTTTTACTTATAATTCAATTTATATTCACAATTCTTCTCTTGTCAGCTAGTGATGTAAGAAAATATTGTAACGTAACCTGCTGTCGGCTGCAACTATGCTATATGTGTATCCATAACTACTCAGTAGAGAAATGTGGTATCATTTTTTTTTTTTTTAATAATTTATATTTATTTAAGCGTCGTGTATTTTCGTTCATTCTAATATTACGTTACTATAATATTTTTAGAATTCAGTTCTTTTACGCGACTTATAGTGGAGTGAACTAGCAAATATTCTAACGTAATTAAAAAGCGCTATGCCCCTTCCTGCGACTTTTCGCTCTCCTATCTTTGTCTTTATCTCTTTCTATTACATACGGTTTTCTATAGAATTATTTATACTTACTTTATGTCACTGTTATAATTTTAATAACAATTTATGTGTTGTAATTTAATTGTTCTCAAGCTTTGTTAATTTATTTAATTGTGTTTTTTATTGGTGGTAGGGCTTTAAGCAAGCCCGTCTGCGTAGGTTGGTACCTAGTGGGTGGTCCCATTTTATTTAGTATTAGCAGCCTGTAAACTTTCCCACTCCTGGGCTAAAGGCCTCCTCTCCCTTTGAGGAGAAGGTTTGGAGCATATTCCACCACGCTGCTCCAATGCGGGTTGGCGGAATACACATGTGGCAGAATTTCGTTGAAATTAGACACATGCAGGTTTCCTCACGATGTTTTCCTTCACCGCCGAGCACGAGATGAATTATAAACACAAACTAAGCACATGAAAATTCAGTGGTGCCTGCCTGGGTTTGAGCCCGAAATCATCGGTTAAGATGCACGCGTTCTATCCACTGGGTCATCTCGGCTCTTCCCCACGCTCGGGTGGTCCCACTCTTTAGATATTCTACCGCCAAATAACAGTACTCTGTATTGTTGTGTTCCGGTTAGAAGGGTGAGTTAGCCCGTGTAATCACAGGCACAATGTTGTTATGTCCCACATCTTAGTTCCCAAGGTTGGTGGCGCATAGGTGATGTAAGGAATGGTTAATATTTATTACAGCGCCATTGTCTATGGGCGGTGGTGACCACTTACCATCAGGTGGCCCATATAGTCGTCCGCCAAACAATGCCATCAAAAGAAAAAAATGTATACGTTATAAAAATAATGTCAAATGAATGTCAAGCGACGCATCTCTTTTTATTTAACCTATTTTTTATATTTATTTAATTTCGATTTTTATATAAACTATAAAAAAAAATATAATATTTATATTGTTAAAAAAATATGAGCGTTAAAATGATTCGACGTTTACTAATCAAAATATAAATTAACATTCTTCAGGGATATGTTTTGACATCGATGTTTAGACAGGTGTCGAATCGTTGACAGACATCGCACGAACTAAAATTGTATTTGTTCGTCCTTATACATAAACTAACAATTATATTTACATACAATCATATTATAGATATGATTCACTCACGAAGGTCCCCCCAATTTTAATTCATTGATTTTTAATACAATAAATTGAACAAATAGAATCTAATTTGCATTAATGTATTTTTTTGCTATGATTTTGTACAAACCAGCCTGGTTACGTACCACACTCATCAAATATTCTACGGCTTCTATATTGAAGGATGTGTTAGCCTAACTCTGTAGTGTTTCTGTGTACAAGGGCCATAACATCTTAGTTCCCAATGATAGTGCCGCATTGGTGATGTAAGAAATGGTTAATAATTCGTTCATATATATATAGTTGATGATAAGCCATCAGGTGGACTATTTGAACGCCTACCTACATATTATACCATAAAATAAAAACCAGTACAGTAAATCACGAATTAATTTACTTTAGGTATCCAGTCGACCGTATTATTGAATTGTATGGTTTAAATATCTCGTTAGTCTAGCTCATAATGCTGCAGATTCTGAAGCTATGACTTCAAATCCCGTGTGGAGATGTAGTTGGCTTTTTATAAGCATTATGTATAACACATATATATTACACGAAATGCACATTCATAAGTAGAAAAAGGCGAGAATTTAAAATTTCCTTGCCTATTATAAAAAAAAAAAACTTTTTTGTATATAATATTTTAGATATACATATTTAGATTGAAGAAATAAAATATAATTTTTTTTTTCTTCAATCTAAATTTTATATATAGACCCTTATTCTACCCTTATTGTTGTATGTGAAGGCACGGGTAGATAGTTATTAGTGAAAGGATAGTCATTTAAAATTTAATATAAAACTTTAGCTTTTAAAAAAAACGACTGTCCGAAATACGGCTAGCGCTGTGGGTAAGAGTGAGAGAAGCCAGATAGACTGGCACTGTAACGCGTTACGTAACGAAGCGGTTTACCCTCCCATAAGAAGTTATCACTTCAATTATTAAATGATCTAAACGTAGATTCAACGTGTACAAGAACTGCTACAACTCATTAGAGACACTTTTTCAACAATAACACTATTTTTATTATTCAATTTGAGGTATATGTGGAATGAAAATTATTTTTCTTGTTTGATACATAATACATAAAGTAATCGTAAAAGGTTTTACGTGAATATTTGTTGATGGATTAAAATTAATATTTACTCAGTTTCTTGACATTTATATTAATTTCGAAGCAGCATTAGAACATTAAATTAAAACTTGTAAAATGATGATTCAATAATACTTAAATTATTTATATTATGATATTTTGAGATCGTGGAATAATGAAATTACCCACTATATTATTCTGTATTGAGTTATGTAGGTACCTTATTCATTAAAGTTATTTCAAAGAGTAAACATTGTTTATGTTAGAGCGTCGCCTTTCGTTTGACTTCAAAATTATCACAACGGTTTATTATTTTTACTTTCAACAACAACAGAGTCAGCTTAGAACTACTCGCTTCGTTAGAAGCAAACATTTGATTGTGCTTATTTCATGCCTTTCGCCTTTTCGCGAATGCAAACATGACCCTTTACTGAAATATTTATTTGCCTAACATTCTGTATATGTACGTTAAATTTAGGGAGAATTGTTTTTGCTAGACGATTCTGTTTTTGTGACGTATCAATACACAAACATATTTTATGATGTTTAAATGGCAGAACTGTTCAGTACCTTTGCCTCTTGTTTTAAACCGATCTTCTTTTTTTAATTATTATTGAGCTTTAGTGTTATTAATACCCAGCAACACTTAGTGTTATTTCGACAACCTCCGCGGTTGAGTAGTGTGTATACCGATTTTGATGGGTACGCCACTCCGAAGTTCCGGATTCGATTCCCGGCCGAGCCGATGTAGAAAAAGTTCATTAGTTCTATGTTGTCTTGCATCTGGGTGTTTGTGGTACCGTCGATACTTCTAATTTTCCATAACACAAGTGCTTTAGCTACTTACATTGGGATCAGAGTAATGTAAGTGATGTGTATGGGACACATCACTTACATTTATTTATTTATTTGTTCCGTTTTAAAGGGTGTGAGTCAGAATTAAAAGGTCACAAGGAACATAACACCTTAGTTCCCAATGTTGGAGGTGCATTGGTGATATAAGGAATGATTAATATTTCTAACAGCGCCATATTTATGAACGGTGGTGACCACTTACATTGGGAGGCCAATTTTCCTATATTATATTTTAAAAAATCCCACAGATGAGTTAAATTAATCGCGACCAATAGGATATTTGGTAGGAAACGTTAAGTTATTTTAAACAATCCCAAAACGTAACTCTAAAATTGATTATCCATATGTAATTAATGGATTGTGTTGTATTAATTTAATAATTCATTAGTTCGTTCAGAAGTTTCAATTTGTTCGTTGATTAAAATGAAAGTTATTCGGATTATGTATTTGTTTTGTTTTGTAAATGTTTAGTCAAATGTTAGTTTCAGTTACACCGTAGACTTGACTATAGCTGAAAATAGTTTTATTTGTTCAAGTATATTAAAATATATAAAAACGGCAACTTTATGAACTATCATGGCACAGTGTAGTGTGCACAATAATATATGTGTCCAACCTAAAAAAAAGGTATTAAATATTGTTACTGTAAATTTCTATAATAGGGCTGGTTTCTGAATCGCGCTAACGTTTGGTTCGCCCAAAAATATATAGGGTCTGGTATTTTTGAAACTCTGTATCAAAAGCGCTCCCTACCCCACCATCAACGTTCTGAGCGAGGAGCGATCTTTTAGGAGACACCTTCCCGACGAACGTCACTCGGAGAGCACTCGAAGTCCATGGCTGAGTCTAGTACTCGCCCCCACGCCCGGTGACGCTATAAAGGCCAGTAGGGCCAACAACAAAACGATAAACAGACACAAAAAAGGAACTATGTTTATTATTGCAATTTCCACGAAGTGGTATTAAGTGCCCGGAACTACAGCCATAAATATTTAAACATGCATGAAAAGAAAACAATATTTTTCATATTAGAAATTGCCGAAGAATAAGTTATAATTTTTTTTTGTAATAATTTGATATGTTTATTTATTTATAATTTTACTAAGTACTATAATATAACTTATATTTATAGCATTGATCGAGAGCTGGAATAATCTATAATATTTAGATAGATATCTGGAAAAAAATATTTTGGCGATTAAAGATATTTCTCACGTTATCAACTATGAATAATATAGTACATCCCTCGTATCATAAATTACTTTGTTTTGATATCCATTCTTACTTATATTATTTAAAAATAACGAACAAGCATAACTGGCTTCCACTGGCAGTACTGTCTATTCTAGTCAACGTCTAAATGTGTGTATGCAAACATAAATATAGAGATTAGTCTTGTAAAAATGCAGGAATATATTTTTTGTATAATGACGAGAACAGTAAAATTTTAAGTAACTGCTAACCGATACGAGACTATTGGACCCTCGGAACTTTTCCGATTGTAATACCAACGTAATATAATTCAAATCCTAAAGATCCCGTTGAAATCCGCGGCAACGGTATTTCTTATTGCGATGACCTCACGTGATTTGGGTAAACTGAAAACCGATTTCAAATGAATAAAAAAAGATTGTTCAGGCGTAAAACGAAAAATAAAATTGTCAATTTATGAACTTACAATTCGATCGTACAATGGTAGACGGATGGGTAAATGGTGCACCTGATTGTAAGTGGTCAGTACTGCCTAAAGACATTAGCGCTGTAAGAAAAATTAAACATTCCTTACATCGTCAATACGCCACCAACCTTAGAAGCTTAGATGTTATGCCCCTTGAGCATGTACACTGGCTCACTCACTCCTTAAAGTGGAACACTATAATAATAAGAAAATGGAACACAATTATAATAAGGATTGCTGATTGGCGGTAAAACATCTGATGAACTATTGCAAGCCTATCGGATACTTAAGTAAAAAGTAATTTTACACACATAATATGACAATTAACAAAATACCACAATTATATTTAATTATATGTAATCCCAAAATCAAAAATCTTTATTTAAAGAAAAAGTAACGGCACGGCAACTATGAAGTATTAGATATAATCATCCATAATATCAATAATTATACTAGCCAACTCGCCTATCAAACCGATAGAATACAACACAAATCTATCCGACTTCCGTTTAAATTTATCTAGAACAAGTGCAACTTTTAATTTACCGCCTCTTTCATCTCATACTGATGTTGGAAACCTAATAATTACATAGGAATATTTAAATATTCAAACTCGCACTATCTTTAAACCGAATCCCTAATCAGGTATTAACATGTTGAAATTTATAATCCGCTATAAACTTTTAAAACTTTTTAGAGTTTAAAAGGCTTATCTATAATCCTTTAATGTACTGCTGTAAAACGAACTAAAGTTTACTACTATAATACAATAATATTTCAAATAGTTTTTTGTATACAACAATGTATGGGGAAATGTTGTTTGTTTAAACGAAATAATTTGTTGTTTTTTTTTTTTTTTTAATCTGTTTTATTAATTAAAGGTGACGAATTATATATCTTCATAAGACCCATAGAGTAGAGCAATAACTAGCATTCGCATTTTTTAGCATTAGCAGCCCGTACATGTCCCACTGCTGGGATAAAGGCCTCCTCTCCCTTTGAGGAGAAGGTTTGGAGCATATTCCACCACGCTGCTCCAATGCGGGTTGGCGGAATACACATGTGACAGAATTTCGTTGAAATTAGACACATGCAGGTTTCCTCAAGATGTTTTCCTTCACAGCCGAGCATGAGATGAATTATAAACACAAATTAAGCACATGAAAATTCAGTGGTGCCTGCCTGGGTTTGAACCCGAAATCATCGGTTAAGATGCACGCGTTCTAACCACTAGGCCATCTCGGCTCAGTAGAGCAATAACTAGACCACACTAATATTATAAAGAGGAATATTTGTTTTATATCTGTTTGTTTGTATGTAGGGGATAATATGAGGAACTAATGATCCAATTTCAAAAATGTAATATAGTTTCAATATTTCTGTGTGCATATAATTTTTTATAATATAAGTTAATTTTCTTTATAAATTAATTAAATTCGTGTGAGTTCAGTTCATGTCGCTAGTCTATATAAAAATGTCCTGAATGAATGAGTGAATTTTTTTTAGAACTTATTTTTACATCTAAGGTCATTGGCGACCACAGATATAGAACAATTATTATATTAAATTATAAACATTAATTAATTTCAAAACCTTTAAGGTTTCGGAATACCTTTATCAACTTTCTTTCCAAGTATAAGGTACATATTCGTATTTTATTTTTGTAAGCCATTCGACTCTAATATGGGAAATTGTCAGGTCATGTCCACATTTACATTTACTTTTGCTGGTCTTTGTTATTAAGTAGATGTGCGTCATATCTGTGTGTCCAATACGTAGTTTAGTAATAATAGCTTGCTCTCTTCTACAGCTGAATGAAGTAGGGACTTTGTCAAAAATTGAATTTCTTATAACGATTAATTTAGATTCTAACTTCCAGTACTGATTTCGTACTATTTTTATTTTATCTTTTAAGCACTTTTTAATTTAATCTGGAGTTGATTTGATTGTATTACAAACATATTTTTCATTAGTTGCTTTTCTAGCTTCGCTGTCGGTTTTTTCGTTGCCTTTTATTCCTTGATGACTTGGAATCCATATAATTTCGAATATATAATTGTCATATGTAAATCAAAAATGATTTTATAATTACACAGCTAAAAATAAAATTCATAGAGATTTGAAATTTGAATTTTCTAATGATATCAACGTTAGACAAGTATTGACGAATTTATCATAATTGTGGGTATAGTTCCCGATAAATTCAACATAATTCAAACGGTTCAATGTCAACTTGTCATTATATTAAATACGCCAAAAAAAAATTGATAATATCAAATACGTATTTAAAATTAGATCAAGTGTCGCACTAAAACCTAATTTACTTTTTGTGACTAAGGCCGCGATTGGTGGTTATCTAGTTCATATATATTAATCTAGGTCTAGAAAGTTCTTTAAATCATTTTAACCTACCTAGCTTATTAGTAAAATGGGTTAGTAACTTTATTGTCCTAAATTTTCATAAGCTGTTACTTTATTATTCTATATTGTAACGATCACAAAATCTAATGGTTTCGAAAACTTTTACCTACAAGAGATTTGATAAGATATTTCGATACTATCATTTTTAGTTTTGATTTGATAATCTATAATTTTTAAATACCATAAATAATTTATGAACATATATTTTTTTCGAAATTATCATACGGAATAATACTATCATGTATTATAAATTCTCGGTTCATGAAATTCCAGCGGCTTCTAATTGTTGTAAAAATAAGATGACAGTCATTTTTTCTTCTGTTTGTATCTTTTAAGAGAAAAGTCTAGACCAAATATCGATGTCGGCGATAAATTACAAGTTTATGCGGAAACACTGGTGCATTCTTATAATCCGATTGAATGATAGCCTAATACAACAAGAAAGCTCAGACGTAGGCACGTCAGCTTTACGTGCTCAGCGGCACGGAAGTGTAATACAGAAAAATCAATATCATTATTGGCCCTGCCTTGATTGTACCTGTAAGGTATTTGCAGCGAGATAAACAGTCACTAAACAAATGAAGCAGAACTTATTTGGTGTCTCAATTTTATTACGTATCAATTAGAACTACAAAAGTCAATATTAAAAAATATATCTTACACCAATAACATTTGTTTCTTTAATCCTTATTATAAAACGCTTTGTTGGGTTTTCTTTTTCGTATTGTTTGTTGATTTATTTGTATGGTATCTTTACATTTATAAAAATAATCATTTATTGATTTATAATATTACAGTAGTAACACCAGGCGTTAATATTTATTAAAATTATTAATTTAAATTTTCAAAGCGAATTGTCAGCAGAATCAGATGAAACAAATGACAGACGAGTAGAAAACGCAGCGAGATTTCGCTGAAACCTGTCTGTATTTGTGACAAGTGACAAACGCTTGTCGTCTCATTTAGCATTTGTCGCGTGCTCGTATGTTAATTTCCAACGTCGAAATTGTTAACGAAAATGAGAATATATTATACGGTTAAGCAATTACCGCCCTTATATTATGAAACCGTAAGTTTTGATTTACTTGACACGGAATACAAGATGATAGTAACAAGATGGTTCTTCCATCAACCACGTACTAATTCGATGATATACAATTTATATTGTATTATTTACCTAACCCATTATCACCCGTAAAAAATTGGTCTCATCCGTGATGTTAATTTAAATATTGAAGGCAATTGGTTAAGCACGAGTCACCGAGATTTACAGGAGCCACGATGGCTCAGTGTTTAGAACATAAATTACATCTTAACCGAAGATAGTGACAAAGCCGTACTGAGTATTGTAAGCTTATTTTATGTTCATATTTTTACAGAGTTAGCCTCTATTTTGCTGCTGGTTATGGAATAGAGGATTTACTAAGCTGGTTGTCATTTCTTATCCCTATACTATAATCTACAAAAAAGATTTTTTTAGAAAATGCCGTCAAAAGAACTGATGAAGAAAAACACCCAAAGTCGTTCATCTTTTTGAACCGTACACATTTCTTAATTTTCCAAAAGGCTATGAACAACGCTTACAAAGATACAAAGAATATTTGGCACAATGGAAAAAATGTTACGGACAGATTTGGATCCCAATCTGCCGTTTTATGAGGGGTTGACTAGACACCGAACATATCTGGCCCTTTGTGCTTATAAGAAAGAGAAAAATAGAATTTGTGTCTCGTCCCTGTAATACGAATACTTCGGAATACACAGAAGTAAACACGCGAAAGGTTTTTTGATGTCTTCGGCATTTGTATGTAAATAAAACGGATGTAAAAATATCGTTTTATACTGTCAACCAATACTGTTTTTACGGCGTGGGGTTAAATCTATTGAAATTTTGGCTGCCATATAATAAAATACGTGAGATTTTTGTATTTTTTTATAACATGTGCTATAAATAAAAAAAATTGAAGTAGCACCGGTTTATGAATGAACTAACAATGATCCACCGGAAATATATACATATGTTATTTTACAACTATTCATGCAAGCAATCACACCTTATACGATAATATATTTAAAAAAAAAAACGTATTAAAATCAAACCGGAACGCAACAATGCTGAGTACTGTTGTTTGGCCGCAAAATATCTGATTAGTGTCTATGATGAGTGATGAGTACCTACCCAGACGGGCTTGCACTAATCCCTACCACCAACTAAATTATTGCGATTAATAAATTAATTTCTGATAAAAAAAAGGAATAAAAATTTTAATGACCAATCGAAATTTGTACGTAAATTAACGATTATTTATTCGTCGTATGAATTAAATCCGTCAGGCCTTCGATAAATCATCCGAAGCATGCATATTTGCACTCTTGATTAACTTTGCAATAAACGGTAATTTCGTGAAAAAAGTCACATTTATCACAAATGAGAGAACATTGTGTTTATATATTATTATATTAACACTTCATCTTCTCTTCTAAGATAAGGGATGAAGCTTAATCCACCTCAATGATCCACTGCATACTACTACTAGGTCATACATTCAACAAAATTTCATCCTACATGTGATGGTTTCCTTGTGATTTTTTTTGACCACCTGATGAAAATAACGTGAGCAATTATTAAGGACTTTGCGTTTAACGAAACATTAAAACACAACAATAGTTTGTTTTTTGGCGGTAAAATATCTGACGACACCCACTCATCAGATATTACATTATACATATATACCCGGGCGTAAATTTCCCACACCTGGTCTACGTTCTTGAAGCTCGTATGAATCCCGTATCAACTTATGTATAAATACAAATTAAAAAAATCGATTTTACCAAAATCTAAAAATATATTCGTCGTATCGATTTTCACTTTGCAAGGATTAAATTGAATTTCGAATGACAATACAATAATGTAACGTCGATCTAATCTAATGTCGGAGACATGTGATGAATAGTGGACGTCTTTAAGCGTAAGCCCCGGAATTTAGGTCTCCTTTTATTAATTTCGATGAGTCACCAAGTGGTTTTAAAACCGAATAAGCAAATAAACGTTAAAAAATATTTATTACTTTTATATTATCTTAAAATTAGTATCGGCCATTAAACGGCACACTAATATTTTTTTTCTATGGCACAGGTAGTTAGATTTCTAGATCTTTAAAACCACAATCTTCGCTTAATACATCTTCATATCAATCTCATTACAATCACCAATCTTGATTCATATATAAGGTTTTTATTTTTTATAAAATATTTTTATTCCATGTTGTACTTATAATAGTAACAGAATGTAAATTTCCCACTGCTGGGCTAAGGGCCTCTCCCTCTGAGGAGAAGTTTAGAAGCATATTTCACCACGCTGCTCCAATGCAACCCGCATTCAGAAATTCGGATTCACAAAATTTCGTTGAAATTAGACACATGCAGATTTCCTCACGATGTTTTCTTTCACCGCCGAGCTCGAGATGAATTATAAACACAAATTAAGCACATGAAAATTCAGTGGTGCTTGGTTTGAACCCGCAATCATCGATTAAGATGTACGTGATCTAACCACTGGGCGTTCGATTCAATAGCTCCACAAATATTTATAAGAAAGATTCCCCCCTTTCTTTGAGAGAGATTTTGGTGTAGAGTCGAGAAATAATACAAAGAGGATAATTTTATTCCCATAATTTTATGTAAGGGAAAGATAAATTTTGTTTTCACTGCTATTAACGTTCGTTACACCGACTTTACTAGCTTGAAAACCCTTCATTGTATTTTATAAATAATATTTTTGTAATACTAAGTTTTGTATTTTGTAAAATACATAATTATCTAAAAATAGATATATTTTTTAAATTGAACCTATATATATTTAGTATTTCTACTTGATTATATAAATTGACTATTTTTATTTAAATTAATATTTGTTTTATTTTGAAAGTTAAAACACTCTTAATCGTTTTTAGTCATTCGACAATAAAAACCTCGTACCCGTAGTAATTATTATTTTCCATCAATTATATCATACATACGTCATTTCAATATATTATTATAATTTCGGAAAATCTTGCACTCAAATTTAAGTATTTACACGTATCTTAATTAATATATTTTTAGCAACCAGAAGCGAGGTAGCACAAAAAAAAACAACTGTCCAAAGCCTCACTTAAACTTAAGTGAGTTATTATTATAACAACAAATTACTACGGCATTCAGTAATTCACTAATAAATGTAACGCATGACAAGTGTAAAACAAAATAACAAAAGAAATAGCAAAACGAAATGGCTCACGTATACCAAGTAAAAGCGAAGAAGTCCAAACGTCGGGAGAAAAAAGGCGCCCCATCATCTCTACGCACTGTCCTTTTAAATGCTTAATTGGTATAGAATGTTAACAAAATAAGGGTACATCTAATATAATATTAATTGGCAATGCTGTAATTTTTTTTATGTATTGAATAACATAAGAATTGAGAACATTAAGTGCTTAAATATATGCAAATATGAATTAAAAATAGTTACTGTATAAATCTTGACCGCGTGGAATGGTGGCAAGAATGCTAGCACCATTTCCCCGTTGAATCGCAATTCCGATCCTCTGGGCTAAAAACGTACCAGCCCTCCTGTCACCAGGGGGGGCAATAATACTTTTAATGAATTTTTTTTTTTTTTTAGTAATAATATATAAATTAGATTTTTAGTTTTGATAAGCAAGCATAATATAAAAATTTAACCAATTAATTATTTTGTACTTTTTAGTGTTTCCTAGGTGTTTTTTTTTTAATTGTAAATACAAAATATTGCAACATTTGTGATCAAAGGAACGGTTATTATTTCAACCCATAGACATCGGCGCTGTAGGAAATTTTACACCCTTCGTTACATCGCAAATGCGTGACCAAACTTGGGAACTAACATGTTATGTATATTATGCCTGTAGTTACACTGGTTCATCCACCCTTCAAACGGTAAAACAATAATACTAAGAAGTCATCAACTGCTCTCAGAGACAACGATATAATATAAAATATTTTGCGTATGTTTTAAAAATTGTTTTCATTCTAAGATTGAGTACAAAAAACACTAACCTACCTAATTAAAAAAAAAAAACAATTTCTAACGCCATAAACAAAAGTTTCAAGCGAAACTTATTGAATGAAATCGGGGGAAAAAACCGTATAACTCTGAGAAAACAAAGCGGTCACGTGACAGGAAGCAAAGTGCCGCGGTCACATCGTACATGCGAACATTTTTAATGTTGTAAAATAAATGAGTTCATTACGTACGGCTTCTCGTGTTTGATGAGATTCTGTGCAATGGAGCAGTTAAAATATGTCTAAGGACATATCGTTTTGTTATTTCAATTAATCAATGCGCGTATATCAAAAATAGTTGTCCATTACAAGAAAGTAAAATTAAATTTATGACATTATTGTTCGAAATTCAAAAGAGTCCTGATCGAATTTAATTAAAAAAAAAATTATATAGTATTTTTCTTACTTAAGACATAATACTAACCTACGTTGCAAATTTTAACCAATCACGACACTAAATATTATTAGCACACTAGCTGAACCTACGGCTTTACCCGCACGAAATTTATAAAACAACCTATAGCTACCCATAGCCTCCCATTTCGTCCCCTCGAGGAGTTACTTAAAAAATAGCCTTTTCCCAGGGATTCAAACTGTCCCCATACCAAAGTTCATCTAAATTTATCTAGCGGTTTAAGCGTTAAGAATTAACAGACAGAGTAACTTTTGCATTTATCATATTATTACGGATTATTAAACGTAGAATAAGGAAAGCGTAAACAATAGTGTAGACAATACTTAAGAAGTAGTAATTAATTGTGTTGTAGCTAATTAACCATCTCTTCCACGTACGTTATTAAATAACTCATCGATTTCGTTCAAATTATCACATATATTTATATATAGGTAAATGTATATAATGATTTTATTAGATTCCATACGAATATTATATATGTATAACAAATTCGATTAGGGAATCTAATAAAATTATTTATTTTTGAGGAAATTAATTAAAAATTATATACATATATTTTATAGGGAATCATTATTGGTATTTTTTTAATATAAAATGACGCATCTCTTTGGTAATTGATTAGATTCTTGCTTTGGCTAAGGTAACCTAATGATACAGCCTAAATGAACATGACATTGAAAGTTGTTGTTAATAATTTAAAAATATAAATTTGATACGGAGGGTATCGCAAATTTTTTGTTGTACCCAAAGATCTTCAAAAAAATTGTTTGAAAGAATTGGAGTTTGTCAAAAACAATTTACTTTATATAATTTTTTAAATTTATTTTTGTCCTTTTTTTTATAGTTACTGGCCGCTCTCTAACCGGCCAGTAACTTTATCCGCTCTCTAAAATTAATTATTTGTTAAATCGTAACTATTTAGTAAATTGCAATCAATACTTCTAATATATAATTCAGAATGAGACAATAACCAATTTTTTATGCGCAGAATTCGTCCCATAATCATTTTACATCACATTACATTAGCAGCCTGTAAATTTCCCACTGCTGGGCTCCTCTCCCTTTGAGAAGAAGGTTTGGAGCATATTCCACCACGCTTCTCCAATGCGGGTTGGTGGAATACACATGTGGCAGAATTTCGTTGAAATTTGACACATGCAGGTATCTTTCAGGAATTATAAACACAAATTAAGCACATGAAATTCAGTGGTGCTTGCCTGGGCTTGAACCTGAAATCATCGAATAAGATGCAAGCGCTCTAACCACTGGGCCATCTCGGCTCGCAGTCATATAATCACTGAGACAAAAACGGCTTACGCTATTATTATATAAGATATGGTTGCATCGTTGACAAAAAAGAAATATAAATTTAGGCTAATAAAAAAAAACAAATGTCGAATGTTGATGCTAGACTTTCTAGACAAAAAATGGACACTTACCAAAATCGATATTATATGTCCTACCAATCCAATATACATCTTAAAACTCAATCTATCGTTTTATGGAAGGGTCAACATGAAACCGAAGATATTTCTTGAATTATCTTTTTTATTTGATTGCAAAAATAAAATCTTATACATCAAATATTCTCAAGTCTAGCAAAGCTTACATATAAGGTACGCTATTCGTTTCTTTAAATTAAATTGGGCCATAAGTGTAGTGTAGCTTACTATACGCATTATGATCTTCGTGTAATTAAAAAAAAAAAAACTATATTTTAATTTGCATAACAAAGCTCGCTTCGAATACAATATTATACTAATCTAAGCTACTTTGTTATTTATAATTGTTGTAATTGCGACAATAATTATCGTGGTTTTGTTCGTTAATAGTTCAAATATGCATTCGTGATTCAAATGTGTTTTGGTAATTAGGTAAATTTGTAATTTCGTCGATGCGTGTCCGACACGATTGACGGCTTATAAAGTAAACTAACTTTAAATAAATTTGAACTTTATTACAATCGTGTTTAGAATCAATTTGATTTAGAATGTTTGAAATAGATTTATGTTAGAGTCATCTCATGATATTTGGCTTATCCTAAATTTGTCAGTCAGCTTTAGGAAGGTAACAAAAAATAATTCTATAATTTTAGATAATTTCAATTCGTATTCGTTTGACTTTTCATGTAATACTTAATCAATTCAATCAAAATGTTATTAGAATAAGATGTTTAAGCGATTGTATTGTTAGTTATTTTTAGAATTTCATTTATATAACGGACGTTCTTTTTTTATAACGCTCACGGAAAAACTTTCTGGCAAATTATAATAATATAGTAGTTTTTAGGTGAGTGAGTAAGAGTGAGAAAATGTCAACAAAAACTGTTTTATATCGCAAATTTAACTGCACTATACGGTTTCATTTGCACGAAATACGTTCCAGAATATACTGGAACAAAAAAAAACTTATATTGTAACATTATGGAAAATATATTTAATATCGGTGTAATTCAAGGTAAAGCAAATTTTTCTTGATAATATTTATTGTCATTTAACATTTTGGAACAGTTGATTCGAAGAACATCTTATATTTTATATAGAATTTTCTTAATTCCACTATTAAATTTTGATGTCGAATAAGCGTATTGTTATTTACTACTAAGCAATGTTTTGTATCGATATTGTCTTATGTCGCAAACCGCAAGTTAACTAATTGACTTTAAGTCTGATGAATTCGACATTATAAATGATCCCAATAATAGCGAATAACATTTCACTAGACAGTGGTTTTACTGAAGACAAATATTATTAAATACTAAATACCTTAAAAGCGAATTATTCGAAATAACAAAAAATAAATAATAATAAAAATTGATAAACCATACAATTTTTCTATTGTAATATATAAGCATAGTTTTATAAAATTATCTAATTCAATACTATGTAAGAAAGACAGGCTTGCACAAAGCCCTACCACGATTATATACTTGTAGTAGGGCTTTTTGCAAGCCTGTCTGTGTACGTACCACCCATTATCATTATCATCATCCTCCTGCCCTTATCCCAATTTACTTGGGGTCGGCGCATGTCTTCTTCTTCCATACTTCCCTGTCTGACGTCATCTGACAAGTAACATTATTTCCAGCCATATAATCTTTCACACAATCCATCCATCTGTTCATTGGTCATCCCCTTCCTTTATATCGTACGTACCACCCAATCATCACATATTCTACCACCAACAGAGGACATAACATTTAGGATTCCAAGGTTGGTGGTGCATTGGTCATATGGTAATAATGGTAATAATAATGATACATGGGCAATGATAAACACTTGCCATCCGCTGTTCATTTACTCATCTGCCTACCAATGTCATAAAAAATATATAGCTTTTTTTATATATACATATACTCACTCAGAGTCTCAATCGTTACTTCTTATATTGCTAGTTGAACGAATCTTTAGCTAAGAATAACATTTAATGGATTAAGGCTAATAGTATATTTAAAGCATGTTATCAAATATAATCTGATAAAACTTTATTAAATGAAGTTTCGCACAAGTGATAGAAAACGTAAAAGCTGAATGAATGACATTTAAGATAAAAATATAGATATAGTAGGTAATATGTAGGTATGGTTGATGTATGTAAGATAATTAGTAATAAAAGAAAATAATGGAAGAAGAAAACAATGCACTGACCGCTGACTCCAAGATGTAAGTGAAGCAAGCGAATTATTACATCAAATAATTCAAGTCGGAAATGTTGCAAACAATCTGTATGAAAGTATTTGCAGACGGATTGAAGTTGAGAATAGTAAGCATTTACTGTGAAGTTTTATGAATTACTTCTTTTCAGTGTCTCGTTGATCTTTTTATTGAACGACTTTTATTTATTTTTTCGATATAATCAGGCTTTCGTGTCGAAATATAATAAGTCTCTAAAGATTACAAAAAATATTTTATCGATACAACTCAAAACGCGCGAAAAAAGACTAATAAATCTTACATACCACAGGTACCAAACTACTCAACAAATTTTAATATAAATTCAATAATATTTGAAGTAACCCTTTGGGATGAGTTTAAATAAAAAGGTACAAAACGGAAGGGTTAGTGGGTTCTTGAATTATCCCATTGGTTTCCTTATGTAGCGGAAAATTGGGCATCTTTCGTAGCAATACACACGGTTGTATATCCTGTGAGACCGACCACAAACATTCATTACCACACATATTGAATTAACTTTAATAAACATTTACATAACAATAACATTAAATTAAAATGGCTTTAATAAGCTGTTATATACCAACTATTAACGTTTTATGCTTATAGTATTAATCAAGAGGATATTTAGGGGCCAGATAAATAATTTCAATTAGTCAGTTATTATAAGTAAGGCAGCTAGTGTTGCTCGCGGCTTTGCTCGTGTGGAAATTGGTTAACAGACGAATTTAAAATATTACGTTAATTTAAGATCTCTTTGTTAACCATATTTGTAGTTCAACTTTCTCGGGCTAGATCCACCAGACTGCTCGTAAATCTTACTCTCGAACAGGCTATGTATGAAGCAAATTTGAACTCCAAGGAAGGACATTACTTTTTTTGCCTAACACATGTCAACCAACCCCTAGAACGCGGGCGTAGCCGCGGGCGACAGTTAGTAACTAATAAATTCAGATAGAATTTGTCATTTCACTCTCATTTTACTTTCATTTAATACATCATGATACACAAATAAAAATAAAATATAACTAATAATTCTGGTCGATTTAAAATTGATAACCAGAACTGATTGTGGATTAGTTTTAAACATTTAACTCACACAAAAAGATCGTATGTCCTATACCACATTTCACTTGCATACTACATTCATTTAGAATTCATTTTCATACGACCTTCATTTGCAAACATCCAATCACACAAACTTTTCAAGTTCCGTGCAACATAATGAAATTTTACACTATAATTTAATTTTCATTAAATTGCGTAATACGGACGCTATTAATAAGGTCGATCCACTAAACTTTATATCAAATATATAATCCTATCCTTTTTATCATCAGTACCATTGATATGTATCGCCCAGTGATTGATTTCAATAATAATTCTAGTGATAAAACCTTCTATTTTCAAATAAAATGAAAGGAAATGAAAATAATTCCATTTTATTTTAGAAAAACCCAAGGAAGTAAATACTATGCCATAATATCTATATTATTTATTTATTTTTATTTAATTCTAAAATCTTCACAGACCTTTTGTCAGATTTGAAATTATCGTAAATTTAGATATTTTTTTCATATTTACAGACAGCGTCTCGGTTTCAGTTTTAGAATTACTGATGTCTATTTGAATTTCATTTGGATTTAGTCTTGCTTTTTGGTATTGGAATATCGTATCCTATATATTGGTCTTTGTTATAAATGTTATTGGAGTTTATTGTGTAGTATTTTTCATACTACACAATATTTTCTATGATCTTATTACGAACAACCGATACGTCCGGAGAAAATTAAGAAGTAGGATTTACTAGATTTTGGAGTCGCGAGAGTGTGGTTACTAATACTTGGAATATCTCTGCTGAGAAGTTCCATGACATTTAATTTTCCTAATGATTTCCAAAGTATAGTTATACTGCTAAAGGTGTGCTACACAATATTGTACCGTGTGTATTCGCTTATTAGTCTCGACTCATTTATTTCACTCATAGTGTTTTATAGTTTTTCTAAAGCCTTAGATATTTTATTCGAGGCATATTTTGTTAGCAAAATCTTTGTTGAAATAAAACTAGTTTTTAACGGATTTAATCGCGTATATTAATTATTTTAACATCCCGTTAATCCGTTAAAAACTAGTTTTATTTCAATGTGTAATAATCGCGAAAATCTAAGACAAAATCTTTGTTATAGATGAGATGACATCAATAAGTAAAATATTAAATAGGTTCGCTATAGATTAAGGTAAAGATACTCAATATTTGACGTTTGCATTTCATTTCATAAAAAAAAAACTTCTAAACTACTTATATAAATACATACTATATATAAATGGCTTTAAATTAAGAAAACGTATTTTGTATTGCCAGTTTCACAACAAGAATTTCAATTATAAGGTTTTCCTATTGTTTTCCTTGTGCTGGATAATTTGAAAATTGTAATTAATCCATTGTCATTTCGCTTAAACGAAATATTTGAACTGTGCGATACGTTCTGATATTTCAGACGCTGAAAGAATTTACGCTATGGCTTTATTACGAACATCGAATGCGATTTCATTGGCTTACAAAATTATGATCACAGTTATTCACAAATCAAAATAAATTCACTTGAACGCATTTAGATATGACGTCACACTCAAATGTAACATTATTAGAACAATATTAAATATTTACGTTAATCGTTTTCCTTCGTGGTGAAGGAAAACTATTTGTTTTAGTTATAGAACGCAACTTCTTACATGTTAATTATTCATATACTAGCTATCAGACCCGGCTTCGCACGGGTAAAAGTCTATCTCTATAAAAAATGTATATCATAAAAAACATCTCTATGGCTTAGCATATTTTTGTCCAGTAATTCGTGAATTAGTGAATTATACATTTAAACCTCCCTCATTATTTCGTCCATTTGAGAAAATCATACGAAAATCCTTTTAGTAGTTTTTGAGTTTATCGGTTTGATAGTTTACAGTTGCGACAGGAGGACTTTATTTTATAATATTTAGTGATGCTGTTTCGATGCGGGTTGTTGGATACACAATTAGTAGTAGAGTGTTAACTGAGACTATTTTTTCTTCTGCGCTAATATTAAAATCATCATCTTCATCCTTCTGCCCTTATCCTAATTTTATTTAAGGTCAGCGCAGCATGTTCTTCTTCCATACTTCTCTGTCGGACGTCATCTCACAAGTAACATTCTTTCTAGCCATATCGTCTTTCACACAATCCATCCATCTTTGGCCGTTCCCTACCTCTACATCCTTCCACGTCCATGCTCAAGACCATGCATAAATTAAGTGTATGAAAATTCAACGGTGCTTGCCTGGATTTCAATCCGCAATTCTACAACACGCAATCTGGCAACTGTGCCATGTAAACTCTCAAGCTGGTATATTTATATAGAGTTTCTGTCCTTATTACATATTATGTTTGTTACCACTCACACGAATTATTTTATGATTTCTTTCTAATTCTACACGACTTTAGGGTACATGGAAGTACTCTTTAGCATGTCCTATTAAATATTGCTTTAAAGTCTTAAGTTTTTTTAGGTTTTCTATGATTATATTAATTATCTTTTTTCTTATTATTCTTTGTCTGCGACTTCGTTCGTATAGAAGTCGTAAATATTTGTAAAGTTTAAGTAAAATAAGGAGCTGTTTTACTTACGTCACGCTCATATCAGTAAGAACTAAGTAAGTAACTTCAGAAAGTTAGGTAAAAGTAATGCGTCCTTTAATCTTATATTGGTAACTGTTGCGGAGTTATTTAAAAACTATGAGATCTAAGCAAATTTATTGAAATCAAATTAAGTAATAGCAAATTTGATGTCTATTTTATTTGAATAAGGGTTATTATTATGTTTATAAAATACCTTCGCAAATTATACTTTAGTTTACATTCTGTCGCGGACGTTTTTTTAGGACTTTTAAGGGGGAACAATTCTTCAACGCAAAACTTGAACCGTTTACGTAGCGCCACGACGGATATTCTCATGAAGAATATTTTTCTCTCTTTTTCCAATATTTTTTAATGATTGATAATGATCTTCCGCTTTTTTGGTCGTAGCGTCATACTATGTAGCCAGTTTTTCAAGTTTTTCCACCACCATGACCAGTAGTTTCTAAGATTAGCGTGTTTAACCAAACAAACAAACTCTTTAACTCTATTATATAAGTATAGATATAAATTATGTGCACTTACAAATATAATCTTATTTGTATGTTTTCTTTACGTCAAAGCCGTCTCACGCACACTAAGACATCTTGTAAGTTCGAGCTACACTGACTTACAAATACTTGCCGATGATAATTAAAAGTGGAGGGGTGCACCTGTGTGAGTGAATAAACACACATAGACACATCCATATATATTTAATAATAATTAACATGTGAGAAGTAGTGTGAAAGGGTTCTATAATTAGAAATTTGTTTTCAATCGAATCTAACTTTCAATTACGGTGGCGAATAAATCATTGTACGTAGATAACTCTTCCCTCAACAATTTACTAGTTTAAATTAATGTAATTCTCCGATAGTTGACTAGCTATATAATTGAAAGGAAATTTGTACGAAAATACATTGGTATTTTATGATACTAAAACTTTGCGAGCGTTCACACCTAACGTAAAGTCACTTAAGCATTTTTTTTATTATGCTATAGGTGGCAGGCTGTGGTGGGAGGCTCACATAATGGAAAGTGACTACCATCGCCCATGGACATCTGTAACACCAGCGGGCTTGCAGATGCGTTGCCGGCCTTTAAGAAAGGTGTAGACTCTTTTTTTTTAAAGTACTCAAGTCATATCCTAATCACTTATGCAGTTTACTGGTTTTTCATAAAGATAGAAAATTTTGTTCACATCAAATCAATAATACGCTATTATTAGTAGTAGCATCTAAAACCAATAATAGTAAGCTAAATTAAATAATATACACATACTGTAAATAAAAGTTAAATAAAAATAAAGCAAGCAAACAAAAATATTTAAGTCAGTGTGGGCAGCGTCATTCGAGAAGAAATGCGAGTTCCAACCCCAGCGAAATCTGTTGATGTTTAGTCTATAAGAAAATTGTAAAGCGCCACAAACAAATAAAAAAGACACAAGTGACTGTGAGCCCGTGGATGTTATTAAATAATAATACATACACAATATAGTAGAGAAACACTGATAATTTTAGAGGTTTCTGATGTCGTTTATAAATACATTTTTTGCGGTTACATTGCAAACACTGGCTGAAGCCTACGAGATAGTACAAAGTAATGCACTACAGTATTGTGCACCTTAAAAAGGTCTTCATAAAATTTCGGTATATATCTATCTCTTAGGGATAACCCACAATAACCATTTTTTTACTTTACCTTTTACTAGAAATAATGGCTTATTTTCGAAGCAATTTTAAGCAATACAGCATTAATCCTTATCTAATTAAGTACCTTAAATACATTATTCATTTAATATAAATCAATATGACCCTTTACAGCATGTAATTTAAATGAATATTTTCGAAGATATTACAGATTTAAAACGCAAGGACAGCGGTTTGTATTGGCTAAGGACTGAAAAATTGTGAACGTTTATTACTCTGTAGTTTATTTACTATCAGCGTTGCACCCTTGCGAAGCCGGAGCGGGTCGCTAGTTATATGTAAAAAAGGTTTCGCATGAAGCCAATATTGGGTACATAATTCGCTCGTGCTTATCATAAAACGAATTGTCATCAGAACTGAATCAAAATATGAAATTTCAATTCTATCGGATAAGAGGAAGTGGTTTTAATTAATCTTGCAAGATTTAATCCGAACAAACAAACATTGCAAGTTAAATAAAAGCTCGTATAAAGTGTAATCAAAGAATTTCTTGCCGGTTCACTGGTTAGTGTAATGTACATTTCAAACCGGTGGCAGCGTTACCATTAATATAATATACTAGCTGTGCCCGCGACTTCGTGCGCGTTGTTTGAATTTAAGTTATTTGGATATTGTAGCGTGATTTTATTTTTATTCTATATATAATTCTAAAATAAAAGTAGCCTAAGTTACTTCTTATTACAGACATTACAGTTCAGACGTTCCTGAGATTAGCCGGAACAAACAGACAGACAGACAAAAATTGTAAAAAATGTTATTTTCATATATATGTGTATACATACATATGCATTTAGTGAAAATGGGTTATTTTAATATTACAAACAGACACTCCAATTTTATTATATGTATAGATGATATTGTTACATAAAGAATAAAATGTCCTGGATACCTACTCGAATAGAGTACGTTTTTATTTTTTACGCTTATGATACTTAAGCTTGGATGCTATAAGCTTGGATGTTGTTAGTGACAAAAATTTTTGCTGTCAAAGTTTTGCTGTGCTTTTATTAGGCAGGACGTGATTGTAAAACTCTTTAACATTAAATATTATTGGATAACTTTTGTGAAATTTTTAGTCGAAATGAATGTTACAAAATTATTTTTCTGTTGATAATCAAGTTTCATAATATGTATGACAATTATTTGACAATTAATAGAGGCGGATTAACCATGTCGGGGCCCCACGTCGCGCGCTTTTTAACTTTCTTTTTAAAACATTTTTTTCCTTCACAATGTTATCATTTATTCATAAGTAAGATATTTTATAACTTTATATATTTTATAATTACTTTTAAGACCTTATTTTCCTGCCTAGGGCCTAGCCGATACAGTTATATGCCGCCTGTAGATAATTCAAACTGTTATCAAAACTGATATAAACATAGTTTTGCGACAATATTACAAGATTTACTAATATTATTTTAATCCGAACCGTAAATACAATGATGGCAATACGTATTCACAAAACAGACAGATACGTAAATAATAATTAACTTGATTTTTCTTCTTATTTTAATTTACCTCGTATAATTGGGTGCTAAATAATTCATTATTCCCCAAACAGCTAAAATTCCACTTTAATAAGAAGCAGACGTCAACCTCAGGCGAAACTGATTGCCTGCATTTTGTTTGCAAATCTGATACCTCATTCATCAAGCGCTCTTTGGGAGCTTTCCTGTTTGATATATTTTTTTATTGTTTCTCAGACGATCCATCACTTGTCTATTAATCTGTAAATGAAAACTCTTCCTCGTTTATTTTAAAGGAAATTTACTTTACTTACCGAAGGAGGAAAAAATACAATTTTATTTATTTATTTTGTAGTATATAAAGACATCGATAAATTAATCGATTTATTACCAAATACATTTTATACATTTTATATTAATATACATTGGATACATTTTATATTAATATACAGTGTGATTTGCCTTAGAAATTGCAAATTATACAACATTTATGATACAAAAAGTTGCCAACTAAAATTTATACATTATAAAAAAAAAATGTAAGTATTTATTTGTGTTTTAATTCGAGCATTAAAATAATAGCCTTTAATTTAAAAAAAAAATCAAGTAACAATATTTGGCATAGTAAGAGACAATACTATAAATACTTAATTAAACATAATATTGAGCAGAAAAGAGGTAACCAATTTGGTAATATTGATATGATAAAACAAATCAGCTATTCCCTTTGTTGGTAACTCTTGTAGAACTTACATTTTATATTTTATAACCGCTTTTGAATTTCGTTCGCCGTTTTTGATTGGCATCCTTATAAATAATTATTTATATTTTTGTTAAATATATTTGCTAATATATATTTAATTATAACTTTGTAGCTTTTTAATTATTTATTTACATTTATTGCTAGCCAATAGTATTGTAACGTTTACGTAATTTCTGTAATTTATTTCGATAAGCATTTACGATTCTATAAGATTTAAAGTACAAAGATTAAATTATTTTATTTGTAGGAATTACTGATTAATTCATATCAATGAGATCTAGTTAGCAAAGTGCGATATATCGCGATTATTACGCAAATTGATTAACTCAGTGGTAGAGCAAGACTGTCTGCGTTTGAACCACGCATTCATTACACAATCCAGCTCGAAGAGTGTGTGAGCCAGTGTTACTACATGCATAAGGCATTTCTTAAAGCACCCATTTATAATATGGTATTATTACTTATTATATTTACCTGTGGCCGCATCAGGTAGTTCATTTGCCTATCTGCCTACTTACCATAAATAAAAAAAAGTCACTTCTTTAATCGGGGATAATGAAAATGTATTCTTCATTGTAAGCCAAAGCTAACGCCAATTAATTTTATTTTCTAGTATAACAAATATTATTCATCGATAAAAATTAATATTGAATTAAAATATAGTTCATTCTATAAACATCATAGCATAATTTTGTATAGAGGTAACAAGATGCGCGCTTGTCGCTGGAATACAAATTATCCAGATCATGTCATAGTTATATCAATGAAGTTTCACTGTCAGCTCGACGTTCAAAGCTGCCGTCTTCTTTTGACACTTTAATAAATTATCAATCGGTAAATTGAGATAGATTATTAACCATTTTTTTTCCTTTTTAAATTATGAATAACAAAAATATAACGAACAAAAGAGGTAAGATAGCCTTAAAATTGAATAATTAAAATCTTTCTAAGTGTTTCCATCGTCTAAATTATATTTTCACAAAGACTTTGTGACGGATCTCTTAATAGCTTGATTCCAAAGTCTGTTTATAACAATATTTATACGTTGTATAGATGAGCGTTTTACCTTTGTTACACCTAATGGAAACTGCTGATGTTACATACCTGTTCTGCTCAGTGTTGTGTTTCAAATACAGAACTTATTATATATGTGGGCGGAAAAATAGCAATTCTCCTGATTTTAAGTGGTCACCACTGCCGATAGACATAGGCGCAGTCAGAAATTTAATTTCTTATATCGTCAATGCCAACCATGAGAACTGAGATATTATGCTATTTGTGCCTTTAGTTATACTGGTTAACTTACACTTCAAACCGCAACACAACAATACGAACTATTGCTGCTTGGCGGTAGAATATATGATTAGTAGGCCCTACTTAGACAGATTTGCACAAAGTCCCACAAGTCAACGACCATTGGAAAATGCTAGCATATCATCAATATTAAAGTTACCTGGTCCAATAGTACACAAGGTGACAGGGAGGTCGTAGTTTTTGAGCATTGATAACCCGAAAGTATATTCATCTACATAATATTTACGCCTGTTAAAAGGTTAAGGCTCATGCTTGATCTTGTAAGGACGTCAGGATATCTAGCATTCTCCAAGAAAAGTAAACATATTGTCACGAATGTCTACCTTAAAGATCTCTGTGATCGGCGATAGAACCACGAAAAACACCTATTAGCGATGAACGGTTATGTTTTTGTGACGTTGATTGTAACTAGTGCTACGTCGCCTCTCGGTAAAAACTTTTTGAATTTTATTTTTATCACGTCACCATAAGATTAAAATATGATAATAAAATATGATAATATCCATGAGGAATAAAAAAAAATGAATGAAGATGAATTAAGTCATGTGTACCAAATTCAATATTAAAATTTTTATAATTTATATTTACAATATAATTTCATAAGGGGAAGAGTTATTTTTATTCTATATAGATTTGCAAATAACTTTATTTGATATATTTTTAAATAATATTTTATATATCTAAGTCGTTATTATTGTGTCGGTTTAGACATTAGTATTATTTTGCAAAAGTAATTATTAAAAAACAACCTTTTTAGATATTATTCTAAATGATCACATATTCTATTCTCTCTTAGATTCTTCAAGTCTTTCTTTAATTCTTCAATAAATCTGATTACATGAACGAACTCAGATAGACTCATAAATAAAACAACATCATTGATAAGAACATTTATTAGACACATCAATACAACAGTTTTATTTGTATAAACCGAAATAACCATTCATAACGTTATATAAAAGTATTTTGTTGGCCTCAAGTAGCACTATCGTTTCATTTTACCGCAAAGCCGATACAAGCGTTCGTAGCCACGTCTTTTAAATAGTTTATTTTTGATGTGAGATATCAATTCGCACCTTAGGAGTAAGATCGACAGCAAACAGTATGAGGCTCTTATGTCACTATGGTACCCCTCCCCCCGCTCTCTACTCCCCTTGGCCACGCAATGGCGCGTATACTTATATAATAATAATAATAAAAAAGATATTTATTCTATTAATGAAGCTGTTTATACTTATTTTAATAACAATCAAATTCGACCTTTTACATCTGCTAGACGTCCCGTAACGAGCATATTATGATTAGGTAATATAAAAAAGCTTAATAAGTAATAAAATTTGTAAGACCTTGTCAACGGATAACATTTTGCGTTTAAAAATATTAAAAAATCAGTGTATTTTAGTACAAATATATTGTTTATAGACGTGGCTATGTGGTATTAAAAACTATTCTTAATTCTAATAGTAATAAGAATAATTGTTGTTATAAAATTAAGGTGGGGATGAGATTCAATGTTGCCAGAACCGTAGTTTTTTTAAACATGTTTAATGTTATGCATCGATAAATCAAGAAGAGATAAAAAATATTAAGAAATTATAAACTGACAATCGTTGAGTTTAAACGAATCAAAGTAATAATACAGTATTATTTTTACGATAACTTTATAAATGCAATTAAATTCAAATAAAAATACAAAAGGCACGGCGGCAACGCCTCCCGAAGCACAGCGCAAAGGATTTATCGATTCGTATCAATGTTATCAACATAGCACATATCAAAAGCTGACAAAGGAGCTAATCAACACATTGTCGCACGTTCGCACGTTTCCGAACAAACGCAGACTCGTGTGTGTATAAATCTTGCTCTGCGCTGCGCTTTGACAGATGAGCGACAACGAATCTTTAAATAATTCAAGTAAAAACATGTACTTGTTTAAAGAAAATTCTATCTTAAAAATTGTGAACATTTCTTAATATAAAATACGCCTATGAAAAAATCGTATATTTGAAATGGGGCTCTCAATATCAATTGTTTTAATAAATATATATTAAGTCGTGTTAACGCAATTATATATATACCTAGAAATTTCGTTTCACGTGAAAACCAATAAATGTTATAAATATAATATATCATACGTGTAAATAAAATATGTATATTTATGTATTATAAAGGCACATTTTTTTTTAATAAGCACTTATAAAAATTCTTAAAACAGTTCTTTGCAATGTTCTTCCAATATTAGAAATGAATTAACAATTTTATCATAAAAAAGAATTTTGTGTATAATTTTTATTTTAAAACAACTACAGTTATAGAAACAATGTCTTTCGAGATAATGCATATATAAATGCATTTATGCAACAATTTATTCATTTAAATATAAATAAACACACGAGGTAAGACTTCAATTTCGTAAATAATTTTCTTAAAAATACAATTTTCGAAATCAGATCAATCGGACGGTTTGATTAATCATTTCAGCGAGATAATATGAAATATAAAATTTTATATTTTAATTCGTAATCTAATGTATATTATGAATGAATAATAATATTTTAATCACAAATATTCAATTGTTATGTCTTAAGGCATCATTGGGCCTTGTTGTTTAGTCATATTTCTATGACATTATTGTACGAACAGTAATAGTATATGTTTAACTCATTCAATGCCATGCAAGGTGCACTTAAATTTATCTTATAAACTTTTGGAACTTATTCCCTGATGCTGGTTCACTGAAGAGAACACAAATGTGGCACTTTAATCTAACATATGCAGGTGTCTTTCCTTGCTAAGCATGGGGTGAGGTGATAAGACTTGAAACCGGTTTATCTTCTACTGAACCATTTAAATTTAAATGAGTGCTTTCTTGTAAATATCTGCTGCACGACAATGAATGAGTTGGCATAGTATACTTATCATTATATACGTTATATAATAGAAATTTAGAGTTCAAATATAAAATATATCACTTACACAATAAAATTGTAAATGACTTATAATGAGATTACACAAGCCTTTGAGACACGGTGTCACACAAGAGGAAAAAATGCGTGAATATAATCAACTTGTCTAATAAAGACCGAGAAGACCCAGAAGGCACTTCTTGTAGTGACCGGAGCAATCACCCTGAAACAAAGAAATTAATATGAATTATTATTAAATATATACTAGCTGAACCTGCGGCTTTACCTGCGCGAAATTTATAAAACACAAATTTGTAACCACCGTTTTACCCCCTTAGGGGTGGAGTTTCGTAAAATCCGTTCTTAGGGGATATCTGCACCCTATAAGGAACCTACCTGCCAAATTTCTAGTCAGTAGTTAGTTAGGTGATATCGTTTCTGAGATTTCGTGATTAATCAATGAGAATTTAGCTTTTACATACATATATAAAATAGAAACATATATTTGAAACGAAGTTCCTTTCCGAAATCGTCACGTGAGGAAAAGCGTTGCACCCCCTACAAGGTAACATATTTTTCTCTTTCTCTTTCTATTGTATACGGTTTTATATCATTATTTAAACTTATTCTCGTTATTGTTTTAACTCACACGAGATTTTTAATAACAATTTTGGTCATCGTCATTGAATTATTTTCAGTTAATTACATAATATAATATATACATAACATAAATACATAATCACAGCGAAAGCAACTTCGTTTCAACCGTGTGTCCTGACACCTCGAAAATAAAATCAGAGCTATAGACAAATAAATATAAAGTACAAAAAAATATCATACAACACAATGACAGAGGTACAAAAGACAAATGAACAACTGACATTTAATCGACATGATATAATACTAAATCTCAACAATGAGATTATGAGGAATCTATGAATTCTATAGCATTTATTATGAAGTTCTTAAAACAGTAATGTATTGTAATACATATATTAATCTAGTACTGTTTGTAGTAATTAAAACAACAGAGCTATCAGTAATTCGTATGGAATATATGAAGGTTTCTTTATCTCTACTCCTCCTGTGATTTGAATAGATTTTTTGAGATCTTACGACAATAACACCTTATAATATTCGTCATTGCCTTGTCGTTAGAACGCGTTAATCTTAACCGAAGATTGTGAGGTTAAGCGAAAGGAAGCGCCACTACGTTTTCATGTGATTTTTTTACGGTAAACTAAAATGTCGACATTCATTGCCCGACTAGCTATATAGGGTTTAAAAAAGATAGAACAGCAAGATTTTTTTCGAACTGTGTACTTACCTCAATCCAGCTCTGAAGAGTTTCCCCATATTTAGACTGGAACATGTCAGCGATGTCTCCGAGATCAACCTCACATCTGGTCACCATGATGCGGATCAGCTGACGGTCGTTTGTGCCGAGGCCCTTCATGGACTTGTGGAGACGTTCAGCGAAGAATAACGGCTTGTTGCGGACCACTTTCACTGTGAATAATTTTAATTTAAATTAGATAAATTTAAATAAAAATTTTAACACTAGTAAAATTACCCAATAAGATTTGTACCTTTCTTAGATGTTATTGAAATATATACAATATGTAGAAACATTTAAATTTAGCCCATATAATGTTTCGATGATTCAGATCTATCAAAATATTAGTTCAGAATTATATAAATAGATTTCATTGTATATAATTTAGGAAATTTTAGAAATAGACACATGATACATAGATCTTCCTTAATAACTTTTTAAGTAATGTCATTGTCAATGTGTCACTTATCGTCAGATTTGAGCTGTCCCTTATGATTGTGACTACATTTGACATTGTTGACATATGTAGCCGACATATAATGATTCAGTTCTAGAATAGCTAATGAGTATGATTTACCTTGTCATACATCCGGCTTGAATGAGTGAAACAGTGTAACTTTACTATGAGACAAATGACAGTGCGTTTAAAACTATATAGACTTTTAGTTATATAGACTTATTGGCATATTTAGAGTATAAACAGAGTTTATATTCTTGTCTTTAGTTATCGTACTATGGACTGTTTGCCATATATGTATTTTTTTTTCAATATAATATAGGTATGTAGGACTGATAAATAGGCCACGTGATGGTAAGTTGTGACTTGGCACTGCATGAAATTTAAGCCATTCCTTACATCAACAATGCGACCATGCGACAAATTTGGGATAGAATTGGGAGCTAAGATGTTATGTACCTTGTGTCCATAGGCTTATCTTACATTATTATATTTTTTTAAATTTCGAATTGGTAAGCCACCTTATTGTAAGTTATTAGACTCACCAATAGCTCGCATAGCCTTTTCAAGGTCACCGGAGAATTCGGCCTTGATAGCGTCATCTATGTCGTGGCCGGTAAGGAATTGGTATTCTTGGAAGATAGCTGCCAGTTGTGGGAAAGAACGGGAACAAAGCACCGCGTTGAACACTGATTCGTCTGTGCCGAGACGAAGCTCACCTGAAATACAGAAAGATTTATATAAACACTTTTTTTAATCATAATTTCGTAGTTGAATTTAGTATATCTTTGCATAAATTTTCTCTCTTTTCTCTATATCATACCTAAATTAGTTAAGTAACAATTACATAATTCCAACTTCTCATACATTGTTCAAAGCGGTAGTAAAAATGTAGAAATAAATTTTGGTATAGAACGATTCACTCTCGAAAGCTTACATGTGTGACGCTTGTCCTGACAAGATGTCTTAGTGTGCGTCCGATGACTAATGTAAGAATTAAGACGGCTGACAAAAACAAATTACATTATGTACGCCGATAATTTAACATAGAGGGGCGCGTCTTCGAGAATGAACCGATCTGTTTACCGTGAAAGTTGGCACTTGGCATAAATGTATTATTTTATAAATAGTAGTTATAGTAGATTGCTACTTTGTTATGACTCGTCGCTAGATGGCGCTGCCATACAATATATAAATCATATGTACAAACTTATATATCAAACATATTGGTTATACCAAACGAATACAATTATTTCGTGGTACAGTTTAAAATTTATTATTCACATTATTATCATATATAATTGAATTTATATTGGTAATTTTAATTTAAACCGTCTCAAAAGTTGATATCGAGTTGTGGGTTCGAAAAAAGTTTTTAGTAAATTTAATATTTAACTTGACGCTAGAGATAGAAAAGATATCGAACTTAGCTTTCGTCCAAATCGTTTGTCAATTGATCGAAAGACAATGTCAAGGCCATTGATCGTTTAAAAATAAACAACATAGCATTTGGTATATATATGACCGTCAAATTGTGAATACCTTTAGATTTAAATTAGATTAGAAACAATTGAATGTATATAATTTTGAGTCTTTATAATTTAATTTACTTTATCTTCAAAAGATAATGCTAAAATAAATTATAGCAATATTTATAGTTCAGGAACGGTATATACAATTTTGCTGACATACATAATATAATATTATATAAACAAGGAAACTTCATAAATTGTATAACAGCCTCTAAATTAATAATGTTATAAAGAAAAATTACCTGCTTGTAACAGGCTTCTGGCATCTTCACGGGCCTTCCCCTGATCCACGTGAAAATCTTCAGATCTATTACCCTGTGAATAAAAATAGTTCAATTGAAACCTTACATACGTTTTTACGAGTAGTTACTATAGATATGTATATGATAAGAGCTCGAAGTTCGTATTCGTTTATATTCATATATTGCATATGATTATTATATGTATAAAAAAGTAACTAAAGACGTTACCGGTTCTTCTCGGTAGAACAACATCCCGAACGGGTAGCGTTATATTAAATTTAATCTTGCTAAAGGACGATTCAAAGGTGTTTGTAATAGACATGAAGTATAGCATGATTTTATTTTAATTTAAATTAATTTAAAATTCAAAATATTTTTTATTAATATTTTACTCGAGACATGATTCGTAAATACAACAACAGATATTACCATGCACAGTGACGTCATAAGCCTCTTGAAATTCCCTGATGTATCGCCGCGTAAGTCATCCTCGAGAAGTGTTCCGTAAACTGTAACAAAAACAATTATTTTATATTAAATACGAACGCACAATTCGATGTAAAACCCGTGTTTAGACAAAGTTTAAGATAAGGTGACACAGCTTTGCGCAAGTATGTCTGCACAGGTATCACCCACTCATTATATTCTGTCGCTTTGAAGGGTGAGCGAACCGCAATCATATAATTACAAACACAAGAGTTATATATCATCTATCAAAGCGATGGTTAATATTACTTAGTGTCTATGTGCGGCTGTAACCACTTACCATCCAGGTGACCCACTGGCCAGTCAGTGTAAAATAAAAAAAAATAAAAATAGACAATATTAAGGCAGATTTTTATAATAAACAAACACTGATAAGTAACAAATGCTACAATCTTATAAATAAACACAAGACGTTATTTTCGTAATCAAGTTATCTTATCTAAAACATAAAAAATATCAACACGGTCAATATAACGCAACCTAATTAGTATAAAAAGTCAATGACCGACAAAACTTGAAGATTCATTTGTCTCCGCGTGAAAGCCTAGACGTAATAAAAGTAGACCATTTATACCATATATTAAACAGTAATTCATCAAATTTTGGCCACGTCCCAACGGTTTCCTACACTTTATATTTTTCTCATTCACAACAACCGATTATTGATGACTCAGCTTTCTGACGAGGAAAAATATTACGACCATGACTCGAGCCTGATTAAATCGATACTGCTAGCCAGCTAAAGGTCATGAAATATATGTTAGCAGTTTTAGTAACATTAAAAAGACGAAAACGTGAACATTTAACAAAATCCATAAAAGGTAGACGTATAAAATTAAAAGAAAACTCAAAAAGACTGAAGAAATAAATATGTATGCGTGAGAGTCAAATCATGTTTGACTTACGTCATTTATCACGCAATGATCTGTATGTATGTTTCGGGAAAACACCGTTCCCTTTGTCATGAACACGCGTCGTAATGACGTCAGACGTCAATGATGTGTACTTATATCTTTAGTCTTCCCGATACACGACGAGCACTCCTCGACGAATAACATGTTTGGTATGTAATTAAAGTATCGTTAACAGAGACATACATTAAGTTCTTTGAAAAAATTTGAGTATCGTTTTATTACAAAATACTTATGTAGTGTGGTCGATATCCTTAATTTAAAATTTTGAGTAAAAGATATCAACAAAACAAACGAATAAAAAAAAGAATATCGGTTCACAAAAATGGAAGGAAAAGGGACTGAACCGTATCGGCTTTGCCTATTTATGTACATATATATAGGTACATATTATCAGTATGGTTAAACTTAAGAATTACCATTTTAGTAACACGCTTGATAAGGAAATAGTTCATTTCAACTCGAGGAAGTATCCCCACAATCCAGGAATGTGGTTTCACGGTAACGATGGCGAACATCATTGAGCATAGAATTGTTTGTATCCTATCGTCATTTACCTGAATTAAACCTATTTACGGTCACTTGTAAATTGAAAACTAAATTATACCTGTTATCACGCTCAATCAATTTTGTACTGCTTTAACGTGAATTTTAAATAGAATTGGCATTGTGGTTTCTCAAATAGGGATTCATATGTACGAGTTTTTTTTAAAAAGAATATTAACAATTTTTTTTTTTTTATTATTCTTTATCGTACAAATAAAACATGTACAGAGGGCGGACTTAAAGCTATAACAGCATATTTCCCAAATTAATTTATATATAGCGATATTGACGCTTTAGTCAATAAATTACATTTTTTTACATTAACAGCCTGTAAATTTCCCACTGCAGGGCTAAGGCCCTCCTATCCCATTGAGGAGAAGGTTTGAAGAATATGCTCCTATAATATATAATATACTTATTATTATAGCAAAATGTATGTGTTTTATACTAGGTCCCTTACTAATACTAATCGTTGTATAGCGTGTGTATTGTCTTCTTCTTTCAAATATATAAATTACTGAGATGAAAAAAGAGAGATACATTTTTTTTTTTAAATATAGATTTACGCAGTTCTAGGGTAACGTAGTTTTTTTCCAATTTTAAAATCATTCAGTATGCTTCCAAGTACCACTGGACTTGTTACCAATGATTCACGGCTTGTAAGAGTCTTTGAATCAAAGATAATATTTCGAATTGATTTTGACATAGTTGTATACACACACACAGATATTAAGACGTCATAGTATTTTGAGTTTGTATAATAAAAATATAAGCTTATTTTTAATATAAAAATACCTTTATAGATACTACGATTAGTATGATTTCAAATACAATATCAAAAAACAAAGAAGGCAGAACATTGGGATTTCCCGATGAGGAAACAATATTTATATTTAACATGGCCATCTAGTGCAAGTATGACAAGTTATTTTAAGGAAATTGAACAAAGATAATAAATATCTACCAACGGTTGCCTACCTATGCTTGTCTATACGTATATCAATAACTTCCATATTTTGATACTTACTAGCGAGAGGATTGAGTGTTGTACTAATACAGTTATTTGTTTTTATTTTAACAGGTCAATTTCCGGCTGCAAATATAAAATTTTCAAACTACCAATGACGAAGTTTTAGTTTTTATCAAAATCGAACCCGAAATCATTTTAAGTATTTTTGGCTATTCTTTATAGTTTCGGATTTAAAAAAACCACTCCCAGTTGAAAAAATCAGCCTTCATACATACCATAAAGTTCCTACTCCTTATATTTTATTTGAAATGTGAAAGATATTTTTTACTTTATATGATAAAATATAATGCTTATATGTGTATGTCGGTGTAATAAATACAAATTATATATATGTTTTTTATTGCACTTTGTTATTTAACTCTTGGATGTATTATTTTTATCTATATCTGTTTCATTTTTTTCTGGAAGAACAATTCGATTGCAAAAGCATGTACATTATATCTATATGCAATTTTCGTGCTGTACGTTCATAAAATAAATTAAAAAAAAATAACATTACTTACTTGCAGTGTACGCTTGTTTGATGACGTTGATCTCGTGGTTGGACATGGTGCACATGACCTCAATGAGCACATCTTCGTCAGTTCCAATGCCCGCCGTCGCATCGTGGAGTTCCTTTGCATAGAACTGCGGTAATGGCGTCATGAGAGCCACTAGCAAATCTTCGAATTTGCCACTGGTTTCGCTCTTCAAATCCGACACCAGTTCCTATATGATAAATTTATAGATAATGTGATCGTTGCCTTATCTTTATTGTTTATACACAGATAAAATATAATTATGTTTGGATATTATCTATTATGTTTGTTTATCTATTTAGAGATGAGATAAAAGATAGATGTGATATGATGAAAATCAGTCATTTTTATCACGTACAAATAATAACATAACTTATTAATTTAATTTTTGGATTATTTATCTACAAATACAATAATTATCTGTATTAATCATTTCGTGCAGGTCTACGATAGACCCAATCGAAATCTATCCAAAATTATAAACGGTAAAAAAATGATGGTTTTTTAGTCGACAACATATATTCGTATAATCGAGATAATTCCATAATAAATCCATAAGCTTCAATAACATGAAGTTCAACGGGCGGCCATGTTTGATGTTTACGGGTGCGTTCAGTAATAATTTCGTGCAGGGGTACGGTAGACTCAATGGAAACTTATCCACAATAAATTATTAATATATAATAAACCGTAATTGTTTACTTTCATTTTGTTTTTTATCTAGTTTTTATATAAATTAATTCCTCAGACAATCTCATATATTATGCCAATAACTTATCACATATTTTATTGGCCTCATTAAACTAATTTAAATATGAAATTAGGCTTTACTCAAAATTAATGAACAATGAAATGTAATATTACTTAGAGCATAAAAAATCCACAGAGTATAATTTAAAGGCCATTTTCAAATTGTAAATATACAAACAATTTTAAGACTTAACCCTTTATAATAGAACGTAAATTAGTTTGAACGAAAACATTTAATCTACTAATGGACATCGTGTTCATTCAATTAGAGCAAATAAAACAAGAAAAGTCAATATCACTTTGAAAGTTATTTTATAGCTCTAAGCAGATTAAAAAAAAAAAAATTATTCGTCGGACATATGGATGTTTCGATGAAAATGTCTTTAAAATAATTATCTTCTGTTAAGATTCACGTGTTTTAATAATTGAGCCATCATGGCTTGGCTACTTATTATATTTTATACATATTTTCTACTTATGCCATTCCATTGTAACGAAAATATAGCGTAGCGTAAAAGGCATTCAAAACATAATTCCAATTTTTATTCAAGCAACAGATCACTAATTTAAAAAAAAAATGTCAACAATTAATAAAAAAATAGAATATTAAGTTTTAAAAAGAAGATGTTGTTTAGGTTATATTTAAATTTTTATTGTAATCGAACAAAATTTTTATTTACATTAATCCGATAAATGGATGATTAGCATAGTCCTTTTTTTAAAAGTACACCTCTTGCTTGTTATAAATCGGATGAAATTTTTACATATGACCTTTTACCGTATCAGCAGCAATAACCAATATATTTTATTGTATATATATATAGATAACCTGTAATATATTTTATTTTTTTAACTTCTATTAAGATAAGAATGTCTCATTTTATGTGGACTTGCAGGAATGCGTTTTATCATTATCGTTACTAGATATGAGTTATTTCTGTTTGAGCATAATTCAAAAATAAGGCGTTATGTATATTATCTATTTGAGACCATTTGATTTGAATATAAAAATATGGTTGTACCATCGTTTTTACTTAGTGGTACAACCTCGACTGGGTAGGTTCCACCCACTCAACAGATATTCTACCGCACAACAGCAATACTTAGTATCGTTTTGTTCCGGTTTGAAGGTTGAGTGTGCCAGAGTAAATGGTTAATATTTCTTACAGCACCTATATGTGTACAGGCGTGACCACTCGCCATCAGGCGGCCCATTTACCCGTCCGTCCGATCTATTGTGTTAAAATAAATAAAATAAAAAAAGTAGTTTAATGAATCTTTTTATAATGAAGAGGTCCTAAGATATAAAATCAATAACCATGTTATTAAACTATTTCTATTGTACGTATGTAACTTAATTACTTTATTGTAAAGAGATTCATATTACGATGAAACCGACATGTTTTAAAAACTCGATGTGTTATAGTTCTAACTAAAAACTGCTCAACTTTTTATTTTTATTGGGTTTTCAACTGACGCTGGCATACAGATCGGCCTGACGACGACAGCTGACATTGACTGATTACAAAGTCAATTTACTCATCACTGTAAAGTCGGGCTTCCATCGGAAGTGTTATAACAAAACATTGATAACGTATCAGTAGAGATGGTAAATTCTAAATTTAAAACACCCTTGTGGTTTGATGTCGATGTTTGGGTGTGTGCAAACACACACAGAAAGACTTACACAATTGTGTCTACATACATTTGCAAAAATATATTGTCAAGTTAATGTAATTAAACAAATATTGTCGCTTATAAACTTGCAATAATTTTCCGAAATTTTCATGTCAAGAAAATGTTGGCTGCCAAAATGCCAGCCATGCCAACTGGGTACGGCAATTATTTATTTTTTCGGCAGGTTTCAGTGATCCTTTTTTTTTAAATAACTTTTTACTTTACCCAGTTCTATAAATATAATCTTACACTAAACAGTTTCCGTAAGATATCGCTATTAATTCTCATATAACGCGAAAAATAAAACCTTAGTATTCAATCTTTTACTACCATATAGTTTTTATTTTCCCTTGATTTTTAGCTTTGACCTTAAAATAATTCAGTTAAGTAGTTTATAAACTGTATAACTGTATAAATCAACATGCGATTCGAGAAGCTTTTTAAAAAAAAAAAAAATAAGATGTATTAAGTGACGCTTTTGGATGTATTCCAATATTCCCAAAGATCATGATCAACCCAGTTTGCTAGTCGTACTTATCAACGCCGTTTGTTTTGCGAATGTTAAACAATTTTGCAATGAAAAATTATCAATATTTATTTGATCTAAGTAGGGAAAATAACGAAGTCTGTTTAATTCCATCTCTATTCACTCCAGTTGATATGATTATAATGTAAATTATCTTCACAAACAAAGTCGTGACTAGTTATCTGTTTCCTAGGGAAAATTAAAAGATAAAAGTAAACAACTTACGATAGTTATAAAAATACGAATAAATACTTCATGTATAGCACTCTATTCAACTTGGTAGCATTTGAGATGAAATCTAGAATATTTTGAGTCGAAAACTTTTCACTAAATAAGTCATTCAAAAATTAATTACCTAAGAATTTTTCGCAGTTCTTGGGACGATTACATTATTTTAATATAACAATGTAAACTTTATGTCCGGTGGATATCATATAAACATTACGGTCGACTCTTACCATTAATTAGGTTACCGATAAGAATCTGATAGATTTATCATCGTAATAATTTCTGTTTTATTCCCATTAACGTCGTCGATTTCCAATCACCCCAGATATCATGGATGAATAGTGTTATAATTTTTTATTTAATTAATTTTATTTAAAAAAAAATTGATTCGATCTCCTTGGTGATCATCTTTACATATTGATAGCTTATAATTGAGATTCATATTTACGAGTGAGAATGTAAAAAATGTCAGAGCCAATACGAATATAATGATGTGATGCCCGAGTGATGATTTTCAATGAAAAAACAAACATATTCACCTTTCCATAAAGAGTTTTGAACTCGAACGCAATACGGAGACGTTGTTCGTTACTGCGACGAGTCAATACTTGAATAATCGACTTTTCATCGGTTCCGAATCCTTTCATAGCCTTTCGCAGGATCGCCGCATCTTCACGAGGGTCGAAGGGATTCACTGGTACTACTGTAGGTTTGGACTGTGAATTGAGTAATACAATTAAACGATATATCGTAAAGACTTTAAGATCAAATTATAACTAGTTAAAAAAGCAAGTATATACAAGTATATACAATATATAAGCAATACCTACATGCATGAAATATGTTAGATGATGAAGATAAATATGGAAGTGTTTTAACTTACTATTTATCAGTGTTTAATGTTAACTTGCATATTATTTAGTGAAATCAATATTAATGGATTTTAATTTCAATTGTAGTTAAAACCAAATTGATTCTTACTCGGAATTTTATATTTAACAAGAAAAATTAAACATTTACGTAATTAAAAAAACATTATTTATCTTTTTGTAAAATTTTATATAATTTATATTTAAATATTTCGACTTAATTCTTAATGTTTGTTTTAATCTACTTAAAAATGTTGACAGCTTACCAAAAGGTATACTAGTAAAGATAAGAGGAATGATATGCAATCAAATAACACAATTTCTACGACAAAAAAAAATCACTGAATAAATTAGGATTTGGTGCTATATAAGTAAATTAGCATCGTTCATGAGATTTCCGCCCATTTCATTCACATAGTACATGCAAATTAAAGTAGGCATAAAGAACGAATACACCGAGAAAAGCTATTAAATACCGTGTAACGAAACGACTTGAACCCACGCCGTATGCCAATTGACGCTCTGTAGATGCTGCGCATACTCGAATTTGACGTTACCGAAGACATATTACCTTATTCAAACGAAACTATCACGAATTAACAAACATTAAAACACACGCAATATAATTACATCACAACCCACCATATCACGAATTAATGATGGTATAGTACGAAAACAGAGGTGGGTTTTAAAGCAACTACATCCATTGTAGTGGGGATCGAAGCCGAGACTGAATCGTTGGTTATTGTGATAAATGTACGCGGAGAGACGAAGTGACCATAACAATGTAATTGCAGTAAACTGTTCCTTGAATAGAGTCACTGTGTAGGTATGGCATCAGGATCTTATACTTATGTATACGTGTACGATACTCGTCAAGTTTCGTGTCAAGTTGAACGAAATTCAATTCATCGTAATCCTAGACGAAAACGAATTTATTTATTAACTACTAAATCGATTATCAAAAATTTTAGCATACAAGTTGTCAAGGTATATAAATGGACATAGGCTAACCTAACATCCGACACGTCCTCCCCCTCAGACGAGGTAGCAGTCACGAGCAATAACTAGTGTAAAATAAATTTGCAATTAACTGAATTATACATTAATGCGCCATACAGATTGTCAGATTGGTAAAAGAATATACTATTAATAGCAAAAATAGTATGGCTGATAAGTAAGTGCAACTGCAGTTTTATAATATAAAATTATTTATAAAATAAATCTTATTATTTATTAACTACCTGCCTAAGTATATCAATTTTATTGAATACTAATTTGAAATATAAAAAAGATATTATTGATATCTTTTTAAAATTGAATAATAAGCCTGTCATATCATATATGTGACACTGGCTGAATATTTTGCAGCCAACAAAGATACAGGCAAAAAAATGCTTTTAATTAAAAAAAAAAACATTTATCCAAAAATTTAAGCCAAAAGAAATAATAATAATCTCACACCTCCCATATAATCTGATTTTCTGTAATGAAATAATACTTTAGTGGAACATGTTAATAACCCTTCAAATCATTAATATGACCAATCAGTATCTTCTTCCTTCATGTATATATAAAATTCACATATAAAATAAGGACACAAAAATGATAGGTGAATGAGTGTATGAACATTAGTAGTAAATTACCAAATTTTGGCTCTAAAGTGAGTAAAACATCTCACTTGCAAATGTGAAAATGAATTTTGCAACATTTATATCCAAAACATTACAGCAAAGTTACATCTTGTTAATATATGATATAAATACCAAATACTCTGCAAAAGTTCATTTCCCTTAAGAAGGTTTAGAGTCATGCCGCTTCAGTGTGCTTCAGGGTTAGTGGAAATACTAATCAACTTAAAAAACTTGTATCAAGATAATTTAATTCAAATAATTTTATTTAGTTACTAATATCAAATTAATTATAAAAATGTTTATAATCTAAATATTACTCAGTGTGAGTAATATTTAGATTGAGAGTTCTTTGAAATATGTGCACTACATTCTGAATAATATATCCACTATTTGATTCTGAATAAAAATGAATTGGCACAATGCCACTTATCAGTGTTTAATCTCATAGTACAATAGTACATGTATGTGTCAATGTGTACCTGAACCATGTATGTATAATGAATGAATAATAATGTTAAAAGTACATTATGGTGTAAGGTTTCACTAATAAATGAAAGTGTTAATAATGATAATGATATTTATTTTTAGAATATGCATCAGTTCACAATTTATGGTTAATCTTAGTAATTCTGATTTCACTGTCATGAGTTTTTTTTTTTGTTTTTATATTTATAGTAAAGGCAACAAAAATTAAGGCTCGAAAAAGGTAAGAATTATTGTTGTTGAAGTTATATAAAATAATTGTAATCATGATAAAATTTTTACATTGCCTTTAATTCAAATTTATTGAGAGTATTAAATTGATAATAAGATTTTAACATTATATTTGTTTAATGAGGGCTATATTCAATCTTTAGTATACATTTTCAGCTTATTTGGTCAATAAATTTATTTACTAATGTTAAGTAATAATGTGCAAACTCATGATATTGTTAAGCCTAAAGTGAAACTTAAAGGGACAGTACAGACACAATAGCCAAGTAATTGTTTTAAAAAAATGATAATATTGTTAGTGACAGTTCATAATGATTTTGATAAAAGCATTAAACACAATAAACTTAAACATGTAAGCATAAAAAGCGACAATTCTATGCCAATGTTTTGCTTATCACAAAATATAAAATAACATACAGCTTGTAAGGTTAGAATTTAATTTAAGAAATTTACCTTCGGCTCATGCTCTGGACTCGAAGTAACACTATAAGCTTGATGACTTTGTACCGTTGATTGAGGATACCCCTGATATTGATTAGACTGTTGATAACTAGAACTTTGAGGATAACCTTGCTGTGTTGGTACAGATTGAGCAGGCTGATAGCCTTGAGCTGGAGGATAGCCTTGAGCAGGAGGATAACCTTGAGCAGAATTTGGCTGGGGATATCCCTGACTTGGGTAACCAGAACTAGGTTGTGCGTAACCTTGCGATTGCGGATACCCTTGAGTTTGTTGAGGGTACCCTTGTGATTGTTGTGGATATCCTTGAGATTGTTGTGGATAGCCTTGCGTTTGTTGCGGATAGGCAGACCCTGTGTTAGGATAACCAGGTTGAGGCGCTGGATATCCCATCGTAGGGAAGCCTGGCATCGGCATCGGGTTTCCAAAAGACTGCGGGGCTGAGTTGCTAAATCCGATATTGTGTAGGTAACGTGGCTGACCCTTGAAACGAAACGAATACCTTTATAATTACCTGCGTACGTACGTACCTACACGACGTAAGTATTTTGTGATAAACAAAACAAAGATTTCTACTTATACAGCCATTTTAAATATTTACACTTTCACACATTGTACTTACTTGATAAGGATTCATTTTGTATAACTTAAGTTGATATTGATATTAAGTACACAAAATTTAATATAGTTAAGTGATGTACAGTTATAACACTAAGTTTCGTTATACACTCGCAAGCTTGAACAACTTTTGTGTCAATGACAGCCAAGCGTTTGCAAATTGCGGCTCCGATCTTGCCTCCGGTGACGAATTGAGTTGATGACATCACAGTGACGTTCGGATATTGCTAGGGATGGTGTAATTTTATCGAACATTTTGTTGTCTATGCTCATATTTAACATTCTACATTTATTTTACCGTTATGTTCAATCAAACATTGTATGGAAAATATAATAAAAATAAATAATTTAAATTAAAAAATACAAAAACGAAAAATGAACTTTTTGCATAAAGAACAATCAGAGCCAATTATTTTTTAACATTCTACAATTATTTTTGTTACAAAGATCTATATGTAGATAGATAAATTATATAATTAAGATGATATTATATGATATATCGGTTATTCTTGGACTACAATAATTCACAGTACCAGCCCGGAGTCACATGGAATGTACATAAAGCTGTTAGTTCTGTACATCCATCTGCGTGTACTTTATGGTCCTGCGGCAGAACACTCGCCAGTCGTGTTGGATAGTTCTCCCATATTATAATTAAGCGATTGAGAACATAAAAATAACACCAGTATTTTGCATATACTTGTAAACAATAATATCGTACTTTCTTATGTAAATTAAGGAATCGTAGCCAAACAATGGAGGCGCTGTTAAATTGTTATGGATCAATAAACTTATAAGAAGTTGATAACTTCGCGATTTGGCAAAAATATCTTCGTCATAAAACAAGTATTACTCACTCTAATAATAAAGATGACTAAAATCATGACACTATAATACGTCATACGTCACACCAGTAATGTTTTTATTTCTAAGTAGTACGTCATAGGCAATGTCGTAACATTATTCAGTCAATGAGTATTCCGTAGAATACTTAAAACCATTTAAATCCTTTCCAATAGATTATTTTCATTGCAAGTAGTGATTAATAAAACAGATTGACTGATTTTATTCGAGTTTAATCAATAATTTTTAGCTTAAATTTTTATTTTAATTTTTTTTATTTTAAATTACATACTGTATTTTAAATACAAAATATATAGGTTTATACGTTTAAAGAAAAGAATATTTTTTGTAATAGGTACCACACAAATATTAGTTAATAGTATGTTAACCGCAGATTCTATAAATGGTTTTGTATATTATGGTGCGTAATATCACGTGTGATCGCATAGTTAGATATAGATAGTATAGAATAGACACATACATAAATTTTATATTATTAGTAATGCCATCGATTTCGATAGAAAAGTAAATATTACATTTAGTTACTATTATTATTACTCAGGTTTGTTTCATTAACAACTCCTGTTTGAATTACAATAAAATATTACCTTTAATTGATATATTGCTATACTATTAGCATAGGCGTAATATTTCTCCATTAAAATATACATACAATAATATAATTATTGATAGGAATATAAATCATATTATAATCGTTATTATACAAGGTAGGTTCACTTTCACTATTGGTAACTTTAACTAAGTACTTTTTAAATATGTTGTTTTGTGGCAAAATTTGCTTACTTGGGTGATCATAGACTGCTACGCGTCTTTTAATTTTTTCTGTAAATTTTGCACTTAAGATTCAAGACAATTAGTAGTATGGAATGAATATGTAAGAAGATTTATTATATTAGTATTTATGTTAAAAAACTATCTTTCCAAATATACGACTTTGAAAAGGCGCTGGTATATCTAGAGTCAAATTTAGAAAATTTGGAACCTTTCAGTTCATTACAGTAGCCTCTGTAGTAGTTTCTGTAGTGTATCTGTAGTAGTAGTAGTTCTGATAATTTAAGAGAGTGATATTTTATAATGAGAATAAAATTTGTAACTCCTCGAAGAGGTGCGTGGTGTGTGTGTCCGGAATCTGTTCATTAGAAACAAACAATTTTATTATCCTTCATTTACTTTTTCTAATTATCTATTGCTATCTCTATAAAATATTAAAAAAGTCACCTTCTGCCGTCTGTACGCTTAGATCTTTTGAACTACTCAACGGATTTTAATGCGGCTTTTGTTTTAATAAGCAGAGTTATTCAAGAGGAAGGTTTATTTGTTTAATACATGCATATTATAGTAGATACAAACCAAGAATAAAAACTTTCCTAAAAAAATAGCAAGAGTTTCTCTTTTTGTGTTTGTTCTGCAATTTAAAAGTTGTATGTAGATCCTAATTGTAACCATGTGAAGGCTTTAGGTAGTTTATTTATATTTTAAGAATACATTTGACGAGGTTATCGTATCAAATATTTCTGATAATTTTTAATTAGACTGACATTATTTATTTATCTTCTCCATAAAATTTCTAATAATATTACATACGCATTGCATTAGATACATTAAATACTATTTATCTTCTCCATAAAATTTATGATAATATTATATATGCTTTGATACGTAAAATTTTATTTTCGATTTATATAACAAAAAAAAAAACATTTTGTATTTGTTATATAAATCGAAAATTAAAGTTTCTTTATAACTCATTAATTTTTTTTACAGGACAATCTGGGTAGTTACCTCTCACTCATAATTATATTCTACCGCCAAACTGTCAATGTGATCCAGTGTGCAAGGGACACAGAGGACATAACATTTTGTTGCTAAGGTTATTGTTGAATCGGCTCTATAAGGAATGGTTAAATCTCTTACAGCCCCAATATCCATGGGCAATGCCAACAGCTGGTTCATTTGCCCATCCGCTATTATATTATATTAATAACTTTTTTGTGGCTTTTATTTGTGCCAAAAAGGCACAGATTATTTCACCAATGTCACGTACGAAAATAGCTGTTATATTAAATTTGTAACTAAATTAAAACTAGAGCAGCTGTCGTGGGCCGCCCGGTTGGAAAGCAGTTGTTTTCGCTATGTACTTATTATATAAATAACAGACACAATTAAATAAATTAACAATGTATGACAATAATTAAATGAAAATTATTTTATGAAAATCCTATGTGAATTAAAATAAAAAAAAAAAAAATTATAAAATTATATAAAACTGTTTATAATAGAAAGAGGCAAAGCGAACGAGAGGAAAGGATTTTTATAATATAATCGGCGGAACTATTGACAAAACATAGGTATCAATAATTGTAGAACTATGCTGGATATCACTATATAGAACTGAAGTTTATTGTTGACAAGCTAACAGTTGAGATGCTCATTTCACACACGTAATATATTGGTTTGTTTATATTATATTATGACATATGATTATAGATTGTCGTTTTATCAATAAACGAACCACCTAAGTCTAATAAATAATAATTATAAATATATGACGTACGTATAACGGTACGATTCATTTATGTTGAAACATCACTATTATTTATTTATTTGTTTTCAATACAATGTTAAAGGCCTTCATCAAAAGTCAACCTTAATTGGAATTAATAAATATGAAATGGTCTTTTACTACATCTTTTACTTCTTGTTGTTGCTTGCATTTCAATTCTTACCGTACGACAGTCAATATTTGTTCTTCGTGTGCAATATCTTGAGCGCAATCTAAAATAATTGAAAAATATTTGGATTGTGTCAATTCCAAAACAATTGCTTTTTTGTTATTTCTCCTAATAATTGTAATATTTCATTCTGAATATTATGGTCAAGATAATGAGTTAGGCGTGACTCAGATTCCTGAGTATGCAGCGGAGAGTGGCCATTCGCATGGTGCGGGGACATCGCACAATATCCTTCGAGGCGGCGACCCTTTTGGCGTGCTTTCCGCCGTTGGACATCCTGGCGAAGAGGGATGCGAGGGTCTACAACCGGACCCGCGCACTTCCTCAAAATGCCTTAAAAATCGCGCTGTTGTGGATTTACAGACATCTAAGTGGTGCGGGTGAAATTTAGTATTTTGACGAGATGTCCGAAGGTGAAATTCAGCTGCCGGGATTAATCCAAACAATTCCTCGGAACACTCCCCGTGGAAAATTCGGTAGAAGATGCAGAGTGATCCAACATCTCTACGCAAAGCCATAGGATTGAGCAGATCAGAAAGGACTTGATCGTCGATAATTCGAGCTGCTCTACGTTGGATACGGTCAAATGGAAGGAGCTGGTACTGGGGAGCACCCGCCCAGAGGTGAGAGCAGTACTCCATGTAAGGCCGAATTTGCGCCTTGTATAGTCTTAGGCGATGGGCCGACGTGAAATACTGTCTTGCCTTGCTGAGCACACCAAGCTTTTTTGATGCCAATTTGGCTTTGTCTTCCAATTGACCGCGGAACTGAACGAGGCTCGAAATATAAACGCCAAGTATTCCGATACTAGCTGTGGCGATCGAAATGTTCTCGAACCGTGGAGATACGACGCAAACTTGCGTCTTTTTGGGGTTGAAATGGACTAGGTTTAGCCGGCCCCAGTTCGAGACTTCGTTTAACGAAGACTCGATTTCAGACACAAGTTAGTTCCGGTTTTCTTCGACGTTTTCCCGAGAAATATTAGCACGGCGGGTGTATGAGGTGTCAACGGTACTGTCGTCTGCATAGCAGTGAATGTTCCTGATTTGCAACAAGTCATTGATATGCAGAAGAAACAGAGTGGGTGACAGAACGCAGCCTTGTGGAACACCAGCGTTGACGAATTTTTGGTCGGAGCATGCACCGTCGACAACGACCTTGATGCTCCGATCTGCCAAAAAGCTGGTAATCCAATTGCATAATTTCCTGGGAAGCGGTTACCCTTTTTAGGAATCGGATGCACCAAAGTAGTCTTCCAGGAGATCGGGACGCCGCCTAATGCGTAAGATTGCCGGAAAAGACGCGTTAAGACCGGTGCCAACTCGGGAGCACATGTCCGTAGCACGATTGGAGGGATGCCATCGGGTCCACTCGACTTATGAATGTCCAAGGAAAGAAGTGCTTTACGAACTGCACTTTGCCGGAATTTAACATCCGGCATTGTTTGAACTTTTTTCAAAATTATGATACATATATCTCCCTTCCTTCAGATACTTTTGGCATAAAGATTCAATGCGTTGGATACTATGCTGTTTCGCGGTTTCTTATGCAAATTGACGTTAGCAGTGGCGGACTAACAGGGGAGTCTACTCCCCTGTTAGTCCGCCCCCTCGAGGGGGCGGTTCGCCCCGGGCCTTCAGTCTTGAGGGGCTCCAAATCTATACGCGTTGCCCTGATCAAATCCTAAACAAAACTTTAAAAATATGCTTAGTACCTACATAATTTCGGCCATCTAGACTTTTTAAATTCGCTGAACGCGTCATTGGACGCGCATCAGCCATCTAGACTTTTTATATTGGAACGCTCAGCGAATATAAAAGTGCCCGCTTTTGAGCGGGCACTTCCCCAGGAATCCATGAATGAATGGGGGGCCTCTTTCAGTTTTGCTATCCCGGGCCTCTGACGGACTAAGGTCCGCCACTGGAGGTTAGCATAAAGATTTACAACAAAACAAACTGCCGAAAAGCAAAGTTGAAATTTTCAAAGCGTTTCGTTTCGTTATTGTCTTCGTTAAAATGTTAATGTAATGGCATGGTAATCTAACGAAATAAACCTATGTATGCATTGATACCTCGTTTATATTTAAAATAATTAATTACTGTATTTGATAATATTATATCAAATCAATGAGCATGTAAGTTTTGAGCATGAAATTTCATGCTCAACTCATGTCGTAGTTATAATAAAAGAAACTTACGAAGAAGCTTAGATAGGTGAGAGGAAAAAGATAGATAACACTTATGCTTGACAGTAAAACGAAAATTATGAAAGATAAACTGAAAATAGGAGATAGCGTTCTATCCGTAATCTTAAATGAGTTATTGAACAAGCCCGATAGATAAGCCGTCAAATATTTTTAACCTAGAGATTAGATATAAATCCTAATCAAGTGCAATCAAATTTATGGGTTGCAACAAGAGTAACACAACTGAATTTTCATATTTTTATATTTATTTCGCTTATAAGACATTCAGAGAAAACTTATATAAACGAACATACCTCGTTGCGACATACCAACATTTCCCTAAAAATATAAAAAAAATGGGTTCGATTTGATTCAAAGTCTATTTTGTGTTTAATAATCCGTAGTAAAATTCTCATTTTTAAAACATTTAAATACCTACAAGTTTGTTTCTTTTTTTACCTTTAGTTTGTTGTTGCCAGAACTGTAGATCCGAACGTATCCTGTTTAGGTGGCCCGTAGTTTTATCTTCATCACACAATACAAAAATAATTAATTATCAGCATGATATTGTTGACCATATTTTATGTAGCCCGTCAAAGATCACATTAGGTTATCAAAATACGTTATATCATATCATATATTGATGTATAGATGAACGCGATAATATCGGAATTAGAAGCATCGATGACAACGTTATTTATTATCATTAGGGTGAAATTGTTCCCATATTAAAGTTTGAAACTTTTTGTAAGTAAGGGCTTTGTGCAAGCCCGTCTGGGTAGGTACAGTCCACTTATCAGATATACTACCGACAAAAAGCAGTACTCAGCATTATTGTGTTCAGGTTTGAAGGGTGAGTGAGCCAGTGTACCAACAGACACAAGGGACATAACATCTTAGTTCTCAAGGCTGGTGGTGCATTGGTGATGTAAGGAATGGTTAATATTTCTTACAGCGAAATTGTCTATGGCCGGTGGTGACCATATGCCATCAGGTGACACATTTGCTTGTCCGCTGACAGATGTTATAAAAAAAAATAGTAAATCAACTTTAAGTAAAATCTAGCATTATATTCGGTATTTTACAGTAAATCAGAAATAACGAACAAAGTATTACGTCATATTTTTTACAATTTTATATCCTTGATTATCATTATCTTATGTATATTTCATTTAAAATTTTGGCGTAATTGTACGCCAAAATTTTAATGTAAAATGAAATATACATAAGTAGATGTAGATACGAGTTTGGCTTGTTGTACTGAAGTACTTGGTACGTAGAGATTAAATATTTATTATTCATGTATACAGTAAACAATGTTTAAGCCAATCACATAAGACTAATATCCTCATCCACCTTATTCTAATTTACTTGGGATTGGCACAGCATGTCTTCTTATGACGTCACATAGGGAAGTATGGATATATACTTCCCTATCTGACGTCATCTCACAAGTAACATTCTTTCCAGCCATATCATAATAATAATAAATAAAATAATATATAAATAATAAATAAATATATATAATAATATTATCGTTGTTTATAGAACTTACAAAAATTTAATTTTAATCAATGACACCTTGTTATCTTATTTTTTTGTAGCATCTTCCAATCATAATATCATCCTTATCATTAATTATTTTGACATTTCATACTGACTTTTATTTAATTCATACTTGCCTCAAATGCATTCAATATAAATAGACCGCCTACTGCGTTATGCAACTTATTTCAAAGTTAACAGTGAATCATAAGTCATGTTCGACATAAGGAATAAAGTCGTTTTAATAACGGGAGGATCGATAGGCATTGGTGCTAAAGTTATTGAGTTTTTACTGGATGAAAATGTGAAGGTATGTTTTAGTACAAATATCTCTTTTTTTCGGATATCAACACTGCTATTGTTAATTTTGTTATTTGTAATATCTCTTTATTAAATAATAATAATGTAATATAATAACATTAGTTTATAATAAATGTCATTAATTATATAAGAATGCTGCTGGTTTTTACGTTAAAATTACGATAATGTTTTCTTTCGGGATTCCTGTTGAGCGAAATCTTGTATTATATCCTCAAAGTAAATTTTTTTCACGGATATCACTTTCTATGCATATAATTGATAAATTACTCAGTCGTCGTAACATTGTTGAAAAATGACCGCTAACACTATAATTCGTAACCATTAGTCAAAGGAATATAGCAAAATTAAATATTTAATAAAATAACAATGAAACGTCTACCATGTAAAAACATTTTTCTTATAGCCAGGCTTCGAGTTTAGTTTCAAATAAACGGTTCGGTAATTTACGTAAATTCTTAGGAATCTGATTGGTTGTACAATCATATGGTCACAGCATATCTATTTCTATTTCATCTCATGAAGAGCACTTCTACAACTTTCAACTTTTAATATCGACTATCGTCTCTAGCCATGTGGTAAAGGTGTTGCTTATTTTTTACACATATGGCAATTACGAATATATATATATAGCAGTCAACGTATGCAGAAACGTGTGAGATAAATTGTTAGTTCTTCGGGGCCCCCTCAGGATGGGGGCACATACCCTAGGCATAGGCCCCGTAAGCCTAGGATATGTGCCACCATTTTAGACGATCAACTGCTTAATTGAGAGCGAATTCATACTTAGAATAAAATTAACTGTCTGAAGTAATTAAAAGTTACTTCTTTGGGTATGAGACAGTGGTTGACGTTTTAATTAGATTATAATGCTTAGAAGTATTCGGATACTTCTAGACAATTTAATCTACTTGACCGGTCAAGTAGAGAACTGAGATGGCTTAGTGGTTAGAAGATGTAAATTAACTAAAGAAGGTGAAGATAATCATCGTTAGGAAACCTGCATGTTTTTTTTAGAGTGAGATTCTGTCACATACCACCAAACCTCAAGATAAGAGGGAATCAAGCAGATTAATAATATTACTATGTTTCAGCACGTGGCAAATCTTGACATTGCAGAGGACAAAGGTATCGCATTACAAAATCAATTAAACAAGAAGTACGGAGTGAATAAGGTCAAGTTCATAAAGGGAGATGTCACAAATCAGGATGATTTATTTGGAGCGTATCAGACTACAATCAAAGATCACGGATATATTGATATAGTTATAAACAACGCTGGCATCATGAATGACGCCAAGGATAAATATAAGAAAGAGATTGAAGTCAATGTGGTAAGTTTTATTTTATCGCTTTTTATTTTTAACTTGGTCATTCACACGCTAGCTTTAATTTAAGAGATTAATTTAATTTCTTTATTGATATAAGAAATATACGATACCAATTTACGATAACAGCAAGCATTTACGAACAACAATGAATTTTCAAATGACACTTTACTAACAATATAAAACCCACTAAGCTTAAATTAGTAGAAAAAATAATAATAATGATGATTCTTAATATAAAAATACTTAAAATCCGACAAGCAGGTGGTCTCAAAACGCATTTAATTCGTCGTTTGACAAAATTTATTTACTACAAATAATTCCTTACAAACTCCTGTTTCCTAGTATTACGTTTTTACGATTTCATTTTTCTAAAGAGAGCTGTCTGGTCTATTTGTTATTTTGGAGCTTGACACTCTCTTCAGGATGTTTCTCTTCAGGATGTTTTTAATGATTAGGGATACTAACAGTTGCGTCACAATCGATTGAAAACAATGTTATGTATATTCACAATAACGTTGACCTTTTGATATAATTAGAGATAAATAAAATCATTATAATGCATAACAAGGATAAGCTTCCAACTCCGCGAAGTCAATAATTTACTATACGACCTTTCTATAAAAAAAATCCGCAAATATTTTTAAATTTGTCAATTATAATTTAAATAAATTTAAATAAAAATTATTAAATATAGGTGTAAGGTTAATATAGGTATAGTACTCGCCAAAATATTGTTCCTATTGATGATAAAAAGCGTGTATTTAGTAATTGTTGATTTTCAGGCAGGATTTATATATAATTGTTTTAACTGATATGACTTTGTATTTCAAATGTTGGATAACAGTAACAATTGAGTTTCTTCCCGGTTCCTCTCGATATAATCTACATTCTAAACCGTTGGTTTACGTTAAATACAATTATATAAAATGTCAATTCAATGTTCCTTGTAAAAGCCAAATTGTTTGTTGATTTTGACTACCTACCAAGAAATATAAAGAAATGACGAGAAATAAAATAATTAACGCGCTTTTTTGTTTCATTGACGTAATAAGGTTACAATGCGATTATTTTATAATGTTCGCGTGGGCATTGAAGCATAGGTACTTTGCTATGTGTAATTATAATTATTTTTATAATTTATTTATACAAGTAACTTATTACTTGGATTACTATTAAGAATTTATTACGTGGATCTTAAGCGAAGATAACAGGTTCAAATCTACTTAGTTTAATAATAAAAATTATATCATTTAGTTTAGGTATGAAACAAATATTTTAAATATTACAATCGAAAAAATAATATCTAACAATTTGTAAAATTACATTACATTAAATATAATTTTTATAATTTATCTCAAGAGATATTTTCAAGTAAAAATCGCTAGGAGGCTTGCAAGAGTCGGGTATGTTTTTTTGCAGACAGTATTTGCGAATTTGAACATAATTTGAGCATTATGGACTTTCTCAACACTTCTCAGTTTTGTTTGACTCGTTTACATGTTTGGCATTTTAATGAGACGTTTTGACACCATACAATTATATACAAACACAAAATTACGCTTGTAAATGCAATAGAAATCAAATGAACATCGAAATGAATGTAATTATTTGAAAAGGTAGAAGCTGTACTCGAAATTAACCTAAAGTTCATTAATTTTATTAAAAAGTAATACATTATTGTTATACCCGCGTTATCGTTATTATAAAAACATTTATCGTATTCTAAGCATCTTTTGCATAATAAATACATTTATTTTAGGGAGGTTAATATATAAATTTGTTGAAGATTATTCTGGATTGAATTATCTATTATATTTTATTGATGTTTTGATAAATGAAAAAGGTAAATAAGGAACCTTGAGTTGACATTTCCTTAGAGTTAAATTATTGAAAGTACGACATTGTTAGAAAAAGCTACTGTGCAGTCGGTCTTTGTGTAAGATCTAGGGTAAGTCGTTGATGATGTTACCAGGACATTTACAGAGATATATGACACATTATATATAACATTTGCGTTCAAGGTTGGTTGGTTCCTGACGGTAAGGTTTAGCTTATATTTCTTACAAAGCTAATATCTGTGGCAGATAGGTTGGCAATTAGAGATAGAGAGAGATAAGATACGCCTGGCCAAAGAGCGAGCGAGAGAGGCACTGTTGGTGGCCCCGAATAGGACCCATGGGCGTATGTATCGTGGCGTGCGAGGAACAATCTGTACCTAAGGTGCCCCTCTAACCGAGACGCTGCCGCCGGCACTACTCCAGGGCCTGGTTGGAGAATAATTTCCCCACCTAGGTGAGCTGCACGTCCCTACCACAGATGGCCTTTTGCTCCATGATTGAAGAGGAAATTGTGGCTAAACTACAAATCACGGAGCAATAGATGGAGATGGCCTTCGACCGACTAAGGATCAGAATCACTGCACCGGGTCCAGACAGGGTCCCAGGACGTGTTCTGCGCGACGCCTTGGAGCCCCTATGTGGGAGGCTTCCGGAACTGTTTAACGAATGTCTTTGAAGCGGGAAGTTCACGAAGTCGTGGCAGGAGGGCAAATTGGTTCTGTTGCTGAAGTGGCCAATAAAAGTAGGCCAATTGTGCTGCTGAATGAGACGGTCAAGCTAATCGAGAAGATTCTTGCTACTCGTCTTTTTCAGCATCTTCAAGAGGTGGGGCCGGGTTTCTCAGAGACTCAATACAGATTCAGGGCTGGCCATTCAATGGTGGATGTTCTGAACGCCCTGAAGACCCGAACCACAGACTTTCTTCCACGATCCACGTCGGGGCCCCTTCCGAGGGGCTTCTAACGCCGTCCAAGGGACGGTAATTAAGTTGCAGGCCCAGATGAGATATCTGGGTCTGAACCTGGATGGAAGATGAAGTTTCGGGTAGCACTTTGTCCAACTGGGCCCGAAGCTCATCAATGCCGCTGGCACCTTGGGCCGTCTCCTACCCTACGTAGGAGAATCAAATGTTACATGTCGGCGTCTATGTGGCAGCGTGGTACGCTCTATGGCGCTGTATGTTACACCGATATGGGTGGACGCCAAAGGGTCATAGCAGTGCGGGCGATACGTGGAAGCCGTACGGTTTCATGGTTGACGGCGACACTTATTGCGGGCGATCCAACTCCAGGCGGAGGTGCTCGCGGAAGTGTACCGGTTATGGGTGTAAAAGTTCGTAATACACTTGTACCTGCTAGTTATATATATATGTTTATATTTTTCAGACTGCACTAGTGTCAAGTACGCTGAAGGCCATGGACATGATGCGAAAAGACGAGGGCGGTAAAGGAGGTGTAGTGATGAACATGTCTTCCATCGCAGCTCTGTATCAAGATCCTCTGATTCCTATTTATTTTGGTACGAAGAGCGCTGTCTTACAGTTCAGTAATTGCATTGGGGTAAGCTAGAATTTAACTGTTATGATAAACAATGATCTCACTCTTTTATGTGACATTTATTTGACCATTCGTAAGAAAAAGATAAGCTTAACTTACGAACCCCGTAAATAACATTAAAAAATGTTGCAGTAAGTGTTTATTTGAAGTTTATTTAAATTTCCAATCATATACTTATGTATTTATTGATACTTTTCAATTAGCTCATTCGTTTATTATGGTAATATTAGGAATATTATTAGTAATACAAGGTTGTAAGTCCTAATCTTTACCGTAATAAGTACCTAAAGTTAATTTTTAAGAATAACCTTGTCAATGACACGTCGACGTTAAGACTTGTAAAATTCGCTACAAAAGGCTGTAATGGTATAAAATGAATTTTATGAGCTTGTTTATATTTTATCAGCTGCCCGAATACTACGACCGAACTGGAGTTCGTGTGCTAGCAATTTGCTTTGGTGCCACCGATACCTCACTCTTGAGCAAAGAGAAATTGGGAAATTTTGACAAAATAGTCGAAAAAAAGATGTTGGATAATATATCTAACCACCGATTACAAAAGTAAGCTATACAACTTTTAAAACTTGTTATTGATTTTTAATTTATTTCAGTAATTGATTGGCAGTTATGGAATTTATTTATTTCAATGTTTAAAAGTATAAACATTGGGTAATTTTTTGCCATTACTGTTAATTTTTAGTCTGTACTTATTATTTATGTCAAATAATATCAAAACAAAAATCAGTTTTTATTACCTTTTTTATATATATTTTTTCCACTCATGTATAATATATCACATTAATTTTTAAATATTATATATAAGATGCGGAATTAAATTTAATATTTTACAATAACAAAAACATTTTTCATATTATTGAATGTGGATTTTTGTTAATGTTTTTAGGGCCGAGTCGGCAGCACGCGGGGTAGTAGATGCGATAAAACAGGGGGAGAGTGGAAGTACTTGGCTATCAATCGCTGATAAACCCGTAAAAGATGTTACAAGCACTATCAAGAAAGCCTACGGTATCCTTAGTGAGCTTGTGTACGAACAATGACAAAAATAATAACATACCAAAAACCTTAACATTGTATTTGGAATAGTGATCCTATACGCACAAAATAAAAGGACAATTTAAAAAAAATGAGCAATTTTTATTACGTAATATCAATAAATAGTTCACTAAGACATTATGTGTTAATTGGTGTTTTATTTTCCTTTCTTAAAACATGCCGAGTTATAGAAGTCACTTCCAGGAGGTCCAATGTTTATAGCTATATTTTATATCTTTGACATAATTTCATAGGCTTTACTTATATTGCCTGTGATGTCAGAGATCTTATTGGAGTTAACCAACCATGTGCTTCCGCTGTTACCTTCTTTGTATCCTTTAACAACACCTTGGGCGGCAACCTCTGGACTGGAAATTAATTTAATAATATTTTGAGCGAATCTATGCATCTATGTGAAAATGTGGTCTTTTTATTATTTAGCTCTCCAACTTCGTTCAGGATTACTATTTACAACAAAAATAGAGATTTGCACAATAGATGACCGTACCTCTACCGATTTGTAATTCAGCGCCGTCAATTGTTTATTTAATTTTGTCGTTGTGCCTGTTTGTATATTTGATATCTTGGAATTGGTCAAATATACGATTTTGAAATTCGTACTTAAATTAATGAAGAGTCGGAATTACCCAAACACTAAAATACTTGAATCTGAATTGTAGGTTGCGGGTTTATAATTCACGTCTTGCGCGAGGGTGAAGGGTAAACTGGACGATACCTGTATGTGTCAGATGAAAATCTCAGTATCGGGTATCCACATTATACCTTTCCTTGCTTCGTGTCATTGAAGCGCTTTTATTGTAATAATAAAATATAATATTCGGCACTCACGTTTGCATAAGACTGTGTCGGCTGGTGTACTTTCGGATATTTTCTAACTTTTGATTGACAATCTCATCGAATGAGGCACATTTTTCGAATATGTCCGTGTCAGTTGCTCCAAAACATATTGTGATTACGCGAACGTTTGTATGACGATAATAATTATTCATCTGGAACGAAGTATATGATAAAAACTTATAACACATTTTAAGATAAATATAGGCAATTACTTGTATAATAATTTACACAACAATATGTATATTTTTATGGTGGATGGACTTTGTGTAGGCCCGTCTAGACTCATAGATTATTCTATGGTTAAACAAAATTATTATAATGCTACATTCTGATTTACTATAATTATGCTGTCGGCATATTGGCGTTAAATAACCTGTAAAGTCAATTCTTTCAGAGACGTCTGTAGTTGCAGTATGAGTGACTATGACGTACTCACCACCACGCTGATCATTATCTTGTTAATATATAATTTGAAAGAAGATCTGAAGCAGACTAACAGAAATCATTGTTGTGCGTGCACACTTTTCGATATTTACTTGAAGATAAAATGACGTTAAATTTTTATAAAAAGGTATGTTTATACTTTATTTCTTACCCCGATGCAACTGCTGAAATGAAGAACTGCACTCTTCGACGATGCATATACGAAAAGAAAAGGCGAATATTGCGCCAAAGCACTAATTGAAGAAACATTAATAATGGTACCCCCTTTTCCGCCTCGATCCGTCCTCATTAGGTCCAAGGCTTTAAATGTAGATGACACAACTGCAGCCTAAAATATTATTACAGAAAAATAACCTTATGACTACAAAAATAGATACACTTATCGTTAGAAATATTTAAATGAACGAAAAAGACGCAGAATAATATATTTTAATATATTCTCCATCATAATCAGTTTATGTAAATTGAACAAAAAAAAAAAAAAAATTTAATGGTTTGTTTTTATTATTTAATTTCATTTTATTCTCAGTTATGTTTCATTGTAATTAATACTTATCTTCTTGTTACATTTAATTGTTTATTTTCTGCTCGAACATAAACAAGAGTTTCACAAGTATCCTCAGAATTATATTGATAAATTGACATAAAGTATGTCCAGACGCAGTATGCAGTTAAAATAAACTCACTTAGCGCCTTCATTTCTTATTCACAATACTCACATAATTTATATCTATTTCTTTTTTGTATGTCGTTATATTTTCAGTTGCTAATCCAGCGTTATTCACAACAACATCAATCACACCAATATTTTCAACAACTTCATTAAAAACTGCGGATAATTCTTCATCTTTAGTGACGTCACATTTATAGAACTTAGCTTTATCAGCGCTGTAAATAAGCGATAAATCGTGTTCAAGTTTTCTTCCCGCAGAATCATCTATATCTAACATACACACGTGCTGAAAGATATAAAATAAATTATTGTTATTTGTATTTTAAAATAGGATCCAACATTGTCAGTACTTTAAATTATTCATTAAACTGTAAATGGGATCTGATTAAAACCCCAGCAGAACAAATGTTTCTATGTGTCGATGGAATAAGTGCCCTTTCTGTCGTTAGGGTTTTAAATTTTCACAGACAACTTTCCGTCCATCTGTGAGAGTTTGTTTTAGGTAGTGTCCGCATTATCTAAGCTTCTATCCAACTAAATATCACATTTGATATAAGGTTTATTTTAATTAAGATATTTGTAAGGACTTACTTTTACATTTTCTTTAAGGAATTCTTTCACAATGCCTGCACCGATACCATTGGCTGCTCCAGTAACGATAGCAACTTTATTTTCTAAACTAAACATTTTCATTTACTTTGCATACAATTATTATCAAGAAAGTAGCGACAAAAAGTACTGGAGCTCTTGTTACAATCACTTAGTATTTTAAAATAAAAGATTATGTACTTTGAGCAATGATTTATACTAATTAATATGATATTATAATGACGCGGGCAAATTTCCGGTTTTATGCTCGTATTTTGTACCATTACCAAAACAATACGATTGTAAATAGTTTTTTTTTTGTACTAAACGCGTCTATATGCGAGGTCCTTATGATTTTCAGGTCCATAAATAATAGGCATTAGCCCTAGATTAAACGTTCTGGGAATAAACCTAGATTCGGCTCATGAATACGTCCTATTACGTAAAAGCGCATACATTCCCTGACAAAAAAGTTATTAACTTTTGCCTTGACTAATTTAGTCAGGTACCATTAGTAACTAGCTTAAATATGCTTGTTTCTAGTACCAATATTAGTATATATACCTACGTCATAATTTCTACAAAAGACTTTAAATTTTTTACGAACATACACTATATTTATTTTAATTTATTTAGACCGCGCTTGTAGACGCGCTTTAGACCCACTCTATTTAAAATGTATGATAATTATGTTCTTTTATAACGATTAGTGAAACGTTAACCTCTATTAAACATACATACACTTCAAATCTTATATGAGACTAGCTGTGCCCGCTACTTCGTGCGCCTTTAAATATAGTTGTAGCCTAAGTTACTCCTTATTACACATCAGCTATCTGCCAATGAAAGTCCCGTCAAAATCAGTCCAGCCGTTCCAGAGATTATCCGTAACAAACAGACAGACAGACAAAAATTGAAAAAAAATGTTACTTTGGTATATGTACCGTGTATACATATGCATTTAGTAAAATTTAGTATTTTAATATTATAAACAGACACTCCAATTTTATTATATGTATAGATAAGAGATATGGAAAATTTTTATGACAATTTAAAATTTATTAACAGTTTTAAATAGAGGATTATATTAGTATTGTATATCAGTTAAAAGAAGGTAGTCGTGTCATAATCATGTTTGAACTGATCGATAAAGTAGTAATTATAACCGGTGGTGGAAATGGTATAGGTGCGGCCCTTGCTCACCAAATGCTAGAGGAAGGAGTCAAGGTAATTTTATCATTATTAAAAATCAAAATGTACTCTATTCATGTAGATTCGTACAGGTACTTTCAAATCTGTTATTGAAAAGTGAGCTTAACGGAATGGTAATAAATTTGAATACAGGTAATTTTTTTCAAAGCTTTTACGTGTGTGTAATAAACAATTACATTTCTGTACGTATCTTTATCATCTATATAATGTTGTATCGAGTAATGCACCTTATATAATTTTTTTTTTTATATTAGAAGTAAATCATGACGAAGATAATTTATAAAAGAGCCTAATGCAAATATTTTATTGTTCTAAATTTGATATATATAAATCACTTGTTAAGAATAATAAGATTTCATCTCGTGTTCGGCGGTGAACGAAGGATATCATCGTCAGAAAACCTCTACCTGTGGGTTTTTTTAGTAATATTGATCTGAACGGGCACATGAGCCATCTGATTGTATGTGGTCACCACCTCTCATAGAAATTTGGCCCTGTAAGAAATATTACGCATTCCTTACATGGCTTTTGAGATAAGATGTTACGTCCCTTGCCTCTGTATTTACACTGGCTCACTCTTCTCTCCCACTCCCTTCAGAACGGAACACAACAATACTATTATAATATCTGTTAAGTGGGTGGGGCACCATAAGAAGCAGCATAGTGGAATAGGCTCCAAGACGTCCCCTCGAGCGGAGCTTAACCAGCTGTGACATATTCACAATCTACCTAAAATTTTTTTAGGCTTTTCAAGTATTATTCAGATGTAAATTGTATAAATTTAGCTATGAATAAATTATTCTAAAATACATGATTATGCAATATAAGGATATGGTAAAAATAAATTTAAAAACACCTATCCCTGTTATGTTAAATTGATCTTTTAGTGATCACGTAATCTGCCATATCATTCTATCACTTCTGGAGAATTGTTTGCTGTGAATTGTTTTCTGATATTATCATTATGTCTGTAATTTTAAAGAAGTACCGTATAATTTTGATATATCTGTTTTGTATTTCTTAACATGATCGATAATTATTGACAAATGATGTCGAGGTTAACATGTATTGATGGATAGATACGCTTTACAAATAAAAATACTTGTCTCTTACGACATATACGGGTTTAAATGGAAAATCTTATTATATTTAATGAGTAATTCTTCTATAAAATTTATTTCGTAAAATGATTTGGATCATATTATTACGGTTTTGATTTTTAAGTTCATCTGTATAGATGTATTTATATGGAAATTCACAACAAAGTTGTTTTTTTTTTTTTAACTACTAGAGCCAAGAGCATCTCGGTCACTGTTACTGAAATAATAACTGTTAGTAATTACAACATAAAGCAAAAAAATCATTCAACGTAATTTACTTTAACTTTCTGCACATTTATTTTAATTTAGCATAAGTGTCTAGAAATTACTTGACAAATTAAGTTACTGTACATATTTATTTTATTATATATTTATTATTTATTTACTGTATTTATTTATTTAAGACGAAAATAATTGATATCCATGAATAGATAGAATATTACGCGTTTTTCGAATTATTTATGATAATTCGATTGAATCTTTATATTTCATAGAAAAAAAAAATCGCTTCGTTTTTGTCTTCACCAATTTCGGCCTAATTGATCGTTCTGAAGAGAGATTAGTAAAATGTGCAGGAAATATTAAACTGCTTGACCACGGGTGCGCTTTTTATTTGCTCACTCTTATAGTCTGACGGGATTGTAATTCAAAACGACCAGAGAGTTCAGGCACAGAATTGTCACCTTTACGTGATATTCGAGGTACAGGAGCATAGATACTGACAAATTTAAAAATTTCAAGCTGATTTTGAAAATCACTTTATTAAAGATACATATTTTTTAAAGGTTCAGTTCCAGGAACTCGGGCTACCTTATAAGCTAGTCACTAGACCAACGAGATATCAATTTTTTTTTAATGATATTTTTAGACTGACTAGCAAATGGGCCACCTGTTGGTAAGTGGTCACCAGACAATGGCGTTGTAAGAAATATTAACCATTCCTTATATCACCAATGCGCCACCAACCTTGGAAACTAAGATGTTACGTCCCTTGTGCCTGTAGTTACACTGGCTCACTCGCCCTTCAAACTGGAACATAAAAATACTGAGTACTGCTGTTTGGCGGTACCCTTGCGCTTGCGCAAAGCCCATCTAGGTACCAAGTATTTAATTATTGTTCTATCTTTTACAGTTTGTTGCGATATTAGACGTTGATGGATATTCCGGTAAAGCATTGGAGAAAATATTAGCAGAAAAGTATCATACAGATAAAGTGAAATTCATGAAATGTGACGTCACGAAAGAGGAAGAACTCAATGCTGCTTTCGATGAAACATTGCAGAGATTTGGTTACATTGACGTCGTTGTTAACAATGCTGGTATAGCGAATGATGCGATTCATCGGAAGGAAATTGAAATAAACTTTGTAATAAACCATGAATTTATACTAAAGTTTAACTTTCATAATTTCTTAAATTTGGTTGACTAACAGCCGTAATAATGTACTGCGATCTCAAACATTTTTCTAAAACAAAAAAAAACAAAATATAAATACTTTATTCAAGTAGGATTTTACGAACACTTTTGAATCGTTATTTGACAAACTATATTAAGTGAAGCTGCCACCGGTTCGGAATGCAGATTTTACCGAGAGGAACCGGCAAGAAATTCAGTAGTTACTCTTTCTCAACATTTAAAATTGCAAATTCATGTTAGTTAAACATAATTACATATTTATATGATATATAACATATATGACTAGTCAAAGATTATTTCGAAAAAATATGATTTATAGCTAAGTCAGTCAAATACCATTTTCGTTTACGTTGAAAGGGATTATCACTAAATAGGATGATAGTGTGATAATTATATTTTATTTCAGTCATTTGTTTATTAATTTTTACGCATAAACAGTTCTTTTTTTAAATTTTAAGTCTGCCGTTGTGACGAGTTCTCTAAAAGCATTGGAATTAATGCGTCAAGACAAAGGCGGAATTGGCGGTACCATAATAAATGTCTCATCAGTTAGCGCTCTGGCTTTACTATCACCGACAGTCTTCGTATATGGGGCAACCAAAGCAGCGATCCTTCATTTTACATCGAGCATTGGGGTATATATATCTTCTTTATTTAAATTTATGTTAATAATGACAAATTATATAATTTCATTATGCTTTTGAAAGAATTGTTTCTTGGTAAAGGTTTTATTAATGCTTGATTTTTATGGCTGGCCCACTAGGATATAGCTAGGGAATGCAATCTCGACTCGAGATCGTAAATTCGGATCGGATTGGAAATATCAATCCTCCGGGATTCCGAAATTTTCGGAATCCCGTCTAGTTTAAAAAGTATATTCACATGACTGATTGCATGTCTTAGATATTAGGTGGGTTTTCAAATTCTACACAACCACTATTTTTTTATGTGCGTATATATATGATTATAATTCTACTCGTACTCGGCCGGGAAGGAAATAACTTGACGTAACGTTTACACATCGAATAAGGCTCAGACGAAATAATTCATGCATAATGGAGCAGAAATAGTGTACTCTACTAGCTCTTAGAAGAACAAATAAAATACCTGATAATCATGTCTAAGGTCAATGTTTTTTTTGTTCACAGAAAGAAGCATATTATGCCAAGACAAAAGTTCGAACAATAACTATGTGTTTTGGTGCCACAGAAACAGATATGATATCGAAAGTTTCTAGCTTTGACGACAAATTAACACAAAGTATGCAAAAAGTAATGAAGTACGATCCTATACAAACGTAAGTTCATTATCCACGTTAATAATTTATTGTGGTGCATTGATATGACCGAGTGAAACTCGTGGTTACAAAATTACTTTTTATTGGCTGATTTAGAGTTAAGCAGCAATTAAAATACCTTTGTTAAGTTAATCTTATTAAAAAATAATTAATTAATTTAAAGTAGAGTTATAGTTATTCAAATTACAAGTTCAATGACAAAAATATTATAATAAGTTTTGCGCCCTAGTTTTTTTGGGAATAGAAATAAAATGTCATAAAGTGTATGTTGTTCACGTTCACAGAGTAGAGCAAGCGGCACAGGGCGCTGTCGTCGCTTTCAAAACTGGTAAAAGTGGCAGTGTATGGCTTGTTTGGTGTAAAGTTGAAGATATCACAAATAGAGTGGACAAGGCTTATGAAATTATGGCAGGAGATATTTTTGATTAAAGACGAAATGAAGAAAATAATGAGCAACTTTTCAATTATTATGCATAATGATTGATATTTTTGTATAGGCTTTATTAAATTTATCACTCAACAAATATAATTGTAAAATATATATCTTGGACTTAGATATAAATATAAAGATATGTCATTAACATGACAAAAAATTAAGGATAATAATTAACATTTATTTTCAATACGCTTAAAACTTATTATGTTATGGCTTAAATCATTTTTAAAACTTGTAATCAGCTTTAATGTACAGGCTGAAATTTCCAAATTTGTGTGTATGACCTAATTGTAACCTACATATGAGTATTAGCTAAAAATGTTCAAGGTAGTCTGGGATCATCTTGAAAACTAGAAAACTAAGTCTCTGCTTTTATACAAAAACTTGACAACTTGAGTGACGTGGATGTTGCAATTTATTTCATTAATTTTGATGATGGTGATTTTGATTACGTTTACGTAAATGGAATATTTTGAATTAAATATTAAAAATGTAAAGAATATAATTTGTAAAATTCTCCTGAAAAGTAGTAAAAAACCTATAAGCAGAATTAACATATTGGATACAATATGTTAATTCTGCTTCGTCGCTTAAGTAGGCGTACAAGGTCACCTGATGTTGCCGTTTTGCGCTGCAAAGGTATTATATTTTGTACGCATTTTCATTTAAGGAACATCTTTTTTTGGACACACGCTGCTAAGAAAATTAAATTAAAAAACGTTATAATGGAGAAACGAAATATTATATTATATTGTTTTAATGAATGTAGGTATTTAGAAATGTAGGTATATATAGTACAAAATGTAGATTTTCCATTTTCCTTTAAATTTAAAGGCTTGGGATTTCCGTTAATATTTTCCTCTAACATTCGTCTGTTTGTTATTACTTATACGTGACGTTTATTATTTTCATAATTTTTCTATGATATCGTTTACAGATAAGGATAAACCCTTGACTTACATTTTTTTTCACATCTATTAACCATACAGTTTCGCTACACCTGCGATAAACAGTATTCATAGTAATAAAAATATTTATAGACATATACGTAAAATAAGGAATGCAGCATATTTAGTATATTTTAGACTAAAAGGAAATTAAATTTATTTATTATATATATATTTATTAAATAAACTAAATTAAAATAGTACTTATATTAATATATTTAATTGTATTTGTCGCCGATATACACGGTACGTAATAATTGATGTTAAGTTTTTCTTGTATGTATTAGTATAATATTAAGATATCGACGTAATACAAGAACTTGCAAGAATACATTAACTGATTCTAAATTATACATCTACTGATTAAGGGGAGTGATTCTTAAACGGCTTTATTATTCCACCGGATGGAAGGAAAATGTAAATTCCTCTCCTCTCCCACAGTTGAAAATTGTACAATTATTATTAACACTTAAGATAAGATTTCTAAATACATGTATGTGTGCGTTATGTTCTTACATATTTTGTAAAGCTCTCAAATGCGAAATAAAAATAATGTTACGTAAAAAAAATAAAAAATTGAGAACAAAATGAATTAGTAGTTTCTAATCGAAAATATTTTCAGATAAAGTATCGTAGGCCGTATTTATTTTTGATGTTATATCTATTGCTGGTTTGCTATTTTTTACGAGCCATGCACTTCCACTTTGACCGTTCTTATACGCTTCCACGAGTCCAATTGCTGCGGCCTCAGCTCTGTATAAAGAAATGGTAAATTATATAAAAAACATATCTCGAAATCTAATAAACTGTCCTTAACCGAAGGCATTCTTAATATTTCCCTGAAGTCAAACTATAAGATAATAGTTTATAACATTCTCTCCTGACTTTCAAATCGAAGAAAAGCATTATTTCATTATAATTGTTATCATTATTATTAAGACAAAGATTACATTCGTCATCACGTTAGTGACGTTATTCAAGAGAAATTGACATACGGTTGGGGAGGCATTATTTCGGTGAATATTTCTGCAATTTTTTCTATGTTGTCATCAAAGCTGCCCAATCTCTTATGTATTTCAGATATTGTGCAGCCAAAACATACAGTAATTGTCCTCACTTTTGTTTTTGCAAAATATGATTGTTTCTGGAAAATCAATTTATCGTTTATCGCTTAAATTATTTTTGATATATCTTAAGCCTTAATAAAGACATTTGACTTATCTTCAAAAGATCCTATTTATATTACTACCACACAAAAAATACGATGCTGCACAATTTCTTGGACTTAATGGCTTATGCACTTTAGTTTTAATAGACTTTAATTTTAAATTTAGAGGCACAAGTAACAAAATTCTGACAAAATAAAAATGATGTAAATCAAAGCAGTAGAAAAGAAACTCAAAAACTTGGACATCATGTTTGTGTCACTTTGATGATTTGAGGAAAAATAATATAAATATTATTGTACTCACACCGATACTACAAGTTAAATGAAGTACAGCAGCTTTAGTAGCTGCGTAAATGAATAAAGATGGTGCTATCAGTAACAGAGCAGCGATTGAGGAAACATTGATAATAGTACCACCATGACCACCTTTATCTTCACGCATCAGTTCTAGAGCCTTCAATGTGCTTGCTGATAGTGCAGTCTGTAAGAAATGTGACACAATTTATTTTATCGTTCAATGCAATAACTTAATCTACTTGTATTTTTATTGAAAGAATATATTTATTAAATGTCAATATATCATACAAAGTTAATATCAATTGTCCTTTTAAACATGTGTAGTCTTTCATCAGCTACGCCTGCGTTATTCACAACGATATCTATGTATCCATAATCCGAAGTTGTATTTTGGTACGCAGCTAACAACTGGTCCTCAATTGTAACATCGCATTTTATAAATTTCACTTTATCTTTTCCAAATATTGTTGCCAGTTGTTTTTCCATGGAGTAACCTGACTCTTCATCGACATCCAATATTGCAACGTGCTGAAAATTATAAAACGTTATTATCTCGCAAAAGTGATGTTTTATTTTTATTTTTGTGGCCAATTTTAATTTTTTTAAGCTTATAATATAATTCTTTAATTTAAAATACTACATACATTATAATTTATATTATTGAATTTGCTTAAATGTCCTACGGAGCAGTTGCAAATGTCTTTCCTACTCCTAGAAAAAGTCCTCCTCTCCTCTTGTTCATGTTTTTGTTTATCTGTTTTTGTAGAGACCCCACAAATGACCACTCGTAGTAAACTTTACTATACAAGCAAGCAAAATTGTTTGAAGTGTAATTGAGATTATCCTACCGCGTCGATCCTGTGCCTGTTGATGAATATATTAATCGGGGGTTATTTTCGATGTTTGTTTTAAACGCCAAATACGAGGAGAACTATCAACAAAACTGAAACACTCAAAGTTAGCCACCAATACTAGTCTATCTTTGGTTTAGATCTTGAGTGACTATTAGTTTGTAGACTAATAATTACGTCTTGCGTAGTTGTCTAGTCTCCTTTAAAAAAAAATAGGTAAACGGTATTAATGATAAAATTAGTGATAGGACCTTGCGCTAGTCCATATGGGTAGGCACCACCACAATCTACTTCCAAACAGAAATTCTTAATATAGGTAAGTTCTGGTTTGTAGGGTGTGAGCTAGACAGGTATGAGGATATAGCATATAGCATTTTAGTTATCTTAGTTTCCAAGGTAATTTACAGCGCCTATGTCTATGAGCGGTGGTGAACAATTACTACAGGCCCTATGCACGCCTACTAATTTTATAACAAAAAAATAATGTATTTGATGATTAAGTTTATTTTTTAAATTATATTTTACCTTAACACCTTCTTGCAGAAATTCTTTAACAATAGCAGCGCCTATACCGCAGGCCCCACCTGTAACTATTGCAATTTTATCTTTTAAACTAAACATTGCGCTGTGTTATTGGAAAATATGCGTATAATAAAAGCTCTTCGCTGCTTTTATAGGTAGCTATTGTATTTTTTTTCCAATATGTTTTTCAACGTTGGTAAGTTTTAGGGTTCTGTTCAAACACCAGTGTGTTTTTTCCATTTTTTTCCATAGAGCAGTACTATATTCGGTGTTTTATTTTAGGAAGGCGAATATTTCATTGGTATTTTAATTTGTTCCATATATGGAATTTTATTTATATATTTGTTTTAAGACTTATTTTTTTATGTCTAACACCTAATGACTGGGTTTTAGTCAGAGTAGAGACCCTGTGACTAAACCCCAGTAGAAAAATGTAGACAATTAATATTTTTTAATTATAATAATAATAATTATTATTTTAAAACGAATGCCCCAAATTAGTGAAGTAAATTCTGATATTCCTATGTACCCCTCCTTTTAAGCATATCACTTGTGTTAGGTGTGGGGACGACAATAGTCCAAGATGTCAGGATCGATCCTGCGACTTTTTACAAATGCGCTAATGACGCTTGACAATTAAAAAGTGACTGCAAAATTGCCCTTATTTTATATCTTTTAAATCACTTTTATGTTGCACAGTTTAATAATTAATACTGTTATGTGCGGAAATAGACAGAATATATAATAATTAGATTTTGCCTGTAGACTTTACACACAAAAATTAAAAAAAAACCTCATCGGAAACACTATTCGTTTGAACCACAATATGAATATTAATCTCTATTTATGGCTTATATATGGTGTTTAATTAGGTACCTTTATATATTTTATAAAAAAGTAGTATCGTTAATAGAAGCTATTAAGTTAAAAAGATTTATTGGACGTTTATTATACATTCACATAATTACAATGTACTGGTCAAAATCAATTTGTTTCATTTTCTTATTATAAATAGTGGGGTTTTGAGGTTTCACGCACTTTATATATAGATAGTAAAAAAATTCTGTTTTATACAAAGGCTAAGCATATGACATACGCCTAATCAAAATTTTGGCTGATAATAAAGAGAATAAAGATAGGCGCAAGATAAAATAGTACGCCACAAGTATACGAGAGACTATAAAAAACACACTAAAAACATTTATTACAACATTGTTTACGTTGTTGTTAAATATTTGTTAATAAAAATCAAAGGTTTTTTTTTGTCGTCCTTCACATAGTCTTTAAACGAACAACATGGCTCGTCGGTCTAATAGTTTGATAAAAGGCCAAAGATCCCTAGCTTCTGGGTTATAGCCCAAGTCGGGTCGATAAAAATTTATTGGTTTTTTTCTGTCGAAAAATTCTCAGCACAGCCCGAATTCTGGAAGTTGGAAGTATGTACGTTTCCGTGCCTTGAAAAGGACGTAAAGCCGTTGGTTCTGCGCCCGAACTCTTTCCCGTCGTGTCGGATTAGCCGTCCAATCGAATTATGATAGTGCATCTGTGTTAGCGTACACTATTATATGTCCTACGTAGTTGGCTTGTGTCTCATGGCCGTGTCGTGAACGTGACGGCCCATGGACGTGAACAAAATCGGTCGACATCAATCGAACAAGTCAGGTCAGGCATGTGTGTGTGTTGCTATGTAAGTATGCTTAGACGACTATAGAAAGCCACTTTATTAATGTCCCAAAACGTGTTCAAATTTGGAAAGTAAAAATAAGAATGCTCATATTTAAATGTAACAAATTTCATTATAGTTAAGAATTAAAATCGGAGTTTGCTAGCGTCCCTTGAGGAAGCCTTTTATAGGATCATGAGAAAGTATAATACCATTCTAACCGATTCTATGGTAGCAAATAACTTTCTGCATACAACATAATTTATTTTCGGTACCGATGAGATATATTTGTGAAATATGACAACCACGAGCAGATTACAATATACGACTATGAAAAAATAGATCGTTTTAGTGACCAAACAATACTGACCTGTGTTTAACTTTCACTATATTTACTTACTTACATAACCTAATTTTAATTCAAAGTTTTGTTTTTGAAGTATTTGTTTTTGATCTTTGCCTTATATATTACATTTTCTTTGCTAAATTGTGTAATAAAGTTCCGTTATTTTTGCAATGCATGTATGGTTTTTAAGTGGAGACTTGATTGATCTTGCGTAATATTTGCTGTTTGTTTCCCTATCAAAACCAATAAAATAATGATAGTACTTACATAAAATTATACTCTTACAAAATAATTTACTTTACAAAGAAGGAAACTCAATATGTTTAATGAGAAGAGAATTATGAGTGCGATATACTGTCTATTAAAAATAATCACATCAACATCAACCTTGTTATAAATTATCTATCGAGAAATTTTTTATGAAATATTATTTCAAAATAAAGCACATGAATGGTATGGTGTTTCTATATTAAGACCATAAGACCAAGAAAGTGGTCGCGATTGTACTCTACTGATCAAAAGACGTTACGTCGACTTTGTCATATAGGTCTAGCTATTAAAAGGCATATATTTCTAGTAGAATGAATTATAAATCAAGGAAATTCGCTCTCACTAACATTTTTTAACTAGTTTCAGAACTTTAGTGAGCATCGATACAATAGGTACCTCACAGACAACATCCATAATACGAATATGAGATAAAATATTTGAATTAATGTAGTCAATTGCCATTGACTTCGTCAAAAGAACCATTTATTATTATTAACCATGAAAACAAAGGGTACGAAATCATTGATTGTTTGATAGTAAGTAAGATCCCGTAAATGGCTCACAGTTTTGAGGGCTAAGGCCTCCTCTCTTTTTTAAGAAATATAGGAAATTATTCGACAACAAAGAACTATAATATAGAAATACACTACCTACCGATACCGATACATGCAAGTTTCTATTTGTAATTTGGTCAACACGTACAAGCAGACTCGCACGTTCGTATTAGTTATGGTGTGGCGCCTAAAAAAGCCATAGGATCACGATAAATGTTTAAAGAGGAAGGGGTAACTTATTATAAATAATAAATCTATAGTTATTACAAGTAAAATATAATAGTCATTATAGATTTTACTTTCATTTTACTTATTTTTATTGTATAATTATGTACTAAAATATTATAACCGGTGTGTTCGTTCCATGTTCATCTGTATTAAAATAATTACATAGTAATAATATGCCTTCCATTATTTTTTATAACAGTGATTTTGCAAGTAATATAAATTGCTATAATATTTTGAGAGGCGTCGTATGTGTTCTCGATCTCGATTATATTATTGGGTAATTCGTTGGTCCTGCTAATCACCGTCACATGAAATAAAGAGAGAGTCATCTGTGTCTACATTTATGCGCTATTATATCTTATGATCAAGAACACATTATCATAATATTTTCATAAGTTAAAGTTTCATAATAATAATGTTATTATTTAGCCTACAACCTAGACATTTATACATTTTTGTTAATAGTTATTGTTCAAATGGACATATAAATTAACTACGACAGAAATAAAAATAATAATGAATTAAATATATATAAATACATTCCTACTAGTATAGCGGGCGTGTAAATAATAATATTGGTCGTAATGAAATACACTTTACTGTATGTAAATAATCAATAAAAATAAAAAACAATAAACTAATAATTACGCCAATAGACGCCATAGTTGTTTCGCGCGCGTACCGTCTCGACTCTCTCAAATGTCTCGACTTCCTGATTCGTTCAGAAATGCGTCTGCTATACTAGCTAACTTTTCATGAAGGAAAGAAAATTTTACCAGGAGGACGCAAGACCTACACGGTTACCATAATTTTTCTGGAACAATAATATCTTTAAGCTAATTTTGCTCAGTAATTGAGAATAATCAATTTTATTAAGTAATACAAGTGTTCTTAAAAATAAAAGTAAAGTATGTTACAAAATGAAATTTCCAGTTGGATCGTTATAATCAACAGTGATGAATCGTCCAATTGTCTTAATGAACACAACGGATGCATTTCAATAATCAATTAATTTTATAAAACGTTGAGATAGGTACATGGATGTGAGATTGGACGTCTTCAGGCTAACAAATAGGCATGTTTTATATAATAAGCTGGTTCGTGTATTGTATATGGGCCTCATTGTGGTATTTGGTCTCGACCGCCCCTAGACAATAAAAATATAATGGTATCTAAATACTTCCATAAATATTCAACGCACCGAGGTGGTAGGGCTTTGTGCAAACCCCGTCTGGGTAGGTACCACCAATTATCAGATATTCTACCGCCAAGCAGCAATACTGGGTATTATTTTGTTCCAGTTTGTAGGGTGACTGAGCCAGTGTAACTACAGGCATAAGGGACATAACAGCCTAAGGTTGATGGCGCATTGGCGAAGTAAGGGATAGTTAACATTCCTAACAGCGCCAATGTCTATTGGTGGTGGCGACCACTTAACATCAATAGGCCCATTTGCCGTATTGCCTATCTATTACATAAAAAATAAAACCATCCATCTTCTGATCTAACATGCAAATCATCCTTTAATTGTATCACAGTATTCTTAAAAATTGAGGCTTGCTGAAATTCACAAGAGGAGGAAAATATATTATATCCCTAAAAAGAAACTTTGTATTTATAAATAATTATTCTCGAGCTCGACGATAAAGGAAAACATCGTGCGTAAACCTGCGTATATGTATATATATGCGCACGAGGATCCACTATCCCACCTTTGAGCAGCCGATCCCGTGGTGGAATAAGCTGCAACTTCTCGTCGAATGGAGAGGAGTCCAGCAAAAATATTTATTGGCTGTAATTCTACTTTACTTTACCTCAATTGGTAAACTAGGATATTTACAATATTACGTAGTCGTATATCCGCCTTTCTTCCTTTATTTTTGGTCTAGTTGTATAAACGCATTTATATGTTTCCCCACAAGAATTAGAGGTTAGGAAGAATGTTGAACATACTGACGTTATTATTCGTAATAAATATACATATATATATCATTTTTACTTTTTATTATATAATAACGAAACACATTGTAGACGCAAATGCCTTTAAAAAACGCATCTATCGCTGCTACTTATCTATTCATATTGATATTCATAACAAAGCGAAAAGAATTCCATGTTTAGGCTAAACATACAATTGTCAAGTTTAAGGTCAATATCCTGTTACGTTATCAAAATAAAACTATAAATAGACTGTCTAAACGTTCGTTATATTACAATGCATCATTTATCTGTCTGCTGTATCGTATAACAATAAAAGACTTATTTGTATAAATTACATATATCTAGATATAAGCTTTAACCTATGAAATCTGATTTTGTATGCGGTTTTTCAACGATGGCGTAATTTTAAATACATATAACCAGTTTCAAGTCAAATAGCGTGCACACCTCCCTAAACAATCTCTTCGAATTAATTGAATTCCGAGACAGACGTTGCTATGGTGGCCATGAGTTTATTAATAAATCAAGACAAAAACTCGATTAAAGATTTTTACTATTGTAACTTAGGTATGTTATAAAATAGCGCCTATGATAATAATCAATAATTTAATCATAAGATTATTTTTTTAAAACGACTAATCCGAGACAAATTCTAACGTATGGTCTGACTAGTCAAAGTCAGCAAACTGACACGTTATCATAACTGCAAACGATTTAGTAGTCAGTCATCCTGCGTGTGTCGTAAGCGTATACCATTTACATCCTTGCGCTGCCCCAATCGAAGTACGAACAGTTGTAAGTGAGCGTTGTGGGGAACGGACGTCATGAACGTAGAAAACAAAGTTTTTTTGATAACTGGTGCCGCGACCGGCATCGGCGCTGGCGTGACCCGCGCTTTAGCGAAAAAGGGCGCTAAGGTTGGTTTTATTATAATTCAATAATATTTTATTTATTTAAATTAAATTGAGTTTATAGATTTCAGTTCCTAACATTTTAACTTTATTATTAAGCCGTGTCCAAAATTTGAGGTATGCTATGTGTGGATTACAGTTAAGTTAAGAATTGTTTAGTTTACTCTGCCATAAAAGGACCAAAAATTTATATTTCATGTATATTTGGCAATTTGGTAATTTTTTGGTTTTGTTTAATAATTAATAGTTAAATGCAATGTTTTCAATAACATAATTATTTTTGTAATTATACCCTTGAAAACAAAATATATAGCTTAAAATATATTACAAATAACAAAAAACACGGATTGTTGAAACCATTGTTTGGCATTTTTTGTTCTATTAGCGTTTTTATAACGCACACAAACCAGTTTTATGGACCCATAATTTAGGTTATATTAGGAATTTTACGGCATCAATGTCTATTTGTGATGATGCACTCACCATCATGACCCATGGCCTGTCTGAAACAATAATAAAAACATGTCAAATTGATGGTTTTCTTTCTTATTGAAAAATCTATGCATATTGTTTATATCCTGTTGACTGAAAAGTGGAGAAATAGTTAGAGGATTCTTCAATTTTTCGATTACGCGGCGCTGCGCCGATCAGCTCAATTATAAAAATCATGACCATCCTTTTTGCTTCGCCGTAGTCTGGTAAAAAGTATGGACTTAGTTTTTGTTGATTTTCAGACAGGAATATTGTTAAATTATTAGCATTTTAGCATTAGCAGCCAGTAAATGTCCCACTGCTGGGATAAAGGCCTCCTCTCCCTTTTGAGGAGAAGGTTTGGAGCATATTCCACCACGCTGCTCCAATGCGGGTTGGCGGAATACACATGTGGCAGAATTTCGTTGAAATTAGACACATGCAGGTTTCCTCACGATGTTTTCCTTCACCGCCGAGCACGAGATGAATTATAAACACAAATTAAGCACATGAAATTTCAGTGGTGCCTGCCTGGATTTGAAACCGAAATCATCGGTTAAGATGCACGCGTTCTAACCACTGGGCCATCTCGGCTTGTATTGTTAAAATTGCTATGTTATTCATTCCGTGCAAAAAAGTAATAACCCCGGTTATTACTTTTTTACAATCACTTCCTTAGTGCAATCTATATTTCGAACCGGTGTGAGCTTTAAATTCAACATAATCTTGAATACAAAAGTATTCTAAGCAGCCTTTTTAGTTTAAGTACATGAGTTTTTTTTTTGTAATTGGGTCATTTGTTCGACGACATTTAATATTTAAAGTAATACAAAAATTTAATTTATTTAAATTATAATTTGTTTTCAGCACATAGCTGTACTAGATGTAAATACGGCCGCAGGAGAAGAGCTACAAGAGGAATTAAACGACAAATATGGGGCTGGTAAAATATTATTTATAAAGTGTGACGTTACAACCGATTTGGATTCCGCTTTCGATGAAGCAACAAAACAATTCGGTTATATCGATGTTGTTATAAATAATGCCGGACTCATGAATGATGGGCCAAATATTTACGAGAAGGAAATAGCTGTCAATGTGGTACGTCCTTAATTTCTTAACTTTCAAGTTTCTTAAGATTGATATGCCATACACGGTCATCAACTTACGGCCGGTTTTAAAAGTCTAATCAAATTGATCGTCTAGCAGTGCTGTTAATTTTTCTCTTTTTTGGGTCGTCGTAACGTAAAACTCTTTTTGATGTTAAAATAATTTTTACTTTGAGTGCATGTTACGATGATAAACTGATGCATTCAACGCGAAAAAATAATAATAATTAAAGTATTTGTTGGATGAAAATTTAAAAATTGCAATTTTTGAATCGTAATAAAATAGTTTTATTCGTAGAAAGAGCATGTTGTTTGAATATTAGCATAATATATAAAATCAAATGTATAATAAAATTTAATTTTTGCTAGAGAAAGTAGAGTAGATACCAAAACGTTATCAACACTGAATTAAATCATGTCATATTGTTTTACATGTATACATTTGTTTGAAAATATTTCTATTTAATAATAAAACCCCATATATATAGTTTTCTAAATCCTAAACAATTGAATATGCAAAAAGAATAAAAGTATAATATTATCAAGAATTTAATATAATGATCACAAAAATGCGTTATAAAACAGTGAAAGTGTCTTTAGAATGAGTGACTTTCTTTAAAACGTGTGAAATGATTTCGTAATGTTTATATCTACATAAAATATAACAAAATTATAATGCACACAATTTCCTGAGATATTATTATTCGGAAAGATGCAGAACATAATGTTCAAGATTGTAAATTGTGATGTCCGTATTAAAGTTACACTTTGGCGACGGAAGGACAATGTCAAGGTCAAATTCGGATACACGTTGAGGATGATGAAGTTTCGACGAGCGTTTGTGTGTCCGCTTATCTTATATCTTTAGGTAATCTATTTTATGTAAATGGTTTAAAAATATTTTATGGTCAATGTATAACTGCGTGGTGATGTTACGGGATGAAATATTTCGATCTACCAGTACTTTTTAAAAAAATCACCAATATTTTCAACGATTGGCCGGCCAGATCGAGATAAAAACGAGATTATAATTTTTTGACCTAAAATGGGCAAACCAATTCTGACACTGGCGCTTCAGCAATCGTCACAAACAAACCACAATTTTCGATGAGGTGGTGCATTTTTTCCCTTTCGGAAGTAAAAAAGTTAATTCCATTTTCAAAGTACGATATTTATTAACTAAATATACGAATGAGGCTAAATTATATTAACAATGTTCTTTAATATGTAATTAGTTAATGTTCTTTGAAATTTAATTAATTAATCTAAAAAATGTAATTAATTAAAGTAATTTAAACTGCGCAAAAGCATAGATTAATTTAACACATAGTTCTAGAAACTTTACGTTAATCTATACGGAAAAACCGATTTTTTTACATACATTCGCGCTTACTTATTTGTATTGTAACTAGCAACAATTGATGAAGTATATGTCTGAGTATTTAATTATCTTCGTTGTTTTTGTTTTGTCTGCATGAATCCGGTAACACCTGCTATTAAATCAATATAAGAATACAAGGTTAACACATCGCCTACCTAAATGTGTCGTATATAGTAATTCAGAAAATTAACAAAAAAATATCGTCCATCCGTTTTCCCTACAAAACACTTATCATTTTCAATTTCTATTAAGTAAAGCAATATTTTTAGTTACTTTTAGTTACGTTTAGTAATTTTCTGTTACCTAACTGAGCTACAGCGAATCGTGGCCGGGTTTAACAAGCTATTTATAGAAACCTAGGTTTCAGTGACGGAAATAAAAGATATAGAAAATTTAGATAATCCATTGACAATGGATCGGATCCATCTTATCTATTCGTACTAGGAGTCAAAATACTATTATATATTTTATTTTTAGTTATTTGATCTCCTTTTTTATAAGCAGATGGTGACTGTTTTTTGACCTTCTTAGATTCTTCCTTCAATTTTCTTATCAGGTTATTTATTCTTCTATTGAGTAGCATTGGATTCACTTTTAGTAAATAAGCTTAAAAAATCGAATACATTAATAATATCTTAGACGCAATTATAAAGGTACAAGATAACCAAAGCGTAAAACTGTTTGAAAATGTCTAATTGTTCGGGAAAGACCTACTCTTCTCAAAAAGCTAGCTTATTCTTTGACAAGTTTAATGAATACACATGTCAGAATTTTATTCGACACATAAGTTTTCCTAACCACGTTTTCCGTCACCGTCGAGAACAACTGTGAAACTTTTTTTTCTTTAATTGAATATTAGAGGGCTGACTGAGGTTTACTACCGACATTGGCAACGTAACATGACAACAATATCAAACACTAAGATGTGATCTACCTTGTGTAGATGCACTGGTTGCACTAGTTGCACTTGTTCACCCACCCTTCAAGCCGGAATACATCAATACTATTACTATTTTGATTAAAAAATTGATAATACAATTGTGACACAAAGACCTTTAATAATAAAACCAATGATATAAATTATGACAGCAAATTGCCGAAAACTTGGTGAGGCCAAGATTGGTCCTACCAACCAACCTACAACATTTTCATTATCAAAGAAATTGAATAATGTTTTCAATTACATAAAAACATAAGAAATATTATATTTTTAGTATTAGCAGCCTGCAAATTTTCTTACTGCTGGGCTAAAGGCCTCCTTTACCTTTGAGGAGAAGGTTTTGGAGCATATTCCACCACGCTGCTCCAATGCGGGTTGGCGGAATACACATGTGGCAGAATTTCGTTGAAATTAGACACATGCAGGTTTCCTCACGATGTTTTCCTTTACCGCCGAGCACGAGATGAATTATAAACACAAATTAAGCACATGAAAATTTAGTGGTGCCTGCCTGGGTTTGAACCCGAAATCATCGGGTAAGATGCACGCGTTCTAACCACTGGGCCATCTCGGCTCTTATATAGTATGTAATATATATTTCTAACTGCGTCCTTGCTTAGAGGATTATTATATATTATAGTGGTTTAGAATCGAGTGGCTTAGTGAGATAATATGATATTTAATAAGCACTTATAAATATTTTAACTCGAAGTTATCTGATAGAGTTTATAGAATTTAATATATTTTTAAAAAAAATTTTGCAAGACCAATATTTTTGCGATGTAATATAAATGCTTTAAACGTTTAAGTATTTTGACAGGACGAAAATACGAATAAATATTAAAGTTAAATAATTCTCAAATTTCAAATCTAATGGTCAGTCAGATTTAGTTCAAATAATGGAATACAATTTTCAAAAGGAACAGGGCTTGGTTTTTACAAAATTAATAAACTCATGTTTTATAAACTACAAGTTATCGTCTAAGACGAAGACTATGGTTACATATTTTTGGCAAATGCTTTAGTCGGATAGGTTTTAGTTTTCATATATTTCATAGTTTGTATTCATTAAATTGTCATTCAAATAATATATTGTTTTTTTTAGACGGCGCTAATAACTGGGTCGTTGAAGGCATATAAATGGATGAGAAAAGACAAAGATGGCAAGGGAGGTACGATCATCAATATTTCATCAATCGTAGCTCTGATACAAAGCCACATCCTGCCCGTTTACAGTGCAACGAAGAGCGCTGTGTTACAATTTAGCAATTGTTTAGGCGTAAGTAACATTTTTTATAATTTTGCATCTCTATCTGCGTCTCACGTATCTTACGTTATCATTAATGTTATTGTCCAAGCTATACCTGAAGTAAGCAGCTATAATAAACTATTACTCCGTATAATGTTATGTCTACATGAACTTGTTTAATAATTACGTACAGTGGAAATAGAAGCACCTGGTAATTCTTGTGCTCCGAATGAAATCATTCTAGGAAATAAGATGTAATCATATTTTCAACATCATAATTATGAAGTTAAACGACAACCAATCGAATTATCAGCTATTGGTTAACATCAGTGTCAAATTCGTTAAGAAATTAAGTCATATCTGCTTTAGTAATGATTAATAAATTTGTGATAATATACGGGTGAGAATTGTTTAGATACGTTTTTTGTCCTTAGTTATTGATTTAACGCTATCTTATTTTAATAGTGTTTTATTTATTTTATGTATTTCATAATAATATATTTTCTTGAAATCAAAATTGCAGAAGGAAGAAAATTATTCACGAACAGACGTCCGTGTTCTAACAATTTGTTTCGGTATCACCGATACTAATTTGATACGAGGGAGAGTTGGGTGTATTGATGAGGAATTAGAGGAGAAAATAATTGTTGCATTGCAGCACTTTCCTCGTCAAAGGTAAAACATTTATTTAAACACAAGCTTTTATTTAATTTAAACTTTTAGGTTATCTTGAAACTTTATTGTACTCCACAGATTAAGGTGAAAAATTTCGTTGAATTTTGGGGGTTGTGACAACCTTCTCATTTAAGTTAAGCGTATTTTTAAATAATAGTTTTTTTTTTATTTAGGCTTAATTGTGTTAAAACGGCTGACCTAATCGCCACTACGTTTTCCCAAACATATACTGCATTGAGTTCTGATCTGCCAAAGCATCGAACTTTGAGCAACATTAGGGATTTTTAGTAGGTTTTCCTATCGTATAAAACTTAGACCAATGATGACACGATGATCCCGTCTACTAATACCAATGATGATACGATGATCCCGTATACTAAGTTTATGAAATATATTTCATAAACTTAGTATCTATAATAATAGAAGTGTATCTTAACTGTGATCATCTTACCTGAAGACAAGAAGCCTAACATTCGTGAATAATACCATCGATAATTCTATAACGCTGGTTTCACCGGTTCTTCTCAGGTCAGGATATTTTATTTTCCGAACCGGTGGTAGTTTTTAATTCAATAATCAATAACTATGCGTAATGTTTCTATATAGAATACCAAAATTGGTATTGAAAAAAAAGTAAAAAAATAAATAAACTAATAACTAAAACAAATCAATCGCTTTTGACGTAATAGCCTACTGAATTACTAAAATACAAAAGATATCATCCAATCTAAGTATTTACGTACAGTCAGCGTGATAATAACAGAAATGTTCATAGAATAGCATTAAATGTGCATTTAAAAATCACTCGAACAGTCGTTGCTTGTGAGTGTCATATTTCAGATAACATTGTATTATTATTTGTATTTTATATCTCAGCTCCCACAGCAGTCATACAAACAGGAGCCATTCTCACTGTAAGAAATATAAAATAATTAATTACTCCGTCATTACACCACTTAGGATGTGAATTGTATTTATCATTACACTGATTTTTCAAATATGTATCGATTGTTCTATTAACATTCGTAATCATATCGAATATTTTATAAAGAGCGTGGGTTTCGTTAACTGCAACTTCATACAACGAAAATTGTACTTAAGGTTAAAAATTTAAATTAATTGTATGTCAATATAACTTTTTTATTTTGTTGAAGTATATTTTTTTGTGGTTTTTTATTAGAAAAATCTAAAGTAATTTTTCAAACATAGTAGAATATCTTATTGTTAAAATAGGCCAGATAAAATGAGTACTATCAACCGGGCATTTTACTGCTTCGTTCTGGTTTTAGTAAGTGAGTCATTGTAAAAACAGTCAATCGGGAAATAGTATAATATAATCTAGGGATGATATCGAATTGAAGATGCATAGAGGGACCACCAATCGGGGCACATATTCTCAGCAACCACCAAGAGAAAAAACGCCCATAATATTGTATAACTATGAACTACTCTATATATTAAAAACTTATTAATCATCATTGATGTTATTAAACCTAATTACCCAGATATTTATACAATCTTTCTACATAATATATGTGAAAGTCAGCTTCATAATTTTTAAGCTTTCACAACTCAACGCGACATTTAAATTTAACGCAAAAAGTGTTTTATTTGATAAATTAAGGAGAATTTGCATTTCTTGTTCAGTATAAACATTATTGTGATCATATCCACGATTGTATTAAAATAAGTAAATGTCTAAATTTTAAGAATATAATTATATAATTTGTAAGTAACTCTATCTGTCTGTCAGTTGTTCTTTCACGGCCAAATTGCTGGACCGATTTTGATGAAAATTCGTATGAATCATATAAGGAAGGACACAGGCTACTTTTAAACCTAAAACCGGAAGACCAAACCCTCCAACGCGAGCGAAGCTGCGGGCCACGATGAGTAAAAAATAAATAACTAATATCTATATTTTATAAATACGAAGGAAAACTATCAGGCGGCCATTATTAAATTTGGCATACAGGTTATTCAGGGCGGAGCCGCGGCCGGGGCATAAACTAGAATTATTAAATATATTTTTTATTTTTTTTTAAATATTGGACAACATCACATACTCTGACCCCAATGTAAGTTGCTAAAGTACTTGTGTTATGGAAAATCAGTAGTAACGACGATACCACATACACCCAGACCCAAGACAACAAAGAAAACTAATGAACTTTTTCTAAATCGACCCCGCCGGGAATCGAACCCGGGACCTCGGAGTGACGTACCCATGAAAACCGGTGTACACACTTAAATTAGTTTAATTTTCAAATATTTTTTCAACTAATACCTAACAAAGAAGCCTTAAAATATAATGGTAAAAGTAATGTCCTAACCGATTTCGACCATAAATGACGCTCCGACACACAGACAGAGTAATCTGATTTGTTCAATACTTGTGATTGAACACTCAAAAACACTTTTCATTCCCTCACTCGCACAATATAAAGAGACGGTTATTCGAAACGCTATCGCTATACGAATTATCCCAACCTTCCACATAAATTCGGGATCATCAGCCTTATGAGAAGCAACTAGATCAACGAGGCATTCAATATAATAATCTACAAAATAACTTATTTACTTATTAACGTATTTACGTGTATTTTATTTTACAGCGTAGATTCAGCTGTCCAAGGTCTTATAACGGCATTCGAAAGCGGCACAAGCGGCAGTACTTGGTTAATAACGACAAACAGACCGGCTGAAGAAATCACTGGCAACGTAGAGAAGGCATTCGATATTTTACGCCAAGGCGTATTTTAATAATACTTTTTTATACATAAAAATTAAGCAAGTATGATTTTTTTAATTTATTATGTCTAGTTTATAAGTTGATTTTCGCCATTTTTCTACGCACATTTTATTATACAGTATTCATATAATTATATTGATATATTAATCAAAGTTATGTATAATTATGTTTTAATGTATGCGTAATTGTTTTGTTTTTTAAATATATTATTGTCACATAAATACTTGTAATGTTATTAAATAATTGTTTTAAGGAAATTACAATTAATTACTTGAACAGCTTAAGTAAGAGATAAATATATTTGGTACATTTTATATTTTATTTTATTTCTCAACTACCTAATCTGAATATGAGGAAATTATACGGTTAAATTTTCTATTATCACAGAAACATAAAATGCAAGTAGAACATCTGAATATTTTCAAGTCCTTAGAGTCAACTTTACTAGTTTTAGTTAAGTACTTTTTATGATGAATTATTAAAATATAGTATCGAAGAACTAAAGTTTACTAGATTTGAGTAATAATATTTCTTAGGCCTTCATCACATCCATCATTAAGCATTACGAAACAAAAGTTATTCAATCGAGATTGTCAGACAAGAAGGCTCAATGAAACTCGTGACTCTAAATCTAAATTAAATAAAAAATATTATAAGTTTTTATGGGATCATTTAAATTTATTATTAAGATTATTAATATCACATGATAGCAACTGATTAGAAGGAATTTTATCAAAGTTAAAGTTTTAAGTCAAACATGACTTGTGTTCAAATGTAAGAACAAGTAATTAAAACAAAATATTGCTAAGGCCACAGACACATACGCGACCCGAGAAAAGAAAAAAAAAATTTTGACAAAAAAAAAAAGTAGAAATTATTTTCGTTGCGTATGATATTATATATTCGGGTAAGAATAAAACTCGTTTTCATGCAATAAATAATTTTTATTTTTAAAAACTTCTTATATCACCATTACTTTTGTCATTGAATGATTTGAAATTAGTATATCTGCTTAAATGGCTATTTCCCATCATTATTGTCTTCCAGGATAATACCTGATTTGAATTATTAATCACCTCCATTATCGGAAACTTACCTTCGTATTTTGTTATAAGGTTAATCGTCCACAGAACATACAACACTATTTTTCGCAGACATTTCAAGATTATATTAATTAAAACCATTCGCAACGTAAAAATTAATTAATTCATTGAAATCGTTGAAATTTACTATTTTAATGAATGACAGCACTGGTTAATGTATATTGACATAATATCGTAAGATAAATGACGTTATCTGTAGATATTAGACTGAAGTAAGCCGTATAATTCACTCATACAAAATATCATATTATACCTACTTGAATAAAGTATACTAGTGGGTCGCACGCGAAACTTCGAGTTTATTCAACAGATTTTTATAAATTTCTAAACCTACGACAGGTTTTGTTTTGATTTAATTTAATTGTAAACTGACGACGTCTGTTCGGACGTTTCTCATTTACTTTTGGTGTACAGCCATAGTAGTCCACTCTCTAAAATTAATTCTTTGTTAAATCGTAATTTAATCGTAATCGTAATTTAGTAAATTGCAATCAAGAATTCTCTTTAATTTTCTGCACATCTACGGCTGAAGTTCTTCAAAATAACCAATCTTTTATGTGCAGCTATCGTCCCATAATCACTATGACAAAAATCGCCTTACGCTATTAATATATAAGATTTTGATTTTATTTGATTACTCTTCATCCCATACGAAATGTTTTTTAAGAACAAATTCGTTTCACAATATTACAGGAATTTGAGCTGTAAATCTGACTTTAAAAATGAATTAGTTTTAATTTTTAATTTGTTTCAGAGTTTACTTAAAACGACCAGACAAGTGTGGAAAATAACTTTTAAGATTTACTAGTGAAATCTCAATTGAGAGTAAATATTTAACGCACGTCATGTCATGTTTCACAGCTTTCACTCTTTCACATATATAAGTATACTAATGAGAAAGAGACAACAGATATTTCGAAGCTCAATTGGGGTTTATCACCAGAATAGTTTTACTTTTTCTGAGCAGTGAGATACACTTTTTTTTTAAATAATGGACAAAATAATGAACAATAGTTATAGCTATATCCTGTGGACGCTCAACCAAATGGCGCAACATAAGGAAAAGAAGTCCGGAATCACCGTACAATATGGAAGACGATATAAACATTTCCTAACCCAGTTTCTAATAACTTACATTGTTAATTAACAAATCCTACAAATTAACACAATCTATTCATTCGTTAAAAACAACGAACATCGCCATATTTAACGAAAAAAATTGAATTTAACTTTAATCTTATAAAATACGCATCGTTATGGATAAAGAACACTTTAATTACAAACCTACACCTCGTATCTTTTAACAGTTTCTATATTTTTATCGAATTTAGAATCTACGTCGCTACATCTATACTTGGACTCTTTAAAAAAAAAAAAACAAAAGAACATTCGGATCATCGCTAAGTACGAAATTTAAAATTATTTTTATTTTTATATGCATAATAGTTATGCGTGAAATGTGTACTAGATTTAAAATTGGAATGAGTTCCATTACACACAATGTCCACAGATCCAAATTTTATTAAATTGAAAGAAATTTGGAATGATTGCGTTGTCCAAGAAAAATTGAACGTTTTTTTTTTTTAACAAAGGGAACAAGTATAAATGCAGCTTATGAGATAATTAGTAAACTTCCATCTAATTTTCATTCAATTTAATCAATAATATCTTATCGTAATACGACGAGGTGTTCTCAATAGGATCTTGACTCTACGATTTCACTAATAGTTAACTCGACGTTATAGAATTCAATAATTTCCTTGGGAAATATTTTTTTTATATCACTTCAATAAATTACTAAGATATGAATAGTTTAAGTTTTATTTACAACACATTTAAATCTTTTAGGATATTTCGTATTTTGTTTTATTTATTTTTTTAATTGATTTTAACAAATAATTTTAAAATGTAAACTAATTTGAATTATTTATAAATATTTTGTTCTTCAAATTCGTGGCCATTGCCGTCAATAGACGATAAATTTCTTTTTTTTTTTTATTGTAAAATAATTATTTGTATAATCATCATTAATTTGACTAAAGAATATTTCAATATTTTGGTTATATTGAATAAGAACATTTTTTTTATAAAATGGCAGTTTAATATCACGTATACGAAAGGTCAACAATCAGAACACAATTGAACGCGACTCCGATTTACCTTAACACAATGTAAACAAATTTATTGCCACAACGATATTTCGTAAAGCCTATTAATTATTACTAATAATGATCTCTTAAGAAATTCTACTTTATCTATTTACATATTTTTTAAAATCACAATCGAGTAATCGTCGGAAATAAAAGTTGTGCCATGAGCCGATCGGTCATAGGTTGTTTGTGCGTTACTACGTAAACATACGAAATCATTCAAACTCATACACTGTCGATAAATCTCATTAAAAATGTAGAACAGGTCAAAAATAAATTAGACGGTTCATAAAGTGGACTCATAGACCGATCAACTGTTTTTGGTCCAAAATCTTCAAATATAGTCAATTCAAATACAACATATTAATCTAATCACTGAGTAAATATAATTGGGATTTAATATCATTTTCATTAATCGCTTAATTTTATTTTAACTGAATTCCAACATACTTCCTTTAACATCGATCGAACGCTAGATACGTACGCGATATATTTGCTTGTAACAAACACTCTGTCTGAACCTAGTTAGGAGATGAGCAACAACGTACATGCAGTACCCATAGACTCTGTGCTGGAAGACAGTCACACAGTGGTGACTCTGTCGACTTCCACGTATCGCACAGAGTCCTCGCTTGGTCAGCAAATCACTTCTTTTTCATCGAAAATCGCCGTGTCTGATGAAAGGCTTTTTAGCCGCTGCTGAAGCGCTGAACGGCGTCTGCGACATGAACGCGCTACAGCTATCTGTAATTTCATAAATTGACATTAATCATAAGCAGAAATTAGAATTTTATTCATTACTTGATTGATAAAAAACAAACAAATTTATAAATTTAATGTAAGTTTAATTTAATTACAATTCAATATAAAATCCTATAGCATAAAAAAATTGCATTCCAACACTGCAATCTTGTTATATATGGTAAATAATATCAGGCGCCATTTATACTGTTGTAAATGAGGTTTGATAAAGAATTCATAAATCATAAAAATAAAGTGACGATACTACAAACTATGGCGACACAAAATGGTAAGGTGTACAAATTCATGATATGTTCTGTGTGATGAGTACTTAATTCTAATAGATTATGCACTCTCAAAAATCGGAAATGTTGTCAGCAAGGGCTTATGCTGACGCCCCATGAGAAAATATTCTTCATATTATAAAGCCATTGTCATTAACTGATTTTTTTTTCTACAACACATGATGTTCGGTTCTAATCAGGTAATTATTACAAGCTATCTATATTATTATACTATGTACTTTCTCTGCTAGTAATAAAATTTCTAAAACACTTAAGAGTTTTGTATGAGTTTAATATGCGCTTCAACTTGTGATACTTACAAATCCACTAGTACAAAATAACATCATCCTAAATGAGGATTTTCTGTCACATTCAAGAAGTTATCTAAGATTCAAAAATGTAAATGAATTAAGCTATATTTAAGGCAAATCTTACCACAGCAAAGGCAGCTAGTATAGTGAAGGCAAGTAATGCCGCAGCATAATGTGCCGGTACTCGCAGTAGCGCAGAACATTGCGACAGGCGCTCATCTTCTCCCTGAGGACACTGCGGTATGCCGTCGCACCAAAGCGACGGTTCTATACATGCGTCTAAGGACGCACAACGATAAGGACATTCGCCAGATAAAGCGTAAACGCCGCCACGTTCACTTGAATGTCTGGAAAATAAATACATAAATTATAAATTTTAAAATTAATCATTACCTTGATTTTCATCCTGAAATTTAATTGCTTGCATATAATATTTGAAGGTCTGATGTGAAATTTAATTGTAAAAATATATTGATAGTTTTTAAATGAATATAGCTGTTAATTTTAAGCATATTCTATTACCAATCAACAGCAACAACTGGTTTTGTTTCAGCTCAAAAAATAATGAGATCCGTATAATAGACGCTCGTAGGAGAGAATATCAGGTTAGCAGCGCATTGAAAGATTTCATTTCCTTCTTGTGCCTAAGTTTGAGACAAGTGACAGCTTACTAACTACTCTTATATAATGTACTCTCGGTCTTGGTACCAAAAACAGGCGAGCAAATAACAAATATATATATACCTTCTAGAAAGTTCCAGCCATGTAATATAATATGAACCACTTTCTACAGCTATCAGTTCAACGGAAAGAGATCTTGGCCAGTCTAGATCGAAGCGGTCTGGAGAAGGCGGTGGAGCGAGCACATGCCGAGCAAGGGAATCGATCTCTTTCGACCAACCTTCTGAAAATACTTCCACGACTTGTTCTTCCTGAAAAAAAATATTTTGTTTGTATTAGAAAAACGACGACAATGAACACCTTTGTTTCCTAATGTCAATGTTTCTGACTTTTGTTGAGCCAAAAATTATTTGGATTATGATTCAAAAAAACTACATTAAATATTTCATTTACTATTTAAGATCGGGTATATCGCTATATTTGTATTTCAGAAATCTACGAGTATAAAATATAATTTGTTCGTTCGTTACCTGTTCGTCTGGAGGTTTAGGACATATAAAAATTGGAGTGAGTCCTCCAGCGTACACAGCTATACGATTTTGTGTTCGACACATGTGACCCAGATCTGGTGCTACTGTGATATTATTCAGAAGTGTGAAATTGTCTAGTTCGGGTTCTTTTATTATACTTCCTTGGATTTGAATGTAAAGATACCGACCTGGTGCAGGATCTATTAACCATGGACGATTTTCACATCGTTCCTGAAATTGAAGAAAAATTAAAATATGTTATATTTTTAAATTCAAATAATATTGTTTTTAAAGCATGAACTTCATCAAAAACTAAAAAAAAATTATTATATATATGTCTGGATACTAATGATATGATATTATACGCAATAAATTATAATTAAAATCGGTTGTGTGGTTTTTGTTAAATTTGCACACATTCAAAGATACTACAATATAAGTGAACTTAAAAAACTACTCCTCAAATGGAGAAGTGGCCTGTCCTCAGCAATAATTTTCACGTTATGACGAATAAGCCTACTAAAATTGATTAGGTCTAAGAATTGATGGCAATTATGGAGAGAAAATAAAAGCCAGAATTATACTTACTGAATCAGGTACAGGTGCATGTGCCGTAAGTCTCATTTCTCCACTGGCACCGTAAACCCTGTGAGTACTATCACAAACACTGTCCAATCGAATAAACTCGACGGATGCTTCGAAACCAAATGATCGGAAATCATCAACAGCGGACATATTTACTACGTCAAATTTGAGCTCAGCGACCATTGATGTAGATGTAAATTCGTAATCGTTCACATCGCTAGAAAGTCATGTACTAATATTTATATATTGATAAGTGATTGGTTTAAATAAAGAACGTATTATTTTGAGATCTATGTACACAAAATTATATTTTGAGTAATTGTTTTTACTAACTAAAACTAAAAATATTACGGCTATTATATAAAACTATTATTATGGAAATAATTTAACAAAGTAACCTGCACAAACAATCTCTAGGTACACCCGGTCCATTATCCCTCCAAGGTCTTTCGAATATCCTTACAGCAGCTGTAGGTGTACCACCACACCGAAACCATGGTGAATGTGCGGAGTGGACGGATCTGCAAAGCCTACCTCCATTACGAACTCCCCAAACACGAAGTCGTACTACTTCGCCTGGATTTGCTTCAAAACGATATGTGCAGCTGAAAGTTTAAAATAATTAAATTATATATTTGTAATATGTATGGTCCATGCGAATAAGAGCTCTCGTCCGAATTTATTAAATATTATTAATTTATAATCGAAATTCTCCTATTGATATTTATTTTTTTGTAAAATAGATAATATTTTGTATTATTTTTTCCTTGAAATAAAATTAATATAGATCAATTACACTAGTACATATATATATATAAATGCAATGCATTTGACTCTGCTGTCATGGTCGAAATTTGTTAAAACAGAATTTAAATTCTAGTAATAAAGGTGTATTAAAATGTTACCTTATGTTTCTTGCGCCGCCTCTTCCGTATAAAAATACGTCTCTTGGAGATGAAAATGTGATTGGTGGATCCGGTGGAGCTTCAGGAAACGATCTAGATACGAAGCGACGTGAACATGGTCCTCGGCCCCATGGTTCTCCGTCTTGGTGAAGATCAACAAACTCATACAGAGCTTTAAAAAAAACTGGTCTGAAATAAAAATGGCAGTGAAGGTTCAAATAATAATATTTAATTTGTTTGATTATTTATCTTCCGCGTACTTATTATTAATATACAATGTGAGGAAAAGTACTGACTGGAATCCCTTTTGTACAAAATGTATATTTCACATGATAAAATTATTTTATGAATCTATCTCTGAGTGTTATTGTAACTTTTATTTAATTTATTGAAATTTTTTTAAGGATGGCATCTTTAAATATCATGAAACAGTCAGTAGAAGAACTATCTATAAAATTATAAAGCTATACTATATTTACTATAAATGATTGTACAATATTTGCTATCGTATTTAAATTTTATTCCAAAATTCATATTTAGATGAGAAACATAATCTAGCTATAGTCAGCAAAGCTACTTACTTGAGTGCAGTTCCTTGAGTCAACTTCAATTCCAAAGTCAAGGAGTCTCCTTTAGACAAAAAGCTTTCTGTTCGAGCACATGCTCTAGATCTTCGTAATAACGCATGTTCACATGTCCGCGGTGCTCGCTCTCGACAAAATCTTGCAACCAATGTTGCATTTGTAGGAGGTCGTCCAACTATCACTGATTGCGGAGAAGTTGCTCTCGACATTTGCACCGATCTTTCTTTGTCACTGAAATTAACAATAATATATTTATTAGAAGCTTATAAATTAAAAACAATACCATACACAATTAAATCCACAAGAGACATAACTTCTTAGTTACCAAGGCTGATGGTGCATTCGCAATCTAAGAAATGGCTAATATTTCTTACAATGCCAATATGGCCGGTGATGACCACTTACCATCAGGTGACCTATTTGCCCATCCGTGTACCTATATCATAAAAAACAAAAAACATCTCGTGCTCAGCGATAAAGGAAATTTCCATGTGAAAAACTATTTAATGACAGTCTACTATATGCGTGTCCATTAACATGTATTCTAAAAGATTAAGAAGGATACTAAAACTTGATTATTACCATTAGTACCAATCCTGTTATAACATCATACAGGATATAATAAAAAAAAGATGCCAAATAATAAGATAATTAAAGGACATCCTTATTTTTATATTTGATTGTATGTGCATATTATACTACAGTAAAGTTATGTTATTGAAATGCTTACCAAAATATATCACTACAGCCGGGCGATATTCTCATCGGACCATCCCATATATTCAAATGGCTTCCACAATACTCATCCTCCGGCAAATTCGGATTGATAGCATTGGTCACGTAAAATTTTAATACTGAGAACCACACCCTAAATCGGGGTGCCGAAAATTGCCTTCTGTAAATAATGTTTCTTCCCGAGGGTCCTGATGTGTCGATTCCTTGCATGTGGTATAGACATGTTGTGTTCGGTGGAAGTGAATGCTGAGGATGCTCTAATACTCCCCTCCCCGTACCTCTTATCCAAAATTCACAAGCTCTTTTATTCTTCGCATAAGTAGGAGATTGCTGATCAACAAATCTAACCTGTAATAGCATAATATAATTTAAATATTAAATAACTTATCGATCTTTTTGTTAGTTTTTTACCGAAATGTGTTGTTGTTTCAGGTAATGACCAAGTAGCAAGTTTGTGTCGGTATAAAAAAGTTGGGGTCACGACCTAATTTGATAAGTTAAAACAATGGGTGCGTCTGCAGAATTTCTCCTCGCTCCATTATTATGAGCGACCGTGCGAGCCTACTTACTAATTACACTTTGGCTGGGCCCCAAACAATGTCCACGAACTCTGATTTATTATTTTGTACTAATATCAAAGTACTAAAACAATAAAACTTTGATGATAAATAATATCCATCGTCATTGTCGTAACAAATGTAAAAAGTATATGAATTGTATTCCTAAGCAAACTATTAAATGGAAATGAAAAAATAGTCAGATATAAAATTTTATTTTTAAATACATATTTAAAAAACATATTTCTGTTTTATTTCATGGAATGGCTAATGAATATCACCAAAAGCTTTTCGAATAAATGTCGTTTGAGATCACGTTTAAAAGCAGTTACATTAAAACTTCCCTCAAGGATACTAAAGCCATGATGAATACAATAAAAACAATTATTATGAGCTCCAAGTAAAATAGCAAGGGCTCCTCCCATTATATTAATTTACCTTGATTTTTTATGGTGTAAGTATTGGTTTTGATGTTTTTCTGTTTTTTTTTCGACATAATATATTCATAAATTCCGTTAAAAAATTATTAAGTAATTTGTGGCTAGTCTATACATATAATGAATAAGTAATAAGTTTGATGCCAGCTGTGTTTTACTATATTTATATCATGTTACTCGTAAAAATGTGGTACTCGAGTTTGAGCCAAAATGATAAAAAAATGTAATCACATTTAAGGCTTACGTAACTTACAGCAATAAAAGCCTCAGGGAAAACCTCAATCGTTGTTGGCTTAACGACTTTAAGGCCGACTTGCACGTACCAATGTCGATCTAGTCGTACTAATGATAATAGATTGTCTCAGAGGCCACAATTGGTTGGTCCAATATCCGTTAGCAAATGAAACCTACTTTTACTAAAGTAAATTTCTAAGACGACAACCAATATTGCTTTTTTCCTTCTTTTATGTTATTTTTTCTCTATGTTATGTAAATACAAAATGTTGTAGCTAAGACTCATTTAAATAAACAAGAATTAACGTAAATTTAAAATATATTAATATCTAACCTCAACTTCAAGCTGAAATCCGTGTAGTGATTGTGACGTAGCGGGTTGCAAGAATGTCCCAAAAGGTGATGTTGTGAATTCAACAAGTAATTCTGGACCGCTTGATATTGCCTCTGGAACTGACACGCCTCCACCACAAAACCTCAAAATAACCGGATCCCTTGTTGTATATCCATCGTAAACAGTAACGTAATCCTGTACTTCATCGCATTGATGCCAAAATTTCAATTCTCGCCCATTGTTTTCTCTATCATTTTGCGAAGCCGCATAAAGTGCCTTTTGACTTCTGATGGAAATCAACTGCCCATTTGGTTGCTTTACGACGATCAAAGCGTGTTTTCCTTGAGGTACTTCGTGCTGACGTACCGCATAATAGCATGTTAGATTTCTTGGGTAGACGCCGGGAAAGTTAGGTGATTGTAATCTACAATTTTTACGATCGCAGTCGCTGAATATCCGAGAGCAATAAGTCCCCGAGATCAAATCCCCAAGGTAATACTCGGGAGTTTTTGTCGTCCTTGCTACGTTCGTATCTTCTCCTCGTGATATGTTTACGGGATATAGCATTGGCCTAAGTTTGAAGAAGGGCCTTTCTGAAAGATGAAATAGTAAATGTGAAATTGATGTTAGTTTTATGGCATTGTCAAAAGTATTTGAAACTAATAAATAATTCGATACATTTTATTTGATATAAAAGAAATAATATATTGCATTAAGTAATAGAACGTATTGGAGGATTTTTTAGTTACTTGTAAAATGTTTTTAAATAGACCCGTTTTCGTTGGCTTTGGTGTATATTATAATTGATTCATTGAGTTTCATAATTACAATCTAATTCGATGAAACAGGTACCTGATGGTGGCGTTCCTCCATATCTGACTGTGGCATATTCTTTTCTCAAAACTTTATATGCCATTCGAAAATCAAAATTGTAATTATTTTGTTCTTTTGATAAATGTAATAAGCGTATAATAAGCGTAATTGATTTCGTCTCGCTATAGTATATCGAGGGACCCCAGGAGGTCCCGCACCACGAGCCTCCAACTTGCGGTCGGCTAGCTTCTTGTATTTGCATGTAACCATCTGGACATCCATCGTCAGTGAAAGAGGTGAATCGGCCAAGAGTAAAACTATCGAACAAAATCTGTGGACAAATAATTTATATGAAAGTTTAAGACAAATTTTATATTTTTAAATTCGTTAATGGTGTTCGTTTCCGAGATTGGTAGCACATTATTAGCGATATAACTAATTTTTTATATAATATTTCTTAGAGCACCAATGTCTATGCGGCGGTCACCACATCAAATGGCTCATTTGCCAGTCCGCCTACCTATTCCAAATATAAAATATATATCATATAAAAACTTGCGAATCGTCATGCTACAAGATTTAATAGATTGTAAAGCTATATATACCTACCTTATACATATTCTCCCGAGAAGCAAGAAGTTTTGATATTTTATGTATATATCCTATATTGACATCAATAAATAGCAACTCCACGTTTTTAACTGTTTTCTTGTATTGAGGAATAAGATCAAAAGATGTATGGGAAGATTAAAATACTGGAGATTTTCAATATAGAATCGAATTTCTTGCCCCAGGGTGTATTGACTTTTCGGAGTCAACAACTGGGTAATATATTAATATCGACTAACTTATCATTGGATAAATATAATCTTCTTATATATTTTTTTTTATTTAAAAATAAGTAGCTAATAATGTAAGACATATATAAATTTATATAAGGCAATACATAAAGGAACTCGCTTCCTTGCGCTTTGTAGTTATACGTTATTAAAACATTAATCATATATTATATCGGATCAGATTTATCGGCAGGCTTAAAATAAGAAACTAAAATTTTTCATTTATATGTGTAATGGCATAATAATATATTTTTCTCGTCAATTGAAGATTAAAAATAAAAATTGTCATTTTAATCCGACCCTGCTGCTCGACGCTATCAATTCCAATTTGTCCATCTATAAACAGGTACATCAGAATAAAATTTATTTCGTCTTCATTTTTAAAATTGAAAACTATAAAACTGTATGAAATATTAACGAAATATCATCTATCTGAAACTTCGGAAGACCTGAGGTAATAACTAAGAATTTGTATTCAGTTGCGCGAGTCGATATTCCATTTTATGGCCGGTGTCGCGGCGAAAAAGAAAACAAGAAAACTAAATTAGACATTCAAGAACTTTACATACAAATAAAATACTCTGTTTACAAATATTGTATCGCTATAGCTCGACTGTATAACATTCTGTAAGCATAAACGTAGGCTTTGAAGTTTTCCCACATGTTGTTCGAAATTTAAACTTGTAATTAAAATGGTATAGGAAGGCAAACAGATTTCATCACCCTAAAATATATCAAGAGAACCTAGGAGATATACCGAGATTTTGTTCTGTGGTTGGATAGCTTCGTGTATATGCGAATAACTGTCCGGATAATGATTGTTGATGAAAGAATGAAGCTGCCAACCGTAAAACTATCATACAATTTGCTAGACTAAACGTAGTTTTTAAACATGTAAAATCTAATTTCAGGATACAAAACTCACACTCCTGTTAAGGAGTTTTAGACAAAAAAAAAATACAAGTAAATTCCGAATTCGAATTTATCCTTTTTGCTTCTTTCATACGTGATAATAAAACATAACATATTATTATAGGGACTTTAGAACCCTTGATGGTAGGTCTTTCTGCAAGCCCGTCTAGGTAGATACCACCCACTCATCAGATATTCAACCTCCAAACAGCAGTACTCAGTTCCAGACTCCAAATTACAATAAATAAAGAATATTATAATAAGTTCGTAAACTAGATAAGTTATCATTTTTTAAGAATAACTATGTTTCCAGATCGTTCATAACGTAGCAATCTCGTTTTGTTAGTAAATAAAAAATACATCTATACGTATATTGAATCAAAATTACATCTATACCTATAGATTTATTTTTGATTACGGCACATATTTCCAACCCCACCTCAACCAATGTTTGAGATAATAACCCCTGAGGCTTGAATACCGTAAAAGAGAAGCGCTGCTATGAATAACTGATCACTGCTTGCATTATAGTGTCGGAACTGCAGACTAAATGTGATCTCTGATTTTGATTTTAGATAGAGTAATGAATGTTCATTTTATGCATAATATGTAGCATGTGAATACTGGAATTAATTATTTCTTTTATTTCAATATTAGAAATGAAATTTGGACAGAGTAAGGGCGAGGCCTGGGACTGTAAACAATTTATAACACCGGATTGCTACCGATAATTTATTGATCGAAAAATCCAATAGCACTTTATTAGACTGCCTAGGTTTAGAACCACGGACCTATAAATATCTAGGAATATAAAGGAACATGAGCACATTATTTAGGAACTCCATAGAATTAAAACAATATGAGTAAGTTAATGACGAATCACTCGTACCATAAACAAAAATTAACTAAAGTTTAAATATATATTGTATCGTACGTGTCACTCAAATAAGTAATTCACTTGAGTTAATTAAACGAGACACAATATTATTTTAAACAATTGTGACTTCACAGTATTTGGTTGCAAATTGAAACGCCAAGTCTTATTCAGGTACATATAAATTTTATCAAAGACTCGCTTGAAATTGTATTTTCCGCGCGAGCGGAGCGAATATGACGGAATACGTCTCACACAATTTTAGTCCCTTAACGCGTTCTTTATTCGAATGAAGGTTTTTATGGAATTATTTACATTTAAATATAATTTTTTTTTTGGCTTAATATCTTAAACAGAAATGTTAATGTAGATACGTTTAAACTGTTATTAAAGTGTGCGTGAGACACAGTTGTAACAGTGTCGGTCTGAAATAATAAAAAAATATTTAATAAAATATATTCGGTATTACTTTGACAAGCTTTTAAAATAAATGCTTCTTTCAATTATTCAATAATAAAGAGATATTTTTGTTAGTAAGCTATGTCAATTAAACGACTGTAAAAAATTCGTTGTTAAAATTTGGAAATTTTTGAATACAAAATGAAAATATTCCAGTAAGCTCTTATAAACACTTCTGAAGCGCCATGTTACAGGATTAAATTAAATGTAAGGGTATTATTATTGGCTTGCAATGTGAATTCTTCTGAGAATAATCTAAATGAAATTCAGTACTTATTTCAACCAAATGAAAAATATGTAATTGGAATACAATAAAAATATTATTTAGCATTAAAATCAACCAATAATAACTCAATTTTTATTACTCTATTAATAAAAGATCGGTATAATCTTTTATGGAAGATGAAATGTCCTTCAAATAAGCTTCGCTTAGCGAATTCACGTGTTATATATTATTTATTTATATGACACTAGGTTCCGCCAGCCGCTTTGTCCGCGTGTATTGATTGAACAAGGCTTGGTGGCTCAGGTGTTTCAGTGGTTCATGATAATTAGCTGGGTAGTTATGTGTAAAAAAACAAATACATAAATAAAGACACTTTCACATTTATAAATTTGGTCACGATGAGATTTAGATTATTACTTTGGTTTTGTGGAAGACCTTTCCGTAGTAGTGAAACAATCACGAAATACTACTGTATATGGTTTGAAAATACATCTCAGTGAAAATTTAAACAAATATTTATTACTGTTTAATTTTATGATAAAAACTCTTAATACTATAACAACTCTTAATACAGTATATAAAACACTCAGTGTTTCCTCAAAGACCAAATTACATTGGTTCATAAAATTTTAGTACAAAATTCTCTTTAAGGGAATTTCATGTTGATCGTTGAGTTCAGATTCTCATTAGGTTCCAAATTGCATGGACGTGTAGCTTGTTATTTTTCGATGAATTGACTCAATTAGGTTACAGCGTAACTACCAATATTCAGGAAACAATCTTGGACCTTTTGGAAAATACACTCTGATAGAAAAAGATTTCTCAAGAATGAGGAAAACTTTTGACATTCTTCTACTTTATTACGAACACCTTAAGGAAGAAATTGGTTTGGAAAAATGCGTAATTATCACATTTATGTATCTTGTGCATACAAATGTGCTTAATGTTTATATTTGTGTAACCGGTGATTTTGTCTATACTAATATTATAAAGAGTTAATATTTGTTTGTTTGTGTGTACGGGTTATTTCTATAGTATATCAGTTAACAAGTATACTATAATATATTTTAACTAGTATAGCTACACAATTTCTAAGTGGTATGGCGTATAATTTACGTCATATAATTTTCTTTATTAATGAATTTCGTTTGAAGGCGGGCCGGGTCGTTAGCGTAAAATATTTTCTTTGCTAATCTACAAGCATTCTTGACTGCGTTTCCTGAGGTCGACTGTTAGAGAATGCTTATAGTAATTGTACTAATAGTATTTTTTTCTTTTGTTACTAAGTACTAAAAAAAAAAAAAAACTTATCAGCATTAGAGATAGTACTTACAACATTTCTTATCATTGATTTTTTATTATTATATTTGAAATTACGAAATTGAATGATTATTCAGATTCTTTTTGCAATTGTTTGTATGAAATGAAATAATATTTTTTTTTTCTTTTTTATGGTATTGGTTGGACGGGCATATGGGCCACCTGATGGTAAGTGGTCACCACCGCCCATAGACAAAGGCGCTGTAAGAAATATTAACCATTCCTTACATCACCTTTGCGCCACCAACCTTGGGAAATAAGATGTTATGTCCCTTGTGCCTATGATTACACCGTTACATTAGTAGATGGTATTCAATTCTAAATTTTATTGCATAATTCAGTCTGTAAATGCACATTTTTATGACAATAAAAGAAAGTAGGTAATCCTTTAAATGTCTCGCTGCTGGGCGAAAGCAACCTCTTTTGAGGAGAAGGATTACTTTACTGCACTGATCGAGTGCGGGCTAGTGCATACACATTATGAATGGAAATCTAATAAAATATTTAACCACTAAAAATATTTCATCATCCCATCTAAAAGTAATATCTAAAAATAATGAAAGAGCCTGTAAATGTCGCGCTGCTAGGCTGCGGTTTCTCAGAGAGGAAGGCTTTGGAGTTTATTCCATCACGCCTCAGAATTTCATTAAAACTAGACACATGCAGGTTTCCTCGCGATGTTTTACTTCATCGCCGAGTACGAGACGAATTATAAACATAAATTAAGTATATGAAAATTCACTGCTGCTTGTCTGAACTGCTCTTGCGTTTGAACCCACAATCATGGGCCATCTCGTCTCAATTAAGGCATGGATTAATTTTATTTATGATCTCTACGCTAAGAGCTTTCCAAAAATGCTTAATAAAATACGTCATTGCTTGGGAATAAAATTGTACTAAAGGCCTTACAAGTATGTTTGTAAAATAAGTTATCATTATTATGCAAATTTAATCGTAAAGTATTTTAGTGGATCCCAAACAACACAACATGATCTCCAATAATCAGAAATACATTGAACATATCCAAGTCTACACATCAATATTAAATAATATCTTTATAATTATTATTTTAAAACCAATCAAACAATTAATTCCGTCTAGTCCCGTTTATAAAATTTGTAATGAAATTTTGTGGAACAATTTACTGTTGAATCAGAATTTACAAGCAAACTTTAACAATAAATATTTGAATTGAAAAAGTTAAACGAAGAACAGAAGGTACGCAGGAAATGGTACGACTTGTGATACTGAGTTCGGGACTTGAATTAAAGTGTGTTTGTCTTGTATTTGTCTCGATGTTATGTTACTTTTTTGTTTGATTTATTAACACAGAAAATTCGTATACAGAGTTTAATTTATTATTATTATTTTTTTTGAGAGACGTAATTATTTAGTTTCATATTTTTATTTTATTCATATCTATTTATTATGAATTTAATTGATTTAGTCTTTGTATATATTAATATACCGATTGCATTAACTTTCTTTATTTTATTTTTATTAATAAATTGTGTACTATAAATTATTAAGTTTTCAGTTTGGGTGAGTGAGCCTACAGACACAAGGGATATAAGGGATGGTTAATATTTCTTGCAGCGCCAATGTCTATGGGCGGTCGTGATTACCAGTCATGTAGTCCATTTGCCTGTCCACCTTCCTGTATCATAATTAATAATTTTTGCTTCTAATATGATACAATATTTGGGTAGTTTTAAACGAGCTAATATAATTGTGTTGAAAATACAGAATAATTTGGCTTACCGAAATAATAAGTAGGTGGACGACTGAGTGAGTCCAAAATATGTTGAAAACGGAAACTTAGACATACAAATTTGCGTTTCTAGTTATGTCGACCGAGCTGCATATAAAATTTTGTGCGAACAAATGTTCTAACCTAATCTAACCCGAATAATATAATCGCTCGTTGCAGATTAAATTCGCCCGCTTTAGTATTTAATTATTTCCTTACTTAGAATAGTAATTACCGTTTTTATTTTAAATTTAAGGAGGTCATTTTAATGAATTTTTAGTGAATCGTCATTATCGCCAATTAAGTTTATTTTTCTTTAACTAAGTTAGTGCAACTCTCTTTAGTAGTAGTAATTTTCCTTTAGTTATGTGTATCATTTGTTAAGTATTTGTGTACATGATTGTTATTTATTTTCATTGTGGCAAATTTATATCGACGGCACCTTAATAGATGACACTGGTCATAGAAGTGTCCGAATCTTTCCTCGATTTGATTGTTTATCAGTATATCCCCACATACAGGATCCGTGGTCACAGAACACTTATACCCCTTGCGGCATTCGTGGTCGCCGAGGAAGTAACGGTTGATATAATATTCCTGGTTGCCATGGAAAAATAACGGTTGAAACGGTTGTAAGAATAAGATATTGATTCGAAAGAACGGTACAGAACTCACTGCGCTTCTTAATTAATCAATCGTCTACAGAGAAGACAACTAATCAATTATTTCTGGGAGTCAACATTTAAAGATGTCCGATGACGGCGACGAATATGAGAAAGATCGTCTGGCTGAACGCTATCATTCCGTTTTCTCTTCATATAACTATTATGTATTCAGTTTTCGCTCTACATTGTAATCTAGATTTTATACGATTGTACTCTTATTTATCCGTCTTATTTTTATTTCCTACTTGGGTGAGCTGAGAGTAATCTCTTTAAGCTTATCTTTCATACTGAGTTATCTTTTGTATCTATTTTATTTCTGGTATATAGAATAAAGTGTGAATGAATTAAAAATAATCTCTCTCTTTCGACGTGGCATTTCTATTTAATATTCTTTTCTGTGAGACAAGTAATTCTGCAATAAAAAGCGAAGATAGGCAAACAAATCTAGTTAGAGTCGCTTTACTTTGCTCATGCAAACTGAAAAATCTACAAATACCAAAATTAAATTTTATGTGTTTTAGCAATGGAAAGTTCAAAGTGAATATTTACTTTGCTTAAATATAGAAAGGAGTTCGTTTTGGTACTTTGAAGATTGACAAACATGATAAGCTTAAAGTTTTATTTTAATTTATATTTTTTTAAATCACAATTTCATGCATGACTTGATAAGTAATGGAGATCAACGTAATATGCGAAAATCGCGGTCGAATGCGAATAGCACCACTAATTTCACATCGTCAGAGGATAGAATGATAACAGTGCATATTTTCAAAGCTCATTTTCCAAAAGAAACATTTTGGCGCTTAAGCTTTTCTTTTTTTGCACTAGTGACAATGCACTTACTTTGTTTTATATTAACTTATTGCACCGCGGTCAATTGTAAAAAGTATCGGTTTTTGAATTTTTCTAGTAAACTAAATATTATGAAAAAAAATTTTAGGTCATGCAAAATAATCTATAAAATGTTCAAAAACTCTTTTTTATAATAACCATCATTCCGGATATATCATCATTTGAAACATCTAAAATAATAATATGCACGCCTACGTCCAATTTGATTATATACTTGTTTATTGGTTGGTGGAATACAGAGGGCCTGGTTAATAATTATGGATAACTTGACGAAGAATACATTATATACCTTGGTGGTTAGGCTTTGTGCAAGCTCGTCTGGCAGTACTCGATATTGTTGTGTTCCGGTTTGAAGGGTGAGTGTGCCAGTGTAAGTACAGGCACAAGGGACGTAACATCTTAGTTCCCAAGGTTGGTTGCGCATTGGTTATGTACAGACATCATAAAAAAACTATATATATATAATAAAGGGTACGAAGTTTGCTCTTCGCGTGTTAATATAATATATATCTAAATATTTTCACAATCATCCAGTACCATACAAACTGACATTCTTCTAAAAAATACCGAAATTAAATCAAAAATACCTGCAACACTAATAATAAAATAAAACTTCTCCAATATAATTCTACAAGAAGTTAAATAGTTTTCGATCTATCAAGCTCCGAAAGTGCACATTTAATGTAGAAAAAAACAATAATGAAATCTGTACAAGAGCTTGAAACAGCTGACCAGGGATTCATGCCTTAAGAACTCTAGAGTGCTGAGTTCCGAAACCACTCAAAGTAAATCGAGATTGCCCGCGGTTAGCATTTGAGAAGCACTTACTAACTGAATGAATTTAATAAATCACATCAGCTATACCACTTTCATTTTAATAAAAAAAAAAACCTTAAGGAAAAAAGTAATTCCGAAGACGAATACTTATACTACAGATACTAACTACTTATATAAATAAATATCGACTCGACTGTCCAAAAATGATTGTAATTTTGTTAGGGTTAAAGTATGTAAAGTATGTAACCATTTAGACGTTTCCTGAGTGATACCGAATTTCGTTAGCCAGGTTATATTATAAAACATACATAAAGTAATGGAATATTATGAATGCTTCATCAAAATTTACTCGTACTCTTTGAAATTGCGTTTTTGCATTAAGAGCGCTGGCTTTCGGGCTGCTTAACGATGTTAAAGTCACACGTGTAACCTTGACCCCTTAGGCTGTTTTCGTTCCTGATTCCACAAAATAAGCATTGTTATTTTTCTCCAAAAAAATCTTTAATTTAATCATCCAGATTGGTCTAGCCGTTTAAAATAAATCATTAGCCTACCTCGTCTTTTTTATTATTTGCCCGATTGCTTATTATTATTAATCTAACAATAAGTAAATGTATAAATATTTAATAGATTTTAACACTGTTTGGCCGAAGAAACAATGGAAGTATCCACATATAAATACAATTATTTTTTATTAATGTATAAGTTTTTTATCATATTCACTTTATTGTAACTTGCCACTGGATAGCACATCGACTGCTATACATATGCGATAGTAACTCTGTCTGTTCCCTCTTCACGCTTAAACTACTAAAACAATTTAGACGGAATTTTGCACGGAGATAGTTTCCGAGTAACGTGGAAGGACATAGGCTATATTTTTTACAGTTTGTGTGCAATAGATCGAGTTTCCGAAATATCACGCGAGTAAATCCGCTTGTTCAGCTAGTATAATACAAAAAGAACTATTGTTCGTTATCTTGTTGTTGACACGTCCAAAGTCAAAGTAAATATAATCAGCGTGTAACGGTCGAAAACAACCGTACAATATTAATTTTGTCGGTCGAAAGATTTGAGAATCACAATCGTAAAAGATCGGAATTGTTTAAACCGTCTTATCTGATAGCTGCATATAATCAAACATACATATCAGAATTATACCGATAAGTTCCTGAGTTCATTTCATTCTTGGTAGTAAAAATATTCAATATAGGCATATTACTTGTTTCGTAGTTTTCCGTATCTCAGGTGCTATAGTGATTTGGAATGGAGGATAAGGTGAACTGTTGGAGTGTTGATGGCAAAGTTATTTTAGTGACAGGTGGTGCAGCTGGTATTGGTGCGGGATTGGTCAGAAGTTTGTTGACGTTAAATGCCAGGGTATGTTTTTAACTAACTATTTGTGAAAGGTCAAAGAAAAATACTATATCATCATGTTGAAATTATTAACTTAGTCTATGGGTAGTCAGATCGAGAAAATTTGAATTAATTTTGGTAAAAATTGCCTTGGAAATCTATTATAGAGATATCCCAGACTAAAAATAAAAATAATTATTTATCATTTTATCTTACTTTAATGCTAATGACGTCACAGACATAACATATTGATCTTTACAACATTAGATAGAAAATAGAAATCTTGAAGGAAGATCTTCTTTAAAGAATTTTTATTAATATTGGTACAATTTTAAGCAACACGACGAAAGTTCTGACTATCAATATCGAGCCTCGGAAAAGTAATAACAAAATTTTGTAAGAGCAGACGCCATAAAACTTCTTAAATTGAACTCGTTCGAATTTGATATTACAGCACGTCGCGTTCTTAGACGTGTTGGAACGCGAAGGGGGAGCCCTAGAGGGAGAACTATTGAACAAGTTAGGCGCCCTGAGAGCTAAGTTCATAAAATGTGACATCTCAGACGAAGAACAACTTTCAGCCGCGTATAGTCAAGTTTTGGACAAATACAGAAGACTTGATGCTGTTATAAATAATGCTGCGGTTATATGTGATGAAGAGGGTTTTTACAAGAGGACAATTGATGTTAATTTTGTAAGTATGCCTTTGAAAGTCAAAACTTGAAAATCGAATTTAGACGTTAAACATAACCTTATCAAACTCCTAAACATTATAAAATCGGCTAAAGGAAAAAATACAATTGTTAAGGGTTTTGATGTATTGAAAAGTATAATTTTATGGTTCAAAAAAGTTATTACATTGCATCATAATTAAAATAATACGTATGTAGGTAATTATTATGATAATTTTTTTTTATCATATTAGGCGCGTATAGCATTCATCGTAAAACTTATTTTATATTCATGGTAACTATATTACATCTTATTCCCAACTTCGAGTACAATAACAGACTTTTACATGAGTGTCCCATCTTGTTCAAACTTGGGTTCTACTGGGTTAATTAGCCGGGGCATCATTCGGTAATTTATTATCAAATTAAGTATGATAGGCATTTGAGCAGCAAGCTTGTTTGACAAACAGTGACCTTATTTAAGATAAGCATGTTTGTAATAATATTTAAAAAAAATGATATATAAATAAAAGTAGAAATATAATTGTTGAAGATTTAACTATACATATACCTATGAATTATTTGCTTACGGTATCATAATTTGATTTACAGACTGCAACAGTAACCAGTACACTAAAAGCTATGGAGGTGATGAGAGCAGACCGCGGTGGTGGTGGTGGCGTTGTTATAAACATGTCATCCTTACTGGCTTTGAAACAAACCTCTCATTCCCCCGTTTACACGGCTACAAAAACAGCTGTTCTACAGTTCAGCAATTATATCGCAGTAAGAATTTTAATACGTACTAATATTTTATAGCAAGACAAGATAATAATCTTAGTGGCAATTTTTTAATGTAACATAAAATTGAAAATTCTTTAATTGCTAGCCATTATTAAGCATATCCAATTAATTATAGATCTTTCCATTCACGAAGGCGCGCGTTACGTTTTAACTATCAGCTAGTATCAACAAATATAACCTAATTTGTATTTTTTTGCTGTGTGTATTCTTACATTAGTCATCTAACACACACTATAGAGTAAATACGAGCGTCACTCACACTAATGCAGACCAATAATTTAACGCGGAGGCGCGCCTTCGTGAGTGAAAATCTATAACTAACAAAAATGGCTGTATCCGATCTCAGGTTTGATCCCCAGTCGGCTACAGATAATAAATAACAGTCTAATCGAGAAAAAGGAAAAGAGGGATATGTCCTCCTCTCCTAAGACTAGTGTTTGAGGTAATCTAAAATGTGTTGATTATTAACAATAAAATTATAGATGGATCACCGGTAGTGTGAACTTCCTTATAACCAATTACTCCTTAAAAATAGGCAACTTATTCTTCACACAAAGCTATGGAATCATCATTTATAATCATGTACCCAAATTACTGGTCTGTCTTCTCATTAAAAAAGCACTAATTTATTTTAAATTACAGACCCAAGAATCCTATGACAAGACGAAAGTTCGCGTAATCACAGTTTGCTTAGGACCAACCGACACTGTTTTGTTATACAGGCATAATTCGAAGAACCCGCAAAACATTGCCCAACAAGCCCCTGAGAGGCAAAGGTAATTCTGGTGAATTTCAATACGCAGTAACGTTTCAATCGCAGAGATTATGTTTATTATTACAAATTCATGTAATTTCCATTTCTGGGCTAAAATCACAATGAAAAAAAATTGTACTAAATGTAAGGCTATATATACATATAACTGGTTTGGAATGTAGATTCTACTTAAAAGAACCGGCAACAAACTCAATAGTTCCTATTTCCAAAATTTGAGATACAAAGTTATGTCAGTTAAATACAATTAAATTTATACAATATATCCAGCCTAAAATTCAACGAGTGTTAGTTACACGCTTTTTTATCAACTAAGGCTTTGTATCCAATTCTAAAAGAAAGTTTGGAAGTTACACCACCACGCTGGTGGTGGTTGGAACGTGAATCATAGCCGAATGTCTCAGGTTGCAATCTGATTAATTCGAGCTTATAATAATTCTGATATAGAAGAATATGTAAAAAAAGATTTAGATGGAAATCTGCATCATATATATATGTGTACAAAGCCGCTTTGGTACAGCGTGGTGGAAAAAACTCCAAACCTTCTCTTCTCAGCTGAGGAACATGCATATTACTTTACTTTACTTTTATTTAGTTTTTATAAACAGACCTCGTTGACACATGAGATTTAACGTTTCTATTTAAAGTAATAAACAAATACCAAATATCATTCATAAACTATTGATTCGAACAAGTTTAATGGTCCCGCGTTTGATGAATGACACCTGGTAACTCGGATTGTTGTTGAGCATACATTATGCATGAACCACAGACGGGAATGTTCCAATTTTACATTTTATGGGTAGTCACATTTGCGAAATTAAATTTCGTTGTGCTATAGAAAGAACTGTGTATTTGGATTTCAGAGAAAATACGATGCATTACTTCGAATTTTATTTCGATACGAAATCCAAACGTGACATTTGTAACCCATATATTACGCCATAGAATCGAGATGGAACCAAAGATTTACTGGTTTACTTTGCATATACTTCATAATATAACACGAGTTTATTCGAATACGAGCCATAAATATTGTTAGTTATTAGAATATATGTATTTGTTTTGTTTTATTATTTATATAATTATAGCCTTTATATTCGGTAAGCATGAACGCCCTCAGGCATTAAGTTCAGTATAAAGCAACCTTAAATGTAATGGACTTTTACGGCCGCGAAAAAGGCTCAAGGATGGTATGGAGTTCATTACACGGTTCAATTTTGTAGATACGAGTACATGTATTCCGTCATAACCAAGCACAATATGCACACAAATCAAGCACATGAAAACTGAACAGTGCCGACCCAAATTCGGAACCACGATATTTTGTTTATAGACTATCGACATCTGTTCTATTTAACTTTGTTTAATATTTACATATACAAAATATTAATGCTTACAAAATAATTATCTCAAATCAAAAATGATTTCTCTTCTACGTATCTTGATGGTGTTAAAATTCTAAGTGTATTCATTTGTTACTCACTTTCGTACGATAATGTAAAGTCAATTTGATCTGTAAGCAGTGTTCTATTTTATTCGTAGAGTAACATCAGCAGTAACCGGCATAATGGACGTAATTAGCCGGGCCGGCAGTGGATCTACGTGGATAATCGCCGGAGATAAACTCCCGGTTGACGTAACTAGAAACGTGAGGGAGGGCTTTCAGATTATTTCTATGGCGACTGATTTTCTGTAGCTTTTAAATTTTAATTAAAATGTTTATATTAATGTTCTTTATATTTATTTTTTTATTGCACTTGACGTAAACTAAATAGATATAAACTAAAATATCAACGGCGACCTAATTGCTTATAGCAATCGCTTCTAGACTCTTCTTAGAGTAGCAAAGGAATAAAATAATAGTACACACTTACAGTAATTTATATATTAAATTTAATAAAGCATTAACGGCAAATGTATTTATGTGCAATCTTAAAAAAAAAAACAACATAAATTTGGAAACTGACAGTTACTAAAATAATTAATTATTAAAATAATTCACTGTAGTGAAATAAATAAAAACATATTTCGTTAATAAAATAAATACATTTGTGTTATTACCAATTTTTTTAGTCACGGCACACCAGTCAAATCAAAACAAATTAAATCAAATCCCTGTATTCAATATAGAAGCATTACACTTATTTATTGAAATTCAACACCACCACCAAAATTAAACACTACCACTTGTTCGGAATAGAAAATACCTTGACCTGATAAAAATCGAAGAAGAAAAAAGAAAGCCAGTAGGTCTTTTTTAATTTTTTATTATTTACAAATATTCTATATGAAAGAAATAGCCAGGAGACTATCGTTTCATTCCCAAGGTGTGCTGTCAACCATAATTTCATTAATTGTATAATAATTTTTCAAGTTCACACAAGCCCTCTTACAGTTTTTTTAATTTTTAAATTTGGCAATTGAGCCATTTTGAACGATTTCTGGGACATGAGACTTACTTACCCCCAAAGCGCGTCAATAGATACCTTCAAGTAAAAATATAATCATTGGTTTTGCTTGTATTCTTTGTGTTTACACATAATTCATTGTGGTTAATATTTGTCCAAATTATGGTCATTACGTGTATAAAATTTTCTAATACAATACTATTATAGTTTGGTGACGCGCAAGTCATTGGATCGCGTGCTGGGTTGTAGAAATTGTTTATAATATATTGTGTGAGACTAAGTCTATGACATTCAATTAATTGTTGCCAGGACCGGATTTGGAAGTCTAGAGGCCTTAGGGCAACAGAGAAGTAGGTGCCCCTACTATTTTTTTTATAAATGATATAATATTTTTTTTAAGAATTTAATTTTTGTCAGTAAAGTTTGTTTATAATTCATTTACTCTTTGTATCATTAATTTTTCAAACAGCAATACTATAATATTACTATTACTGTAATTCGATTATATCTAGATATCTAAGCATACATTACATTAAAATTCTTATTCAGTGGTCAGGGCATTTGTTCCGGTTGCCCTTCCCAAAATCCGGCCCTGTTTGTTACCTTGTTGGTTATTTTTTGTTGTGATGTTCATAATGGGATATCTGTATATTATAATGATAGTAAGGTCAGCTGTCAGTTACAGGAAAATGTTATAAAAAAATTGTTTTCACATTTCAAGGGTGTTTCAAGCTGAAATCACAGATATCGACACGTTTGTTAAGTCAGCGAGAAAAGGGCAAATCTGAGAGTTATTCAAGATGAAAATAGGTTGAAAATATCTGTAATTCCTTACAGATTGAGATTTAACGGAATCAGTACTTATAATAATTTGCGTCCAAGATTTTGACTGTGGGGATTGATTATGGTTAATTTGAAATGTATTTCTTAAGAAAATATATTTTATTTATTTATTCTCTTTACGATCTTTACTCTTTCTCAATAAAGTTTAATCTACTATACTGATTTTCTACAGCGTGTTTGAAACCAGTTTTCCTTGTTAATTGGAGATATTATATATGATTCCTGCATGATTAACTGCTTAATTTACTTGTGCGACTTTGTGCAAGCGCGTCTGAATTGATATCACTTATTAGATATTATACCGCCAAACAGAAATTCTTAGTATTGTTGTGTTTCGGTGTGAAGATAATTTAAAAGGTATAACTTTTCTTAATTATACATTTTATACTTAATGGAAATACATACATAATTGTGAGCTCAAAGGATGCGAAAAGTCGTTCTTCATTTGATAATTTTTCCTATAGTACTTTTATAATTTAGTAACTCATAGCTTGTCCGTAAATATTGAACTTGTTAAGATATTTAAAAATGACCTATAGGTACCTTTAACACTATCATTATTATTATAATTATCTATAATTTAAAAAATACTGATAAATGATGAGACTTTTCATAATGCTAACATACACATACATAAAACTTATACCAGAACATGCAGCGCAGTTCCAAAAGGATTCCGTTTGATAGTTTCACGCGGCTTAAGACGTGTATATATGTAATGAAATATATTGTGTAAGCTATTTAAATGTAAGTAATATATATTGTACATAAATATGATCATGATTGGACTAAATTTAAATTTGAGATAATCAGCGAGACGGGTAGTCACATAAATTGTAAGAAGGGTTAAACATTTTAAAAGTACTGCGTGAATAGATTAGTTCACAGTTCGTTTGGGGCTTTGATGGCGAAAGTAATTAAAGGTAAGATCATTGTACTGATTATAACGTTCATTGTATTAAGCTAAAATGAACTAATATTTAAATGTGATTTCTAAAAATAAATATACTGTATGATGTATGTTCTGTTTTATTATAATATAAAATAATAGAAAAACGTTAGCAATTGATTCCATTTTTTTCGGTTAACGTTACCGGAAATACTTAAAAATAATATGTTAATCTTCATCATAAACAGCCTTTCCTCTTCTCCAAAAAAATAAGAACAATAAGAAGCAATAGCAATAAATGTTCAAAGTACCCTCTGAATTTGTTATTATTAGCTTTATTTCCTGAGCTATCTATCACAAGATTTTTGTTATTTACATTGGAATATAAAGTAATACTAACGGAACGACTTATTCCCATCTCTTAAATTTAATAAAGATTATTCACATTAAAAGAATTTCACGTTCTTGTGTATTGCGTAATCTGAAAAAGTATATCCAGCGTCATCTTAAATGATTCGTTATAAACGCTTTTGCTGAGCTAAATAAATATTATTGATGGTGTATTTTGAACTTTCCCCCATTGATATTGGATACCTTACATTGAGGGATAGACGTCATCAATATAACGCCGACATTCCAATTCCCTTTTACGATCTGACATAATGGTTATACTGTATTGAAATTTGATTGTTGTTCGGTAAACAGCTTTCATTTTGTGTAATGGCTACGACGAATTTGTTATTTAGCTTTGTTATTAATTTTAATGTATTTTGTAAATTGTTTTCGTCATTTAATAAATATTTGATGTTTAGTTAATGCAATTGCAATTGATTGTCAATTGTTTGTCCATTTGTATATGCAATCGAGTCAATGAACAAAAGTGAATTTAGTAAGTCTATCAGTAATTTTTTCACTTTTGAGTTGTATTTGGTGTTCGATTTTATTTGTATATTGGCGATTGGTTGCATTTAATTCATTAATTCTACTCAAAGATAAACAGAGTCATAATCAACATGATTAGTTTACATATTTATTTGTTCTGCTTGTCTGCATTGTATGCGGGGTGATTCTCCTGGATTCTTATTTATCAATCAGTACAAAACGTTTTATGAAATAACAATCTTCAAGACTGCTTTGTAAAAAAATTAGGGAAAACATCTTTTCGCGAAATTATAAGACTCGGCTCGAAATAAAAACTGACGTGCTTTCACCTTGGGCTCTGGGGAGGGACTGAAAATTTATTGACAGAAATGTCGAATAATAAGTCAAAACCGTAAAATTATTTTCTCCATACTAAAAAGTATGGACGACGAATGCCAAAAAGTAAGCAATATTTAAATAAAAATTACTATAATATTGTGTTATATAATAGAAATTGAACATGGTGAATTTATTATTTACACTTTTGTGTCCCCATTTAACCAAAAATACATGTTAACATTAACAATCAAAGTATGATAAACTAGCCGCTAAATAGCTTAAAAATGTTAATAGAAAAGGCGATTTCAGTATTTTGAGTGATGTTGACGATGAATTTACTAAGTTTATTTATAAATATGATCCGGTGAAACTTGAGATATATCTATTCACATACTGAATGTATTTTTTTATCCATAATCAATGCTCCAGTTTTAAGATATTTTGAAAATAGTAAGCGCTATTTTAGCGTTCCGCAAGGACTGTCCTCTTAAGAAAAAATCGGGTGGTTAAACGCGGCATATCAGTAGTGATTCGCTTTGATGATTTAATACATTTGTTTGTAGCTGTTAATCGAATATTATAGTACTTTGTCGTGGAAAAGGATTAGTTTTACAGTTTTATTAATTTCCCACTAATATGTACAAAACTGCGATGAATTTTGATGAAGGATATTTGTGTGACATGTAATTATTTTCTGTTACTCTTATATAACCTTATCATTATTTACATGTTGTGCGATAAATTTTGAATAAACATTGGCAAACAAACCATGGCATTTAGACATTCAATCATTTTATATTTATTACTTGTTTCGCGTACGTTCCATCCAAATACAAATTTTGAATTGCTAAGAAATAGCGCATAACGTTATTTTATGTTCAGCGTTACAGCGGAGGGTGATTGAGCCGGTGTAATTACATGGGCTTTATGTTCCATTTCTAACTTTAGCAATATCCAAGAGTACACGTGATATACTAAGCATCAGGTGCTATCGTAAATTTAGCACTTACATAAAAATCATAGCAGGGGGCATTTAGAGTAAATTATTATATTTTAAAGTATATAAGAAATATCTTATTTCTTATTTACTTTAAAATACGAGAATACCTTAGTTAATAAACTTGTCTTATTATTACTTAAAATGTAATGACCAAAATTATTCATTTTTGTCAGATAAACATTTGATAACATATCAATCATGATGTCTGATAGGTAGATGGACTGGCTATCTGAGTCACAAATGCCATAGATTTTGGCACTGTAAGAAATATTAACTATTCATAGATCTTTCTTTAATATAGAATGGAGAGTACGCAGATAATATCACGAAATAAAACGCGTATTACAACAAACAAACAAACAATTGCTGTGATGAAGTATGTAGAATATTTATCTCAATTTATAGTTGTGAAAGAAGTCACTTTTGGTAAAAGAACCAGGCGAGGAAAAACCCACCACCAGAATAATTTATAAGAAAGCGTTAGGTTAGGTAGCCAGCCAATCTGTCATATACTTCATCGTGCGTTGATTTAAAACACACAGCGTTGAGATCAAAGAAAAGTAACGAGGCGAACAATTGTAACAATCAAAGTATGATATACTGTTCACCCTTAAAACGCTTTTATTCTACTTCATTCTTTTATATTAATGTCTGGATCAAATTTTAGATGTAAATTTAACAGCAAATATCACTTAAACAATAGGCTGAAACATTAGTTCAACTGCACTAGTAGTAAGGCCAAAAAATTGTATTTAAGAAGAGACACCAAATATATATATTTTTTATTTTAAATCTTATTGTATAGCTAAATACTGCCAGGGGTTAGGTTAAAACAACATATATTTACGATATTTTCTCGAAGCGGTCGGGAAGAGTTACTTTGGAATAAATATCAGAAGCGTACCATGAAAGTTAAAACTTGGAATAATATTTTATATTTCAGTCTGTTTAAATATTCAAGAGGATGTTTCACCGCATACATTTACGACCTTACAGGGAATAGAGACTTGTATCGGACATGTCTGGATCAAACGACCTTAAAATATATCTAAAGTTCTGTATAAACTTCTGTGTAAAGTTCTGTGATTCTTCACACTTACAAATAGCATGCTTGCGCATGAAGTAACTTGTTATAATATTACTAATAAATATCACAATATGAAATAAACTACTAAGGAACTATTAAGAAAAAGTATTAATGCATGCGAAGTCTCTATCACTGTTGTCCAGATAACAAAGAAGCTTGTGAAACATAGTGGTAACGGCTAATAGTCTTCCTAATAAAAAACTGGGGGTGTCGTGGGACACCCAATTTGAAAGAATCTGCTTTTAATATATAATATGATAATAATAGACTCAATGAATTTAAGAGGCAAGTAATAAATTAGTGGTAGCCCACCGCCGATAGACAATAGCACTGTAAGAAACATTATCATTTCTCACATAGCCAATGTGCCACCAACCTTGGGAACTAAGATTTTATGTGCTTGTAATTGGCCAAGTTAAGCCAGTGTAGCTTACTTCACCCTTGTAGCCGGAACACAACATCACTGAGTACTGACGTTTGTCGGTAGAATACCTTATAAGTAAGTAGTACCTATCCAGAAGCTTGACAAAGCCCTACCTACTACTACCAAATATTGAAATATAAGAAATATAATTGTTTTAATTATCATGTCAATATATAAAAATATAAAACCGTATATAATAGAAATAAAGAGAGGAAAAGGTGGAAAGGATGGGGAGCATAACGCTTTTTCCTTACTTGACGATTTCTGCATGTTCACTCTACTCTAAACTGCGTAAAAGAACTTCTTTTTAAAAAGAACTATCACATCTCAATCAAATTAGACAATGGTGGTCATGATTGTTATTTACTAAATCTTCAATTATTCTAAGCAATAACAATTAATATTGATGCATTGATTGACGTTTTGGTTTGAAGGGAGAGCGAGTCGGTGCAATTACAAGGACATGAATCTAAGTTCCTATATGCAGTCCGTTTATGGTGTATGACTGATATTTCTAGCACTATCGATGCCAATGTGTTGTTATTATTGTTGATGACTTAACATCAATTAATAAATTATTATTTATGAATCAAATCCGATTAGCATTAGCAGCCCGTAAATATCCCACTGCTGGGATAAAGGCCTCCTCTCCCTTTGAGGAGAAGGTTTGGAGCATATTCCACAACGCTGCTCCGATGCGATGTTGGCGGAATACACATGTGGCAGAATTTCATTGAAATTAGACACATGCAGGTTTCCTCACGATGTTTTCCTTCACCGCCGAGCACGAGATGAATTATAAACACAAATTAAGCACATGAAATTTCAGTGGTGCCTGCCTGGGTTTGAACCCGAAATCATCGGTTAAGATGCACGCGTTCTAACCACTGGGCCATCTCGGCTCAAATCCGATAATTAATTGTAATTAATTCCTAGTTCATTTTTCTAATTTTATCTACTACGTATGTGTTATGTTTTAACGTTCCATGTTCATTTATATTGTTTTTGATATTATGATATTTGATATATTATATATATTAACATTACTTCATAATAATACTACGCTAATGAGCAGGTGTATATGATATTTAAGCAATTTAAAAAATCTATTATATTATAATGTATTCGGCTATCCGTGGCTTATTAACATACACTTAAAAGTAACAGTCTGTTAATGTCACACTAACAGGGAAAATGTCGTATCTTCCTGTTGAAAAGAAATTTTGGAGCTTACTACACTCCGCTATTCCAAAGCAGGTTGGTTACCACATGGTAGATTCTTATCCACTGAAGTTTTCCTGAAGAATTAAGCACGTGACTTCAATGATAAAATGATGTTAAAATTTACATCTTGTAACCACTGGGTTATTACAGCTCATCATACACTACGTTTAATTTTTTTGCCTAACTATAATATACTAAGCTACAGTATCAAAATCAGATAAAGTATTTAAATTTAATCTTAAATATCATTGGTCGAAGTCAGTCCATGACTCAAACTTTGACCTGAGCTTTCAGAAACTGGATGATCATCCAGTTATCCAAAAAAATTAAAAATAGAACACTTAAAAGAGATTAACTAAGCATTTATTTTATCTGACAAATTCTTGAATACTGACGACTTAGATTTGATAAGTCACATGGAACAGGCAAATACTTTAAGCAAGAATTTGCCCTCCTACTAAGTTTCTATTAAAGTGGGATGGAATCCTATGTCCATGGCACGTGCAGTTTAAAAGTTCTACAATTCGATTTGAGTTTATCGTAGTAGGTTTCTTTTTACATAATATTTATATGTAAAGATAATTGTAGTAAAACGAGTAAACTCGAATACGACGAATATATTAATATACATATAGAAATTATTTTATTGTAGAAAATTGCGGGCAATTCTTAACAGATATGTAAATTTATATGTATATGTCATCGCATGTGCTATAAATACTAATACCAAAGTGATCCTACTGGTCGTACCGAATTATAATGCCCTTCGGAATCAAATTTTGCTGGGGTAGTTTTATATGCAGGAGATATTGTAATGCATAAACATTTTCGAATACGATATTTCAGATACAATTTCGTTTCTCAGTTTTCATTGTTGATTTTTGTAAAGATATACACCTGGCATAGCTGAAGAAAATCGAATATAAAAGAGCTGTATTAAAATACCACTCGGTCAAACGTAGGTATTTAAAATTCACATATAATTTTTAATATTAAGTTATAAAGAAATCCGTTTCGCATTGAGCTGGTGAATCCGAAATTAAATTAGGACTCAACAGTGACGCGCACGTTACATTGATAAAAACTTATACCATTTTTCATAAATTCTTTAACGAAACTTTAAATAGAAGTATAAAACCAGATCTAGTATGGGCTATTTGCGAAGACGACCGAGTTGAAAATTTGATCAAATTTCTGACCGCGTTTACCGGTTCAGAAGTCTGACGCTAAGGATATTTTAATCGCTTTTGCTTCAGTGTCATTTACAGGAAACGTAGTATTGTACTAATTTTACTTTCGCTAATATAGTCCAGGAAAATCTATTCGAAACGATAATGATGTGTTTCGACTTTGAAAACACAAATTTCTATATTAAGTACCAGTATCGAACAAAATGATATTTTCGCCGGTACGTTATAAAATCCCCAAACATAGACACTTTCTATTACAGATCAAGTTTGCAGGATAAGTGAATAAATGTAATTACTAAACTAAAGACTATTATTGTTTTCTGAGAGGTCTGCTATAGTGGTCTGCTGTGATATAGTTGGATCCACGTGGATCCTCTTTGGAGCCAACTATTCTCATGGCACCGCAATGGACCCTTCGATTGACAAATAATGTTCGTTATTAAGTCCAATATGATGGATAATATTCTAAACAATCTCTTTGTTTAATTATTGCGATCACTTGATAAGTAGCTCTTTATTAATAAAACAGTTTCAAAATTCATTACAAACGAAAGCTGACGAGTCCCCTGATATACTTCTTAAAATGATAATTGCATAATTACTCAAGGACATCTTTGATCTCTTGGTTAGCGGCAAATTGCCAAGTAATATTTTACACGTTTTATAAAGCCTGATATGGAGCATATGGCTGTAGGAAAAAAGCATATCTTCAAATTAGCTGTTATAAATCATATTAAAAAAAATCATATGTTGAAATCATTGTTTTACGTAACAGCTGTTATTGTTGCTGTTCTATAGTTTTGTCATAATTTTTGAGGTTAATATAGTAAAATCTCGAAGTTTTAGTTCACCACCAATTAAGCTGATAATTATAATTATGAAAACTCAGTGGTGTTTTGCAAATATATATTCTGTGTCACGACAGTAATATTCTATTTAAAAAAAAATTATAAACATCACAATCCCGATGATGTATGCCCGGAATCGAACTCCTAACCTTCGGTTGAGATACACGTGTTCTATCTACAAAGCCATGATCTTTCCAGACAAATAAATGTCTATCAATTCTAATCAAACCGATAAAGCCCCGACGGTCTGAAACAATATTAATTTACTCCGGTACTGAGTGAGAACATAAAATAGAAATGACTTATAAAAGAATTGCAGTAAAAGAAAGAAACAATAAAGAACATTCTTTCCATCTTTATATTTTCAAAGTTACGAGAAATTACGCCCCTCACATAAGTAAATACGCTTTGGTACAAATATTGCCATCTTACACACCCTACGGGATATGTTTTCTCAAAGAACCGTCAACAAACCTCAAATGTACATAAAGACCCTGTAATATAAACTTTTTTGAGATATATTATGAATCACATCATTACTTTATATACATTTAATAATGTAATTATAAATATCATGGAATAATTTTCTTTCTATGAGATTTCAGCGAGACGGAACTTAAATTTTAAAGTCTAATTTGGGTACACTGTAAAGTTTGATTAAAAGCATTTTTGACGTAATATAGTTTTATTCCTATACACAATGTTCTTTTTTTAAATATTTTTTTTTTTTACTAAATACTATCTAGATTATTTTGTCTTATTTATTATTGGAGAATGATGATATATTTTTTTAAATAGATATATTATCTTATAGTTATTTTTTTAAGTTGAGAATATCAGTCCTTTAGATGTTACTTATAAATATGCTTACAGAAAGTTATTTGTATATGAAAATGAGAAAAAACATTTCCGGTCACCGGATGAGAACGAGTGACCTGTTTTACTAGCGCAGCCTCAGCATTACGTAATATGTAATCACTAATGCCCCGTTGTACGGCGGCCTTTGTAGGGGACATTAGTTAATGAAACGAGAAAATTCGATGGAGCGCGTTTCGGTTGTTAGTATATATTTTTTCCAAACAAAAAATGTTAGTAATCCTTCATTTTACTATTACATTAAGCAGCTGTTATAGCAGCTGATACATAAAATCCTGGGATTTAAATTGAAATCGTTTTACATAAAAAACAAAGAAACCTATACAATGAGATGAATTATATAATACTTATACATGTCGTCTATTTCAACCAAAAGAGGAGAGCAAAATAACTTTGACATTAAATTGATTATATCTTACATAATCTATGACATTCAGTAAGGATTCGTAAAAATGTGTCGTTTTGAATATCGGCGTAGTTGTTGTCGGAAATTTGGAAGTAAAATTAAAGTGGATAAACACTATACCAGAGCCGAGATGGCCATGTGGTTAGAACGCGTGCATCTTAACCGATGATTGCGGGCTAAAACCCAGGCAAGCTCCATTGAATTTTAATGTGCTTAATTTTTGTTTTTAATTCATCTCGTGCTCGGCGGTGAAGGAAAACACCGTAAGGAAATCTACATGTGTCTAATTTCAACGAAATTCAAGTGTATTCCACCAACCCGCATTGGAGAAGCGTGGTGTAATATGTTCCAAACCTTCTCCTGAAAGGGAAGGCTAAGGCCACCTGAGCTAAGGCTCAACAGTGGGAAATTTACAGGCTGTTAATGTTATGTATGTGTTAATGTTAAACACTATACCACTTGGTATGGTTTTGTATTATAATTAAATATATAAATATTCATTAAGAACTAAACAGAAATGCACCATGAATAATAAAGCAGACAATAAACAAATTGCATAGAATTATTTGATTGGAATAGGGTTTAGATAAAATTCATTATTATATTTATTAGTGAAATACTATAAATAAATTAATGGTCATATAAATAATTTTTAGAATTTCTAAGATCTCTTTTAAATCCCGTATGCCTAGGAGCAATTCCATCCGTTTCTACCGTAAAACCTTAATTGCTATTAGTGTCATTTGTATGCTCGCCATCGATTTGCTAAATTACAAATTTGCCTATATATTTTAAATTTAAAACATAATTACATAGATAAGATAAGAGAAAATGAGATGATGAAGATAGAAGATCGATGAGGTCAAAGTGGTCTTTTTATTGATAGGCAAATAGGTGAACTTATGGTAAGTAGTTACCACCGCCCATTAATCTTATAAGTAATATTAAGCATTCCTTGTATCGCCAATGCCCCACAAACCTTGGGAGCTGAGATGTTTTGTCCCATTCGCCTGCAGTTACTGACTCACTCACCTTAAAATAAACCAGATACAACAATACCAAGTATTGCTGTTTGGCGGTAGAATATCTGATGAGTGGGTGGAACCTAGCCAGTCGGGCTTGCACAAAGTGAACCGCCACGTAAACAAAAAACAAGTCCATTCCAAGCAGATACCTTCGGTAAATTCGGAAAACATTTAGTTGTTCGCAAAATAATGGTATATAAAAGAAGTTCAATGAAAAACAGTTGTCTAATTACATGCAAATTAGAGGATGGTATTTTAACAAATTGTTCGGTGAAAATTAAACGGGAATGACTAATGGAGCACAAACTAACTAAGGTGTCGCTTTACTTAAACGTTCTTTGGAGAAATTAATTGTCTTCAATGGCTCTAGTTAAACAAATCTTCTGTAATAAAACTGTATAATTAAAATATAGACACAAACTTCTGCTTTAAAGTTATGAATAATCTTGTTGAATAAATAATAGCTACGAGTGTACTTGCTATGAAAGTATTAAAAATGAACTTATCGACTAAGGATACAAGTAAATGCAGGTTGATTAATATGTATCATTAATCTGTAAAATTTCATTCCACCCCAGATTGTCTGGAAAAGCTCTCTAGCGTTATATTTTTAAAGTGATAACTTCTAATGGGAGGGTAAACCGCTTCGTTACGTAACGCGTTGCGGTGCCAGCCTGTCTGGCTTCTCTTTCTCTTACGCATACGGCAGCGGTAGGTAGGCTCTTCCTTTCTCACTCTAACGGCACTGTCCCTATTTCGTATAATTTATAATCAATAAAAGATTTTATTAATAAAAAACATTTCCTTACATTCCTTAGTAACCCAACCTAAGCTTTTCTCAAGTTAAATAATTTCAATATTAAATAGTTCATATTAAATATTAAATAGTAGAATTAGATTATTTTAAGTTATCACTTCTGTCTGTGTTTTTATTTTGTTTTAAATTCTTAAAAAACTGTTTGAAATCAATCAATTAATGATATATTCCATCATTCTTTTTATTCAATGGTATCGTTATCTAACATGACCGGAGGAGTATCAGGCGGAGGACTAAATGTTGTTGACTAAATGTGCGGTTTCCGAATCACGGGAACGTGACACGGCAAACATCTAGACTCCGGTTTTTAATGAGAATTTCACAAAAGGCAAACCCAGTTACTTTTTATTGAACCAACGAGAATTCAAAGTTAGTAGTCTTAATTAGTACAGACGAGACAATTAAATAAGCTGTGTTATTACAGTCATAAGACAAATAACAACACGAAATTAGTATTATTACAATTTAATAGTATATTAGCAATGATAACTTTTCAAATAAGTGTAATCGACAAAGAAAAGTAATTAGGAACATCAAAGGGAAATTACTGTTCGGCTGTAAAGTTTATATACCCAAAGAACAAGAGGCAACATCGTATTTTCAAGTAAAAGCAATTTCTTTATTCAATTCATATTGATTTATAAAAACATTGGTGTGGTGTGATGAGATGATGAGAACGGTTAATATTTCTTACAGCACGTCATTATTATTATTAATTATCTTTCTCTTTTTTTTTCTCCCTTTTGAAGGGGTAATAAAACAGATACACGAGCCTAAGCCAAGTGTATCAGTCTTTGTAGGGTTAAACCTATGATGATGACAGGAATTTACGTGTGAGACGGCAAGTGTTGAGAATAACTGCTTTCTGAATAAGTGTAATGGTGGATGCGGGCATTTGCAGTGCGTTTAGGTTAGTCGAAAGGGTTTTTGGGATAACACCCGTTGTAGATATTACAATGGGCAAGATTTTTACATTATCTACTTGCCATTGCCTTTTTATTTCGGTTACCAGTTCTACGTATTTTGAAATCTTTTCAGTGTATGTATTAAGAAGATTATGTGTGTTGCATACTGCTATGTCTATAATAAATACTATATTTTTATTTTTATCTATTACGTAATGTCCGGTCTATTATAATGTATTGTCTTATCTGTTATTATAGTTCGGTCCCAATATAATTTAAATGTGCTGTTTTTTAATACTGTGTCAGGCGTATATTTGTAATAGGCCACCTTTTTGGTTAGTAATGAATAAGCATGAGCTAGGTTCTGGTGGATAATTGCTGCAACTTGATCGTGTCTATGTTTGTAATCAGTTTGGACTATGGATTTGCAAGCCCCGGTGATATGTTGAATGGTTTCAGAACTACTATGGCATCGTCTACATAAATCAGTTGGTAAGTTAGGTAAGCGGATGATGTGCTTTTGGTAATTGCGAGTGTCTATTACTTGATCCTGAAAGCCTCTGTTTCTGGAAAGAGCTCACCTCTCCGTAACCATTCGTTCGACGCATCTTTGTCGACGTGTGACTGGCCAAGATCGGCTAAATGCCTACCGTGTAGAGACTTTTGGGACCACAAATCTATTTTTTGTTGTCTAGTAATTAATTTTGCTTGAATACTTCTATTGCTTAGATTAAGAGGCGTTAATTTTTTTTCAATTTCGATTGCGTGCTTGTGGAGTTGTGAGTGATCAGCCTTAGAATAGAAATAATTACGCAGTTTGTTCGTTAATGTATTATGTAGATTTTTTATATCAATTAAACCCTGTCCTCCATCCTGACGAGGTAGTGTTAAGCGTTGTATGCATGACCTGGGATGACGTTTTCTATGACTAGACATGTGTGTGTTTATCATACGCTGTAGTTTTAGTAAATCTGTTTGAGACCAGGTTATGATCCCAAAAGAGGAGAGGGTGAGGACCGGGATTGCGTAGGTATTTATAGCTTTCACAGTATTACGTGAGTTGAGTTGGGTCCTTAAAATCTGGTTAAGCCGAATTTTAAATGTCTTGATCAAATCTAACTTAGTTTGTTTCTGCTCTATTTGTTTTGACTGGTGAAATCCTAAATATTTATAAGTGTTGTGTTCATTCATGTGTTCTATTTGTTCACCAGTGTCAAGTACGTAAGAATTTGTTTGTGATTTCCCTTTAATAATTGAGTGTATTTTGCATTTGTCTACCCCAAACTGCATTTGGATGTCTGTCGAGAATGATTGTGTGATGTCAGCTAGTTTTGTAAGTTCGGCATTGTTTTTTGCATATATTTTAATATCGTCCATATAAAGTAGATGTGAAAGGGTATGATGCGAGTCGTTATGTTTTAGTTGAAGTCCCATTTCAGTTTTATTAAGTAACTCTGACAAAGGATTCAGTGCAATACAAAACCATAACGGACTGAGCGAGTCTCCCTGGAAGATACCTCGTTGGATTTTAATTGTTTCAGTAGTAATTGATGTATTATTTTGTATTAATTTTAGCTTTGTCTGCCAATGAAGCATGGTAACACGTAAAAATGTTATTAAATTAGGGTGAATTTTGTAGTGTTGCAGTATGTAAAGTAACCAACTGTGAGGGACTGAATCGAAAGCTTTTTTGTAATCTATGTACATAGTGTGAATGTTTAATTTTTTTGTGAGTGCTTGTTTCATTACTATTGCGTCTATTGTTAACTGTTCCTTACATCCTTGACTATTTTTCCTGCATCCTTTTTGTTGCTCTGCTAGTATGTTATGGTGATCAATATTATTGTTCGCCCGTCCACCTACCTATTTTACAAAAAAAAAACTACCACTGATTTCAAAAGAAATACCGTAGGCGAAAGAAGCTTAGAGGAATTAAATTCTTTTTATATCAATATTTTTATGTTTTTGAATGATATAAAAAAGTATATATATATTTCTAAATGACATTATATTCATGACCTGAAGGCGATTACTTGATAAGCAAAGTTTTAAATCTAAAAAGTTGTACTGTATATTTAAAAACAATTTTTATCTTACCAATAAAAACTTTCAAATGTGATTATTTATTATTTAAAAACTTTATTGCACAACATATAAATAACAGGTACATAAAAGTAACAAGAGACAATCAGTAAATGGTGCACAAAGGCGGTCTTATCGCTTATCGATCCCTTACAGATAAGCCTTTGATGAGAGAAGCTTTATATAAAGATCAATCGAAATTATCGGCCATTTTGACCCATGTCATCGACTGCGTTGTTTTTGTCAAGTCACTTCCACCAGGTTATAATATTAATAAATATGTTAACAAGCGTTTAATCAAATTTTCGTTTCACATAATAAAAAAAAAACACATTTGCGTCTCGGGACGCCCGACAGAAATGACAACTTAAAAAAAAACCTGTCTGTCCGAAATATCGCTGTGGGTTAGAGTGAAAAAGGAGGAGCCTGCCTACCTCTGCCCTATGCGTAAGAAAAAGAGAAGCCAGACAGACTGTTGCCGTAACGCGTTACGTAACGAAGCGGTTTACCCACCTATAAAAAGTTATCACTTCAAAAAACACAATTCAGGCTATTTTTAAAGGATTTGTGTAACGCATAACGTAAAATAATTTAAAAATTAATATGAGCTTTCTTTTTCAACCATTTTTAAGAGAGACTAGCCAACTAGTAATGTCATAATAATATAGTGTACAAATAAAGTTGCACTACAACAGTTCTCTATTCCCCCATTCTCTCTTTCCGATGGGATATCAAATTCGTTACGACTTAAAAAAGTTGAGTTCTAGGCAACAGCTAAACTGATGCAAACTTGTTTTCCGAGTCACGAGCGTGTACAAACTTCCATCTTTCAAAGATGCAACTAAATTTTTTTCAACCAAAAACTCAATAAATTGAATAGCAAACCAGGCTTGGCTAAACATTATATTGTTTTGGTATGATCCAAACGTTTTTGTAAGTGTCGAATAGAACTGTCTTATTGGTCCATGTTTATTTGAAGCTATCAATTTATTATCAGGTTGTGGGTACACATATTTCTACGGCGAAATTATTATTTTGTTTATCAATAAAGTAATGTATGGCTCTTATGCTATAAATATGAAAAACGTTTTGGCATTTACAGATCAAAGGAAATTTTATTTTCCCCGACCTTTATGACCCATCGACGTTGCTTTATTAGTTTGCTTTTTACCTGACTCATATATTACAGGGATATTTATAGAGAGAGTAAACGTTTTACACAAATTAATGGCCGGGTCGCAAGAGCCATTTGAGTATACTCCGATGGCTATAAAAAGGTTATATCTAATAAATAACTTTAGAAGGTCAAGTAGGAAAATAAGTGAGACAAAAATGTATTTGATTAAAACTCAATTGAGAAATAAATATCTTAAGTCTTAATAATATTACATTTTTTTATAAAATAAACGTAACGGCGAATTGGCCACCTGAATAATACTGAAAGCGTTTGAAACCTGAAAAATAAGCTATTCTTTACATCGGCAATGTAACTTAGCCCAAAGGCTGGTATTGCTGTTTGGTGGTAGAATTTGTAATAAGTGGATGGCACCCATCCAGACAGCCTTAATCTTAACCACCATGTCCATATATCGATACCAAAATGTTTGAAACTCTCAATAAAATAGAAAACGTAGATAATCTTTGAAATTTTTTTTGGCTTTTGTTAACATTTTATACCTTACAATCACGTATTTTTTGGGGAAGGCGGTATGCTAGGTACCCAATAACATTTTTGTAACCCTTAAAATATCCAGATGATTAGTTGGGTAGGACGTGAAAGCGTAACAAACAAATAAATTAATGTTAGCTAAGTAATTACAGACATCGAAAAATAATTTTGTATTTTGAATATTCTTAGTGGATATTTAAAATATCAAATTTCGTGAGTTGGAAAAAAGAGAAACTGATGAGGCTCTTTTCATTTCTTCTTAACAAAAAGTAGGTAGTGGTCCAGATAAAGTCCCGAATGGACATTTACTTGTTCTTGGGTTACTTTGCTTTAGATTTTATAAGCCAATAACAACTATAAGCAAATACTGTCTCTTGTAAAGTAAGGTAGTTGGCTAGACGCGTAAAATTTCTTTTAATGGATGCACCTATTTTGTGTTCAAAACTTTTAATGAAAGTAAAAAAGAAACGTTATGACAAAGTAAAAATCTGTCAGATAATTCACAATTTACTTCCAAACTGAATGTGACCATTTCTAAAACCTAAAACCTCTGCCCAGTTTTGTAGACGAATTAGCAACAACCTGTAGGTAATCTCCTATTATCATTTAACGATAACACTGTTCAGTTCTGACTGTAAAATCTACCAACTTCGTTATAGCATCACCAAACGCTCCTTAACAACTGAGCCACTGTGAATATACTGTATACGTAAAAACATTTGCATTGTATCAAAACCATTTGCAGCGAAATGTTTTAAAACCACCGAAAAGCAAACGACAAAACGTTTCCATTTTTCTCATTCACCGGTGAATTCTAAAATGTTAAACGCAAGTGAAGTGACCTCATAATTGCGAGTTTAAAGGGCTGAAAGGCTCTGTTATCATAGCTTTGAATGGGAGACGCGGCTGAATTAAAATACGCTCTGGCTCACCTGACAACGCAGCGTTTGAAAATATAACTGCTCATAAAGGCTTCATTGTTTATATTGACAAAATATTGTAAATGAAACTGACACTATTATTAGTCTACATTTCCATAAAAATATTAATAATAATAATTTCAATATCAGGACGGCACATTCTACTGAAAACATTTATTTATAATAATAATAGCTAATTATATATATTTGATTTTCGATAGTTTATGATATTTCGGTTAGGTAAGGTTAGAGTTTTTATAATTTAACTTTAATTAGCTTCGGTAGATACCTACCGAAAAGTAATGCGGTCAATTGTAAACAGTATGTAAAGGTTCACAATCTTTCGACAGTTGACAATCTCGCGAGATAGATTATAATCTAACCTTATTTACAATTTAGGGTGATATATACATATATGGATGTTACCCACGTTAAACTCCAGGTCTATTTCGCATCGGGAGTTAAAAATCAGTTTCATGTATAAAATGTCCAAAACTTTCATTTACAATAAATATTATGCAATAATAATTCTTGGATATAAAAAAATGTATAAACTATTATCTATGAAAAGTTTCATACGTTAATATAAATATGTTATAAATGACTAGTTATGGCCTGCGGTTTCGCCCTAGTTTTGGAGATTGGTTGTCAAGTTTTAGGCATAAAAACGTGTCTTATGTCGATCTCTGTATTTCAAGTTATCTTCATATATTATAAAATTCAGTTCAATGGTTTGGCCGTAACAGAGCAACAGACAGACGTACATACAGAGTAACTTTCGCATTTATAATATTAGTATAGATTGAACATTCTATTTCCCCAATCTAAGTAGGTTTATCTAGGGGATCCCTATGTTAGTCTTTTTTGGACATGTGAAATTTTACAATTACATTTAATCTTAATTCGTTTTCTATTCGGTCTAAATAAAACCAAAGATTATACGACAGAAGACGCGATCACAACATCGTAACAACCAAACAAAACTTTAAATATTCAATCTCAGTGTATTGAATTTGTTTTGTAAGAAACGAAGTTTTTACTGTTGGAACAGGAATAAAAGTTTACGTTATATTTGTCGAGGTAACTTGTTCATCTATATTTACCCACTCAAGTATATCACATTAATATTGCAAATAAAAACAAATATGGTTGTTTTTTTTTAATCAAAATAAAAGAAATAATTTATACTATTCCAAGTACTAAAATGATGGCATTAACATATGCCGCGATATTGTATAAATAATACCACGATATTATTTATACAATATACTACGTAGCTCTAGTACCATGGAAAGAATTTTAAGCAATTTAAACGTAAAGAAAAGCTTTGTACCTTCCAGCCTATCTATCTGTGTCTTCAGCATAATCATCATTATCAATACATAGTATAAAACAAAGTCGCTTACCGCTGTCTGTCCTTATGTATGCTTACATTAGCAGCCCGTAAATGTCCCACTGCTGGGATAAAGGCCTCCTCTCCCTTTGAGGAGAAGGTTTGGAGCATATTCCACCACGCTGCTCCAATGCGGGTTGGCGGAATACACATGTGGCTGAATTTCGTTGAAATTAGACACATGCAGGTTTCCTCACGATGTTTTCCTTCACCGCCGAGCACGAGATGAATTATAAACACAAATTAAGCACATGAAATTTCAGTGGTATAATACATGCACAATATAGTAGAGAACCACTGATAATTTTAGAGGTTTCTAAAGTGATGTCGTAATTAAACACTTTTTTTGCGCTTACATTGCTAACGCTGGCTGAACCCTATCAAAATAATGTACTACAGTATTGTAACCTTAAAAAGGTCTTCCAAAAAGTCCGCGATGCTATATATCTATCTCTTAGGGATAGCCTACAACAACCATTTTTTATCCTTTACTTATTACGAGAAATAATGGCTTATTTTCGAAGCGATTTTAAGCAATACAGCATTAATCCTTATCCAATTTAGTACCTTTAATACATTGTGCATTTAATATAAATCAATATGGCCCTTTACAGTGTAATTTAAATGATTATTTTCGAACATATTACATATTTAAAACACATTGTAACGGACTATACTATACTATTTACATAAATACGTGAGAATGAATTATTGTTATTTTAATACATTTTTTTTTTTTTTTTATATAAAACATAACATCGGTCGCAGCGCCACCTACCGGCTCCAATATAAGCCGTCCGTAGACTTAGTTAAGCACATATTAAAATTTAATCAAAATTGGTCAAGTTGTTTTGGAGAGTTTACATACATGCATACATACATACATATATAGAATTATATGTCATATATAGAAACATAAAAACATACATACAAATAAATTCATGAGATTGCATAGTAAATGTATACATATACATGGAATAATAAAGGAATGACATTATATCAAGCTTACCTTTTTTCATACGTTTTTGGTGAAATCGTTCGTGTATTCATGGATATGTTCGTGTATTGGCGAAGAAAATGACGTGCCACTTTTTGATAAAAAATCTCGGCGCCAGCCTTTTTCCATACAAAATTCTATAGATTTAAGGCTGACCTGCGCCGAATGTCATACTCTCGTGAAAGCATATATAGGGGTATGATGCTTGGCAGCTCGGTTCAAATTGGACGCGTGGAGTGATGCGCTCGCCGCATCGGCCGCGTGCAATAATGCATATCAAATTACATAATAAGAAATGATACTAGGCGGTGCAGCTGTGCGGGTTATACTGCGAGGCTGCTAGCTATGGTTGATTATTCTGAAATATAGGAGTGGCGCAGATCCGTGTGTCAGTGTAGTGCCTACTCATATATTAATGGTGGATGCATGGCAAAATATAATTATAATGAGAATGTGCTTCGTGCATTTTTCCTATAAATAATACAAATGATTATTACAAATGACGGTAAGGCAGGCCGTCATATGAATGAGTGTTCTCAATGAGACATTATATTTATTATATAAAAGCGATATAAAGAAGGTCGGGGTTAACCTCGAATAAAATATAATAATGAAATTAATATGATATAGAAACGGTTTGATGGTAGCCGTCTTGCGATAATATCTAATTGAAAAAAAGTATGTACTGGGCGATGCATACTGATAGTAGAGGGTTACCTCGGTGACTATTAATTATGAAATTTAAATCAAGTATATTAACAAATAGCAATAAGGCTATAAATAATGATTGAACTTCTTTCAATAATAATTAATTTGTAAAATAACTAAACATATTGCTTGTCAACTTTGTCTTCCATGTTGCAGATTCTTGTAAACCGTAAGCGGAGCAAGTTGTAGCGATATTATATTGTAAAACTGTGACGATCGACGGATGTAAGTTCGTATAGCGGTCGAAATCAATAATCTTCATGTAAAACTGTGACGATCGACGGATGTAAGTTCGTATAGCGGTCGAAATCAATAATCTTCATGTAAAACTGTGACGATCGACGGATGTAAGTTCGTATAGCGGTCGAAATAAATACTCTTCATGTAAAACTGTGTCGATCGACGGACGTAAGTTCGTAAACCGGTCGTTCTAAAACTCCACAATTATTATCAGTAAACAGATCCAAGTTTGGTATAACTGTTTGATACGATCACGACGACAAAGATCTAATGATGTTGATGTTTTAAGATTTTTATTGTTAAATAACAAAACCTTTATAATATATTTGTACTATGCACATGCAAAATGATCGCGCACGAGTACTGTACTGAATATACTCTGGTGGATGAGGCTGAGGCTGTGTGGCTCGACCGAGAGTCGCTGCATTAGTGTCCCTCGTGGCGATGTCGTCTTGAATTTGCTTAGGTGATGCAGTTGCGAGGTGTGATGTTACTGTATAACGTCTTCGGCGATACGGTAGTGTCCCTCCTTCTGTTACCAATGAGGCTGCCTACGTGAGATAGTTTCGGGGTTTGAGGTTACTGTATAACGTCTTTGGCGATACGGTAATGTCCCTCACTCTGTCTTACCGGGTTACTAGAGTAGTGTATGTGCTATGTGGTACTGAGCTATGGCTGGTTGACGTTACGATGTCGTTATTGATGTCTCTCATCAATCGGTAGTACCAGAATCACGACCGAATGTTGCAGGGCGTTGCGGAGGCTGTAATAATGCTGAAGTGATACGTTCATGCAGTGAAGGACCCAAATAATGGATTTCATCCAGGCTGGCATCACTATACATATATGGCGCACTAATCGCTTTATACGAGAAGTGTCGTTTGTAGCAAAATGTTCGTCCTTTTAGGGACGCCTCCTTAGCCCAGTGTTAAGGATATTATAAGAAATATTGTAGTAGGACACCTAGTTTAGTAATAAGACTGCGTATATCTCTTTGAAGTTGATTATCACATGCAAATAATGATCTGAGTTCAAAGCTGGTTTAAGTAATCGATTGTAGGGTGTGTGCCTGTTGTAGAGTTAAGTATATCCACTGTATAGTTATAGATTTAAGTAAAACGTGATACGCGAAGCGTTTATAAGGTTTATAAGCTAGTTAAGAAAACGTTCGATTTAGTTTTAAGTCTTAGTTATAAGTCTTAGATGTAAGTCTTAGTTATAAGAAAGAATACGATTATACGTATATCATTTATATATTCATATTTTATAACCTACTACGGTAGAAAATATGACAAATTATGTTAAATCCACTTAAATGATTCCTACGCGGTAATCTATGAGTTTAATTGAATATTATTCCACTATGTTTGGAATTAATACGTATTATCTTACGATAAAACGACACTCTGCGACAGTGGATATAGCAACGAATAACGTTGTGCTTGCATTAGGCCGCCTGATGGTCGTGCACTTGAACTGGTATGAGAAACAGTGATTTAATGCAATGATAATCCAGGGTTAAACCCATTGACTACAGATTTCCTCAGCTATGACTGATTGACTATTTATGGGACTTTGATCCTTATTTTTATTATTATTGTTGTAGCATTGGCTACTTTATAAACACCGCAGTTACGACTGTGAAACCCACTGGACCACGGTCTAGTTTGTTGATTTATTTTTAAGTCTAATCGTCGATTTGAATAACATAGTTATTACTGTGCTATCCGCTAGACTACGGTCTTGATTTATTTATAAGACTATTAGTCTTTTATACACCTCAGTTACGGCTGTGATACCTGCTGGACTTTAGTTCTAGTTCATATATTATTTAACAAAGTGTTTGCACACTATAAAATCGCACTTCCCATGTTCGAGGAAGGTTCACCGATCTATGGTTGGAATCTACAGTTGATGGCGGGCGCGGGGCCATTTCAACCTCCTCCCCCTTTTATATTTTTCAAAACAGTTAAATATATAAAGATGGGTAGGAGCGACATCCTTCAGCTACTCGTAAGAGGTGTTAAAGGAAATGGGACCGGTATCTCATACATTCGATTATTATTATTCAAATTAATTAAACAAAATATTTATATTAAAAACGCATTTAAAAGATAAACCTGGTTTTATTTGACTCCTCTATAGTCGATTGAATTTATAATCTCTGACGCTCTAAAAGAACACGGTTATTACACAAAGTCAACGTTATATGGATCCTAACTAACTAGACGAAATCACGAGCCAAACCGATATTTAAATATAAGAAATTTAAATGTAAAATTATATTTTAAGTAAGATAGGCAGGGAATAGTCACAATTTGGTGCCGTGACCAGGATGGTCAAATCGGCTAATTCTTAATTTTAAAAGTAGGCGAAAGCCTACAATTTGTTGTCCGTGAATTGGAAAGAGTCTAAAGAGATTTATATGTTCAAATAGGCTTTATAACCTTTACAGTCTGGGGGTTGTAAAGTTTGAGGAGTCTGGGGGTTGTAATACTTTTCTTTTGTTTTAGGTGCATATCGAGTTTAATGAATATTCAGAGTAATAAGAATTAAAACTACTTGTGTATAGTGACAATTATTAGACTAAAAGTGTTAATAAAAGTGCTAAATACTTATATTGAACGTTACTAGAATAACAATATATTGTTATTGTTATTTAATTTTCTGACTAGCTTAACAACTATATAACAAAATGGTTAGAAAAAGGAATAGACAAAATGACAATGATGATATCAATCAACCACTTGCGCAACGTCGCAAACAAACCCAAGAAAGTGCAAATGATCGTAATTCAGAGAGAATAGAACCCACACAAAGCAGCAATGCTAGAACCATACGACCTTCCGTTGCAAGACGACAAAAACTTGTGACACTTTACAAGTTAATGAAACGTTCAACACGTGTAATGGAGATGAAAATTAATAATTTAGAACGGGAATTACAACAAAGAAATGAGAGGACTGTAGAGTCACAACAACCGGCGTCCTCTTCAAATATAGTAATTGAAAATACTCCTTACAATATTTTAAACATAGCTACAGAGAAACCAAAATTCGATAAAAATAAAAATCATCCCGTCACATTTTTAGAAGATTTAACCGCGTATCTTAGAAAAATTCCAAGTAAAGGAAAAGAATTAGATTTAATTTATGAATGTTTACAAGGTGAAACTAGAGATTGGGCGAGACTATACTCTCCTCAATGGAAGTCTCTAGAAGACTTTAAAACTGACTTTCTTCATACTTACTGGGGAGAGTCAGAACAAAATAAAATAAGAAGAGATATTGTATGTGCAAAATGGAATAAAGTACAACACCCCACCATGCTCGGTCACTTTTTAAGCCTAACTAGCCAAGTTCGAATGCTATCTTTCACCATACCAGAACAACAACTAGTTTCAGACATGATTAGGCATTATCCGAGACATATACAACAAATGTGGGCAATGTCAAAAGGAGATACAGTTATCGAATTAACTGATTTTTTGCGAAATCTCGATGACATCAATAAACAGGACGACGGATTGCCACCACAAAGTTCCAAACCAAAAATTATAAAAGATGTGAGTAATAACAGAGAACGTTATATTAATAGAAATGATATTCATCATCCATATAAAAATTGGCAGAAGCAAGATTACAATAAAAATTACCAGCGCCAAAACCATCAAACAAATTTAATTCACAATGATTATACTGGATATGAAAACGATTGCAATGGAGATTATAATAATGCATCTCATTACAATAATTTAAACTAAATATGGCTGAACAAAACGACCCCGTCTCAGCTGTTAAATCAGGGGATGAAGCTTTGTGTATGATGTTAAAAACTGGCTGGTTGCCTGGACAACCACTAGGCAGAAAATTTAATGGTAGAGGCATACTCCGACCAATACAAGCTGTTGGACAGAGAGATAGAACGGGATTTGGTTATTATAAGGAAGACATCGAAAATCTGATGGTTCAACTGTTTATATCAAACTGTAACAAGGAAAAATATGTTGTAGAACATGAAGTTCTAAACGTTTTTGAGGAACACGAAAACTTAGATTTAAGTGATACGAACATAAGATGTGAAATTCCCGTTAAGTTAATTACGTTAGAATTAGATGCATTACTCGATACGGGTAGTGATATCACTTGCATATCAGAATTAACTTATCTTGAGCTTAAGCATTTTAATTTGCCTATGATGCCAGTTAAAGCAATACAAATTAAGGGTGCAATAGGTTTAAGTAGTTCAAAAATACAACAAATGGTGATGATACCAACTGAGATAGGAAACTTAACTTTAGACATTGGTTACTTAATTGTGCCTAATTTGTCACGATCAGTTATATTGGGATTCAATTGGATCAAACGAAATGAAATAGTTTTAGATTTTAGAAAAGAACATATGCAAATAAAGTTAACGAAGAATAATATAGAGTACATTATACCTATCGTAAACCGCAATACATGGTTAAATAAGACTGTAATGACTATTGCTCAAGAAAATTTCGACTATGTTTTAGAAAAAATTAAATTAGGGACAGATATTTCTCACCATGTTAAACAAAACCTTTTAAAAATGCTATATAAATATAAAAACGTTTTTACTAAAAAATTAGGGCGTTGTAATTGCTACGAGCATGAGATAATAATGACTAATAATAAACCCATTGTGAAAAAATCATATCCTATACCTTACGCCTATAGACAGAAAATGGAGGGAAAACTTAAGGAGCTTGAGGAATTAAATATTATTTCAAGGGCTTCAACGCCTTATAGTAGTCCGCTGACTTTCACTTTAAAGCGTGATGGAACCATAAGAGTTCTCTTAGATGCTAGGGAAATTAATAAGAATATGATTGCAGAGACTGAAAAACCGCCGTTGCAATTAGACGTTTTAAATTCATTTCATGGGTGTAATTATATTACCACGATAGACTTAAATAATGCATACTTTCAAATACCAATTAGCTTGCATAGTAGAAAATATACAGGGTTTTCTTTCAATGGAAAATCATTTGTATACAATGTGTTACCACAAGGCCTAAAGACTTCAGTAGGAAGTTTTAGTCGAGCAATGGACCAAGTGCTAGGCCCGGAAGTTCGAGATTTTTGTGTTAATTACCTAGATGATTTAGCCATAATAACCTCTGGGACTATTGAAAATCACATAGACCACATAGACATTGTTTTGTCGAAGTTAGAAAAGGCCGGAATGACATGCAATATAGAGAAATGTGAGTTTCTTTGTGATGAAGTCAAGATGCTTGGCTTTATCATATCAACAAAAGGTATTCGTACGGATCCTGATAAGGTGTTGGCTATACAAAATTTTCCTGTTCCAAAAAAGATTAAGCACTTACGAGCTTTCTTAGGGTTATGTAATTTTTATAGACGCTTTATTCCCAATTACGCATTATGTACTTTACCACTATGTAAATTACTTAAGAAAGATAAAAAGTGGTCATGGACAGACAAAGAACAAAAAGCTTTTGAATTAACTAAAAAACAATTTATACAGACAATAGAACTTCAACATCCAGATTTCCAAAAACCTTATTACTTACAAACTGACTCATCTGGAATCGGTTTCGCAGGGGTTTTGTATCAGTTAGGAAATAATGATGAAATGAAAGTCTTGGGCTTCCATAGTAGAGCTTTAAAAGGAGCTGAGTTAAATTGGACTATAACCGAACAGGAGTTTTTTGCAGTAATTTCTAACTTAAAGAAATTCGAAACATATTTAAGAGGAAGTAGAGTCATTATAAAAACAGATCACAAAGCATTATTATTTATTAAAAATTGGAATTTATTTAATAGTAGAGTTACAAGGTGGATACTTTATTTGGAACAGTTTAATTATAAAATAGAGTACATAACAGGCAAAAGCAACATAGTAGCCGATATTTTATCGAGGTATCCTCCAAATACTTACAAAATTCAAGAGGCAAAAAACAAGTTACCGCAGATTTTCTATCTCGGTAAAGACAATAAGTCACTATTATTAAAGCTCAAACAATTGCCTAAGCTTCAGGGTGAAGATAATGAAATTCATGAAATCATTAATGGTCAAAATAATCGTTACAAAAATAGAATTATCTTTAGAAACAATATATATTATTACAAAACTAATAAATGTGAAGTAGTTTATATACCAGCTATATTAAGGGAAGAAATAGTTAACCAGGTACACGAAGAGATGGGTCACCAAGGCGCTTATAAAATTATAAAATACATAAGAGAAAGAATGTTCTGGAAAAACTTATCTAAGCACGTAAAAGATATAATTAGAAAGTGTCATTTATGTCAGCTTTCGAAAAGTAATAATATAAAATATGTTGGGCCTTGTCAGTCAATCATTACTAATGATGTAGGTGAAATAGTAATGGCTGATCTCTATGGTCCCTTACCATCAGGTACTTTCGGTTATACATTTATTTTAGTTATACAGGATTCCTTTAGTAAATATATAAAATTGTATCCACTGCGTAAAGCTACCGGGCGTTCATGTTTAACAAAAATTAAACAATTTAATAAAATTTTAAAAATATACAGTGTTATGACCGATAACGGGTCACAATTTATTAGTAAAATATTCAAAAAAGGTCTCGAGGAACTTAACATAAAAACAATTAACACAACCGTGCGTAATCCAAGGCCAAACACGACAGAAAGAGTTAACAAAGAACTAGGGAGACTCTTCCGTACATATTGTCACCACAAACATAAGTCGTGGGTTACAATACTTCCAAGGGTAGAAGATCTTTATAATAATACATACCATGATAGCATAGGATTTACACCAAATGAAGTACTTTATGGTAAAAGACCCACTTTATCGATCGACAAGTTATTGCATAGCTCAAAGTCAATAATTGACTCCGAAAAGGTACGACAACAGGTTCGCGTAAACATTAAACGTTCGAGCGAAACAAGGCAAGTTAAATTCAATAAAACACATAAACTGATTCAGTTTCATATTGGAAATTTAGTTAAAATTAGAAGATCGACACGTTCAAATGCTCAAAAGAAAGAGATAAGTAAATTCGAATTATTATACGAGGGACCATATTTAATCGCAGCCGTTCCCTTTGAAAATGTATATACGTTAATGAATCCAAAAACAAAAGAAATACGTGGTAATTTTAATGCAATCCATTTATCTAGATATTACACTTAGTACATAATTGGGCCTTATTATATTTTGAAATATAAATAAGTAAACTATACACAAATATGAGAACTTGTACAATGCTTATATAAAAAATAAGTTGTGCTCAGGACTCTTTTGAGAAATATTTACAATAATAATAAAAATAATATAATAATAAATTCATAAAATAGGGAAAAATAAAATTTGGATTTTGGAATTTAATTGATTTAACATATTGATATTTTATATATTTGATTACGATATTCTATAGTATAGTATAAAATGTAATAGTGTTAATTAAAATTAGTCAAAATACAGATTATAATCATTTTAAGAGAAGGTTGATGATTGTTAAATTAGGCTATTTATAAATTGTATATAACCGAATTTTGTTTTTTTAAATAAATGTATAGAAACTAAAAGTTTGGTCGGGTCGGTGATGGCTCAATTACATCTATTAATCTAAAACAAGGAAATGAATACATAGAATAAGATAGAAAAAATAAAATAAAAGGATAAATCCATTTGATTGCTTAAATAAAAATTGAACTGAATAAATCTTAACAAATTAATTATATGATTGTATAGATATGTTTTGATTATATAGATTTAGTTGGAGGGGAGATGGGCGGCCATCAAGATACACCTTATTAATATTTTTAGGAAGCTATATAGTTATAAGCGAGGTTCCTACTTTGAATATATATATTTTTTGCAATATTTGAATACACGTATATTGTAAAAAACAAGATAAAAGAATTAATTTATTTAGGAGTAAATTATATTCCGATAAACTTCATATAATTTAGGGGGTTGGATGTAACGGACTATACTATACTATTTACATAAATACGTGAGAATGAATTATTGTTATTTTAATACATTTTTTTTTTTTATATAAAACATAACATCGGTCGCAGCGCCACCTACCGGCTCCAATATAAGCCGTCCGTAGACTTAGTTAAGCACATATTAAAATTTAATCAAAATTGGTCAAGTTGTTTTGGAGAGTTTACATACATGCATACATACATACATATATAGAATTATATGTCATATATAGAAACATAAAAACATACATACAAATAAATTCATGAGATTGCATAGTAAATGTATACATATACATGGAATAATAAAGGAATGACATTATATCAAGCTTACCTTTTTTCATACGTTTTTGGTGAAATCGTTCGTGTATTCATGGATATGTTCGTGTATTGGCGAAGAAAATGACGTGCCACTTTTTGATAAAAAATCTCGGCGCCAGCCTTTTTCCATACAAAATTCTATAGATTTAAGGCTGACCTGCGCCGAATGTCATACTCTCGTGAAAGCATATATAGGGGTATGATGCTTGGCAGCTCGGTTCAAATTGGACGCGTGGAGTGATGCGCTCGCCGCATCGGCCGCGTGCAATAATGCATATCAAATTACATAATAAGAAATGATACTAGGCGGTGCAGCTGTGCGGGTTATACTGCGAGGCTGCTAGCTATGGTTGATTATTCTGAAATATAGGAGTGGCGCAGATCCGTGTGTCAGTGTAGTGCCTACTCATATATTAATGGTGGATGCATGGCAAAATATAATTATAATGAGAATGTGCTTCGTGCATTTTTCCTATAAATAATACAAATGATTATTACAAATGACGGTAAGGCAGGCCGTCATATGAATGAGTGTTCTCAATGAGACATTATATTTATTATATAAAAGCGATATAAAGAAGGTCGGGGTTAACCTCGAATAAAATATAATAATGAAATTAATATGATATAGAAACGGTTTGATGGTAGCCGTCTTGCGATAATATCTAATTGAAAAAAAGTATGTACTGGGCGATGCATACTGATAGTAGAGGGTTACCTCGGTGACTATTAATTATGAAATTTAAATCAAGTATATTAACAAATAGCAATAAGGCTATAAATAATGATTGAACTTCTTTCAATAATAATTAATTTGTAAAATAACTAAACATATTGCTTGTCAACTTTGTCTTCCATGTTGCAGATTCTTGTAAACCGTAAGCGGAGCAAGTTGTAGCGATATTATATTGTAAAACTGTGACGATCGACGGATGTAAGTTCGTATAGCGGTCGAAATCAATAATCTTCATGTAAAACTGTGACGATCGACGGATGTAAGTTCGTATAGCGGTCGAAATCAATAATCTTCATGTAAAACTGTGACGATCGACGGATGTAAGTTCGTATAGCGGTCGAAATAAATACTCTTCATGTAAAACTGTGTCGATCGACGGACGTAAGTTCGTAAACCGGTCGTTCTAAAACTCCACAATTATTATCAGTAAACAGATCCAAGTTTGGTATAACTGTTTGATACGATCACGACGACAAAGATCTAATGATGTTGATGTTTTAAGATTTTTATTGTTAAATAACAAAACCTTTATAATATATTTGTACTATGCACATGCAAAATGATCGCGCACGAGTACTGTACTGAATATACTCTGGTGGATGAGGCTGAGGCTGTGTGGCTCGACCGAGAGTCGCTGCATTAGTGTCCCTCGTGGCGATGTCGTCTTGAATTTGCTTAGGTGATGCAGTTGCGAGGTGTGATGTTACTGTATAACGTCTTCGGCGATACGGTAGTGTCCCTCCTTCTGTTACCAATGAGGCTGCCTACGTGAGATAGTTTCGGGGTTTGAGGTTACTGTATAACGTCTTTGGCGATACGGTAATGTCCCTCACTCTGTCTTACCGGGTTACTAGAGTAGTGTATGTGCTATGTGGTACTGAGCTATGGCTGGTTGACGTTACGATGTCGTTATTGATGTCTCTCATCAATCGGTAGTACCAGAATCACGACCGAATGTTGCAGGGCGTTGCGGAGGCTGTAATAATGCTGAAGTGATACGTTCATGCAGTGAAGGACCCAAATAATGGATTTCATCCAGGCTGGCATCACTATACATATATGGCGCACTAATCGCTTTATACGAGAAGTGTCGTTTGTAGCAAAATGTTCGTCCTTTTAGGGACGCCTCCTTAGCCCAGTGTTAAGGATATTATAAGAAATATTGTAGTAGGACACCTAGTTTAGTAATAAGACTGCGTATATCTCTTTGAAGTTGATTATCACATGCAAATAATGATCTGAGTTCAAAGCTGGTTTAAGTAATCGATTGTAGGGTGTGTGCCTGTTGTAGAGTTAAGTATATCCACTGTATAGTTATAGATTTAAGTAAAACGTGATACGCGAAGCGTTTATAAGGTTTATAAGCTAGTTAAGAAAACGTTCGATTTAGTTTTAAGTCTTAGTTATAAGTCTTAGATGTAAGTCTTAGTTATAAGAAAGAATACGATTATACGTATATCATTTATATATTCATATTTTATAACCTACTACGGTAGAAAATATGACAAATTATGTTAAATCCACTTAAATGATTCCTACGCGGTAATCTATGAGTTTAATTGAATATTATTCCACTATGTTTGGAATTAATACGTATTATCTTACGATAAAACGACACTCTGCGACAGTGGATATAGCAACGAATAACGTTGTGCTTGCATTAGGCCGCCTGATGGTCGTGCACTTGAACTGGTATGAGAAACAGTGATTTAATGCAATGATAATCCAGGGTTAAACCCATTGACTACAGATTTCCTCAGCTATGACTGATTGACTATTTATGGGACTTTGATCCTTATTTTTATTATTATTGTTGTAGCATTGGCTACTTTATAAACACCGCAGTTACGACTGTGAAACCCACTGGACCACGGTCTAGTTTGTTGATTTATTTTTAAGTCTAATCGTCGATTTGAATAACATAGTTATTACTGTGCTATCCGCTAGACTACGGTCTTGATTTATTTATAAGACTATTAGTCTTTTATACACCTCAGTTACGGCTGTGATACCTGCTGGACTTTAGTTCTAGTTCATATATTATTTAACAAAGTGTTTGCACACTATAAAATCGCACTTCCCATGTTCGAGGAAGGTTCACCGATCTATGGTTGGAATCTACAGTTGATGGCGGGCGCGGGGCCATTTCAACCTCCTCCCCCTTTTATATTTTTCAAAACAGTTAAATATATAAAGATGGGTAGGAGCGACATCCTTCAGCTACTCGTAAGAGGTGTTAAAGGAAATGGGACCGGTATCTCATACATTCGATTATTATTATTCAAATTAATTAAACAAAATATTTATATTAAAAACGCATTTAAAAGATAAACCTGGTTTTATTTGACTCCTCTATAGTCGATTGAATTTATAATCTCTGACGCTCTAAAAGAACACGGTTATTACACAAAGTCAACGTTATATGGATCCTAACTAACTAGACGAAATCACGAGCCAAACCGATATTTAAATATAAGAAATTTAAATGTAAAATTATATTTTAAGTAAGATAGGCAGGGAATAGTCACAACATAGCGGTTTGTATTGTCTAACGACTGAAAAACTGTGAGTGTTAGTAGCAGCATTGCACCCGTGCGAAGCCGGGGTGGGGCGCTAGTTCTGTTATACACGGTCTAATATTAATACGTTATTAAGTTTATTTTTTTAATTCGCATGGGATTTTTACCAACAATTTTATTTCTTGTCCTAAATAAAATAAAAAAATAATAATAGTATCTACTAATAGTAGTAGTATTTTGCAACCACTTTTTCTGTCTATGTATGAGACAATTTTGCACACTGCAATGTACAATGTATGCTTTTAATAGAACAATAATTGTTGCCCTTGCCTCTTAAAAGGAATTGGCTTATAATTCAACAGCTAGTACGTGACCTTAAAAATATTGTTAGAATTAATTAGTTCCACTTATGCAATACATTTTTTAAGAACGTAAGTAAGTATGTTTGAAACGTAAGTAATTACTTTATAAGTTTTCTAAGAAGATTTTTTTATTTAATATGAAAAACACACACAAAAATTTAAACTCGCAAATATTCCCATTCTAGGTTCTTTTTGAACCCGGGTACGATTTAGAAAATAATTAAAAGAGAAATATAATGTTGACTTTTAAAAAATTAATAACATTTTTTTTTTTAATATACTGTCACCAAAAGATAATTTTCAGTGTAAAAACCTTTTTCCACATATCAAGTAATTTATAAAATATATAATACTGAGCTTACAGTAAAAATGGTCTCTTATTAAAATATGCATAAGCAAAAAGTTTTTGTTTTTCATTAAATGTACCAGAATTAAAGTCGACGTTGCTATGTTTTTAAATGTCAAGGTTGGATTCCGAAGCACATTATTAAAGCGTTGAAAATATTTCAACGTTCAAACATTGCACCAGAAATATGGGATTATTTTGCATAAAAAATCTAATAGCTTGTTCCGCTACTTCGCTTGTCTTATATTATTTTTATATTAATAAGCCACAAAATTTATAATCGGTTTATCCGAACCAATTCGTTCCAAATTTGAACAACCAATGAAAAAAATTCGAGGTTACGGCAATGACAGAACTTATAGAAAACTCTGCAATTAATGTTTCGCTGCGTAACGATTGACGGGATAACTGGCTATAACAATAAAGTTTTGATCTTGACAGTTAAAATAATTTACCAAATCTATAAACCGCACACACACAATAAAATTGTTACTCATATTTCTCATATATGTCATAATAACATAAACAAATAAACTTTATAAAATAAATATACTGACTTAATATTTTCTTACTGAGCACACTTCGCTAGGACGCTAGTAATATATAAATAAATATTAGACTCGTAATATAAGTATCGACCAAATCGATCTCATACATTTCCCGCTCGACCCAGACCTTTTTCTGATGATTCAAACGTCTTCTAATTTATCTTTTACTACTAGTCTACATTGGACTTTGGTTGAATTGAAAAAATTATTACGTTTAGAAAGTATTACATTCTAAACGTAATAATTTACAACGTAATTATTACAGTTTTACCGACAAAATCATAATTCAATATACATTTTTCGCAATTTTTTTAAGCATGAAAAGTTTTACTGTATCTTATTTTTAAAAATTCATATTCGCTGTTACTCACTTTTACGTAGCAATTTTGAAGATCTACATATCTTTTGTTGAAAGTTTTTGGGTATCTGTTATTGTTTTGGCAGCGTTCAGCTGAAAACTGTCCGATTCGACAATTGTTATTTGAAATAGAATAAGTGATGGCAGAATGGTACACTGAGCCAAACCTGAACAAAAGCCTAGCACCTGTATAATACTGTATATTGTTTCAGTTTGAAGGGTGAGTAAATCAATATAATTAGAAGCAAAAGTGATATATATAACTTCATAAATATGTGCAGTGCGATAAGGGGGTAAGTAATAGTTGATACTGTTATGCCAATTTGCGTCAAAAAATTCATAAAATTGAAAACCTGCAGATATTTTTCTTATTTAATTTCCTCTATTAAAAATAAATCCCACTCGAACTGAATATAATATAATGAATGCATATTTTCGATAAATATTTAGTATTAAAGCAATCATTCAAATTCGAAACCCAAATAAGAAAAATTCCGATTTTAAATTCGTTAAATAGCTTCAATGCTGACTACATCCCTCTTTTCACAAAGGTTTATTGCGAACGACTTTTAAAAGTACATTTTTCATATACCAGCAATTCCGATCTGTACGAAACGTTTAAATATCTGAATTTATCCTTATATTTAAAACTCGCTTCACGGATTCCCTTTCATGAAAGAAAATAATAATACTTTTGTCTTGTTTTAAAATTTATACGTTCTACTGAAAGCGGATAAATATAGCTGTTAGGTTTAACGTACTAATTTTCAGTTACGATTTAAAAACAATTTCCATGTTTAGGTACGGCTTACATAATAAATTAGAACAACAATTACTTAATAAGTACTTAAGTACTTCACTTGACCTTTCACGTTTCCTTTAATAAATAAATATTTATAGAAAAAGTTCAAATACAATATACTAAATAATAGTCGTACCAATCAGATAAACTGAAACTCGCAAATATTAAATCGGAAATCAGGAAGTTTGGTAATTTCAAACTACACACATAATTTACCGTGTTTATATAATACATACATATTTATGTGTTTGCACCCTCCACAACTACAGTCAGTTAGACTAACCAGTCCTGATATAACCAATTAATATATCAGTTAACTTAGTTCGTCTTTTATTAGAAAAAAAATAAAAGCTCTTGTAGTGTTCCTTCGAGCGGGATTTTCTCTTATAAATTAAATTTATTCTCTATCCGCTTACCTGTACTAAGTCTCCATGTATTCCCCCAGCGGCGGTGATTGTTAATAAGCAGATGTAAGGGACGAGATCTTCTCGTGGTCGGTGCAGCTCCAGCTCATATGTTCGCCCGATGTCACCATAATACGTTTTATTGCAACCTGAAATTAAAATAAGTTTTTAGAATCGTCCTTGTAAAACATTTGGTAATTTGAGAGGTCTGTTATTATATCTTGTAATCTATAATATAATATATATATATAATAAAATGTTGTAATTTAAATAGGTCGTCATTTAGATATTTATTATAACCCAATTGCCTGATTCGTATAAGCTTGTAAAAATATATTTGTTGTTTCCTTTGAGTAAAGTTTGATTCGCTCTAGGAACTTGACGCTGTTACTCTTGCCTGACCTCTGTTGAAGATTTCATCGGTATCTGTGCCGACACGTTCTGTGTAGTTGGTAATAGTCTTCGATGAAAAGGCTACTTTGAACTAAGTTCAATCAGACGTAGTAAGTTTACCCAAAATAAATTAAACTTTTCATAATGATACACATAAATATTAATTCATTATGAAAAATTCAGTACATTTATAATTAAAATAAGGAAACAACATATCACCAGATAATTACTTTAATGAACGAAGCACTGATCCTTTCATTGTTTTTGTTATTACTGAGAAAGTTTTACTTTTTCCATGCGCTTGGATGGCATTGCTAATTAATTCTGAAAAAATATTAATTGTCTGTTATCCTGTAATAAGTAAACCCGTCGATTTTGTAGTGTATGTACACTTCTTCCGACTGTCAGCAGACAAAAGACTTTTAAATTTTGCATTTTATTATTCACTTTAATGAATTGGCCTTTTTTTATGGCAACCATATAAAAACACTATCTCATTATGGATCACGCGCACTGGCATTTGAATAAAATATGAATAGTGCTAGAGATCTCATCAGAATATTCGATTTGGGCGTATTTATTACAATCTACATCAAACTTACGTTCGAATGAGACGATAACTAAAATAATTAATAAGTCAAATATACTAAAAGTTTCAAGATAAAGCATATTATTCTACAAGATTTGACTGATAACATAAACACGAATTTAGAATATATTTATTTACAAAAATAAATGTATTCTAAATTCGTTATTGAAAATAGATTTGATTTATATAATATATACTATAATCAGCTAATCTTCTACTCTTCGGTAGAATATATTTTTCAGCGAGATGATTCAGTAAGTTATCCTGAATCATATTCGATACAATATACAATGTATATTTGTGGTGTATAAATACATTATACACAGATTAATAAATTTGTTTAACGAATATGAGAATATTTTGTAATGTTAAGTAAAAATATCTATTTCTTTTGAAACAGTATTTGACTCTATAGGTTAAGATAATATTATATATTATACCTTACTTTATATTCATAAAAAATTCCGGCCGTATCTCACATCGCTCATCATAATAACACATTGTTTGTCTAAAGGAAGTACCGCTTGAAAAATTTGCCTTTTATACCAGAAAAATGACTGGCATTACTTTCTGCTTAGGTAAGAGCAGAAAGCATTTGGTGAAATATATAAAAAAGACGTGTATGAATGTTAAATATTACGTTAAATACAGTTGGGATTGTTTTCATATGACAAAAATACCTTGAAAATATAAATATTTTATCGTCATTAATAGGGTAAGCTTGTTACACAATTAGACTATCGCTTTTAATGGATCTTCTCAATCACAATCTCTAGATACAAATTGTCGTTCGCGGCTTTGCTCGCGATGTAGGTCTTGGTCTGTGGTTTTGAGCGCGTTTTTTATGCGATTATTAAAAAAGTAGCGTATGTCGTGTCGCAGGTGTATACGTAACGTATTATATTGTCCTGCAGTACTAATGCCTTTTCTCCTTCTTAGGAACATAAATTAAGCATATGAAAATTCAGCGTAACATTTCTGGGTTTAACGTTTTGTAACCACTGGGCCAGCTCGGTTCAATCCTATATACATTTATTTCAATAGGAATTATTAACATTAAGGCCTTAATTCATTCATTCATATACAAATAAAAATAGCAAGAATGCTAGCAGCATTTCTCCGTCGCAATTCCAATCCTCTGGACAAAAAATGAACCAGCCCTCTTGTCACCAGTCGAGGCAATAAGTTTCGCTAATAAATTGTGAACCGTTTTATCCAAATAAGTTTTATTTATTTAAATAGATTAATATACTGTTACCCAGTTTGGAGTTTAACAGGCAATACAAAAGTTAATTTTAATGGGGTAAGAACATTATAAATGATAGGTCAAAACTGTCGTATTATTTGTTAGTTGCTACATAATATTAGTAATTTTCAAAGATTCAACTTGACTTTTTAAATATAATGTTTTATTATATAATCAATTCTTTTTTTCTTTGAATACATTGTTTAAATAGTACGAAAATTACTAAAACTAAAATATCAGCGACAACCCACTTATAAACACTTAACACCGAATTTCAAATCAACACTTTCCACAAAACCTGGCCGTGACCTAGATTCCGCTAAAACGGAACAATAAGAAAGATTAAAACTGGAAACCTCGAAACGAAATATACAGGTTTCACTGAACAAAATTCACCAAACTTCGTCTACTAGATTTTGTTTTCTACATATCATTTCGGAATGTTAAAACTTCAAGCAATACATTTATCTTTATAATAAGAAGCATTCACATGGCGTACTAAACATTAGATACGGTACCTAAAGTTTGAGGAGCATTGAGCGTAACGGCAACTTGTACTTCTGTGTACAAAGTTGGGCGCCTCGAGTCAGAGCTTTCAAGTTGATTGCCCAAACAATAAATATGTGTCTCAGACTTGAACGGCACAACTCGGGTCTTCAAAGAGCCGAGTTTTGAAACTTTTTGGACGACTAAGTATAGGCAGCGAATAGTTCACATTTATGTTCGAGTAGGTACTTCAATCATAATCAATAACAATGCTTTATTAAAGGAAAACCTTTAAAATATATGGTAGAAACATTACGATCATAATTATATGCTAAGAATAGTAAGAACTTTTTAAAAAATCAAACAAAAATCTGAAAATGCTCATATAAAAGTTAAAGTTAAAATCGATGGAAATCAAATTTCCTACAAGATGTAATAAAGTCATTGAAGTCCGCAATAATACTGTGCAAACCGATTTTTCCTTGTGCACACAGCTGGTGATATTGTGGCCAATCAAATACAGTGAAGCTCCGCTATTTGACTTGAGATATGTGTTTGTTAGTAAACACTTTGGTTCGTGCGAGTGACATTAGAGAGACTGTTTTGATCCCGTTTTCGTGCATGTATCAACATGGCGTAATATTAACTTGGACACCGAAAAGGTCTTTGAAGCGAAATATACAGCGTTAAATACACTTTATACAGGAGCTTTGTATTTCTATTGATATACAACAAATAATTTGAGTATCATAATATATATTCCATGGCAAGATAATGTCTAATGTCATTTATCTAGGGATACATTACATTTTTTTACATTAGCGGCCTTAAATTTCCCACTGCTGGGCTAAAGCCTCCTTTTTCTTTAAGGAGAAGATTTGGAGCATATTCCACCACGCTGCTCCAATGCGGGTTAGTGGAATACACATGTGGCAGAATTTCTTTGTAATTATACACATGCAGGTTTCCTCACGATGTTTTCCTTCACCAGAGAGCACGAGATAAATTATAAACACAAATTAAGCACATGAAAATTCAGTGGTGCCTGCCTGGGTTTGAACCCGAAATCATCGGTTAAGATGCACGCGTTCTAACCACTGGGCCATCTCGGCTCGAGAGATGCTCTCATATGGAGGGATGCACGACGTGTTGTGTATGACTAAGTCGAAGAGTTTAACTAATAATTCTTAACAACTGAACTATTTATTATGTTAATACATAAAGAACTTAATTTAAATGATGAAATAAAAGATAGTTGATAAAGAATGATAGAAATAAAGTAGGTGACATAAAATTAGAACAAACGTACCAATATCACACTGGCATCGTTTCCAGTCCTTTGTCACGAAAACCAAAAGGCGACAGCGATGCCTATTGTTGAAGTAAATGTAGGCCTCATTTAAAGATAAAAGTTAGGCATTTAATGTTTACAGATATTTCTTTCTAAGGAGTTTAAATGTGAATTATTAATTTTATCTCATTAAATATTTTCAATACATATATGTAAAATATATACTTGTACCTTTTACCTTCTGCATTTAAACATGATATTACCCAAAAAGTATATGCAGTAGAACTGAAAAGCGGCTCCAAGGATATTACATATTTAAATAAAAATGAAATTCAAATCTGACCTTGAAATCATACGATTATCTTCACCAAAACCCTTCCACTGCTTTGATATTTCAAAACATTTAAAAGCATAAAATTTATTCGAATAACATTTCTATCACCGAGCAACGAATCTCCGTTGCATAACACGTATCAAAAAAACTAGAACAGTTATACTTTCTGAGCACCAAAATGCATCAGTTGTAGGGCACTTCCGTTGCCAAGTGCACGCCGTACAAACAGCTAGCACGTTATACCGATACTATGCTATACAAAGCCGTGTCGCGATACAAATGCGTCCTAGTGGGCAAGTATCATACGCATTATTGCAATCAAAGAGAGAGCTCCCAACAAAATGTCGGGCTTTGAAAATACTCCAGTATTGTTTCCCTCGCTTTGTTGGACATGAATATTTTTAGGGAATATAAAATGAACTAATTCGGCATTGTTAAATTGTTTTTATATTTTTTTAACGGTGACTGAATGTGCTGTAAGCTAATTTATTTGATGGGATATATGACGTATATCAGTTATAACGTGATATTTCTTTACAATAATATTTTTTTTTTTTACATTAACCGCCTGTAAATTTCCCACTGCTGGCCTAAGGCCTCCTGGTATGGAGCATATTCCACCACGCTGCTTCAATGCGGGTTGATGGAATACACATATGGCAGAATTTCGTTGAAATTAGACTATGACTACGTTGATTAGTTATTTTCCTCACGATGTTTTCCTTCACCGCCGAGCACGAAATGAATTATAAACACAAATTGAGCACATGAAAATTGAGTGGTGCTTGCCTGGGTTTCAACCCGAAATCATCGGTTAAGATGCACGTGTTCTAACTTGCGAACGAAATTGCGTGTGGAATTGTGATCTTATTTGTAGTTTACTTTTTTTAAATATAATTAATAAATTAAAAAAAAAACATAAATGTATCACAAGATAAATTATTTACCCATAAACTTTTTTAAATTTCATGACTAGACTAATTGACTGAAGCGAATTAAATTAGCAAACATTCCTGTTGGTATTTAATTCTCAACGTGTTACAGCGCTGGAAAAATATACGTCCAACGCTTTTGAAAATTCGACTTGGTTAGGTTCTGAATCATGGCGTGCCGTACGAGAGGGCGTAATGAGAACGTTCGAAATAATTGCGTGTGAACGTAGTGATTTATGTGTTAACGAATTAATTAAATGTCCAACGTTATATAAACGGCACTGAGTTGAGTGTTAAATGCGGTTATAGAAATTCGGCATTTACTCTTACAACGTGGAGTACAATATCATTTTATTCAAGATCTTGTGATCTTTAGGCGTATGTTTACATATATATTACTAGCTGTGCCCGCGACTTCGTGCGCGTTTGAATTTAATAAAAAAGCGTGACTTTATTTTTATTTTACATATAATTCTAAAATAAAAGTAGCCTAAGTTAATCCTTATTACATCACCTATCTGCCAGTGAAAGTCCCGTCAAAATCAGTTAAGCCGTTCCAGAGATTAGCCGTAACAAACAGACGGACAGACAGACAGACAAACAGACAAAAATCGTAAAACATGTTATTTAGGTATATGTACCGTTTATACATACATATGCATTTAGTATAACGCTGTTATTTTAATATTACAAACAGACTGTACGTGTGTGTCATTGAACTTGTCCTAAACGATTTTGATAAATGTTTTTGTGTGTATGAACATGAATATTTCAGCAGAAATGAAGTCGTAAATAGCACAGTAATAAGACAGTAATTTCGATTCTAAGCCATTCTTAGCGTCGAGTCTAAATATTCTATGTCACATATTCACAAAGAGCCCACGCATGATGCAAGATAAGCCGCTGTATACGATGTCTCCTGTGATCCTTTGGAGGCCTCATTCATCTCGCGTCCCTGTTGTATGGAAAGCAAATATTAAGGTAATGCTTGCTTGAGTGTTGAGACTATAAAGCGGTTTGTGTTGACGGCGGTGAGTTTTAGTTCGGTCAAAGTAAACACCTCATTCATATTATTAAATTAATTAAATTAAATTAAATTAAATTAAATTAAATTAAATTAAATTAAATTAAATTAAATTAAATTAAATTAAATTAAATTAAATTAAATTAAATTAAATTAAATTAAATTAAATTAAATTAAATTAAATTAAATTAAATTAAATTAAATTAAATTAAATTAAATTAAATTAAATATTTCTTTATTCCAGGCAATTTCAAACCCATAAGATACACAAGACCAACATACATTAAAATTTTAAAAATAATAATAAAAAGAAATATACAATAAAAATAATATTAACAAAATAAAATAGAACATTTAAAAAACTTAACCTAAACGAAATTAAGAATAACTATAAGTCTTTTCTCTCTCTTTTTAGATGAACGGTTTGGAATACTGAGGACAGAATGCTATTGTTACTCATGGCTACTCTGCTGTAGAATGAGACCCTGAGTTTCTGTAGTAGCGCGGCAAAACTTGCAACTCTGCTCTCGGCGAACATGTCAGTCGCACTACACCGCCAGGGCAAGTTCATCATCACCCGGAATGCGTTATTATATTGTACACGAAGAGTGTTATAGGCACTCCTCGTGTACCGGTACCAGAGTTGGCTGGTGTATAACGACTGACAGTACGCCTTGAACAGCGTTACCTTCACTTGATTGGAACAGTGGTAGAAACGTCTGGCTAGCATGTTACTTCTACAGGCTATACTGCGCCTCTGTCGTTCCAAATCGTCATCATCCAATAAATTATCAGCTACAATATGTCCCAGATATTTAAATTTCGTAACAATTTTTAACACTGTTCCACATAAACTTATCGGCAATATTACATCAGGGCCTTTCTTATATTTAAATATCATAACTTCTGTTTTCTTTACATTGTATGTTAGGTGGTGTCTAGTAGCATACTTCTCACATATATTTATTAATTGCCTAATGCCGTTGACCGACGGACTAAGCAGCACCATGTCGTCCGCATAACTTAGGTTATTAACGCGCACTCCACCGACCTGGCATCCGACTCTCATGCTGCTCAGTTCCTCAATCAACTCGTTTATGTACAGGTTAAATAAGACCGGCGAAGTCAAACCGCCCTGCCTCACTCCACTTGTTAACCTATACGTCTCTGACAGAGTATTATTCCATTTCACCTGATTTATTTGATTGGCATACCAGTATTCTAAAATATTTATTATTTTAGGTGGTACTTTGGTTTTCCTTAATTTGTGCCATAGTATATTATAATTTATTGTATCAAAAGCACGGCTCAAATCCAAAAAGCATGAATAAACTGTGGTGCCCCTATTCAAATACTCATACACTGTATTTTTTAGAGTAAAAATGGCTAAGTCGGTGGATGACCCTCGTCGGAAACCAAATTGTGCATTATGTAATTGTATATAGTTTTCATTTAGATGTTTCATGATTATCTTTTCAAATATTTTAGAAATTATAGTAGCCAAAGAAATAGGTCGGTAATTTGAGGAGCTGGACACATCGCCCGTTCTATTTTTTATAACAGGAACAACAATAGTTTTCATAAAATCTGCAGGTAAATAGCTATGTTCGATACATGAATTGAAAAAGGTAGTCAGCTTCTCAAAAAGTAACTCAGGTGCAAATAAAAGGTGCTCGACGCTGAGCCCATCGTGGCCCGGAGACTTGCCGCGCTTCATGCGCGCGACACACTGGTATACGTCGTCCGCTGCGACGCGCAGCGTTATGCAGCACTCCTCTGCGGTCTCCGAGCCACCATGGGCCCATGGCCCACGAGTCGCCTCTACATTTTGATTATTAGAACTGATAGACTGGGACTGCATCGGAGGATTAAATTTATTTACAAACAAGTTAGCTATATTAGATGGGTCTTGGTTTCCTTCAACAGTCAAAGGCCTATTTGTCTTATAATTTAGTTTATTGGTTTCTTTCCAGAAATTCCCGAAGTCTTTATTACTTCTGTACGTGGCTATAATATCCATTTTTATTTTAGTTTCATTTAATTGACACCATTTAATTTTATTTTTAAAAATTCTTTTGCTATGTTTCATATCGTTATATACATTACCCTGCGTAGGTCGCCCATAAAAATTCCACAGCTGATAGTATTGCCTAGCTATAGCGTGGCAATCTTTAACATGATGGTTCCAACCAATGACTGGTTTTTTGTTGTTACGTAGTTTGCCCTGATATGACTGCTTGGCAGCTTTTTTAATACTATTTACTATCTGCTTATAATATGTATCAATTAACCTATGATGATGGTGACAATCATTGCATGAACCTACTTTACAGGTGATAGTGGGCCACTCATACGAATCCAAATACTTAAAACATAAGTTTGCATAATTACATTTCTGTTCCGGATTCCTAGTACCCCATATCACTCTATTGATTGAGTGACTGTGTGACTTATCTATCTTTGGTATTAACATATCAATATTGCATTTAATGATCATAGGGAAATGATCTGAATAATATATATCATTTAAAACATAAATACTATCAACAATATTTAAACCAGCCTCAGTAACAATACAGTGATCTAACCAACTCGTAGTGCCGTGCGCGTCACTTAAATACGTAAATGAATTCGATGATGTGCCAAGCAAAGCAAGATCGGCACACACCCAACTTTGGTCATTACAGAAATCTAACATCTTACCCCCGAATAAACTACTGGAGCGCGATACATCCGCATTAAAATCACCAAGCACTAACACTGTTTCAGTATCGTTCGTTTCGATAACCGCACTAATGACACCCAAACATTCCGTAAACAAAGGTAGATGGTCCGCGTCCTCCGTAGGCATATATACCGACATTACTATGAAGCTGCGGCCGCCGGCAAGCTGAATACACACAGCCGCGACGCGCGTCGATCCGGTGTCGATTACTCTTACATTCGGATACACAGACTTTTTCCATAATATAGCTACTCCCCCGTAAGGTCGTCCTTTTAGTACGCCCGTCGTCGTATCTACCGCTGAGACTCCGTTACTAGAAAAATCGGGATGTATTTTGTCTAGGTAACCCAGGTCTTCTGGAAGTAGCCAATAATAATGTCATGTTCTTCACATAGGTCGGTTATATGGTTAACACATCGTTTTATAGATCTACAGTTAAAAGAGACCATGCTAGTTCTCATTATTAGGTCTAGGATTGTCTTCCTTATAAAACTTGCGTTTAAACGTGAATTTCCTATATTCTACTCCACACGGCCAGAACTCAGCGCTAAGAAAAACGCTTTCCTGGTCTTGTTTAATCGTAACTTTAAATGAGGAAAATATAGTATCTTTATATTGAACAAGTTTTTCAACCTTTATGACCGTGTGTCCACAATCTTTAATAAAATCGTAGATGTCATTTTCCGTGGTATGTTTATCAAATCGAGAGGCGTATATGTAAGATAATTTGGGTACTATTTTAAGTTTATTGGAGGTTAATGTAGCTTTTCCCTGCTGATTGGGGTTTTTGTTGCCTGTGTAAGTCTTTTTCTTCTTCTTGTTATTCACGACAGTCGTAAAAGTATCATTAAAATTTATTTCATCCAATGTATTATCTATTAGTTCCGTCGTATTCACAGAGCGGTCAGTTCGTCGCCTGGATTGAGTTTTATTTGAATTTCGCAATTCGGTAGGCTTAGGAGTGATAGTTATATCGTTCTCGGTGCGATCAGCTGATGGGGTCACACGAACAGGTGCAAGCGTACGCACGGGCAGCGACGTTGTAGCGGGCGCGGGGGGCGGCTCTCTTACAGAAGCAGTGGCAAGCGCAGCGTTGCCGCTCTGCGCGGGCGCGAGGAAGGACAACGGTGTCGACGACGGAACGCAACACGGCGCATGCGTGTTGGTTGCTAACTCACTCGGGACGCGCTTGGCTTCGTTATTTGAAAAAAAGCCGTTGCAAGATTTTGCGCCAATCTGTTTCTCACTTTGTGTTTTAATGTTTTCTATCTCTAGCTGTAATTGAAATAACTCAGATGCTTTAACGTAATCTGTTTGAATACAGTGAATGTTTTGTTTAAGCACTAAAATATCTTTTAGTAAGCTCGTTACGTCCACGTAGTCGAATGTCACCGGCGGAAGACGGTGAAGATCTTTCGCAACGAAGGTGGGCAGTGAAGCGGGCTCGTTTTCTTTTAGAACTTTAATAATATCCTGTAATAAACGCTTGTTCTTCCCGTCCCCTTTTCTTGTAGAACGACAGTTTGCTGCTTCGAAGAGAATGGTTTTAGCAGTAGAAATGTCCGCGTCATTAAAGTTAGATTCACATATTTGCACCAAACTTATTTCGTCCATAACATCAATTTTACATTGTAAAAAGCACAGTAATTCATTTACAACTAGATTATTGCAATGATTCGACAATGACATTTTATTTAATAATTCGTTATTTAGGCGAGTAGGTAGTACAGGTGCGTTGCCGCACAACCGTACGCGGAAGTGGCGCGCGGGGGACTGAATTATTATTAAAACTATTATTATTAAAACGACTTTATTATTATTAAAACGACTCTTCGCGTTTTTTTTTTCGCTCAATTTATATTTTTTTATGCATACAGTTATTTGTATTCTTTATAAAAAATTGGTGTCAACACACTATCTATATTCATACAATTCTATTATTATTCGTTTATTTGAAACTTATTTTTTATAAAACTTTGAAATGAAAATGTTTCCGTCCTAAAACAAAATAATGTGAATTTTATTTAAAAATATTTCATTACTTTGACTTTTATAATTATTTAATATAACAATTTCCAAATTATTCCTAAATCATTAAATTCCGATAAATATTTCTTATATAAAAATAGCATAGTATAAAATATTGCGCTCTATTCAAGTCAAAGAGGATTCTTTTCCGAGTTTTAAAGATGATTCATTAAATATTTTCCAAGTGAAATTATATCTCTTTTAAAACTGTGTTAAACAGCGAGGGCGCGTGAGAGCTTCGACCATATTTAAAAGTTCAAATTACTTTTCGAATCCCATTTTAAGAAATGAAATTTTAATCAGAGACCAAAATAGGTTTCGCCTTTACAAAAGGGACGATATGGCCCAGTGGACACAATACGAAATCTGAACGGAATATAGTCAGTTCAATGATATTGTCCAATATACAATGAGTTTATATTTACAATTTATTTTATTTTTGGTGGCGAAAGAAAATATCGTACAGTAATCCGTTAGTACATTTAGCACATTCAGTACATTCAGTATAGCCACATGTATATCTAGAATCACGCAGTGTATCAGTATGATAGAAAAACCTTAAAAACCTTATCTTGTCCACCTTGAGGGGCATATATAAAATATATATTAATATCATACATATATGAAAATAATGGAGATTTTGTAAATATTTGGGGTGTGAAAGGTAGATAGAGGGAGTATGGATATTAAAACTTAGACTACATTTGTTAACCTTCTCGAGGATTAATAAAACCACGAGAATAAAAAATGAACATTGATATTTCCATATTATTATAATATTATGTACACAGTGCAAAATGAATACATATATCGTTAACACGGATGTTTTTTTTATGAATTTGTAAGAAAAACAAAATATTTATCTTTGAACCAAATGATTCCGTTCTAGTTATCGACTTTCATTTCCGACAAAATCGTGCGTACAAAATGGTTATCAGGATATAGCCTTTCGGAGACGGTTGACGGTCTTTTCGTAAATAAGAAAAGGGGAAACATATCACAAACGCGTAGTATATATGCGTTGTATTGTAGATGTTAGTTGAATAATTTTATTTATAAAAAAAATCATTTACAAAATGTTTTCTTGAATATTTATTTCATAATGAAATGTTTGTATATTAAATATTATTATAAAAAGTTATATCATTTTCCTAATATAATAGCTATTATATTAGGACTAAAAGACTATAGCCTTTTCTTTTTATGGTATCGGTGGCAAACGAGCAGCAGTGGCTACACCGACCATGGATATATGCAACACCGGGGGTCTTGCAGTCGTATAGATTTAGAAAAATCGCCGGCGAAAACTGGTTTAACCGAGTGGTTATGCGAGCGCGATTTTTATGGCAAAATGCCTTGAAAATTGCGCTATTTTAAATTTTCAGACATCGAGGACGTGAGAGTGGAACTTGGAATATTGGCGCGGTGTCCAAAGATAACACTTTCTTTCTTCACTTTGCCGGAAGTTAACCTCTGGGATCGTAGTATAACACGGCGGGATTGTTGATGGTGACTTTCCTTGGACATCCAGAGTCGAGTTGGACGCAAAGAGAGAGCCTAAATATAGGCCAATGACTCACCGCCCCTGTGCATGCGAGGGAAAGGAAGGCTGACAGAAATATCCCTAACAGCTTTAGCGAGAGACTAGAACGCACGTGGCAGCCTACGAAACGTGTTTATAGGTAAATACGTATTATATTTTTATCGAAATAAATAATGACTACATAAATAAAAGCCATTGTATCTTTCTACCTAAAGTAAAAAATAACAATATTGGTTTTTCCTTGAAAGATTTTTTATTATGTAGTACAAAACCGTCTTTTGTCCCAAAACTTTGAAGAAAATACACAATCGAATAAAAATTAAATAATATCGAGTGATCAGTTAACATGTTGTGTAACATAACAAACATTCATTTGCGATTGCTAGAAATCAACGGTTTTCGAAACCGAATTTATTTCTATATTTGTAATTTTACCTGAACTTTATATTACGATAATAATTTATAATATATATATTGTACCACAATATCAATGAAACATTTGACATCCGACTCCAAAATATTATTCGCTTTTATAAGCTTAAATAAAATAATAAATTGTATTCATTTAATATTCGCATTTAAATAATATACCATTTTGATATTCGTATTTCATTATGCTGGTACTAAACACCCCGGTTCGGCCCGATAAAAAGTTATTGAAACTACTATGTAAATATTCTCAGTAACAGCACGAAGTCTGGAAGTTGGAAGTATGTACACTCCCGTGCCTCGAGAAGCACGTGAAGTCGTTGGTCCTGCGCTTGAACCGTGTTGCCGTCCCATGGGATTATGAGAGTGAGGAATATAGAGCGCACCTGAGTTAGTGCAAACACTTGCGCACTATAATATTTCCTGCATAGCCTAGGTCTTGTCTGGCTGGTCTTTCTTCAAATTAGCCGCCGTGACTGAAATGTCATCCCTAGCATTCTTTAACTGACATATTATAATTATTATACTTTACTACTATTGCTTTATTCCAAAAATATTGTAACTAAGCCAATTTGTTTTCAGGTCAAGGTTGTCTCGCCTTGGAATATTAACGTCTCCGATCTGCTCCAAATTTAAATTCGAAAATTAAAATATTAGAGGAAATATTTTCGTTTTGCATTGGCAATGTAGACACTGATCTTTTTTCGATCTTGTTGAATTATCGTCCAACTGGATTATGATAATTAGGGATTATTACACTCTTTAGAGTGCACCTGAGTTAAAGCACGCGATTGTGTATGAATTTATCCTGCGCTGTCTGTTACTCCACATTGAGTTTAGTTGTCGTGACTGAAATCGATTAAGAGGATATTATCATGTATTGTCTGTCTTTCTGTCTCTCTATCTGATGCTCTTTCACGTCTAAAATTCTGAACAAATTTGATGAAATTATGAATAATGATGATAAATGAACCAAACTTGAATTCCAAGGACAGAGGCTACTTTCTTATGCCAACAACTGATAACCAACCAAAAAAACCAGCGGCAGCCACCAGTTATTAATAAGTTATTTAATTTAATAAAAAATTAACGTTGACTTCAGGACCTCATTCATTTTAAAATCATATACTCCATGGAAGGCTCATCGCAATATTATTACATCGCATAAAATTAATAAAAAGTGTAAAAGTTAAAATAAGAAAGTTATAATGTGACGAAGACGAGTATCTCGATGGAGGCAACGTCTCAACAAGTTTACATAAAATTATGTGGTGAGACAACGAAGTAAGTCACAACTCGAGTTTAATGAGTTTCAGCTAAGGTGTAATTTCATATTTATACTAAACAATTAAATTACCTGTGTCCTACATACTAATTTTATTGTTTCGTTATTTATGCTGTTGTATTTTTAGTATTAGATTAGAAATCCGATTATCCGAATTAATTGGGACCGGGGTCGACTCGGATAATCGGACATAGACTGGCAATATAGAAAAACGAACTGTCACGCATAGAATACACTTTATTAAGTTTAATAAACACAGTTATACATTATCATTGAATATCTCGATCAGAAAAAGTTGCAAACCCATGAGGCTATTATATATATATTATTGTTAAGAATAATACAAAGTATAAAAATTAATAAAAAATACTTAGTTTATTTTTTTTTATTCCGCTGGGACTGATTCGGACAATTGGCGATTCGGTTAATCGGCGTTCGGATAATCGGCGTTCTACTGTATTAAATTAAGATTTATTGATTTTTAATAACATAAATATTTAAAAATATTTTTACTGGATAATTGTCCTATAAATTACAATTAATATTTACCGTTTACTACGAATAAAATACAGATGAGGAAACTTATATGTGTGTATTTCACTTGGTGATAGAGATTTTTGTACGTCCGTATGGATGCAACCAATTCATTATATTAAATTCTACTGCCAAACAGCAATATTTAATGCTGTGTTTTGGTTTGAAAGTTGAGCCAGTGTAATTACAGGCACAAAGCAAAGAAAATAACATTTTAATTTCCAATTTCAATAGTGCTTGTGTGATGTAAGTTGTTATTGGTGATGTAATTATCTGAAAGTTCCATTGTTTATGTGAGTATACTAATTACCATCAAGGGTATCACTTGCCCGTCCTATCTTTCTACCTACCTAGTTTATAAAAAATCGACGTAATTTTCAGTAGTGACTGACCACTGATTAGCAAAGAAAGTAATGTACCTTTCTTATATGGTTAAAGGAAAAAAAATAGATTTAAGTAGATTCTTATAACAATAGTCATTTTACAATACAAAATAAACGGCAAATATAGTAGGAATTGTAGACTAAGCATGGCATGGACTTTACATCTACATATCTACGCCTAAGTAAGTTATATTGACATAACAAATATATTGTTTTATAGCTAACTTCAAGACTGGACTCTGTATTTGAATCCGGAACTTTAGAATCAGCATAATTAAAAGATGAAATTCGTTTTTAAAATTGGAATTTGCGAAATTATTTAATTGACGACAAAATCACAAACAAATAAGATTAGTAAGATTGAAATTGAGGAACTTTATCGTTTATCACATGTGTAAGTACTATGGACTAATTATTGTCTTATCATTATCTAAATACATTTACGTTGTTAGTGAAATGCTTGTGAAATTTACCATACCACTAATTATGCTTAAAGATCATCATTATCCTGTATTTAGTAGCAACAGATGCGCATTCAGTATGCACGTGACTAATCCGTAATCCACTTGTAAACAAGGCTTAGGTCATGAAATGTCGACTGTGGCTGGCACACTCGCTCAAACTGTATTTCAATGAGGCTTATCTGCTTTAACTATTTAATTTTTTTTAATCTGTTTTCCCTTTTTTTTTATTCATTGTTCGTTGTCATTGTTTTTAATATATTCAGGCATCTGGCCAAACTGTTACGCCAATTAAACAGCAAAATTTTCAATACAATTCAGTTAAAAGTGTCTGAGCTGACTGGTCGTTTAGTTACTTTTAAGCACTGTAATCTATTTAAAATCTTTCTTATTAATATTTGCTCGCCTTAATGTTGTATTTTCGAGGCGAGATTTAATCAAAGGTATAATAACATTGAACTATAAACAACTCATAATTCTAAATAGTTTTTTACAAGTCACTTAATAAATATCTGATAACAAATCGCAATTCACGATCTTTCATTGTGCTAGAATTTCCCTCCAATATGTTATAAAAATGGTTTCCCTTTAATAGGGCACAGTAAAAGGTTCGGAAGCCCTCCAAACGAGGGCCGCGTTCAAGAGCCGAAACTATATCGACCAGTTAAGTGCTCTAAAATCATATAACATCTTAGAAGCGGTTTTTTGTCGACCTTACTTACAGGATGTTGTGTTAATGTACACGATTGGTTGGCTAAAAGTTCAATGCAAATAAGCGTTACATTAAGATCGTGTGTTGGGTTACTATTTCAACATGTTATTATTAACTAGGTTAACATATCAATGCAATGTTAAAATTCCAATTATGTGAAATAACCAATCATGTAGTGTAACCACAATCCAGAAACCACTAATTCTGGATGATGATACTACTACATGAAAATTGAATTAAAAAGCTTTTTAAATATAAACTATATAAATGCTCTCTCTGTATTCGAAATTAGTCTATATTTTGGCTAAGTTAACGTTAATCCGAATCATTGTTAGATGACCGCTCTTAGAGACAATAAATCCTTATTTACAGTGAGTCAAAACGTGTACGTGTACGTGTACCTTTTACGAATAAACATGCGTACAGAATTGGTAATACTCACATTTTCTTTCATGTATTGAAATATTTGTCATTCATTTCAATCATTAAGCAGTCGTACAATAAATATTATGTTCGACAAGTGAGTAATACTTCTTTTAAATTAATCAGATATAATTTGGTTGATAGACGACACGTTCTTTGCATTTTCAACCTACTCCAAAGGCTTAGTTGAATTTTTATCTACTACTTTTTTTTTCAAAAACATTGTTTATTAATTGAATTTTTCAATTTCAAGATTAGTTTTTTTTTAATTGTAATATATATCAAATAAAAAAATATATTGTATTTTGAAAATAAGATAGAGCATAGAATTTAATTCAAAATTGTATGTGTTTAATGGAAAAAAAAAACCACCGTGGTATAATGCCAACGTACTAATGTAGCGAAACATTCTCTCTTCCGAACTTTCTTGATTGATGAGCTCTGTAATACAAAGCGGTGACGGGAATTAGATCAGCTTATAACAATCGGCCTTGGAACTTCATCGATCTGCGAAAAATTTGCGGCTCGCTTCGATATGCTGGAAGTAATTAAACTTGCAACCCGTTTCAACTCGAAACTATAAAGTAGAGATAGTATCTCGACATTTATAATTTTATTTTATATACATAAAAGATTAGTTATATAAATATGATCACCGTAGGATTAGTACATCTTACGTTTTAGTCGATGGTAAGGATTTGCTTAGATTGATTGATTACCTCAGTGATTACATCTATTATTTTACCACCAAACATCACTGCTGTATATGTATTGCGGTTATAGGCATAATGTATATAACACCTTACTTATTATGATTGACAGCGCATTATCGGTGTTTATTTAATTTCTATAATGTAATAAATATAGTAATTAATTTAGAAAACTTGTATGAGATTGCTGGTGTTCCACAAGGGTAAATTATTAGCCGCTCTTATTCAACGTCTATATCGAATAGTTAATTCAGAGAATGTTTCGTCTCAGATATGTAGATGATGCTACGCTCTTTGCAAAAGTTACTAGCCTGCTTGTGCTTATTAAATATTTACGTCAGATGATCACTAACAAATATTGGAGTTCATCAGACGCATCTCCAAATATGAGGGCTCGATCGAGCGTTTTGTAACACGGGGTCATTTACAAATAAAAAGACCTAGATAAGACGCTAACTAACCCGCAGTATACATTACAAACAGCATGCCCACCATCTTATGCTTTCGCATTGCAAATCAACGCCAAAAATCGAATAGTCATCGTTCAGGCTGTACAATATGGAACTATTAGCAACTTAGTGCATGTAAGTATCTATTCGTATATCACCCTGGCGGCTACGACTAAACTGTTTACAGTAACCAATTTAGAAGATGTTTAAAATTAATCTACTACCTCTTATTATCATTTAATGTAGTCTACTACAATGAAAAAGTAGATTAGTCTACTTAATGAACATTTTGCCCAAAAAAAGCAAAATTGCAATATTTTACTGACAAGCATTTCGCTATGAAAAGCTTTACACTTTTCCGTCTATTGTTGAGACGATGCAATTTCCTTTTTTTTTTTTAAACGCAAAACAGACAATCCCCGAAATGTGATCTGAAAATTTCCGACGCTCAAAATATTCTGTTAACAAATTTTAACTAAACGAATACCTACTTTGATAAGTTTGGATTTCAATTTAACTTGTTATGAGTTAGACAACTTGGACAAATTAGCTAGATAGAGGTTAAGTTTTCAAAATTGGAAACTTTACAAATAATCATTGTACGGACGAATATGTGCAAGCAATACATTTTCTCATTTTATTACCAAGAATTTCAACGTCGAAATAAAACTACCCACTTTTTTAATAATGCTACTGTTAAAGTTTTGTTATTAAATACAGTGAGTTGTTGAATAATTATTGATAAATGATAATAAAGGTACACAAATTATTTTTTTATTTCATTTTATTTTATTTACTTTTACTTTTACTTGACTGAGAACCGAGATGGCCCAGTGGTTGGAACACGTGCATCTTAACCGATGATTTCGGGTTCAAACCCAGGCAGGCACCACTGAATTTTCATGTGCTTAATTTGTCTTTATAATTCATCTCGTGCTCGGCGGTGAAGGAAAACATCGTGAGGAAACCTGCATGTGTCTAATTTCAACCAAATTCTGCCACATGTGTATTCCGCCAACCCGAATTGTAGCAGCGTGGTGGAAATTGCTCCAAACCTTCTCCTCAAAGGGAGAGGAGGCCTTTAGCCCAGTAGTGGGAAAATTTACAGGCTGCTAATGCTAAAAAAAATTCTAACTTTTACTTTAATAAAAATTCAGTGATACAGTAAGCGTTCGTCTCTATCCTTAGACCGATTAAAGAATTCAAGAAGGGTAAGGAATTCCTTATAATGTATTTTATTTTTAATAATTTAAGTAAAATAATAAAACAAATCGCATCCACGTTGACCTTTACTTAAAATTACACTTGCGAAGTTTGCATTCATCTCATTTCTGTGTAGAGAGCTTTTATGCGCGGAATGAAAAACAAAACTTGCCAGCATTCCTCCTTCATTGTTTTCACTTGCTCACTTTAGAATTTTCTATTTAAATTCCTCATATAGCCTACTCTGTCTGGGCATATGTTACTTTTAATTCTCACTGACACCTCACTGATTTTTCGTATGTATAAAAAAAACTGAAATTTCCACGTGAATTAAAACAATAACAAAAAACAGTTTAAAAAAATGTTTAAATAATATTGTATATAATCGTAAGAGGGTTAACGCTTCTTCTTTACGCGACAATTTCTGCCAGTTTAATGTCTAAAAGAACTTCCTTCCAATAATAAAAGCTTGATAAAAATCGTCTCCAGTAAAACAATAAATATCCCACAGTTGGAAAAGGCCTCCTCTCAAGTTGAGGATAAGATTTAGGACCATACTTAGCCACGCTGTTCCAGTAAGAGCGTTTCAGAATATCCGACTCATACAGAATTTTTTATTGGTGTTTTCCTGTGTCGCTAAACACGAGATGAATCATAACCACAAATTAAACAAATGATAACTGTATTTAATATCCGTATTGGAACCCGTGATTTTCGGTTAAGGTTGTGGATTTCTACGTACTACTTCATCTCAGCTCAAAAGAAAAACATTTAGAAAATAACTTCATGTTTCAATATCTGATCTCATGTAGTAACAGATTTTCAGATAATGATACATAAATCAAACACAAAAAGATGTACGATAGAAATTTTAAATTAATTCCTACAGCCTAATTTTATATCCGAATGATATACCCATTAGCATTATTAGCATTAGCAGCCTGTAAATTTTCCCACTGCTGGGCTAAAGGCCTCCGCTCCCTTTGAGGAGAAGGTTTGGAGCATATTCCACCACGCTGCGGGTGCTCCAATGCGGGTTGGCGGAATACACATGTGGCAGAATTTCATTGAAATTAGACACATGCAGGTTTCCTCACGATGTTTTCCTTCACCGTCGAGCACGAGATGAATTATAAACACAAATTAAGCACATGAAATTTCATTGGTGCCTGCCTGGGTTTGAACCCGAAATCATCGGTTAAGATGCACGCGTTCTAACCACTGGGCCATCTCGGCTCAAATGATATACCCGTTGAATCCGATTTAATTGCAGGGAAACAGGCAAACGGAAAATTCTACACGATTATAAAATTTAACATATTATAAATCGAATAATGGTTTATAATTCTTACGAACGCAATCATGTTTTGTTATAAAGAACAATTTGGCAGACTACGTTCCCACTCGAGTTGCCAAAAATCTATCCGATTAATCGGATTTTGTACTCTTTCTCATCTTCGACAATAATTACTAAATAAATTTTATCTTTGCGTGTTTTACTTGTACTCTCCGATTTTTCTTATAAATGCAACTCTAAAGCTAGGAAATGGAGTATCCTTACTTCATAAACCACAAATTGTAATCTTTTCTTATGGATTTAATATAATAAAAGGATTCGATATTTAAATTATATCTTTAGTTGTTAGAAGAGGAAAATATAATTATATGGCTTTGCTCAATTTAACCTAGCTATAAATTATTGTGACGTGTGTGTAATGAGTGTGGTACTGTGACTTATTAAATATACTTACATAAGAATCGTATACATACATACTTGTTTTTAATTAACATAACTTTGTATTTTAAATATTGAAAAAGTGTAACTACTGAGTTTCTTGCCGGTTCTTCTTAATATAGTTTGTAAAATGACGATTTTGATTTGATTTTCAGTTATAAACATTAAGGCCCTAACTATGCTCAAATAAGAATTAAAAATTGTTAATGACATTGATTTAGTGTTATTCTTTTAGTTCAGTCAGCGTTAGCCATTTTAGAGAACTTGATACGTATATACTAGTTACGTATAACTTCGAATATCTCTTTAATTTTTATAATTTAAAATAAAGAACGATAAAACTTATTGTTAGTAATGCCTAACGGAAAAAAAACTATACTCAACAGATAACAACAAAAAAAATATATAAAACTTAAACCATCATCTGCAGCGCAATTAATATATATGTACTTGCTTAAAATGTGCGTTGACGTACAAAGATAAATTTCACATTTTTTGTTAAATATAAAATAATGAAACCCTCATTAAAATCTAAAGGTTCAAAATTTTAATCAATTAATATTGATCACCTCTAGCAGATTGCAATAACTAAAGCTACGTTCATAGTTTAGACTTAAATTATGCAATACTGCAGCGCTAAGCCGACCGCAGCGAGAACATTAAAAAGCATTTCGAGGTCACAAGCAACCGGCACGAATACCACAAAGGAATTCAAATTATGTCAAATCAGACAATAATGTAAACGTGTCTTTACATTTAGTAAGGGTAACAACATAATACTTATCACTATCACTCACTTTCCGCTTTTTACTTTGAGTTATAAACTGTATGAAGTTTTTAACATAATTGTTAACCAGATATAGAGCATATTCAACCACGCTGCTCCAATGCGGGTTGGTGGATACACATGTGGCAGAATTTCGTTGAAATTTGACATATTCAGGTTTCCTCGCGATGTTTTTCTTCGACGCCGAGCACGAGATGAATTATAAATACAAATTAAGCACACGAAAATTCTTTGGTGATGGTTGGGCTTGATCCCGCTATTATCGGTTTAGATGCACGCATTATAACCACTGGGCCATCTCGGCTCTTTAACGCTTCACGCAGACTTAACTTATCTCAACGTCACGAGGGACGTGAGATGTGATCTTATATTTTACTGCTATATATCAATACTATGTGTTACGGCTTTTAGTTTGAGTGTGATAACTATTGAATTATAAAAGCTATGATAGGTGATAAGGCTTTAGATATATCAGTATATAGCTTGGGATATCAAGCAAATCTTTATTGAACGATGAGTATAAGATGTAATGTTTTCATAATTTTAGCAATTGAAATCTTCCTTCGAAAATCTAGACACGCGGTAGCGTGTCAGCCAAGTTCTAGTAACAGAACTGGCTAGCAGCACCGTGTGTAATATTACACGAACCATTTGGAGCTACTTTTGACCTCCTCATAACTCAAAAACTATTTGACATAAATGTGTCAAATTTGGCTCATATATTGAGACTCGCGAGATATATATGTGTTCCAAATTTCATAAACGCATCTCAAATGGTTATTTAGATATTAACGTCTAAAAATCGTCATTTTTATCACTGACTGACCTATAGATCAAAACTATATCCTACTTCCAGGTGACCTAGAAAGTTCAAATTTGGCATGCAGGTAGATAATTAGGCCAATATAAAGGAAAAAATCTGAAACTGGTAATTTTTTATCATTTTATTATAATTTTTCATTTTATTGGGTCTCTTAGGAACACTTATATACTTAGTTCCTGTAATAACTTTAATAAAAAAAATGATGTAAGAACTAGCAATTAAAACTTATGACAGCCGGTCTTAATGTGGATTTTAAGGTCTTCACGTGAATATATATCAAGTTGAATACCACCCTTAAGTTTTTTAAATCCAAATATTTCCGTTTTAGTACTTATGAGTATATCCGACTTTCGTATTTATTACGTTATTAACTAGCATTTAGCGCACATCAATGATGCAAAATAATTATACTTAAAAAAATAATAATAATAGGCATTTCGGTACACGGCGCGCAACGCGACTCCGGAGCAGCGGGAAAGGAGCGTTGCGATTAAACCTTAACGCGCGTGTCTGAGCGAGTGGCAACCGCGCTCATAAGAATTATTTCAATGCCTTCCGATGGAAGCTGCCTAGTCTATTCGACTGCATATTTTTTGTTTGAGTATACTAGTATACAACAATAAAATAGGTTTCGTGAGACTGTAGTAAAGTATGTATATCGTAACTGGAATGATTTAAGTTTGTACTCTAGCGCTACAAACGGGGATCCTTATTGCTTGGAAGAACAGTATCGAGCAAGCATGCTGATGTCAGAAAAGGACTGGTGAATGGGTCCAATGGAAAAATAGAGAAGGTACATTGGGGACGTCGACAACAGCAATAGCGCACGTAAAATTACAATTCAATTTAAACATTATTTAATTTGCGAACTAGAAGTCAAAACCAAGTTACAGATTTTAAGTAATGTACATATATGTTCAAAGGAAACAATTCTCTATTTGCTTAGCATATTCTACTACTATACACAAATTACAAGGCCTTCGCCTTGACGGTGCTCTTTTCGACATAGGCTTCTCTATATTAAGTAAAGAGCAGGCTTACGTTGGCCTCTCCAGAGTTAAAACCTTAGATAGAGTACATCTTATCAATTTAGGTCCAAGTCAAATCAAGACACAAGAGAGCTCTATTGTAGAGTACAACCGTCTGCGCGGGTTATACCGCTCCGACTTGGCCAAATTAAGTATAAAAAGAAAAAGCGTAAAAAAATCAATTATACCCCGTAAACATAAGAAAATAGAATAGTTTAACAAAAACCATTTGGTATTAATTTTGTAATTAATAAGTACCTACTAATAATTTATATACAAAAAGTAGTGATATCCCATCAAAAACATAAATGTAAAAATGAGAGCCAAGTTAAATATTATGATATATACCTTGGTTGTTGTCTTCAACGACAAAAGAAGTGAGATCTAAATTTGTGCCAAGTTAAATAGTCCTTTGTGAAATTTATTTATAACTACATAAAATATCATTTCTTCTTATAACTTGGGATAATATATTGTTACCTAAGGTCTGACTTGGCTAGTTCTCATATACGAATTATATTATAGCCTTCGTAAGTTCTAAGCCTGTTACAAATAAATTATAAACACAAATTAAGCACGCAAATATTCAATGGTACTTGTCTGGATATGAACTCGCAATATCTGGTTAAGATTCATGTTTTCTAGTGACTGGACCATCGCTGCTCTTAATGTACGTTAATTCTAACTAAGCAATACTGAGCTGTCCTCCATTCTTCTTAGATGTTCTGAGTTATAATTTGTTATTCTAAACACAAATTACAAGTTGTGTTTATAAACACATAAGAACTAGCCAAATCAGACCTTAGGCAACAATATATTATCCCAAGTTATAAGAAGAAATGATATTTTATGTAGTTATAAATAAATTTCAGAAAGGACTATTTAACTTGGCACAAATTTAGATCTCACTTCTTTTGTCGTTGAAGTCAACAACGAAGGTATATATCATAATATTTAACTTGGCTCTCATTTTTACATTTATGTTTTTGATGTATCTATTAACTTCAAATAGGCACACCGGCAGTTGGGTCAACTAACATGCTGTCTTCAACGCCCATATAGACATTGGTACTGTAGGAATCAACCAAAATTTTGGTTCCTTGTTCCTGTTTCGTTGGTTCACTCACCCTTCAAATCGGAACACAACAAGAAGTATTGCTGTTCGATGGTAGAATGAGTGATGTATGTAGTTGAGTAAGCCCAGACCCAAAGCCCTACAACCAAGTAATGCATACCACATAGTAATATAAATTCCATGGTCGGCAGCATATTATGGCAGTGCCAGTGCTTACGAAGGTGACAACTTAGTACCGAAGGGGGCTCCCAGTTGTCACGCTCTTAATATCATTCTTCATCTTCATTTGATCAGCTGTGTTTTAAATTAAACTATAATAACATAAATATTATTACTATAATATGCTCGTAAAGAAAACTAGCAATTATTTTAAAAGCGTGGTCTGATATAGATAACATAAAATATATATGTAAAACGGAAAGAAAAATAAAATACATAAGTCCTAACAAAACACTTGTTTCCATTTGTATATACAAGAGAATGAATATTTGAATGGCAACACTCGGCTGTGGGTTCACATCGTTGAACGTTAATTTATTCTCTCTGGTCATCACTATGCAACATTACGCAAGCCAGGCAGTGAATGAGTGAATGAATGTTTTATTATTCTTGTTAAACAAGAACAAATACTATATCAGGAAGATTCCTAGAACGATTTTTTTTTTTAATAATTCTATGGTACAGGTTGTGTTGACTTTTTATATGCATTCGATTTTTTTACAATCATCAAATCAAATTTATTTATTAAATATAGCATTACACTTCCGTTTATATTGTAAAATTAAACACTACTGCCTGTTCGGAAAAGAAAATACCCTGACCGGAAAAGAATCGGCGAAAGAACCCAACCGGTAAAAATAAGGTTTTGGTTTTAAGATTATTATTTAAACGCGACTTTATGACTCACGGGGGCAGAGTAAAAAGACTTAATGTGAGTCAAGTAAAGTAAGTAGTTTTAACCTTTCCTATTTGATAACATTATTAAAACATGTAACCTTATTTTAAATAAAAATAAAATAAGTTTTAATGCAAAAGAATTATACACTGATATAAATTATAATTCACTGCAAACAAATCTCATACACTCTCGCCACCAATGTTTAAAGTTAGCCTTCAAATACTAAACGAGCTGTACGCGAAATTCCAACTTCAAACATCCCTATGTGGTTGTTTAAATTTTAATATCCTTTATTGCAACCTCATACGGGAGTCATTTCGAGTTGCTCTTACCCTGCTCCAGCAGCTATTACTATGATTGTATGTCGGCTACATGTGGTTAAATGTTAAGCTATTTGAATTTAACGGTTGCGCTGAATCCCACTTCAATTACTTACGTATTAAAATACGACGCCGATTTCTTAGGTTTACGGTTATCGACTTTTAGTTCTGTTGCTGTAACTTCTTATTTGTTTTAATTTTTTTCCCATAACCGACTACAACCAAAGGAGGAGTTATGTTCATACTATATAAAGAGAGCTTGATCGATGTTATTTTGAAATGAAATTTTGGCAAAGTCACGTATATTTGTTGTTTTTGTAAATTGATGCAACTGTTTTTGATTGAGTGTTTATTCATTGAGTGTAAAGTGGTAAAGTATATTATTAAAGGACTTCTTTCACTTTTGGATACTTTATTTTTTACACAGTATTCAATTCTTGTCAAAATTAATAATATACAGGGCACATTTCTTGCTGAGCCGTATAAGTAGGTGGCTGGTAAATAACAGTAAGTGTTCACCACTGCCCATAGACATTAGAACAGTTTTATTACCAATGCACCGCCAATCTTGGAAACTAAGATGTTAGGTCACTTGTGCCTATAGTTGCACTGGTTTACTCACCCTTCAAACCGGAACTCAATAATACTCATTCGAAATTTTTAAATTCGTGTGGCGAAAGAATATATAATGGCCCACCCATTATATATTCTATCTTCTTGTTACGTTCTCAGACAGTCTTGCCCTAAAACCAAATTTTAATTTTATGGGATACAGAAAGCTGAAAAATTCCATTCCACTTTTGGGGATAAAAAATACTTTTAATACTTTGTAACCACTCGAATTAGATATAGTAATTTCCACTCATTGGATTACCTAATTGTTAAACTCACTTGGTTAAATTAAATTTCGAATTCGCTATCTAGTAATATTAGAAATAGGGATCTGCAATATTGAAATTCAGTCCAATTTAGTTTTCTCTCTGTTTAGACGGGTTCAGATTCATAGCGTATTTAGTTTTTTTTTTCCTTTTAAGTTGGCTCACGATTTGTAGAATTTGAACCGTATCTGATCGAAACACGAAATACCCATTGGAATTCATCGGAATACGTTTATTTTTGCAATATATTTAAACAGTTTTTTACCAACTGTTAACGAGATTGAGAAGAATAGCTTCGATATAATAATATAGTTTTATACTAATATAGTCGTGTTGTTTATAAGAAAGCTCGTTCCAACTATGAGTGCCTCTAGCAGTTGCGTGTTTGAAACTTGTCCGTGACAAATACTTCATGACAGAGGATATCCTCTGCGCTAGAATATCCTGAATCGTGGACCCGGAACACCCGACACGTATGTATAATTGTATAACGAGTGAGTTTTAAACACGCATGCGTTATGTACTAATTAATTAGTTATGTTACATTGATTTAATTATTATTACGATAATGTTCTCCGCGGCGTCCATTTCTGGAAATATTAAGATGGACAAGTGTGTATGCAAATACATGTGCAGTTTCTTTTCCTTCATATTAATTTTATTCCCGAAAAATCAAGAGAAGTAGTACCTGGAGCACTAGTACTAGTGGTAGTTACATATATTATATCGTCAAGCAGTAATACTTAATATTGTCCTGTTCCGGTTTGAAGGGTGAGTGAGGCAGCTTATGATGTTATGAGACATAAAATTAGTTTTGTACCTGACAAGGAACAGAACATAATAATTATTTTATGACCATAAAAAATTATGCATATTTTAACATCATAAACGATATCAGATATACTTGCACAAAGTGTATAAACTATGTACGTAAATGTTGTTGGCGCATTGGATTCGTTAGGAATGTTTCACATTTGTGACGGTGCCAATCTATGAGCAGTGGTGAATATTTACCACCAGGTAGCCCATCTGCCTACCAATATCTTATAGAAAAGAATACTTTCTATGGCCTTTTCTATGTCTATGGCCTTATGATTTGAAACAGTGCATATTAGCGTCAGGGCTGACGAGGTAATTTTAAGGCCGAAGCCACTATAAGAGGCAGGTCATAACTTTTTTCTATGATATACGTGGACGAGCATATCTTGCTGATGCTATGCTAGCTGATGGTTAGTGGTCACCATCGCCCACAGACAATGGCGCTGTAAGAAATATTAACCATTCCTTACATCGCGAATGCGCCACCATTTTTGGGAGCTCAGATGTTATCTCCCTTGTGCTTGTAGTTACAATGGCTCACTCACCCTTCAAACCGGAACACAACAATACAGTGTACTGTTATTTGGCGGTAGAATATCTGATGAGTGGGTAATACCTACCCAGACGGGCTTGCACAAACCCTACCACCAAGTAACTAACTTTAGGCAGAAAAGTAAAGGCAAGAGATAAATAGTAAGAGTAGACATAGTAGGTATGTTTGTACGTTTGTAGAAGATAAAAAAAAAATGAGTATATATATTCATTGATTTTCAGACAGGCAGTTTAAAAATTACACCCATGTTATTTAATTAGTGGAAAATAGTATCTGGCAACTTTTTTCCGGTCCTAGGTTGAATTAGTATTTGCCAGCCAAGTGTAGCTTATATTCAATATAAATCCCGTAAAATGATGACTGTGGTGATCCTGTTTAATAAGATAGGTTTATTTTGATTGATTTTTACAATTGGACAGTATTTAGATGAACTGCAATTGTCAGAAGCTGACAATTTATAATGGTAACTCCACGGTCAGCTCACATAGCACACCGCTTATTAAATCCAAGAGTTTTTATGTAGGTGCGTCTTTTTTGAGAATATAAACGAAGACGCTGTGAACTGAAGTGAGAAAGTTTTACTGAGATTGAACTAAATCGCGGGCGAGTTTCGAATGTTTTTCTTTTAAAGTTTAAGCCGTTTAATAAATAGTTTTTAAATTTTAACTTTAAAACTTTTAAAAAATTTAATGAAGTTTCTATTTATTGGATTTTTTTATATTATTATTGCACAAGATACATATAGACACAAATATTATACATTCAAGATCGAGCAAAGCTGTCTACCTCCATATGGTTCACATATATTATCATAACATAAGCCCTGCATCTATTTTTCTAGCTTTTATTCAAATATTGTAGAAACTATAAAAATAGATCTTGCGTAGCGGTTTGTGGGATATCTGTAAATCGCATGTATAACTGTATACTTTACAGTTTTAGTAAATGTTCAATGCTCAAAATTTCATCTTTGACTTACTTGCAATATACATATCGCCAGTGGAAAGGAAAAAAGCTAAAGCGCCAAAATTGTACGTTAGGAAAACGAGGCTTAAAGTTAAATTAATAAACCTCATTTTCCAACAATACCACCTTGCCACTTTGGTACCTATATCTGTCCTAAGTTTACAAGACATTATTGGAAAATAATATATCGAACATCTTCTGACTGCTCGTTTAGTATTGTGGTTAGTTTATAAATCTGCAGATGTCGAAGTACTAGGTTCAAGCCTCGGTCCGATAACTCAGGCAGACTATAAAATTATTGGGGTCTTAGAGTCTAGAAGTTGGTAGTTTACAGTGCCGTGACTAAAAAAGCACGGAAATTTGTAGTTCTTGTACCTAGTTCTGGATAAACTATTAATGGTGTTAGAGCTTCGTGCAAGTCCATGTGAATAGTTAGTAGTAGTTTAAAGAATGATTTAGCTGTTTTAAAAACAGACACAAAAACATCTTAGGTCCCCAGGTTGATGACGCATTAGTGTTGCAAGTAAACGATGACACAAAACTTTAATATTTATAACATTACTATGGTAACACATTTAGTTTGTTCACAAGTTACGTTTAACAAAGGAAGTGAATATACATATAACTTGGAACGACTCTCGCTCTACTCGGAAAATTTACCTGTAGCTGAGCCTCTTTGTAATTGCTATTGAGTCTGCCCCAGTTTACATATCTGCTTAAAATTTCCTTTACTTAGTTATTAAATTTTACATTGTATCTGTGTAAGTATGTTACGTACACAGATACAAAACTCAAACACCGATATTAAAACAATATACCTACATACATCAAAAATTTAATTACAAAAGTAACTCCAGCTAATATGGTATATTTGAATTTAGTGGATATCACTACACATTGGCGTATTTACATCACCAATACGCCAACATTGGAAACTAAGATGCTTTGTCTCTTGTACCTGTAGTTACACCGACTCATTCTCTTTTCAAACTGAAACACAAGAATGTGATTAGTGGGTGATATTTACCGAGGCACAAAATACCTCCCACGAAACGTACCATTGAAACGATCGCAACGAAATTTAAAATAAAAATCGCCTAGAGCTTGATAAATAATATATATTATCATTATAATTATAAGTAAGCTTCATAATTTCACTCGCTTTAAACATTGAATATTCAAGTGTGTGTCATCGAGTTCTTGTATAGAATAATTAAGTATCCGTTAAAAAAATTAAGTTTTAATACTCTATTGTTAATATGTTACGTGTGTGTTAGGTTACAGGTTATAGGGGAAATGGGGTCACTGTTCAAATCTGCGGACGTAATCCGATTGTCTCCGTAAAGGTTCGAACGCTTTGTCGCTTGCTCGGTCGCGTCCGAGCTAATCTAATTATGTTCGTCACCGTCACTACCAATACATGGCACTGAACTATGAACAGTGCCAATATGAACATATTTATTTATTCAATAGTTCATTTCAAGAGAAAAAATGTACCAACTGCAGGATTTATACTAAAATATTCTATACAAGTAGGCGGACGAGCAAATGGGTTAACTGATGGTAAGTGGTCAACATCGCCCATAGACAATGCATCTATAAGAAATATTAACCATGCCTTCCATCGCTAACCTTGGGAACTAAGACGTGATATGTCCCTTGTCACTGACCCTTCAACTGAACGGGAACACAACAATACTGAATTTGGCGATAGAATATCTCATGAGTGGGTGGTACCTACCCAGAAAGGCTTGCACAAAGCCCTACCACCAAGGGTACATGTGCAAAGGGTGTATGAGAAATAAGGGAAGTAGTGACTTATCATGATCCAGTTCACCTACATAACACATAAATGAATTTTCATATACTTAACTTATATTTATCATTTACGTCGTTGTTAATGAAAATGTAATTACCTGCATACGTCCGATGTAAAATCTGCCACGTGACGTGTATCCAATCTGTGTTCTTAATATAATAAATTTCAAACTTCCCCTCAAAAATAAGAGCCATTAATCCAGACAGAATTTTCTCCAGGGTTTAACCCAGCTATGGTTTATTGAGAGGCTATTTTTTATTTATATTTACTTGTGTGTGTGTGTGTGTGTGTGTGTGTGTGTGTGTGACGGTAAATACCAGTTATTATAGTGTGTACAAATCTTAAGACCGGTGTACGATATATTTTTGTAATGTAATATTTAATATACTTTAATATTCCGTAGAATATAGTTGAAGTAATGTTGGCTTATTGCCCAGCTCAGAACTATAGAACATTAGCGTTTTGGTCACGGCTCCACCTAACAGGCTCTTTTAAATTACTTTTAGAGTTAAAAAGTAGTAAAACTTAGCAAGAAAAACTTTTCGCTATAAAGAAGCTGAAGAAAGTGTAATATTATTTAAGATTTAATGTGAACAAAACGGTAGAACGGAAAAATATAATTAAAGTATAAAATTTTGTAGTGCAAAGTTGTTCTCGGGAGTGATTTTAAAATGTTAACTTATTTAAAAGATTTAGCTTGGAAGTGATTTTGAAAAAAAATATATTATGTTTCGAGTTCATTTCTTTTATTCATGCGTAACGTCATATATATATATATATTATAAATAGAAAAAAATAAAACATATATTTTTAATTTATCTCTAAGACATTGTTTTGCGTCTTTTAAGCAACCACGTGATTAATTCATGTTTTTTAGGACCATTTTTGACCGTTTTTTAGGTTTTCGACAAATTTGCAAATTATCTGATATCAATAGTAATCAAATCGAAAATACACATTTATTTAGAATTATACAGTAGATTGAAATATCACTTGAATAGCCTAAAAATAATATTTTCTTCAATGTGGGGTTGAAACGTTTCATATTAAAGGTAAAGAGTCATATAATTTTATTATAAGTAAAAGCGATAGTAAATGTTCATTTAAAAATAAAACGAGCTACGTACATTGAACGAACAAAACTTAAAAAAAAAATGCTTAAAGATTGAAAGGAGATTTTATTTTCGTATTCCACCTTTTTCGCTAATATTCACTTAATTACACGTATATATAAAAAGTGCCATAGATATTTTTATCTATACTATAATAGTATATTTTACTATAAAGAGTAAAATTGTTTTGTTTGTAACCGATATTCTTCGGAACTAATGATCTAATTCTAAAATTGTTTTCGCTGGTAGAAAGCTACATTATTTCAAAGTGCTAAAGCGTAGTAATTATATTTAAAACATATGTTTTTATTAATAAATGGAGTTGCGGCAGGGCTAATTAAATATTTTAGTATATATGTACATATTATGTGAAATATCTTATAATACGAATAAAAACTATCTTTAGTGGATGCCGAACACAAAATGTTTCCTATAGTACGGTTCCCCTTCCTACGCCTCTCGGGAATAAGCTCGTAAGCGATAATAACTTGAGAGTACCTCTAAAGCGGCCTAAATTGATAGCGAGGTGCTTAAATATAAAAAGAAACGGATTTATGAGAAAAACTTTATCAGAAAAAAATACGGATTTAATATAACAATTGTAGTAACATTATCAGACACAAGGGCTGTCTATTCCCTCACTCTCATAGTCTCATCTGAAACGACCGGAGATAGATCCGGACTGGAAGTAAACGAGTAAAGATTTGAAATAGTTTGGAAGGCGCCGAAGTTTAAAACTGCTATCTTTCCAATCCCGGAATGCTACTAAGAAATTCTTGATATAAAAACTCAGTATTATTTACTATCCCCAGAAGGAATTCGAAACTGAAGTCTTGGAATTTATAGCCTTCTTGGTGGTTAACAAAATGTATATCTGCTAGTTTTACAGATACAGGCGTTTTAAAAGGTATATAAACATTTTTGATTATATTTGTGCGAAATTCGTCTTCGATACAATCATAGGAAAAAAAATACCTTATATTTAATACTTAACTTGTTCTTGTTTACGAAGAATAATTTAGAACAATTAAGAATGGTTTACAGTTTTACGGTTCGAATCAAGTATGTTCATAGTTTCTGTACAAGAAGAACCAATTTTATTTTGTTATTAAAAAAATATTTAATTCCAGAGTGTCGCAACACACATTTAGAAGTAGTTTCATTATCGTATTAAAGAACGTTCATAAACCTTCGGCACTCACACGAGCTGTAGTTGCAGACTTGTGTTTAAGACTTTTTCGACGAATTTTTACAAACGTTTATAAGAACTATTATAAATTAAGTTTGTTCCAGAAATTTACTCACTTTTCAAAACGGAACGGCGAAATACTGAGTGATGTTGTTTGACGTTAGTGTAGTATGAGTGAGTGGTACCGACGCGGTCTTGCACAAACCACTAAGTAACTTTAGAAGTTCCTTTGCCACATAACTTCTGAACGTTGATTTCAAACTTATATTTCGTAAAAAAAAAACGATTCTTTTATAGCATAGTAATATAAAGTAAATGAAAAGTAGGCCAAATAGTAGGACAAAGGCCTCTTCTGCTCTCGAGGAGAAGGTGTGGAGCTTAATCCGCTACGCTGTTCTGTTGCGAGTTGGTATACATTGGTTGGTTTGGATACAAATTATGTGTGGACAGTATTTTATTGGACACGTGCTTATTTGTTCACGATGTTTATCTTCAATTCTGATCACAAGATGAATTCACATTCAAACGGTGAGATAACAGTCATTAATTAATTTTTTAAATCTATAAAGAAATAGAATGAAAGAAATTACGTCGGAAAACTTGTAATTTTGTTTTCATAGTCCTGCGACAAACTTTTTAATCTACCCTCGTACTATTTAATGTCTTACTAACGGCACACTATATTATGACAATATTGTAGGACTCTCTGAACACACAGCCGAATGACAAATTAACCAAGGCTTTGTGATATTTATTAATATGTCCTCGTGATCACAATTTCATTAGATATAATTATAATTATAACTGGACTGCTAATAATAAGTAAACAGTATTTTTTTGCGTTTTCCGCTAGCACTAGCTAGTTATTTCTTTACATTTTAATGTTTGTTTAAAATTGCACTGTTTATCTTGACCCAATTTTTAGGATCTATGTTTTAATTTAGTCAGTTAGTGTGCTGAATTCTTTACTATCTTCAGTGCTGATCACAATATGAATGATAAGTACATGAAAACATCCATGGTACTAGAATCCAGAATTTGAACTCGCAATCGTATCGTTACTGGGCCACCATGGCTCACTATAGCATTGAAATAATAATCGTGACAATAACTCATGATTATCCGTTAAGTTTCTTGTTAAAATACGCTATTCATTTGACGACCCATTAAGTTCTTGATAATATAGCAACAAAAATAAAATCTAAGATCGTAAACGAATTTCCCAAGAACCCCGTAATAGACTGAGCTGGGTCATAAAGTATAAAAATTCTGTATGAGAAAGGCCTGTTTTCCAACAGGCTTTTTACGATCGCTCGTAACCCATAGTAGTTTTAGGCTTCAGTAATAATGTTGAAACATACAGTGGACACATGAACACGTTGTGTTAATGTGTCGTTACACTGAGTCGAATTCAAGACCTTTACATTCATTTTCTGTTTTATTGCAAATGAACTATAACTAAAAGAAAAACAATAAATTTTATTCCATATCCAAAATATTAACAATAATTGAATTGAATTGGTGGTGGTATGGCTTTGTGCAATCCCGTCTGGGTAGGTACCACCCACTCATCAGATATTCTACCGCCAAATAACAGTACACTGTATTGTTGTGTTCCGGTTAGAAGGGTGAGTAAGCCAGTGTAATCACAGGCACAAGGGTTATAACATCTTAGTTCCCAAGGTTTGTGGCGCATAGGTGTTGTAAGGAATGGTTAATATTTTTTACAGCCCTTTTGTCTATGGGCGGTGGTGACCACTTACCACCAGGTGGCCCCATATGCTCGTCCGCCAACCAATGCTATACAAAAAAATTTTAACTATTGATTAAATTACACTTTGTGTCATAATATCTTCAAATTTTTAACCATTAAATACATAATGTTATAGTAACTGAGTTTAACTTTATTATCCTAAAAAATCTGTTATCGTTTTTAGTCTACATCAAATTTAAATTGTAATAGCGGTCGTGTAGACATATATGTGTTATAAGACTGTCATATTACTAAACATTGTTAAACATTACATGATGCAATAAAAATACAAAGTTGAACAGAAAAGTAATTGTATAGTCTAAGTCACAAAGTTTGTAAGAACTATGGCAGTGTCAAGATTTATAAAATAATAAATAATTTATATAAAACTTAGTCTAAGTCTTTCCATGAGGTTTTTTAAAACTACAAATAAAAGCGTTCATTCGTGGTTTTAATAGTGGCAAGCAACAGCTGCTTGCGTGTTGAATTAAAGTGAAATCGATACGAGTGGTTTTGATGACTACGTATTACGCAGCAGATTGCAAAATATATTACACTAAAATATATACATGTAAAATGTAATTAATTTGAACAATGTTTACTGACAATTGTTATTATCAAGATTATAATTTGTATATGTAAATAATCGATTATGAAACAAACGTTTATTTTTTTTTGGGTACTGTTCGTAAATTTATATGATGGACTGCATGATAATTCTATTCTAGTGTTTATGAAAATAACATAACCTATAATTGCGATAATAATCTCTTGTTAATGATTAATTATTTGCAATCCAGAAATACAAAGAAAAAAAAACCAAATGTATTATCTTTATAATATGAGCTAGTTTTATATTTATTAATTGAAGTCGTTTTGTTTACTGTAAGTATTTACTTCGATAAAAAGTATAAATCTATACTAATAGGAAAGCAACTCTATCTGTTACCTCTTCAGGCTTTAACCTCGAAACCGATTCAGATGAAACTTTGTGTGGAGATAGTTTGAGTCCCGGTCAAGGTTAGACTCCTTCAAATCCCTTTTCGAGGGTATAAAATGGGGAGTGACGGTTTGAGTGCTGTGCTGGTTCAGCACATAAATAGATCAAGAACAATTCAAAGGTAGAATTTCATTTAACGTTTAATTAAATATTCATAAGGATTGCACAATGTTATTTCGATATTGAAGTATTGTTTTCAGATTCATCATAGCAATATAAAAAAGCGTGGAGTTAATGCTTGTTGACTTCCAGCCAGAAGACATAACATACATATATAATTGTATTTAACTGACATGACTGTATTTTTAGATGTTGAAAAAGAGAACTACTGAATTTCTTGCCGATTCTTCTCTGTAGAATCTACATTCCGAACCGGTGGTAGCTTTACTTTAAATAGTTTGATAAATGACGTGACAAAAGTGTTTGTAAAAGCTTGAATAAAGTATATTTTGATTTGATTTTAGTAATATATTTTCTCCTTACTAAATTAAATTCCACTATATTTTCAACTTATTATTATAGTCATAAATTGCCGAGATATGTGGTTGGAACACGTGAATCATAATCGAACATTACGGGTTACTGGTACACGTGTAATTGAAAATTTAGTACTGCATATATATTCAACAACCCGCATTGTAGCAGTGTGGTAGAGTAAACTCTAACCCTCGAGAGATCTCAATTCAAAAATGGAACATTTACAGGCTTTAACTATAAAACCTAAATATATTTATTAACTCTTAAGTTGTGGTCAAGTAAAGTTTAATTTGGTGTATTTTAGGTTATGAATTTAGTGATTAATTGAATGTTAAGAGAAAGGATTTTTAAAAATAGATTATGACAAAAATCACGTCTTTCTTAAGTATCTTTTCAAGAAAGGTTTGACTCTGGAATCAATAAATGAAGACGTAACGATGTTAGAGGAATGCTTCATCGTGCAAACCTTGAATCAAAACATATTACTTGTACGTACATAATTAATTGTAGTTTTCTGAGTGTTCAGTGAGATAGATACGGTCTTATTCGAGGCTTAAATTATGGTATTAATTCAATTAAAGATCCAGGATCCCTCTCTAAAATAACCTAAAACTATTTTTCTGTAATCAAATTATAGCGTCAGTTTGCTCGTATTCAAAAATCATGATTAAAGTCAATTAAATACTACACTAAATAGATTTAACATGAACCTTACCTCAGATATTATTTACTTACCATAAACGTGCCTACCTACCTCCTTTCTAAAAGCCTACAAATATAAAAAAAAAATTCAACTAAAATTATAATCAAACTGTGTGATTGTAGTCATTAATTCTTATTCTGAAGTTTTCTAGAAATGGTATAAAGGAAAGGCACAAAGAAAATATATGATTACGTTGAAAAATTTGTAATTTTGTTTTCATAGTCACGCGGCAAACTTTTTAATCTACCCTCGTAGTATTTAATGTCTTTGCCACACTATACTACGATGATAATATTGTAGCACTCTGTACAGACACAGGCGAATGATAAATTCAATTTATTTAAATCTTCTCGTGAACACTATTCCATTAAATGTAATTATAACTGTACTGCTATAAATAAAATATAGTTAGCTTATTTCTGTACTTTTTAATGTTTGTTTAAAATTCCACTGTTCATAAGCATAACATACATAAGCAGCCCGTAAATGTCCCACTGCTGGGATAAAGGCCTCCTCTCCCTTTGAGGAGAAGGTTTGGAGCATATTCCACCACGCTGCTCCATTGCGGGTTGGCGGAATACACATGTGGCTGAATTTTGTTGAAATTAGACACATGCAGGTTTCCTCACGATGTTTTCCTTCACCGCCGAGCACGAGATGAATTATAAACACAAATTAAGCACATGAAATTTCAGTGGTGCCTGCCTGGGTTTGAACCCGAAATCATCGGTTAAGATGCACACGTTCTAACCACTGGGCCATCTCGGCTCTCACTCTCTCCACTGTTCAGCTTGACCTATTTTTTAGGACCTATGTTTTATTTTAGTATCATAATAGTAATATATTTTAGTCATATGAAGATAGAATTGATGTGTGAAGAATTACTATAAAACTTTTTTTTAATTATTACAAATAAAAAGGCTAATTCATCATTTATAGTTGATATATTAACAGTCTATAATTTGTTCGACTGGATTATTACAATTCAATGATACTTTTCAAACATATAAACTACTTTCTGATTACGAGTTTTAGTTACGAAGAATTGCAATCTCGCTGTTTCCTTCTTAGTTTGAAAGGAACTTTAAAAGATTTTACATTCTTAAATGCTTTGTGAGTTAAGCTGTTATTATTCTCTATAAAGTATCATACTTTGTCGTTTTAATAAATCTGGAAAATATTGCAGAATCAGTGTATTAAGAATCTGAGTTTTAGGTCATGCTCCACAGAAGTTAGCTTTATAAATTAAGTCAGTACTAAAAACTATTAAAGAACGAATTTCTCAGCTGCAGCACTGGCGATCTGCCAAGCAGTTGCTCTGCGAACGATTATGTCCATTATGACTTTTAACAATTCTATTATGAAACTGCCTTTTGTTCATGACTGTAATGCGTTTAATTTTTATTTAAAGCGCGTTTCACTTGAGCCCGCGGTTTCATGGAAAGGAGGTCGAAACTGTCGCGGCTGGATCTCTATGGTAAAAGTTAACTCACATTAATATTTTATTATTAATAATTAATAAGTTATATCGATTTAATAAGTTATTATTAGATTTTAGTAGTCTAGTCTCTCTGGAAAATCAAGAAAAATATATTTTTAAAGTTACTCAATGTCATAACGTTAAACTATACACTATTTAATGCCCGATATTTTATTGCAGTTCTGATTTCGTATTCGCTGAGATTATTTTTAAAAATTTCATCCTTCATAATAAGCAGTAAATAATATTATTGCACTGGCATTTTGCCAATCCGGTCATGTCGTTTAAAGAGAGTTTGAGCTGTTATACTTATGGTGCTCGGATAGTTAAAGTCGAGAACAGTAATTACGTACCAATAAAATTATATTTTGCATTCAATGTGAAATAATACTAAGAAAAACATGCTGAATCGATTAAATTTAGGAGATACGTACACATACATATACAAATAAGTATGAAAAGGGATATCATTTATCTAAATTATACGAAATTACAATTTGAAACCAATAAACTATTGGTCATAAACTATTGAATCAGTTTCAACACCTGATATCCATCGGCACGAAGTTCGGAAGGTTTGTTTGCTATTAAACTAGTTTGAAATCCAATCATGCTTCCCCTTCGTGCTACATTGTAAATCGCAGCGTTGGTTTACGCCTCATTCCTTTGTAAATGTAGATCAGTTCACGGAATACGATGTTATGCGCTAGATAATATTTGTTATTAAAAATGCTAAGTGATAGGAGTGAAAATTTGTTCTCGAATGATGTACCTAATCGAGTTTTTTTGTTTCACTTCGATAAATGATATGCACATTGCACAAATTAAGCATATTGGTCAATGTTGGCATTCCAATTGGCCAAGACCAACCAATTACGCAGGGTAAATAAATAAATATTGGACAACATCACAAACATTACTCTGATCCCAATGTAAGTAGCTAAAGTACTTGTGTTATGGAAAATCAGAAATAACGACGATACCAAAAACACCTAGACCCTAGACAACATAGAAAACTAATGAACTTTTTCTACATCGACTCGGCCGGGAATCGAACCCGAGACCTCGGAGTGGCGTACCCATGGTAACCGTTGTACACACTACGATTACGGAGGTCGTCATTAATGATATAATATTACATAGGAAAGTATGTACGCGAATAAAATATTTACTCAATCACATAATCCGATGAGACGGCAAAAAGAGTTCAGGCGCAGGAGCCACATTTTTAAGTACTTCCCAAGACATAGGGGTATACACTTCAAACTTCCGAACTCCGGCCTATTAGAGACAATTAAAATCTTTTATACCGATAACTTTTTATCGACTATACCAGTAGTTTAATCCGAAATCCTCCAGATTTGCGGCCTTTTATTTGGCCATTAGATTAATACGCCAATGTATTTGGATTATTTTTATTTTATATTATGAATAGTAGTGTTAAACAATATGTTTGTAATCAATTGCTAGTATAAAGCCACGAGCGATTAGAATATGAGGAAGGGATTGATAATATTCAACGCTTGTGTTTCAGTGTTATATGTTTCGTGTGAAATAATTGAATGTAAAAAATAATTTGTCGAAAAAAATAGTGAAATGTTTTAATTAAGCATGTAAAAAGTACACTTAGGATTTTCAATTTAATTTTTTTGTTATATTTTATAATGCATTAGAAGCATGAATATTGGGTTGAGCCGTAAATTTTATATGTACACAATTAAATTAAAATTTGTCCACGCCTCATAGATTTAAATTTGTGTGCTAAACAAGGGTAACTTTGGTAAGCTGTTTTGCAGTAAACTGTTTTGAAATTTTAGTTGCACGTAGTTTGGAATCGGTGATATCTTTTAAAGTATATATTCGAAAATATAGTGAATATATAATGAAATGGAAAAAGTCACTTTGCAAATAAACTTTGGTTTTTTTATTAATCTGTAATAGATAAAAATACTAATTAGTAACTTTGATAAGATAATTATGTTAAGATGTTAATTCCTTTTCTGTTGGCCATTTTAAAGCTAAACCTTTCTAGTACATTATTTTGATGTACTTATCTCCTAAGGCTTAGGCAACATTAGCTATGTAAGCGTAGATACAATTACAAACATTGGATAAAACGTCGTAAAAGTTATTACTTTTTCTATTAGTGAAAATAGTATCAAAATGATGGATTTAGATTTAGAAGAACTAAGCGAAGATACAGACAGAAACAGTGAGAGACTCTGTTCTATAATATTTATAGATTAATATTCATTGTATGGCAAATTTTTTGGCCATATTACTAACAATAAGTTACGTCAAAGTCAAAATCAAATCAATAAAAACGATTTAAAGTTTTAGGTTCATTATTTGTACTGGCTTAAAGGGTATATTCAATTTAAATACTTTCACAAAGGCAACATTGAACTAGAAACGAATTCACTTCAATCAATTGCGATTGTGCCCTTTCTGATACAATCACACTCGATCATCCCATTTTAGGATTCTTTAAAAGGGCAGGTTTTCAATTGGGTTGCTTTTAAATGTATTTTCCGTGATGTTTCAAACATTTTACAGACTGTCTGACTGTAAAGTGTGACTGTCTTTTCAGACAGACTTTATCTGTAAAAATCGAGGTTTAATCCTGGCCATTTGGCCTAAAATGTCGTCCTGGCAGAAGTTTTGGACCCCATAGGTGTCGCTGCGATCGAGTTTAAAGTTTTTTTTACAGATTTGACGGGACGGGAAAATAGTAATTGATACTTTATAACTTTATGGTTACTCTTTAGACGTAAACAACATATTAAAATGTTCACATTAACCATGTAGTAATTTTTAATATACGAGAGTTTTATATTCAATGGAAGTATAAAATGAAAACAAACGACCGTAGATATACGTAATTACTTCGATCGTGATACAAAGTAAGTATTAATTAATAGCTGATCACTATTACTATTATACTAAAAATATAGTTAGTGGTAAAGCTTTGTGCATACTCGTCTGGGTAGGTACTACCCACACATCAAACAGCAATACTTAGTATTTCTGTGTTCTAGTTTGAAGGGTGAATGAGTCAAAGAAACTACAGGCACAATTGGTGGCATATTGGCCATATTTATTTCAGCGTGGCCTAGTTGCCAGCACACCTACCTCTAAAAAAAAATAATCTTGCAAATGAATAATGTCATATCGTGTTCGAATCTTGCAAGTAACACACATACTTTTAATTCAAAGAGAGGATTAATCTTATAAAATCAAAGTTGTCTTAGTACCATTATTCTTAGTTGAATTTAGTTTTAATAATTTTCATAAATTGGTTAATACATCTGTGCTCTCGAGTTGAAGTTTGAACGCTTAATGACGATAAATTCTTCGAAAGTTTCAAGCGTCCGAAGTTTTTGAACCAATTCTTGATGTTGGCGATTTACTCTTGCACTTTAATAGCAACTGAGACTGATGCGAACTGATCGAACCCCTGAGTTTTTATTTTTCTTCAAAACAATACAATTTATTTTTTAATTATATAATTTTGCGGTCTAGCCAATGGGCTACCTGATGGTATGTATATAGATACAATGGCGCTGTAAAAAATATTAACCATTCCTTACATCGCCAATGCGACACAAACCTTGGGAACTAGTGATGTTCTGTCTCTTGTGCATGTAGTTACACTGGTTCACCCACCTTTCAAACCGGAACATAACAATACTGAGTACTTCTGTTTGACGGTAGAATATCTGATGAATGGGTATTATCTACCCAGACGAGCTCGCACAAAGCCCTACCACAAAGTTAAATGGATCGGAGAACATTATTTCTCGACAATGATCAAAATTTAAAATGCTAATAATTTTTTATTCTTTTTTTTTTTTTTTCAGGTAGTTATTATACACTAATTATTTAAATTTTAAATTAAGCTGCATGTGTCGTTTTTGTTATTCCCTAAAAAATGTTTCACAAATTGTAACCTAAATAAATTTTTGTGAAATTACAGAGCAATCACAATTTTCCAAAAATGATTTTTCAAAATCGTATGTGATAAAAGTAACATCGTATATGGAATAATATTGTTTTTTTTTTAATTATAGTTACGATGGACTTTAATGCTATTAAGATATTGCCGTCTCGTACCCGTTAAACCTAGTTCCTCGAGCTTAGCTCAGCTATAAATCAAGACCAACGCGATAGAAGAAATGTGTGTGTATTTTTAACTAAATCATACACAGGTGAAATGCTTGCCTCAAACATTAATTAGTTCATTATAAACATGGTACGTAACTGCATCTGTATAGAAAACTCTCTGATAAACTCGTTCCAAACTTCACTCGACTTCTCAAACAGTTCAAACTTTATGCGGATTTACACCTGCAACGATATTTACTTGCTAATTTCTTATCTCTAACAAGTTTCTGGACGTTGATAGTTTTAAATTAAATAAATATTATAACTTACTAAAATTGTTAGTATAAATTTAAATTATAATTTATTATTATTTGGTTATATATCTTCACATATATGTTGTCCGTGCCATTGGCGTATCTTATCTTTAATTTGTATTTTTTTTTATTTCAATGTATCTGCATATTTGTATCAAATGGCAGCATTACAATTTGAAGTTTGATGATATTTTTTATATTTTGAAATATTCGAAATTCGAAATGTGGTTTTCATACGCAATATTTCTGAAGATTGTTTCTGAACGTTTCCTTAAAGGGAAATCATTTCCAATATATAAAAAAACCGTTAATCATTGTCTTTCGAAACGGCTAGTAAACGTTTTATGATTTTAAAATGGATATTGAAGTCATTTTTAATAAAATTTCAATAAAGCGTGAAAAAGTACTCCTAAAGAACCAAATTTAATAAAATGATCTCGATATAATACCGTCGAAATATTGATGCTATAATAATAAATAGCGTTCAGAAACTGCCTTTAACTGCGCTATTAAAAAATCGTGAGTGAAGATAAATCAACCAAACGGTTATCTAGTATGCCATTGTGCAAACTTGTCACTTAACAGACATTGTCAGAGGCGTCAATCGGCGTGGGTGGTTAAACAAATGGTTTCTATATGACATATGACGTTAACATAGTAAACATAACGAGTTCAGTACAAACAAGTGTATGGAATTGCGAATTTAATGGCGTACGATGTTTTGCTGTAATTAATAGTTCAAGTGCAGTACTTCCTCAGTTTTCTAGGGAATATGTTTATAGATGAGACGTAAATATTGTAAAATGGTAATTTTTCTACTGTTTTGGTTATATGATTAAAGCATCAAATCTATACTAGTATTATAAATGCGAAAGTAACTCTGTCTGTCTGTTTCTTTTTAACGGTCGAACCACTTTTTTATCAAATTGCAAAGAAATAATTTATGCTTAATACCTGATGACAAATATCTTCAATGCGAGGGAAGCAGCGACATTAAAGTAGTAGCCAGACTCATAAATCAAACTCAAACTCGAATTCATTTATTCAATATAGAAGCATTATACTTACTTATTGATAGCCAAATGAAACACTACCACCGGTTCGGAAAATAAAATACCCTGAGAAGAACCGGCAAAAGAAACTCAGCGGGTCTTTTTTAGTCAATTTTATTATTTACACAATTGGATATGAATAGAAATAGCCAGGAGGCGATCGTTTCATTCCCAAGGTGTGTTACCAATCATAAATTCCCTAATTGTATAATAACCTTTCGCAAACAAGCGTCCCTTAACATTTTTTTTGATTTGGCAACAGATGCTTTTTGAACGCTTTCTAAGTCTCAGTAAGCCGTTGTAATTACATAAGACACAACATTTTTATCTCAAGGTTAGGTTTTTTATCGCAAGACTTAACTTAGGGGATTAACGGTGTAACAGATAGTTTAGTAAAATTACATAAACAAGAAAAAAATGTTTTATAATTATATTAGCTTATATTAACTAATTTAAATGATAAAATATTTAACTGTTATGTAACAGCAGATTGGCCTTAGTAAGATCGTTCCAGCGCTTGGCGACCAAATAATATTATATGCTAGTCCTCGTGCTGGCGATTCACACAATGTGATTGTTCGTTAAATTTAATAAAATTCTCTCTTGTAAATTTATATAAATTTCGGGAGAAGATGCATAATAATACAATACCAATTTTACATAAAATAGTCATAGTATTTATATTAGTGTTTTATAAAGATTTTATTTTATACTAGCTAAACTTGTAACTTTACCTGCGTGAAGTTTATAAAACTTTTTCTATAGCATATAACCCTTAATTTTACCCATAGAGTGGTCAAAACTTAAACTGTCTCCATACCAAATAAAAGCGATTAAAGCGTGAAGATGTAAAAGACAGAAAAATTTATGATTCATTCATTCCGAATGTCATTTCGGTCAAATTTTCCATATTGTGATGCTTAGGATAACAACTTAGATGAAATGGACAATGGTCTCTAGTTTTACATGCCCGATGATTCCACCTTACGGGTAGTGTTGTTACAAACGAGCACTGAATATTCTCAACGTAGGCACGATTCCGCTTTGGTAATTCGATTTGCATGTAGATGGTTTCTGACCGATTACTACCTTTAGAATGTGTATACAGAATTATTTAATGTAATTTCTATGTAAAACGTTTCATTGTGGTTGTTTAATTTTATTCAAGTACTTAATAAACCAAAATTTAGGTATTGTTTTGTTTTTATATATATTCCAAATTTAAAATTAAATAAAAAGTTATAGTTTTGTCGATTTTATAACAAATATTTTCCAGTAGATTATTTTTATAATTTAGTTAAGCTATATTAACTGAAAACTAATCGTTTTTAAAGTAGAGAAATCTTTATTTTAAATAAAAAATATATACTACATTTAAAAAGTATTTCGAAATAATTATTTAACGTAAACCGATGTAATATAATTTGATTTAATCTTTATCTTATTACGAATAACACAAGGCCCATTATCCTTTGTTTATCGCCCCGAGGGATAGTATTGTGGGCAACGTCATTAAAACTTAATAATGGAAAATTCAATCTGCTTCGGGCTATCATCACTAACGGTGATCATGTGTTTTATTTAAAGGTTGAAAAAAGTTTATAATTAAAGAAAATTTGTACACTTATGAAGAAAATATATACAAATGCAATGCAACATCTAGGTAAGGAAGGAATATGAATATCGTATTATATAAAGTCACGTTAGGAAATTGATTAAGAATATTTATTATGGAATCAATTTCACAATTGTAATTTCGCTATATAAGAGGTTTTGTATTAAAGTAGCTAGTCTCGACTATGTCCGCGTGAAATAAGACTTTTATTTACTTTCCGGGTCCGATTTAAGCCACATTGGGAATTTGGGTGCAAGCCCACCTAACAACTATTCTTTTTTTTTATGGCATTGTTTGGCGGACGAGCATATGGGCCACCTGATGATAAGTGGTCACCACCGCCCATAGACAAAGGCGCTGTAAGAAATATTAACCATTCCTTACATCACCTATGCGCCACCAACCTTGGGCACTAAGATGTTATGTCCCTTGTGCCTGTGATTGTAATCACAATCGGCTGGCTCACTATTCATCAAATATAGGGCCAGAACAGCAATACATAGAATTGTTCTGTTCCGGTTTGATGAGTGAGTGAGCTGTGTAACTACAGGTAAAAGGGACATAACATCTTAGCTACCAAGTTTGGTGGCGCATTGGTATAATATAACGAGTGATTATTTCTTTTTTTTTTTTTAATAAAGTACATTTGTTTGAGAGATAAATGTGTTCAAATTTCATCTATTTCAGATGAAATCTACCTTACGAGTGTTTACACATACCATTCATTGTTATGTGTAAACACTTATGTTGAGACTAACTGTTCTACTCACCGAACCATATCAATTCACAATTTAACTTAACCTAAACGAAACAACATAAACCTTAACAACATTAAAAAAAAGAAAATAACAACCTTTATATTCCCACTGCTGTGTTAAAGACTCCTCTCCCTTTGAGGAGAAGGTTTGGACCTTATTTCACCACGCTGCTCCAGTGTTGGTGGAGTACACATGTGGTATAATTTCGTTTAAATTTGACACATGCAGGTTTCCTTACGATGTTTTCCTTCAAGAGATAAATTATAAACAAATTTTGAAACACATGAAAGTTTAAAGGTGCTTGCCTGTGTAATTTAAGATGCAGGTTTTCTAACCACTGGGCCATCTCGGCTCGAAAATACTAGACATAACATAATACATTTCAAAAAACCTGTAACGTCTAAATAGAAATTCGCACGTGAATGCCTCACTACTACATGAAAACTTCACCGTGTAAACATGCACTACTAACATATTGGTATTGTTTTTATCAGTGGCAAAAATCGTTTCAATAGTTAGTAAAACATATCGAAAAAGCGTTACTCACACACTGCGGTTTCAAAACACGACGTCCGTTTTTAACGCAGCGTAGATTAAAGATTTATGGATCGACTACGTATATATGAACTATGCTCAGGTTTGTTTTGAAATGTTTCAAATATTTGTTATTTGCAAAAACGGTGGAAATAGAATAAATATTTTTATACCATAATGTATAAAGATTTGATGTTTTTTATTAATATAGAAACATAACACTTATTGATTGTCAAATTAAAATACTACCACTGGTTCGGAAAAGAAAATTCCCTGACTTGAGAAGAACTGGCGAAATAAACTCTCTTCTCTCTCAACGTCTCTTTTTTATCAATTTGTGATTATTTACAAATGATCAATATCTAAAGAAATAGCCAGGAGGCAATCGTTTCATTCCCAAGGTGTGCTATCAGCCGTGAACTCAAAATTTGTCGAACTCAAAAACCTTTCGAACACAAGCGCTCTTTAACATATTTTTGTAACCTATATTTTTTTCATCAAACAGCGGGTTTACTTTTGCATCTGGTCGTTCAACCAATCGCCATGGCATTTGGTATACCTTAGGGCTCCTAAAATATTTTAGCGCAAGTCCTATCAGACTTTAACTTACAAATTTAAAGAGGCATTTCAAGTCAAGACGGACACTAGCAGCTAGTATATCATTATTTTAATGAGGGTTATAATTAATTTTACTCCTAGAGCCGCAAGCTGTTAAAATGTTATTATTATTAAATATTCCAGGTAACTTATTTATCGAAATATTATCGACACGAAACTGAAAAATTTAATTATGATAATGCTTTTTTGCCTTACAACTATTCTGTAAGAACAAATTCCTTACAACATATTGTCAATAATAATTATAATTAATTCGAGGTGACATTTGCGAAATAAGGTAGAACTAAAATCTATTAAGGTGAAAATTTAAATGGATAATTAATTGGTACATAAAAATATGCATGAAAACAGCCTATCACTGTCAGTCGAATTTCAGACTTTCATAGTAGTATAGACTTCAATACTTTAACAAACATTACTAAAAAAAAGTATATTATTCAAAACAAGATTATATAGATGATAAAAAAGCAGAGAGCTAATACTTGTTGACTTCCAGGCAGGATATATTATATACATACATATATAATTGTATTCAAATAACATAACATTGTATTATTAATGTTGAAAAAGAATAACTTCTGAGTTTTTTGCCGACAATTCTTGGTAGAATCTACCTTCAGAGCCGGTGGCAGCTTCACTTAAAAGAGTTTGTAAAATGACTATTCAAATGTGCTTGTAAAAGTCTACTTGAATAAAGTATATCTGATATAATATTACAATGTATTGATGAGCCTATTAGAACAGTGACACTGTCAGTTATGTAGTTATCGTATGGTTAGACTTAATATAATTTAAACCAGACTAAAATTTAACACTTCCCCAAGGCACATTAAAATTTTCCGCTAGCGATCTCAAAGTTCAACCCATTTTCTCAATTAGTGTATCGTAGACCGAATTAACGAACCCCGTCACATCATTATCCGCTCCCAGTAGCTATTAGCTTGCTCTCGGTATTGTGCTAAGCTATTCAAATTTAATAAGAGCACTAACTTCGATAAGGTATTAAAATACACATATTCTTAAAGTTAAGAGTATCTTTGCAAGTTAAATATAAAGTAGGGAATTTGCATTAATATTCCTTTTGCCAAAATTCAAAACTATACTTTATTAGTCAACAAATTAATTTAAGTCGTAATCGTGAAAGTAAATACCGGTTAGGAATAATTGTAAAGGGAATAACTGGTAAGTAGCTCAGTACCTTTTTTTTTTTTTTTTTTTTTCGCTGGAAAAACGCGTTACGCGTTTCCCCCACGTGGAAGTGGGGGGGTATGTGGGACTCGCCGGTGCCCAAGATGTTAGCGGCACACCGGAATACCCACTAAAAAACCAGCGGTACCCTCTCCGTCTCATCGGTAGGCGCCACGGGATCGCTTTCGCATACTACCGTGACGCCCTGACGGTCGGCCCACCTATGCGGGCCTCCAATTCCTAGGGGGGATTCCCGGGGTACTGAGAACCCTCCTAGCTCCTGTGGCGCCTATTGAGGCGGGGGGAGAAGGTGCGCGTAGCGTTGTTTCCTCCTCCCCGGTCTTCTTCGGCGGATCGGGTCTGCAGCAGCATCCACCTCCCGCTCCCGTTCCGCTGCCTCCTTCTGCGACATAACGTTTTCGCAGAAGGAGCGCATTTCTGACCAGCACGCCTCGCTACCGAGCATTGCGTTGATGACGCTCGGCAGCGAGAGGTCTCCGCCCAAAGACGCCACCAGGGAATGCCTCTGGGGCCCCCACGCAGCACACTCAGTCAGGGTGTGGTACGCCGTGTCCACTGACGCGCCACACTGATGGCAGGAGGGTGACACCTCCCGCCGCGCTATCCCGTGCAGGTACTTACCGAAGCATCCGTGCCCGGTAAGTACCTGCGTCATCCTGAACGTGAGCGTGCCACGCTTTCTCTTGACCCAGCGACTCAAGTGGGGACGAACCGCCTCCACTGTCGCCAGGCCTGCCGTGGGTGACCCCAGATCCTCCTCCCATCGGGCGATCAGGGCTTGCTGGGCTATGGCCCTGATCCGCCCGACCTCCGCCAACCCTGGACGGTCGCCGCCGTTCCTCGCCTCCGCCCGGAACCGGTACACCTCTGCGAGCACCTCTGCTTGGAGTTCCCAAGGTGGATCACCCGCGAGAAGTGTCGCCGCAGTCCATGACACCGTACGGTACCCTCTTATACCTCTCACTGCTATGACCCTCTGCGGTTTCCGCAAGAGGGCCCGATTGCCAGCGGTGAGGGCGTCTATCCAAATCGGGGCACCGTACAGCGCCATTGACCTCACTACACCGGCATATAGTCGCCGACATAGCGATCCCGGCCCTCCCACATTTGGTAGGAGGCGTCCCAGGGCGGCAGCGGCGTTGATGAGCTTCGGCCCTAGTTGAGCGAAATGCTGCCTGAAGCTCCATCGTCCGTCCAGGATCAGGCCCAGGTACTTCATCTGGGCCTGCACCTTGATCACCGTCCCCTGGACGGTGATACTTGCCCCTCAAGGGGGTCCCCTTCGTGGACCGTGGAAAAGGAGAGCCTCCGTTTTCGAAATGGAGACCCTCAGGCCCAGCGCTTCCATCCGGTCCACGGTGAGAGCAGTTCCGACTTCAGCCAAGCGGGCTGCGTCCCCAAAATCTCGCCCTGTCGCCGTGATGAGGGTGTCGTCCGCGTAACAGAGCACCCCCATCCCGGGAAGGACGGGAGCTCTCAAGAGCCAATCGAAACTAACGTTCCACAGGATTGGGCCGAGAACCGACCCCTGTGGAACGCCGCAGCCTACCCGATGCCGGACTAGCTCCCCATTGACCCCCACCCAGAGGACCTCCCGGTCCTGGAGGTACGCTTCCAACAGTCTCCTCAGATAGGTCGGCACCCCGTGGTATAGAAGTGCCTCCCTGATCGTCTCGAATGGAAGACTGTTAAAGGCGTTCGTCACATCGAGTGACACCGCCAGGACGACTTGCCCCCGGGCCACCGCTTCTGTCGTCCGAGTCTTCAGGGCGTCCAGGGCGTCGACTGTTGATCGGCCTGCCCTGAACCCATACTGGGCCTCTGAAAGACCCGGACCGACCTCCTCAAGGTGCTGAACAAGACGGGCTGCGAGGACCTTTTCGAAAAGTTTGGCCGTCTCGTTCAGCAGCACTATTGGCCTGTACGCCGAAGGGGAATTCATCGGCCGACCTTCCTTTGGCAATAGCACCAACTTCCCCTCCTTCCAAGGCTTCGGAAACTGCCCGCTGCAAAGACATTCGTCGAACAACTCCCGAAGCCTTGCACCTAGGTATTCCAGAGCGTCGCACAAAATACGCCCTGGAACCCCATCTGGACCCGGCGCCGTGTTCTTGGCATTCAAGCGGCCGAGGGCCATCTCCATCTCCCGCTCCGTGATCAGTGGTGGAGCCACTGCGTCTTCTATCACGGAGAGAGGGGCCATCTGCGGAGGGACGTGCTCGCCTGGATGGGGGAAGAGTTCCCCAACTAGGCGCAGAAGAAGATCCGGCGGCAGCGTCTCCGTGACGGGGGCGCTTTGGTTGCGGAACTTTCCACGCACACCACGGTACGGGCGCCCCCACGGGTCTCGGTTGAGGCCCGCCAGAAGCTCCTCCCTGGCCCTCTCCTTGGCCTTACTTATTGCCAACTGCAGATCTTTTTTCAGTTGACGATAAGCGGCCAGTAACTGTCCCTCCAGTTCCGCGTCGAGGCCGTTGTGTCTTCGACAGCGGACGTAGGCCCTCCGCGCCCGGCAACACGTCGCCCGAAGGTTAGCGATTTCGAGCGACCACCAGTAGACATGCCGGCGCGGAACCTTGCGCCGGGTCCGAGGCATGGCCGCATCGCAGACCTCCTTGAGGGAACTGCTCATGCGACCCGCCAGCTCCTCCGCGTTGGCGCCCTCCCTTCTCCCTGCGGAAACCCACCGCTGCACGATGGCAGCCTCCTTGACCAGCTCTCGATCGACCTGGCCGAGAGACCACCTCGGCAGCGTGGTCGGCACCCTCTGGGGTTCCGCCGGCCTGCGAGAGGTGGAGATCTCAAATCGGATGTAAGTAGCTCAGTACCTACTCTTATCTGAAAATTATTATTTAATATTAATTAAAACCAATTTGGTACTAGTAATACATTATTGTATAGTATATGTTTTACTTTTTAATAATAAAGTAATTTAAAAGCTTTTTAGATAAATTAACTTATTTGAATTTACATTAAGTGTTATTTGAGTGTACAAAAAAAATTTAACTTTAATAAAAATTAAAATCATGACTGCCTTGAATGGATTTATATATGTTATAGCTTTTGTCACTAGCGATGATGTAAGGGTTCTAACGAAACCCAATATAATTTTGAGCATCTTGGTGGTAAGGCTTTGTGCAAGCCCGCCTGGATATATACCACCTACTCATCAGATATTCTACAGCCAAACAGCAATACTTAGTATTGTTGTTGATTTGGGCGAGCCAGTGTAACTGCAGGCACTAGGGACACATAATCTTGGTTCCCAAAGTTGTTGGAGCATTGGCGATATGAGAATTGGTTAATATTTCTTGCAGTGCCAACGTTTAAGAGCGGTGGTGACCACATTCCATCAGGTGGCCATTTGCCTATCCACCTACATATAACATATAAAAAAATAAAAAGAACACCCGAACCTGTTCAGTCATTTAAAAGTTACGGTGGAATAAAGTAACTCACACATAAACATTCATGGACACTGAAAACATTTTTTTTCTCTGGACAGTCGTGTAAAAAGTCTATTTATATTCACTGGGGAAAATTTTAAACCATATAAAAATATTGTAAGTATTATATACAAATTGAAACAAATGAAAGTATTTTTTATATAAAGCCTTGATATTGCCCAGTAGAACCTCAAGAACGACACTTAATTAGAGAAAAGGAAATGTACCATTATTTAAAAGTACAAAGAAGTTGCTCTCTGCTTCGTTTGACGTTACATTTTTATACATTTTAAATAAAAATTATATATATTATACTTCTTATTATATTATCATACTTCAGTCGTATAGTATCAGTGACTAGTCGCAAACTTTTTTGACGTATTATTTTTATTAAAATGAAAAAAAAAAAAAATTGGTAACTTGCACTTTTTCCACTCTGAGAAATATTACTATATTTTTTTATTTCTAACTAGTGACCCGCCCCGGCTTCGAACGGATGCAATGCTGATACTAAATATACTACAGAATTTCTTACAACGTTCACAGTTTTTCAGTCATTAGACAATACAAACCGCTATGTCCCTGCGTTTTAAATCTGTAATATCTTCGAAAATATTCATTTAAATTATATACTGTAAAGGGTCATATTGATTTATATTAAATGCACAATGTATTTATGATACTAAATTGGATAAGAATTAATGCTGTATTGCTTAAAATTGCTTCAAAAATAAGCCATTATTACTCGTAAAAAGTGAAGGTTAAAAAATGGTTATTGTAGGTTATCTCTAAGAAATAGATATATAACAACGCGCATTTTTTTGTAGACCTTTTTAAGTTGTACAATACTGTAGTACATTATTTTGATCTATCTTGTAGGGTTCAGCCAGCGTTTGCAGTGTAAGCGCAAAAAATGTGTTTATTTAACTGAATTGTAAGTATTCATAATATTATTATGGCTGCCATATTGATCTAGTGGCTAGCATGTAAGGCCGTAAGACTCAAAGTCCTAGGTTTAAGCCCCAGGTCAAATTATTAAAAATGCTATTAATTTGAAGCAGCCCGGAGGCCGGATTCTTAAAATTGGCAGGTTAGAACGCGTGCATCTTAACCGATGGTTTCGGATTCAAACCTACCACCACTGAATTTCTATATGCTTAATTTGTTGTTATATTTCATCTCGTACTCGATGGTGAAGGAAATCATCGTGGATGAAAAACCAAAACCAAAACCTGCATGTGTCTAATTCGAATGAAATTATACCACCTATTTATCCACCATCGCGCATTGGAGCCGCGTAGCAGAATAAGCTCCAAGCCTTCTCCTTACAGGAGAGGAGACGAGCCCTTAGCCCAGCAGTGCCACACTTACAGACTGTTTGTTTGCACTCCTGTGCCTGTCACTACTGATTACCAGTAATAATTGTAACCCAGCGTTTAGAGATTGGAGGAGAAAATCTGAAGATCGAGCTCAGTAGCGTACCATAGGAAAGGCCTATGTCCAGCAGTGAACTGACATGAGCTGATGATGAGAATGATATTTTAAACGATAATCACATCTCATTAATAAAGATACCGGACCGGACACGGACGACTCATATTTATCAAGACTAAGGTTAGTACGATAAGGTTAATAATTACAAATTAAAGTATTTCTTTCTGTATTACTTTTTATATAATTGTTTTCTATAGAACTCCATTTAATCCTATTTCATTTTTATTGAATAGCCTCGAAGCCTGAAAGAAAATATTCCATATATAAAAGACGGTCTGCAAATAAAATCCTCGATATCAAGCAAGACTTTATTGAAGGCCTCTTTTCAAATGTCAAATACGTATGACAGTCCATCATTTATCAATATTGATACATGTTTTTGTAAGATATTCTTAAGTATAACTTAGTATGTTTTATTAACATTAGCAATCGAAATCTTTGTTCAAAAATATAAGCTAGCAATTGAGCCAACTGTAGTAAGTGGTCACCAGTGTCCATAGAAATTGGCACTTTTTAAAATATGGACCGTCCCTTACTTTAGGCAATGCCCTACTATCTACTTGGTGTAAAGACATTGTGTAAGCCCACCTTGTTAGGTACCTCCACTCATCAGATATTTTACCACCAAGCAGCAATACTAAGTATTATTGTGTACAACAAGCTCATGAGCCAAAACATCTTAGTTTTCAAGGTTGGTCTGTTGGTGCACTGGCGATGTAGGGCATGGTAAATGTATTTCGTACACTAATAATGTCTGTGATCTGTCATGTTCACTTACCATCAAGTTCCACTTATTTGCCCACGCTACTTTAACATCAACACATCAAGGAAAAAGCAGAGTTATTGGTGTCTAAGCTAAAGAAATGGAATATTTTGGCACAGTGATAAACAAAGAATTGAGTTCTATCATTATGTGTTGGAAAAAATCCACTATTTACTTATTTAAGGCATTTTCAATCAATCAGAAATAAGTAAAATTTTGTCAAACGTATAAATAAGTTGAAAATTTGATCCGTTGTGTTATACGGTGTTAAGTCGTTGTCAACAATTAAAATAATTATTTATCATAGGAACATAAAATGTTATATAAAACTTGTTTAGAACAATTGAAATGTTCAATAAATAAATAAACTGAAATGATTGCTTTAATAAAAGGTAACAAACGCACACAGTGAGTTCAGAAATCATAATGTTTCATTGTAAAACTACACAAGACGGTATAATTAAAATTGACAACACGACAGACGTCAAATCTGCTGGACGAACTCCGGTGTACTCGCACCACAGCCAAAACGTGTAATCACTAAGGCTTAAAGAGTGTTCTTTAATTGTGATTTATGTTGCTTCACTTTTGTGCGCTTTGACGGCGCTGGTTTGTTCTATTTTCACATACACACACTCACACCCATAAACACAAACACACTCGTAGGCTGTCTGACTTCGAAGAGGCATGCAAAAGTGCACAGGAAAGAGAGCTTGCTTTCTAAGTACAAAACTCACGCGACTGACACAAACATACGTCGACTACATTGAAGCTCGCTAAATGTGCATTAACTTATTGCACGACTTAAATTAAATACTTTAAAGCACGAGAATAGTCTTTAGGAAATGTTATTTGAACAGTAAAAACTTAATAAATGGCCCTTTGAAAAGTTTCCCAAAGCGCACAAAAAGGTAACGAAGCGCTTTGAAACTTTGTACTCGTCTAACAAATCGGATAAGTAGAATTAGTTACCTGCATTTTATTGATAAAAAAACGCTTCAGTGCACTCGGGTTATGCAATAAAATGAAATTTACTTATTAATATTCTATTAATAAAACATTTTGATTTTTAAACTAAGACATCCATTCAATTCAAGTAAAGTAACTGTGTGTAAATGTCCCACTGTTGGGCAAGAATATTATAAGAAGGTGGCTGGCCTTTGCAGAGAAAGATTGGAGCTAATTCCATTACGCTGCTTCAATACTGCACATGTGGCGGAATTTCATTGAAATTAGACACATGCAATTTTCATCGCGATGTTTTCCTTTACCGCCGAGCACTAAATATATTATAAACACTTATTACATGGATGCACATGGAAAATCGGTGGCGCTTGCTTGGATTTATACCCACAATCATCGTTTAGGATGCACGCATTCTTGCTACGGAGCCATCGTTCAATTGAAGTATATTTTTTTATCTTATGATTTGCCGATAATTATATTATTTCATTCGCAAATGAACGTATTATATTTCGACCCCATATGGTAATTTTTAATATATAAACATGAGATCGTCTATTGGCAAATTTATCAAAAATTAATAACTAGCTTCTTAAAGTACTTAAAATAATTAATGTAAAATTATAATTTAAATAAACAACGATAAGTAAAAACTGAAATTATAAGACCCTAGAGGTTTTGACAGTCAAGAGAATATGTTAATCATTATTTAAAAAAATATATCTTTTTTTAAGAATGTACATCGTATTAATGGCAGATATAAATTTCAGCGAAGTGATATTGTACATTAATTAAATTAGTTTCCTTATAAATGAACGCTAGGCTATGTAAAAATAATATTGAACATTTTTTTTTTTTTATTTAATTAGTGGTTATTATGCGGATTACTGATTTCTTGGAGATTAAATCTTCAATGGAAACTGGTACCAGTCATATCAATCCACAATGGTAGGCAAAAATATATGTAAGTAAAATTACATTGCCGAATAGAACATCAACCCGATACAAATGGAGACACGACAGAACCAATGTATTTACGTGTTTTCCGAAGCACGGAAGTGATGTCACTCCCGTGCTTCAGAACTATCTACACACTGTGACGTCAAGATTTTTTGGGCTTAAAACCTGAATCATCACAATCTGTCAAGGTATTCTGTTAGAACAAAAACGAAAGTCAGACAGTTAGCACGTGCATCAAGATAGTATATCAATGTGAGTATGATGATTTCAACATTTCACGAGTGAGTTCTGACAGAAGAGCTACTGTAGCCGAAAAGACAAGCCAATTGACTGAAGAAAAAGTTGAACTGTGAAATATTGCAATATTCACAGTAAAGACAAATTATTCAAGCGTACTATCTTCTCCATAAATGCGATTAAACTAGATACTTATAAAACGAAAGGCATAAGGATTTTGTATAATTGGACATAATTTCATATTTTAATTCAATATTCAAAGACAGAAGATGAGGCGATCCGAGACTAAATCCACTTTTAGGGAATGGGGAGGGAATCGAATTGGGGCGGGTTCCGTGTCCCCGCATTCGTAAACTCGATTATTGTATTCGTTGCTTTGCGGACATTGAAAAGGGTCTTATCATATAGGCTTTCATGAAGAAGAGTGTGAGAAATAATTGATAATTTTGATCTATATTCGTATTTATTACATTCGATATTAATATTATCAGGCAGATGTTTTTTGTAATTTCATTAGAGCTATTGTCACGTGTTCAATTATATTTTAATTGGTATTATAAAAAAGATGTTTCTGTTCTATTTACATGGAAACCAGTGCTTGTCTAATATTTTTTGGTATTTATCTAGTGTTCAAATATATATAAAATCGGGTCGTGTCGTCACAGAATGTATAGCTTTAAAATCATCAGCAGACTGAAACGTACTATATTTAGTCTGTAAAGGCTGTGTTAACTTAATTGTTTCTTACATTGCTTTTTTTTACTTTGACAAGGTTTTGTTTAATTGATATTGAATTAACCTTTACTTAACCTAAAATACAATGTATCTTAATATAAAGCTACTCCTAGGTATGATGTAACTTTTTTACATCTAAATTATGATTAAATTTCACAAAATAAAATTATGGAAACTACTTATGGAAGTGACCACCGCCTACGGACATCTGCGACACTAGGAGACTTGCCGTTGCCGGCCTTTTATTATGACTTGTTGCACTTATAACATATGACGTCTTGCACTTATCATAACAAAGCAAGCCCTATTGATTATAAGCAAATATTAATAATAAATTGGAATTTGGCAAAACAAATAAAATCATATACATATATCTGAGGAAGTGAAGGAATGGAGTTTATTGTATATATTTTAAATTTTATTTTTATTATTACATTTATCGTCGTGTAATATCTTACTAATTTAAAGATGAAATATTATAATAGTAAACTAAAATTGGATCATACGTCACAACCAATCAAATTAGAGGTTAGCCCTCGTGTGGGATCGAGGCCGCGTTTTACTTTTAACCTTTTTGGTGGGAATTACCCAGTGGTTATTACTCGGTATTATGAACTCAATAATACTGAGTATTATTCTTTGGTAATAAAATATGCAATGTGTGAGATCTATATGCAAAATAATTGTTGTAATAAATACTAACAAAGTGTGTTTCTTTGTATTATTATAAAGACAAGCAACTGAAACTAACTGAAAGTATTTATATAAACAAGTGAATTAAATGAATATACAATCCAGTCAATGTGAAGAGTTCAGAACTCTTGCAGTGTTGCGAGAAATTCCTTTTATGTGTCGAGTATGGGCTTACATAATGAGAGGGCTTACGTCATAGAATTATATTTCTCTAAATTGCTGTTTGGATCTCTAAAATATTGCTCATACGATTACCTTTATAATAAAGTTGAATAGGATTTATAATACTGCGTAAATTATATTCGTTTTAGATATACCCTTATTTAGAATTAGATGAGTAGTTGTTATAAGCAAATATTTCTGTAATGGTATAGATCAATTTCTCAATTAAACTCATGATTGTAGAATTCGACCACTGAATCAGTCACGTGTTTAGCTAATAACCCTCACTGGAACAGCTTGGCTAATAATGGCTTGTCTAATAAGCTACAAACATTTCTCAAAAGCAGAAGAGACCCATTGAAGGCATATGAAGATAAGGTTTATCAATTTACCTTTTAATCTAATTTTCCAAAAGTACTACTTTGGCGCTTAAGCCTTATTTCCTTTCCACTAACAATGTAATATGACACTTGATTCAATTTTATTTTTGGTATAATATCATTTTTATACTAAGAAATTTTTAATAAGAATCACACGAATATAAATAAACAAAAACCTCTGTACAAATCTTTTTAAATTCGTAAATAAAAAAATAGTTCATAATCGCACTATTCAGAATTTTCTAAAGAAAAGGCATAAAATAATCCTGCAAATAAAAAAGAGCCTTACCATCTTTATTTTTATGTAGCCATGTGTTTATAACTTACACTTACTGCGGCTGTGTCTTGATTTTACAAGATTTTATTTATTAAATAAAACGACGTCTATGACCTTATATAAATTGAATCGAAACGGAACGAGGAGGTCTTCCGACGTGAGTTTCTCTTAAGTACTTTTTAGTCATATCGACTGAAGTCTATAAGAAAATGAAAATACATTTTAAAATAAACGAGTTATGAATATATGAACCATTTGGATCCATAACGAAATACAATTTTTATATTTTATTTCAAATAGGTAGGCAGACGTAAGTGGTCGCCACCGCCCCTACATACTAGTACTCTAAAAAATATTAACCATTCACCAACCTTGGGAACTAAGATTGTCCTTTGAGTCCTCTGTTCTACAACACAACAATACTAAATATGATATACGGTAGTCTAAATCCTTGTCCATCTTTAAGCATCGTTTTAAAAACTATTATCTATCCATATCCAAATAATGTATGCAAGTATGTATGTATGTAATAATATGTAGTTTATAATTATGTATATATATAATGATAGTCTATAATTATATACCATATTATTATGTGTGTATTATTGGGATGTAGCTATGTGTAGTTTATTATTATACATTAGTATAAATATTTTTATATTAAAGTTTTCTATCTCCTTATCTATTTCTGCACTTACCTGTTTTAAATTCTAAGCTTCTATCACCAAAGGTTGTCTGTGAGAGATCGCTATAAGCGATAAGACCATTGCGCACTATTCATTTAATGTTTTGTGTTTATATTATGTATTCCTGTGTTGTTCAATAAAGTATTTGTTAATTAAATAAATATTGCTGTCTGGCGGTAGAATATGAGTGGGTACTACCTACCCAGACGGTATTGCACGAAACTGTACCACCAAGTATGATGATCTAAATAAGGAATATTGAAAATATTTATTTGAACGGGCGTTGCAAATATTGATGTACGGCTTAATCAAATGATATTGATTAAATTAACTTCACTTGATTATACCGTTTGATATTATTATAAACACGCCAAGGCAAATAAATATGATACATACACATATTTGAGATTACCGTTGATTAACCGTCGAATTGCTCAAACAAATGAATCATTTATTTTGTCCGATTGATCTTTATGACGGGTCTCATTTTGCAGCTCATTTAAGTATTGTGCAACCGTCGTGTGTGAAAGATTTTTAAGGAGGACCAGCCGAGGTTTCGGTAGCCAGCAATGGGGTCTGGGCCAGCAACTATTAAGACTGTATTGATATTTTAAATCACGTTTATAGCTTTCGGTTCTCAACACCTACTGGAAAATTAAGCAATTTTAGTCTGATACTATATCGACCCGTTTAAAGTGTCATTTATTGATTTATGCTATAAATATTTGTATATGACTATTGCTATATACCTATTGACCAAATATTATACAAGTAATCCCTTAACGGAGAGCTACTTTGAAATTAAATAAGTTTATGATAATAAATTATATTTTAAGATAGAATAATAAGAGCTACTAAACTATTCTATGCTACTAAAACTTTTACTAGCGAAAGAATCATAAAAATCGGTCGACCAATACACTATCCTGCAGCATTATGGCTAAGACGCTCGCTGGCAGTGTCCCACTGAATGGCCTCGCTATAGTCTTTGAACTAGATAAGCGTCGGCTCTTGACTCGCCATGAAGAAGTATGGACCAGTTACGTAGATAGGACTTTAAATTTTACATAATTTTAAGCCTTATGTAAAAATATATATATAAAAAACGTATAATTTTAATTTGGCATCATGAAATATGTTGAAGTATTCGTTGTTTTCGATAATGGATATATATATTGAATTGTATATGATCATTATTATACACATATAATGCAGATTCATGATAAATAAAGAAAGATCTAGAAGATAACTGTGAATTGACAATTAAAAACTGCCTTTCAAATTCCACTTAAATACTACATTTAATTACTATACTTGTTCAGTATGTATAAAAATAATTAATTTAACATAAGTGACCGCGTCTTCGTGAACGAATTAAACTATACGTAGTAATATTTTTACTTCAAACCAGTAATGAATCGGATTAAAGCTGAGGGTGTTAATTGTTTTCACGTGTTTACGTAAGATTAATTTCACTCACGTGTACGTATTATATTTAATGTGTTAATTTATAATTGAATGAAGCCTCAATAATACAACAATGCAATAGCATTCGAAAATAAACGTCACACTATCTGTTTTGATTGTTTTATATAGTTCAAACAAAGCCATGCAAGTACGCCTCGCTTGTATCATTAGTGAAAAATAATTACCAAAAACTCATCGAACCCGAGATCTCGAAGTACCCGTGAAAACCGTTGTACACACTACTCGGCCACGGAGGTCGTCGAAATTATTTAGATCTTATAAATAAATGTTATATCATGATCTACATTCGAAGTATTTATTTTAAAAAATCTTAAAGGAATTTATAATCAGATTTCAATTTTAAATGTCAAAATGTAAAAATAAAGCATACGAAAATTCGTTATTCGATACAATGAAATATTTGTTATAAAGTTTCGATTTCGTTTCCGAGTTACGAAGGAAATATAGCATTAAATTTTGTAGAATAAGAAGTAGAAAAGTAGGTAAATAAAGTAGGTAAGGTAAAAGTTTAGTAGCGATTGATCGTGGTCTGACTGTAAAGAGGTCACTGAGATGAATCAGGTGCTCGTGAAAGGGATTAGTTATGTTTCACCTTTTCAGCTGAATTTGAACTAGAATTTGAATTATGTAATTATATAACGATAAATATATAAACTTAAATAGTAAGTTGAGGAGTAAAGTAAGGTTACAGGCTGTAATTGTTCCACTAGTGAGAGTGGTGACAGTGGAACAATTACGTACGTTACTTTACCAAAAGATTCTGCTTTAAAGGAGACGGTTTTTATTTATTTATATTATTTAAGTTCAGTTAAGTTCTTCAAAGTGTACAGTAATTAAAATAATATATTATAACAAAAGTAAAGTTCTATTCTAAGTGTCACAATAACTGAAAGAAATCAACGAAAAGAAAACAAATTAATATCTTAACCTAATGTAGCTTCTTAATGTTAAAAATAATGTATATAATATAATTAAACATTTTAAATATAAATGAGAAAGGATGCATCAACTTATACATGATTTTTGCTTTTTTCTATGTTAGAGGTGGCAAACAAGCAGGAGGCTCACCATGGAAAGTGACTACCACCGCCCATGGACATCTACAACACCGGGCTGGTTTGCAGGTGCGTTGCCGGCCTTTCAGGAGTACGCTCTTTTTTTGAAGACTACGCTCTTTTCTTGTACGCTGCCAAGTACGATCCTTTTCAGAGATGCAATGAACGTAAAATTTTGATCGACACTGTTTTGATACTCATCATAAAGGACTGCATCGTTTTGCATCTTATTCCATCACACAGTTTCAATGATTTCGTAAATACACAAGTGGCAGATTTTCAGTCGACACATGCAGATTTCTTAACGATATTTTATATCACCGCATTAGCAGCCTGAAGAAGGTTTGGTGTCCACCACGGTGCTCCAATGCGGGTTGGCGAAATATACATGTGGCAGAATTTCGTTGACATTAGACACATGCAGGCTTCCTCATGATGTTTTCCTTCACCGCCGAGCACAAGATGAATTATAAACACAAATTAAGCACATGAAACTTCAGTGGTGCCTGCCTGGGTTTGAACCCGAAATCATCGGTTAAGATGCACGCGTTCTAACCACTGGGCCATCTCGGCTCTTACTTATTTATATGACCACCGAGCACGAAATTATTTATAAACCGGTATCGAGTTAACTATCGCAATCTTTACTTAAAAATCGAATAGTAAATGTAATTTTACGATTAATACATTAATGAATGTACGTAGATAAGCGTCGGCTTATTAATGCGGGTGATCGGACCCGATAAGTGTGTCGGATATGTCAATATATAAATATAATCATAATGATATAATTGGTGAATATATTGGCTATATCGATGAATTTATTAAATCTGTATTTTAACGAGTAAAATAGTACATAGATGATAAAAATCGTTGAGTTACAATTCGTTGATTTTCATGTAGAATATATAATACATTTAAATGATGGAATGGATGCTTCTTTCCAGTTCGGTCCGGTTCAGTAGAATCTACTTTAAATGTCCCTGTAAGAGCCTATTTCAAAGTTTTTTGTTTTGATTTAACATGTATGTTTGAATAAGATAACAAAAGCAATGGATTTAAAATAGAATCTTTATTTACATGAACGCTATTTCAATATCTATTTTCACTTCAAAAATTATCAATCACGTTTGAATACAATCCTACAATAATGAAAAGTAGGTCAGTGTATTGTGTAATAGGAAAACATGTTAAAGTTTCAAAGCAATTTATCTTAGTCGGGTTATATATTGATGATAAAATAAATTAAATTTTATATACTCAATATTAAATATATGAGTACTATGAGTTGGTCGTTAGCTGTTAGGCATAAAAAGTAGCCAATATCCTTCCTTGAAATTCAAACTTGCTTTAAGCCAAATTTCATTAAATTCGATTCAGTGGTTTGACCGTGAAAGTGCAACAGACTTACTTTCGCATTTATAACATTGGTACGGATTAGATACTTAAAAGGCACAAACGATGTTATATCAAAAAGGATTTCTCATGACTTACATTTTGGTAATTTTTCAAAGGTATAAAAATACATTAGTAAAATTTATACAGACTCAAAAACAATGAAAACTTTTTACTTACTTACTAACCTCAATAACTAAAAGAAAAATCTTCGTAGTTAGTAGGCACTAATTTCGCTTTTTATTTTCTGGAGTAACTAGAAAGAATATAATAAAATCAAAATATATATAGAAATTAGGACTTATGTTAATGTTTGTTTTTAATTAACATCTCCTGTTTTATAAACGTCCTTATTTTTAAACGTGTGGAGTTAGTGGGTGTTTAGTTAAATATTCTTCGATCTCATTCTGTTGTCATTGATTTGACATACGGGAGAAGGAGCATTACTGAATCATTAAACACATTAAGAATGTTTATATATTAAGCTGATGATGTTTATTTGATATTTTTGTGATAGTTCATTATTATGAATAAAAAAATACAATATTTTTATTAGATAAAACTAAATAATATATAAAATAATATAATTTTGATACTAAAATTCCATTTGTGTGTGTGTCATTAATTTCACGACCCATGTCACCACATAGAATCTACACTATTAATTATCAGTACGGGAAAAAATTGTTCAACGGCAGCGAAGTTGTTATCGTAACTTCGGAAGCGAAATTAAAGTGGGTTTTTGTAGTTAATTCAGACTGTGTTATGTAAATAAAAACATAATGTTCCTCAAGAACAGTTCGACGTACGAGCGCTGACGTCACGTCATCATATGGCGAAGTATTTATAAATAAACTAGCGACCAACTGGACGGATGCAGTTTATTAATAAAGAAAACGATATGATATAAATTTATACTCCATAGCACTCGAGCATAATAAATAAATAAATAAATATTGGACTACATCACATACATTACTCTGATCCCAATGTAAGTAGCTAAAGTACTTGTGTTATGGAAATCAGAAGTAACGACGGTACCACAAACACCCAGACCCAAGACATGTACATGACATGACAGGAGGTGACTGACATGTACCCCATGTCACCAGTCACCTCCTGTCATGTTGTCCTCGTTGTATACCCTGGCCGTGGCCGGCTTGAGCTTGCTCGTCGGCCACGGCTAAGACTGGCGGGAGGGATGACGCGGTGCTGCTCCTGGTACGTTTTACTACATCGATTCGGCTGGGAATCGAACCCGAGACCTCGGAATGGCGTACCCATGAAAACCAGTGTACACACTAATCGACTACGGAGGTCGTCAAATTCAGCTTTGTATCAATGAGTTTTTTTTAAATTAGAACATTAGTTCCGGAGATAATATAAAATCTGTTTGTTTCCCGTACTTTATATACCCGTTTATAATATTAGTATACGCAAAATTTATGCTTTATCAAAAGTTTTGTCTTTTTGTTCCTCGATTAAAACAGATTAAAACAGATATTAGATATAAGAATCTAATATGAGGATATCAAATCATTGTAGAACATAGGCGATGTATATTTACCTGACACTAAATCTTAAGAATTGAAGTCATTTTTTCCAGCAGTAGAATAAATGTCTGATGAAATTTTCAGCTACCAATTTGCCCACAAAAGCTCCAAAAATATACCTTGAGTGTTTTATAAATGTGCGTCAAATGTCGCACCGCACGAAGTCATTTATAATACGAGATAAAACACGTTACAAATAAGTAAACATTATAAATCTGATGATAAAAAAGGTTCGTTTCAATTATGGTGCCATTCCAAACTTGAAGCTCAAAGAACGCGTGCAAACCGCAATTGAATTTGAAAACTGTGTTTCATATAAAAATTGGAAAAAAGTTTTACCCCCTCAGATAATTTCCGAATCATTTCTAATATCTACAAAAAAGGTCAATACCAACCTTCACCGAAATTGAAAAGTCATGCTCGAATGAATCAGGTGGCAGGAATAAATTTACATCATTGTGAACATCAGGATGACTAAAACAAGCAGATTAATAAATTGATTTATACTTTTTATAATTTTAATATGATTATGGCGATATTATTTTATTTTGGCGCAAAAATACAGAAATTGTTATATCGCTGTATACGATCAAAATTATTCCAAGATTTCGGACACAAGAGTCGTACCGACTTAGATTAGGATCCTAAGAGAATATATTGACAGTTTTCTTGACATTCTTATGGTAAAGAACTTGATTTGAATAAGATGATTTAGCAAGAACTCATACGATCACACATACGTTTATCGAAACTTATTTTATTTTAAGACATTCTTTATAATGCATAGTGAAGTCACAACCCACTGATATTTACGTAATATGACAAGTAATCTGACAACTGAATTATCTAGTAACTAAAATGGTAATAGAATTTTTCAATAGAACGCTCAATCTAGGGCTTTTGCCCGTCCGTTGTAAAATTGAATAAAATAGGGGATGACGCGTGTGCGCTCGGCTGCCCATTGGCAATAGTTATCATCGTTTAAAATGAAAATATTTAAAGGGAAAATAATTTCGTTTTAATAAAGAACAAGTAAAAACTCAAAGAATGTTGAATATATTTTAGAAACAGTATTTTTTTCTAAACTGACAGAAACAGATATTATTTTCTTGACTTTATTGTGCGATAAAAATATTTATTTATATAATTAATAATTATGTTGAGGCGTAAATAAATGTACCTTCGTTATTATTTTACGTAAATACGTTTAAAAGCGTCATATACTGCAAAAAGTCAAGTCAAGTGTAATGCTTTTCAAGATATACATTTTTAACTTTGCCGTTTCATAAATTCAAATCATTTATTAAAAAAAACATTGGCAAATACAATATGCCTTATATTACTCGATACGTGATTATATAGTTGATAAAAAGCGTGGAGTTAATGCTTGTTGACTTCCAGGCAGGATATATCCTCCACCATATAACATATATATATAATTGTATTTAACTAACATTACTGTATTTTTAGATGTTGAAAAAGAGTAACTACTGAGTTTCTTACCGGTTCTTCTCGGTAGAATCTACATTTCGTACCGGCTTCACTTGATATAGTTTGTTAAATGACGATTCAAAACTGCTGGTAAAAGCCTACTTGAATAAACTTTATTTTGATTTGATTTGATAGTTTAGGCGTTTAAAGTCCTAAGCCGATAGTTTTATTATCATTCTAATTGGCATATAGTTCATTTCCTAAAGGTTGAGAGCGGGTTTATAAGCCGAAATTGCCAATCATTGATTTAATATTGGAGTGGTGAAACCATTTGAAGGATAAAACAATATTATATGTACATATAGCTGCATTAGAATTTCAAGCCGTATCTATTTGTTTATCTTAAATTTATTATCGAAATTGTATTAGTTATTAAGACAAAAAGTGGGTAATTAATTATAAAAAGTAATAGTAAAAAAAAATAACGTTAGATATAATATATTAAAAGTGGTCGCATCACTAACTCCACTTAATAACTATGAAATTGAAAGCTGGCTTTTTTTCGTTTAAAATACTGGCATCATATTCATATTCCATTTAAAAAAAAAAAAAAAACGTTTGGCATCATATTCATATTCCATTAAAAAAAAAGATTTTGCCTAAAATCTGTCTGTTGCGAAATTGAATAAAACGCTCCCGAGTCACATTTTGCGCTCAGCTGTTACATAACATGTTGAAATAAGTCGAGATTTCGTTAAAAATGTCATTTTGGACAAGGGATTCTTATAGCCTTTTTCACATACAACCGAATCCCTCTGTTTTGTATTCCCTACCCATTTCATATTATTTAATATATTTTGTGTTACGCTAGGAGAACAGATAACTAGTAAAATGCTTAGGATTTTTTTGTCTAAAATATATCAATAAATATACAAGCAAATCCTCAAGGATGCATTACTATAAATAATGCATCATAGAAAATTGTTGTGTTAAGTTCAATACTATCAGTACACACTGCCTAAAAAGAGCTGTGCTTACTATAAAAACTAAACTTCCTTAGTCGAGTCTCACAGTTGAGTTTCAGTACTCCTCCCATCGTTGATGAGGCCAAGAATGAAGAACGTACTCTATTATAAGACATTCGTTACTTAGTCGTAAGAATCATCACATTTAAAAGTTCAACAAAATACTATACTTACGTGTACAATGTCGCGGTTCATCCGAAGCGTCTCCACAATCGTTGCTGCCGTCACAGAATCGATTTATCGGTATACATTTTTTATTAAAACACTGATATTCTGATATACGGCATTTACTGTCGTTGCCGTGTAAAACTGGCAGGGGTTCTGGCTCCGGTATATCTTTGTACTGGACAGTATTTTGGTATACCGCATTTGTTGTATCTGCGACAACATCGCCATCGGTCAGCTTTATCAGGGATATTATAATTGCTCCGAGTATCATTGGGCTGATGTTAATATCTGAAACAATTTAAAATAATTTTAATAAAATTAAAGTTATAATATATTGGTATAACTTTTGTCGTCTTTCAAATCAATTATTGCCTTAAATTATTTCAAGACTTTTGTTATACATGGATTTATGAATAGAAAATTTTGCTTTTTTTTTGTTGTTTTTCGGTTCAAAGGGTGAGTGAGCCAGTGTAACTACAAGCACAAGGGATATAACATCTTAATTCACAAAGGTTCTGGCGGATATGTGGTGGAAATAATGGTTATTATTTCTTACAGCGTCAATGTCTACGGGCGGCGGTGACCACTTCCCTTCAGGTGACCCGTTTGCCCGTCCGCCTACCTATTACATTAAAAAAAACATTACATGATCGACTTATGCACGTGAATATTTCTTTCAACTCACAATTATTTTATGAATTAATGCTTATATCGTCCCAAACACAATTTTAATTTCACGTTTTCGTTATTTAGAGGTTTTTTTCATATTCATAAATGCATAAAATAGTTTTCAATATGATGATTTAATATGTGTCCAAATGTAGCTTCGGAGCATTCAGAACCAAATTATATTTTCATAATTTATAATTTCAAAGATAATCTGAAGTCGGTCTAAGTTTGCTTAGAATCATCAGTTGATTTAAGGATAAAGAAAATCTGATAAACACTTAATCTTAATAATTAATAAAAATATCTAAACAATGTCACAATAAAAGCCGGCAAGTGCAAGTCGGACTCTTGCAGGAAGGGTTCCGTATCAGATAGATAGACAAACAGACACAGATGTATCAACAAATTTACAGTTTTCGAATTTTTCTCTACACTTGTTCTACGAGATATTTCTTCTTACCAAATGTCATGAATCTAGGTCAACGAGAAGTTATCTATATGTTTTGATTAACTTTGCGAATGTATGGGAAATGCGACATAAACGGCCATATATGTATATATACTCCAGTAATTGGTATTAATCTTCGCTGTATACCTATACGCGCTACTGAGAAAAAGAGTCTTAACGGACAGATAGACAGGGAGATGGACAACGAAGTGATCTCATAAGGGTTCATTTTTCCTTTAGAGGTACGGAATCCTAAAAATAAATTATCCATTTGGTGATTAAACTTTTTTTTTTTATTTTTATTCAATTTTAGGTTCAGTAGTTGAAATTTTATAAATAAAAATTTTGCGTTTATGATTTAGTATAATTAAAGCTGAAAATAGCAGGACAATAATCGTAGCAATCGAGTCATATGCCATTAAATTCTATTCAATTAATTTCACAGCATGCAAATTACGAGTTAATTATAGGGAATCGTAAAGTTAATTAATATTAGTTAGGTGTAGGAGCTGATTGAAGTGTGTTTGAGTCATGTTTCGCGCTTACACATGCTGATTAGTAGATGTTTGCTTTTAATTTAATGGCGATGTTATTGAAACGAGAGTTACTTCAAAATACATTATTGTAAGCTGCTGCTGCTGAGCTTACCCTGGCTACCTACATAAACACATGATTCTTAGCTGTTGATTGGCAATCAAATCCTAGTAAGGATGACTCAATTTTTATGTGCTCAATTTGGTTTGGTAAACTTACATTTGTCAGACGAAATGATGCAACATATGTATCACCGACTAGCACTAGAGCAGCGTGGTGGAATAAGATCGAAACCTTTTTTTTTAAGAGTACACCATACTTTTGACCAGCTGTGGGTTAGCATGGTTAGTTTTGCTAACCTAAAACTTTCTTGAATGAGTACGTAGTTACGTCAGCGGATAAAACCGAAAAGAATTGCAAAGCAATTTATAAAATATAAATATTATTTTGCTGAAGGATAACTTTAATGATAATTAATCTGCAAAGGATGTTGATTTTCAAGTAACCATTCCCTATTAAATTATTCGATAGTTATTAATGTTAACGAGAAATGGATCAGCGAGATTAGTTTACGTAACCGTACAAAAGCGCTTAGCTTAGCTTGCATTTAGACCGCTACCGTACCGCTACAGTCCAATGGCTTCAGGATTACTATTGACCTTCAAAGCTGGGAAAAAATATATTTAAAAGACGATATAATTTGTATGAATAGAAAACAAATGAATCACTGTCTTTACAATTCTGTGTGACAGTATATTTATTTTGATGTAACATTTATTTTTCCCGATTGAGAATAAAATTAAAAGGTAGCGTCACGTCGCAAAAGAAAGAGCAGAACTTAACTTCACCGACCCAATCAGTGTTACTCTTGTTATCTTTAATTTATATGTACTAATAAACAATTTTTATTTCCCTTTAATCTTTTTCAAATTTATAATATAATTGTGTTTCCGTTTCAATTAATATTTTGTGAAAATTACGTATCAAATGTCCTATATTCGTGTGACTGAGAATGGAACAATGAGATTGTTTGGTTTGAGTTTAGATTAGGATTAATGATACTTATTTAAGTTAGTGACCCCACGCGAATCCAGGGCAGGTCACTAGAAAATAATAAATTTAGAGCTTCGTTTTTTTTTAAGTCGTACTTGTGTTCAAAAGTTTTTATTCTTCCAAGACTGAAAAGTAGAGTGAATGTAGCGCTCCATTCCCCGCGAGGAACTGTAATCAATCTTGCTAGGGACATCTCAATGACACCTTTTCATAGTATCTTGTATTGGATTCGAACGGAAAACAGATTGAAAAAAAAAGAAAACTGCTGAATAATCTAATACAATTAAAATATTTAATAATAAAATATTCAACAGAGAGATTTTCTAGGGTATTTCTAATTGGTTATTCCCCTGATTTTGCTTTGTGAATTTCCGTAGGCATTATAACTTATCAACTTCTTCATGTTTATAGTGTAGGGTGTTACTATTAATACATACAATATAAATATCTTTAAATTATTTTAATAAAGAGCTTTCGATGTATGTTATTAATTTATGCGAACTGGTTGATGCTCCTAATATTTACACTATATGCATAATTATTTATATAGTGTTGTATTCATTAACAAAAATATTTTAATGATAAATATGCATCACGATTATTATGTTCAGGTATAAAATTACATTTATTTATTAAAGAGAAAATATTATTTACATTTATGGAAATAAAACAAAAATGATGTCATAAGAAATCAAATCTGTACGTTTGATATTATAGTTTCCATTTCTATTTTTATTAGTAAATAATGAGTTTTTCATATCATCATAATCCTCCTGCCCAATATATATAATATACAGAAAACTTATTTCTAACATTCCTGATTTTTTTTAAAATAAAGAACAAATATTGCTAATGTCTTTTAATTTCGTTATTCGCTTTATAATCGTAAATGGCTTAAGATCCAATAATAATTCAAATTCTTGTAAATTCAATCTGAATCAACACGCGTAGCGGACTTATCAAGAAAGGACGGAAGATTTCATCATTTTTCATCGAAATTAAGATCGACTTCAATCTTTGTGTAAAAATTTCAATTTATAAAAGAAAAATTGAAGATGAAGGATAAGAAATTAATCACCTCCGTTTCTCTTTTTAAAACCATAACGCGTAAAGGCGGTTTTAAAAGAATATTTTCTTGAGAGATAGTCAAGGCGTACCTAATATATTTATAGTTAAACGTTAAAATACATTAATAAATATATATCTACTAATATTATGAATATCGATATCATATTAAAATATTGACATAAATATCAAAAGAAGAGAATATAGTCTTTTTGTGTCGAATATTTAATACAATTTCGACCTAAATCTTATCAGAGTTTTCTTTGTGATCGTAAAATTTTTGCCTATAGAATAAATTGACTGAAGTTAAGAAAACTCGTCAAGTAACACGAAACTTCAACGGACGATAATAAGCTTATAAAAAGTTATTAAACTTCGGTTATAAATAAAATAATTTATATATATTTTTATTACCTTTCAAACGCTATGTACTTTAGATCTACGTAATTTTTTATGTACGTGCATTGGTGTGGGTGTGTAGCTTTTGTTTATGGTACTTGTCTTAGTGTGTGTGATATAACTAAGAGTAAAAACAGTAAAAAATAATATTTGTAAAGATTCGATTATTATTTTTACACAAATTAAGCACATGAAAACACCGCTGCAGTGCTAGCCTGGGTTTGAACCCGCAATCATCAGTTAAGTGTGCTTTCCAACCAGTGGTCCATCTCGAATTGTTTTATCATTTTTATAAATAACAAAAATTTTATTTAAAAGGATTTTTTGTACTGTAGTCGAATTTTGTTTATTATTCATTTAAGTAAAAATATGACCTCCTGCTTACTAGATACGCACTAGTCACGGCGCCCACGTGCTCGATATAATATTCAAACATAGCATAATAACAACAACAACATGTCATAACATTATCTGACAATTAAAGAAAATTATTTCCTGGATATTAAAATTATTCTTCTTTTTTATGTCAATTTAAATTAATTCGCCTATAGAAGAACAACCTTTATAAGCGAAGCGCTTGTAAAAGAATAATAAGATAAAATTGCATAATTTTTATAAGTAATTAAATTTTAATGGTTATTCTTGTTTGAATGTAGTTATTCGACGAAACGTTTGGCTCACACATCTGTCGTACTTGCAAGGTGTTCATTCGTGAACATCATTGCTGAAAGGCTGAAATTCTTTTAAATGAATTTTATATTCCATTTTCATATTTTGCGGAAACGAGAAAATACATATAAAACTTTATTCATTTACAGTTATGATATAAACTTTATTCAGTTACGATTTAGTACAAAGAACTTTGGAGTTGGGGTCACTTTGATGCTTTCCAGTGGTTATCGTTTTATTTCTAAACACATACATACATAAAATGTATGAATTTATGTACGTTGAGAATGTAATTCGTCAAAGTTATACAGAATATGATAAAAGGGGGATACAATTTTTTTTTTTTTCATGGACGAAGTTTATTTTTTGTCTTGTTTGAAACTGACTTTATATTTTTATGACAATTCGTACACATACAAAAGCGGTGTCTGCTAGATTTTGCTAATATAATATGTAACTTCACCTATAGGCCACCGTACCGATATCATTTAAAACCCACGTAATAATTGCCACGTGATTGGTAGATACAAAACCAAACCATACGGTACTAGAAGTATATTTTCTTTATTGTAAACAAAAACACGAGAAATAAGATGGAATGAGTTGTTCAAGAGGAGGTTTTACTTGGTGCGCCACCAATACTAAATATTGTTGTGTTTCGATTTGAAGGACGAGTGAGCTAGTGTAAGTTCAGGCGCAAGGGATATATTATCTCAGTTTTCAAGGTTGGTGGCGCTTTGGCGGTGTAAGGATTTTTTTTTAAACGTAGCAATATCTTTAGGCCTTGTTGATTTGCTCTTCAGCCTACATATGGTAAGGCAAAAAAAGGTACCTATTGAAGATGAGTATTTTCTACAAAATTTAAGGTATTAAATAACATTTATACAGATACAAATACTATTAATCCATTTGTGTTTACTGTCACTTTAAATTGAACATTAATCACAAATGGACGACTAAATCCGCAATATATCAATAAAATTGTGAAAGTAAATATTTTTGTTTAATTAATTATTATAATCAAATTGGTATTTGTATATCGTTGATTGATTATAAGAGAAATTTTAAATGGTCTATTTATAGATCATAATTGTTTTCCGAGAAACTAAGACCGATTCAAAATCTAAATTCTACTGAAATGAGCAACATATAATACTTGGTTAGGATGGCTTTATGCAAGCCCGTCTGGGTAGGTACCGCTTACTCATCAGGTATTCTACCGCCACACAATAGTACTTATTGTTGTGTGTCGGAGTAAAGGGTGAGTGAGCTGGTGTACAGGTACAAGGACATCTCAGTTCAAGTTTGGAGCGCATTAGCGATATAAAGAATGGTTAATATTTCTTACAGCGCCATTGCTTGTGGGCGATGGTGTCCACTTATCAACAGGTGATCCATTTGCTTGACCGCCTACCTATAGCGTGAAATAAATATACAAATTTGTACATCATAATATTATGTAGTCTTATAAATACAGTTTATATAACCTGTAAATATCAGTGAACTCTACCTCTTCTTGAGGAGAAGTTTTCGAGTTTATACCACCACGACGCTGCAATGTGGTTTGTCGGAGATACATACCTAGGCACACGTGGCAGAATTTCAGCTTAGATATGCAGCTGTTTACTTTACATAAATAACATAAGCAGCCCGTAAATGTCCCACTGCTGGGATAAAGGCCTCCTCTCCCTTTGAGGAGAAGGTTTGGAGCATATTCCACCACGCTGCTCCAATGCGGGTTGGCGGAATACACATGTGGCTGAATTTCGTTGAAATTAGACACATGCAGGTTTCCTCACGATGTTTTCCTTCACCGCCGAGCATGAGATGAATTATAAACACAAATTAAGCACATGAAATTTCAGTGGTGCCTGCCTGGGTTTGAACCCGAAATCATCGGTTAAGATGCACGCGTTCTAACCACTGGGCCATCTCGGCTTTTTTACTTTATTTATACTATTTAAATTAAAAACAAAATTAAGTACATAAAAATTCAATGGTGCTTAAGCGTTAAGCATCTTTTGTTAATCTTCGCGAGTTCTAGACACTGAGCTATCTTAGTTTAAATAAAGTTAGCTGCAAATATCCCGTTAAGTTTATTTTATCGTTATTAAAATAGTTTATACAATGATACGAGATATTGTTGTTTTGTTATTTATTATTCATAAAATTGCAATATAATAATATTTGTGTGATTCTCTTTTAATGGGAATTAGAATTATCCTGTTTCACTAATATATAATTCTTTGCAAAGTTGATAACTTGGAATTTGAGCTTATCCTTACTTATTTTTTTTATAAAAGATTTAAGACTATTTTTTTTAACATTATGTTTAAGGAGAAGATGATTAGGAGTATTTGGAGGAAATGAACTTGTACACCTATTTATTGCAGACTAATGAAAATGGATATATAACCTTTATGGTTGCCTGGGCTCAAGTTGGGAAATCGGTAGTATTCATATATCCGTGCTTTGGAATACACGTAGAGCCAAGTGTGGATTGTCATCCCATTGGATTAAGATATAGTGCACCTGCATTAGTGCAAACAGACGAGTCCAATAATCATATCTTCCGCGCATTTGGAATTGCCGTTCTCTGTCGAGAACGACCGCCATGGCTGGAATCAGTCAGGCGAACATTATCGTTATCATATATTTGACTGAAATACCAGCGACATGTGCAGATATTCTGGCGATGTATTTCCTTCACCACCGAACACGAGATGAAACGTCAACCGAATATAAGACACAACTCAGTAGCGCTAGGCAAGAATTCGCAAGTTTCGTTCGTTCAAACCACTATACCATCTCCGTTTTCTCAGTATAAGTAAATAGTAAATTAATATCAATTTTTGAAACATTTTAAATATACTAGCAGAAATAGCAAGAAAGTTTTCTCTTATTGGAAACTTGTCAATTGTTGCACCATTTACAGAGAAGACAGGCTTACAAAACATCTGTCGTGTGTCAGCTTTGTTAACGTTCACTTTACTTCATTTGTTAGTCAACACGCCTAGCTTAACAAATAAACGAGCTGATATATATGCTATGGTAATGTACTTGACCCTTGAAAATTCCTTAATTTCTAGAAATATCAAATCAAATCAAAATATACTTTAATCACTTTTAAATCATATTTCAAACGTAGCATGATTCCATTAATTTAAAGCTACTACCGGTTCGGAATGAAGATACCGAGAAGAAACGACAAGAAACTCAGTAGTTACTCTCATCAATCGGTTACATAGATTATTAAATAAAATAATTGAATGATTACTTATCCCGCATGGAAATCAACGAATACTCCAAACTTTTTATCACCTATACAATCCTTTATCGAGTAATACGTCTTATTCATGAAAGCCTTCTTAACATGTGTTTAATTTAATAATTGACAAAGCTTAAGTTATTTGAAGCATAAGTATATTCGATTTGAATTTCGAACTTACCTTGTACCAATCAAAAATATATATACAGAGTCAATATTTTAAAAAATGTCGTTCAACAATTTGAATATAAATATATATTTATATAGTGTTTAAATAAGCTTGGTTCTTCCAGTTTGTCTGTGGTGTGATTTATGTGTAAGTAGAACACGAGATCCCCAGTCTGAATACGAGGTTGGGGAAATCAAATGAAATGGAACATATTTATTCATTCAAGTAAATTTTATAATGAAGCACTTTTAAATCGTCAATATATAATATAATTGATTGGCTCAAATAATATATTAATATATATTGATTGGCTTAATTTTATAGTCATTTTCTTGGTAATTGCTTAACTGTATGAAGTAGTCGAAAATAGTATTCAGTATAAACCTTTTTAATTAATAAATGTATTTAATTCAGAGCTAACATTTGTGGGTGTACATTTTTTTTTTATCTAGAAATTACAAAGTCCTCTTAATTGAAAATAAAAATTTGAGATTCGGACCTGAGAGATCAGGATACAGACCCTTAAATTCACCTTATTTACCTCATAAGCTAGCAACTAGATCAAAATATATTAGTATTTACATCAGGATGTAGACTTTTGGTGGTAAGGCTTTGTGCAAGCCCGCCTGAGTAGGTACCACCCGCTCATCATGTTTACTACTACCAAACGGCAATATTTAGTATAAATAGTAAATTATTTAATTAAAGCCAAAAGTTTTATTAAATTTATAAAATTAGTAAATATAATAAAATTAGAAACAGCGTTTGAAATTTCTCTTACGAGTAAAATAAAATAAAACTAAATATGAAACTCAAGAAGTAATTTTAGATCAGAATACTATTTCGAATAAAACCGAAATAAAATTACTCTAGTTTTTCTTATTAAAAGCTTGTAACAACAAGCTACGAAACTTAAATCGAAATTAATAGCTTAGAAACTCGACCAACCGTCGTCCCAATTTATGAATAATTCTACAAGACAATATAGAGTAAAGCTAAACAACGACTAAAATAGCATCTATACAAATATTTAACATTTTAATATTTCAGTTATTTACAGATCTATGATAAAATTATAATAAAAAGTAAAAAAAAATAAATGTACTTTCTTATTGTTTATCGATTTGTTTACATTTGAATAACAGTACGATAATTTGGACCATTGGTATGATCTTTAAATTATTTCGTACGATAAAATCTGATCTGTTAATTATTTTATCGTATAAGTTTTAAAATTATTCATTGAGGTGAATGTTCTGTAATGGATTTTATTCGTGGAAATGAAGACCTTACCCAGAAAAGCATCATGACTTCCAGTGATTCCGACGAACTAACACCATCAATAATTTTACTATAAAATGTTAAATGCAAGTAATAAAGATGCATTTTACGATCTTCTTTATAAGGTAAAACATTTAATATTTAGATCGTTCAATAATTTAGAATGTTATCAAAGCATTTGGAACATTCAATGAGCTGGGCGGACATCGGTTAACCCTGCGAAACTTGCACGGTATTTACAGACACGGGTAAAAATTACCACAGAATTAAAACGAGATATGAAAACAAAGAAAAAAATCCTTTAGGATTTAATATTACAATATTATTCTCTGTAAATAAAGTGCAAAATAAAAGTTCAATATTCGTTTAAAAAATATTTTTTTTTTTTATAAAATAATAATAAAATAAAAACTTTATAAAAAAATATCTAAATATATTTTTTTGTTCGTGGAAACCAACCAAAATGGTTATTAATATCAAGACACTTATAATACGCTAAAAAATAAAAATCCTTTCCTGAGCTCGTAATTTGAAATGATTTTATTATTGTTATTATCATTTCCACGTTCTTCCTTCTCCAGGACCAACGTGACCCAGTTTTTTTGTTCGAACTTAATATTACGGTATTTTGCTCCAATGGTCGATCGTAAGAATATTCATCTAAATTTAAGGGTCAGGGTCAGACTCTTTAATTTGTCTTTTATTTTATAGGTAGCCCAACGAGCAAACGGGCCACCTGATAAGTGGTTACCACAACTCATAGACAAAGGCGCTGTAAGAAATTTAACCATTCCTTACCCCACAAATGCGCCACAGCCCTTGGGAATTAAGATGTTATGTCCCTTATGCCTATAGTTACACTGGCTCACTCACCCTATAAACCAGAGCACAACAATATTGATTACTGGTGTTTGGCGGTAGAATATCTGATGAGTGGGTGGTACCTACCCAGACGGGCTTGCACAAAGCCAAATAAAGTTTTTATTCAATAATCATTATAACACTACCAAATAGATATTTTTCGTTACTTTATTTTTTTTTTTGTAACTACAACTGATAGTTGCAGTTGTAGTTACATTTTTAATTATCAGTTTTAGTGTCTAGTGTGCCACAGCCATGCACGGAAAAATAATAATAATCGTATCTATATACTCTGTGGTACTTTTACCCTGTAGCGATCTGTCGGGTTAATACTGCGGCGCGGGTATTAAAACGTGGTACGCCCGGTATTAAATAGTAGGAAATTTGAATAATTCGGTCGTCCTAAATACCGGGTTAGACCTGAATAACAAAATATATGACATTCTTTCCGATATAAAAACAATCTGTGACTCCAAAGCCTACGTTCAACAACAATTACATCAATGAAAATATAAGCCCTTCGTTAAGTATTCGTTTTAAAATTGGACAAAATATTTAAATTCGTTTCGTTCGTGAAATTCAATAGAAATGAAAACTATATAAAATAACCGTTGATTTCGGGCATGGCGGCCTACTACTACTACTACTACTTGAAAGATTTGACACTATAATAAATGCACAAGTATGTGCACACACACAAGTACATTAAATATTTCCTCAGTATGAAGTCCGATGTCATTTCCATTCGATATAGTCGGACACAGAACAGACATTTCATAATTGGAAAATTTTAACACGGGAGTACACTTACAATATTTTAACTCAAGTTTACTTCTAATAATCTCTTAACGATGACAATAAAACCAAAGGCTTAATAATTGAAGCTTTACAATTATAATCAAATTCAGGTCTAATGGTCAGTAAGATAAGGATTTGAACTGGTCTCAAGTTTGCCGTCTTGTGATATTCACTAAGCCAAAAGTATAAAATCACTTAAATGTTCCTTAAAATAACATTTCAAACAATTGCCTCGCCCGGTTTTCGGGTTACTGACTTCCGTACCCATGTAACAGTTTGAGATATATGTATATACAAATGTATGTTTTAAAATAGATGTTCAAATAAGACACAGATTGGAATAGTCAGTACATTATATTATTTGTTATATCAGAATAATGGTTTTGGGTTCCATCTTTGTACAAGACAAATAGTACAAAGGAAACGATGGTGCTCATTGTGGTGTCCCTGTTTATATTTATTACCGCATATCGTCACATCCTATGATGATTACATTTAAGAATTAGTAAGAACTTTTGATTTGTCTTTTTGTCCTACTTTACTATATATCAATTAAACATCATGTTAAATAAAGATCACTACTCTGCTGATTCGTTGGTCAACTAATTATATAATGCCACAGATCGCAAGGATCTGGTTTCAAACCCCAGATCGGCTCGATAAAAAAATATTGGTTCTTTCTGTCGAATAATTCCCAATAACAGCCCGGAGTCTGGAAGTTGGAATATATATATAGTACCTGTTTAGGGGTTAGATTTAAAAATCAATTTAGAAGCATTATTTCCAAAAAATATAAGCCTATGCTACTTTCCTATTTTATTTATAAATGAATGTATATTATATTGATTTTATCAGATACTTTTCTATGGCATGTTACACCGTATATGGTTATTAATTTAGCGGACAGGCTATCAAAGTCCAGAACAGTTAATATAGGCAAAGGCTGCTGTGCTAGCGTCAAAGTCACTATCTGACGGACATATTATATTAAAGTTTCTATAGAGACTACTCTTTAAGGATAATAAATTTTCGTATTATAGAAATACTAGCCCGTCCCGACTTCATACAGGTAAAATAACTTTTAAATTGAAGAAAATTTGAATATATTCAAGAACCTTTTTCTGGTTAGTAGGTAATATTGAAAAAAACGACTTTACTATATATTTATGTATATATTTTATGACATAGATTGGCGGACGACTATATGGGCCAACTGATGGTAAGTGGTCACGATCGCCCATAGACAATGGCGCTGTAAGATATATCAACCATTCCTTACATCGCCAATGAGCCACCAACCTTGGGAACTAAGATGTTATGTCCCTTGTGCCTGTAGTTACACTGGCACACTCACCCTTCAAACCGGAACACAACAATACTGAGTACTGTTGTTCGGTGGTATACATATAAAGCTTTCTCTTGAATTACTCCGTTAATTGATTAAAAATTAGATTAAAATACGTTGCGTACATTTAAAGATCTAAGCGTACAGACGAGGGGAAGCGACTTTATTTTATACTGTGTACAGATTATTAAACCATTATTTTTATTATATTAGACCATATGAAACAATTTTACGAATCTGTAGTCCCAAAATAACGTACGACCATAGACATTAGAAAGTTTTATTTTTATTCCAATGCCGTCATTATCATATTCCATTTTTCATTGTATTTAAATTATAAACCATCATAATATTATTGTTTCATATCAATTGGAAGAAAAGAGGCATTAGCCCAGCAGTGAGACATTTACAGGCAATAATATGTTTATATGATTAATAAATAAAAATAATAATAAATGTCAAAATTGTAAAAAAATCAATCTATTTCGAAGTGTTGCTACATCCGGAAATCATTGCAATTGAAGGATACAAGCTTGCCGATTCCCTGAAGGGTAATCATTTAAACTGGACCAATAGCGTCGCTCCCCGAAGGTGAAGCTAAACATCAATAATCAGGACAAAGGAAATTACACGTAAGGGATCGTGAAGCTTTGTTAAAACTGCCGACGTTTTATCCTAAGCTCTGAGAATTAAATGCCGTTTTTTGTTGTATATGTTCAACGAAAAATTCTATATCGGTGCCGTGTGAAGACGAAATATTTCGTACATAATACTTATTTATTTCCTTTCAATCATTTTCTTTAGATCTTCTTAATAAGATTTGCGCATTGAGGCGTCTATGATTCTCTATATTTCTGATGCTTCAGTTACATAAGTTCAGTTAGATAAGTTGATAGGTTTCACACTTGGATTTATTATAAGCCGTGGCAACGACTGAACGCCCTTAACCTTTGTTACATGGAAACTCATCGAGCACCCATTACATGAACGATATTGTCATCAATTGACATAATAATTTTGTTAAAAGGCACATTTTGAGTACTTAAATGTATTTTGTTCCAAAGTGCTTTTAAAATCTAATATATTATGAATCACTTGCTTGCTCTGTGATTAATGAATTAGGACGTGAAAAAGTCCTTAATAACCTCAAAAGTATAACTTTTGAGGTTATTAAGGACAGAGATATTATCAATAAGTCTTCTAAGCAGACAGAGTAGTTCTATAACCAGCAGATATTAAATTCCTATGAATCAAAGCAGCAGATTAAAAATGAAATTCTATTACTTGATAGAGAAGAAACTTTTACATTAACATTAAGTTGAAATACCGCGTTGTTCTAGTGTTTTGCTTTTAAGAGTCGGTTCCTTGGTTCGAAGCCCAGCTTTGTTAGCCTTTCCTCTAAATGAATACCATCACCAGTGCTGTAGAAGACAATCTGATAAAATGAATATAATGTAAGATAATTTATTGATAAGGCGAAAATTCGCTGGAACATATTATCTATGATTAAAATGGTAAATTATTTCGAGAGATTAAATCTTGATTTGAATGCTTTTACGGTTTTTTTTTAAATTGATTTTTCTAAATTGATTATTATATATATGGCATTCTTGTAATTATTATTATAAAAAAATATAATAGGGACCTATAACACAACATTGGCCTTTACTGTTTAGATATTCTATTGAAAAGTATCCCAAAATTTAAAAGTATTAACAAAGGTGTTCATCGAAGAATTCAAAAAGCATATGGTCCTGCACCTAGGCTCTCATCGTAATCTATGAAGATACAGGTGCATTTCATTGGTGGATCATTCAACCAGCTAACTAACACCCGTTTAAAAAGCCGTAAAATCAGTCAGAGGGACATCAACATAAATATTTTGTATATTGTATAAAGTATGTTTTTAAAAGTTACTTAAAACATTAACCATGTTTGAAACATTATTCATTTGTAAAGTAAGCAGGAGATTCAAATTGTCGCAAGAGCTAAACAAACAACATGTGCAGATAATTCCTGTCATAAAACATTTTTATTGCATTCCGTATGCCTTTACTGCCTTATGTTTCGAAAAACTGAGACAATAATTCAGGGAAATGATAAAATCGACCAATAAACATGGATTCGGGGTTAAATTTTCGACGTTTTAAGCTAAGAGTAATGTATTCCAACAAAACGTGATATCTCTTTCACCTGACAAAATAGCTGTCGCATCTGAATATTACCAATTATAAACACAACATTATATCGAAAGCTTGATTCCTAAAAGAACATATAATTTCCAACAAAGTTTTTTTTTAATTTGTATGTCTATACTAATATTATAAATGCGAAAGTAACTCTGTCTGTCTGTCTATCTTTTGCATTTTCACGGCCTAACCACTTGGATGAAATTTAGTTAAAAGCAAACTTGAAATGCAAGGACATAGGTAACTTTTATAATTATACAACCTGGCAGCCGAAATTACGGCTAATTAATATTAATTTAGAAAATTTACACACATTTTTCACGTTATATAAAATTTTTTCGTGAGTTTTTTTCGATTATCGTATTGATTCGTAAAACTTATATTATTATATAAATCTTCTTAATCAGTTTCTGAAAACTATCCTAGCAGTTGCTGAACACAATAAAAAGACTCAAACGTAGAACCTTCTTTTTTATGATATCAGTGGTGCTATCATATTAAATCAAAATACAAGATCTTTAATAATAATCTTTAATCACAACTGACTGATTCTTAACTTAAATAACAAAAAGATCAACTCTACAAGAAAAACAAATAAGAAAATATCGCTTTAACTCCATTAAGTAGAGACAAACACATTCGTTTTCGGGAGACGTATAAAGTGCTTCTCATTAGTGCTTATATATTACGAAGAGCGATACAAATAATAAAGGGAAAAGATAAAAGGATTTTATTATAATAACCCAAACTTCAGGAAAATTCAGAAATAAAATTACCTTAAATTTCTTTATTAAAATGTATTCGTTATTCGGTTAATGAGAAACCCTAAGGGCTAATTAAAGAAACAAGAAACTCGAACTGCAATTTAAAGAAAGAGATCTTATTATTTATCTACTTTCTTTCCGTTTAAACTTACTTCGAATACATTTTTTCATATTTTATTTTGACTGACTTCAATTTTCGATATATATTTATTAAGCTGTGTTGGCCTTGCAAGACGTGAATCTTAGCCGGTGATAGTTCAATTTATAAATCATACACGGCATTGAAGTAGAGGTTCACGTGATGGATGTGAACCTGCCACGTGCTCGTGGCGTTCACTAACCCGCATTGTAGCAGTGTGATAAAGTAATCTCCAAAATCTTCTGCTCAAAAGAAAGAGGCTTTGCCCAGCAGTGGGACGTTAACAGGCTGTTACTATAGTTTTACTTTATATAACCTTTTTCAATTTAAAGTATTAAATGTTATATTCTACAGTTTTCACACACTGGTTTTCAGCTGGGCAATAACTGATAAAAAAATGTATTTTTACTGGGTGTTTAGTTATTAATTTCTGTGAACTAATATTTTCTTCATCATCACAGTGCTCAATATTATCTAAATATAGCAGTGCTATTTTGTAAGAATTTTCTAATTTACGTAAGTTGTAAGTCGACTTGGGGTGTTTTAATGACGTTATTTCAATACTTGTATCTTTTAAAAAATATAGTCGCTACCGGTTACTGAAATTTCGCGAGTATGTTCTGTGGAGAGTTCCAACTTCCAAAATAAAGTAAAACCTAAAACAATCTTATGAATTTGTTGATAGATTATATGTAAACAAACCCACAAAGCAAAGGGAATTCTATTATCATATCGAAAAAATGATGACTCTACCGAAAAAATATAGCGAAGTTAGCATCTACCATTAATATTGTCCCCTGTATCGTTAGTTTGATTTATATTTATGTCTAAGATGAAATTCATTCCGTTAGGGATGTCTTAAAAAGCTCCGATAAATGATGATAATTGCTTTAAATACATTTTTAGCATATAATTCATAAAGTAACTGGTGATTCGAAAATTTGAGACAACAATTTTTCAAATCCGAAATATGAGTTAAACTTATAAATAAATTCGACATTCGCAAAAAGTTCACATTACTTTGAATGTTCATATTATTTATTAAAGAATAGAAACTTTGACTTTTTCCAAGGTACTAATATATTCTATTTGACTAAATATTATACGTATAATAAAACCCTGTCTTAAGATCCTGCAACTTTCATATTGTTCAGCGTGAGTTGAGTTTCTATTTCAACATATTAAAAGAACATTAATTCCTTGTTGTTTTTTTCTCCTGGTATAAAACATAACGCACTACTAACTAACTAAAACAAACAGGTCAAATTTATTACATTTGTGTGCGTGACAGCTGTGCTTGACACTCGTTATACGTCGTACTACTTTACTAGTGTGAGTGTACTTAGTGCCTAACTGTTGGCCACCATTTTTTTCAACGTATTCTTAGTTTTGACAGCCTATCGAGACATATAAATCTAAGTGAATAAATATAAATTCTAACAACAATATACATTTTTAATTTACACGATTTTTCTTTAAATTAACAATTTTTAATTATGTAAATAAATAAAAAAAAACCCAATCTATAAAAAGTTAAGAAACAATTACAAACTTCAAAATTATCAGTAATATATGATAAATCTATTAAAGTCTTTTCTACAGAGGCTTCTTTCATTTTTACACAAGTTTTAGAGAGATAATAAAACTACTAAGCTATGAACTATTATATATAGTTTCAGTTTACCATAATGGGCTAGATATACGAAGCTTAACCTAAACAAAATGATCTCTCATCACATTTCACTTATAGCATTAAACTCCTTTACCGCGGACTCTCTTCATGAATATGAAATGTTCCACTACATTATTCACACCATGGTTCATGTCATTCATGAAAGTTTAAAGTATATTACACCTAAAACAATCAACATGTTTGAAAGAGTAAATGTGTGCCTAGGGACTGTAATTTAATTCAAGTACTTTCTTTATAATCCTCAAACCGTAGAGTATATCATTATAATATATTAAATTTAAATTCACAGACAACAAAATTACAAATTAAAAATTTAGCCGACACGGGATGCTCAGGGGACGTGACATGTCGAAATTGATGGGTGGTAATGATAGATTGTACAACTAAGGTAACTAATCCAATAAACACACAGTAAAATAAAATTAATTTTTTTTTTTATAATCATGTAATCAAATTCACAGTAAGAAAGAAATCTTTATTCACTTACTGACAGTCTAAAAAAATCTATCACCGGTTCAGAAAGAAACCTCAGGACTGAGAAGAATTGACAAAAGAAACTTAGCGGGACTTTTATTTTTTTATTATATCATTTTTTTACAATTTAAAAAGCAGATACATTGCCTAACAAATTAATTATATACCTTTTATCGTCGGTTGACATTCGTAACTAGTTTATGTTTGTTCCTAGTACTAATAGTATGTACATATGCCACAATTTCTACTAAAGTCTTTTATATTTTTACGAACATGACCATATTACATTTGGTTTAATAAATAGGTCAGTAGGTGTTTTACTTAGTAGGTTATTTACATATATGTGGAAGAGTAATGGACCCAAAATTGATCCGTGAGGGACCCCCAGAATTACCGGAGCCCCAAGAGATCTCTTGACATTTGAATTCGATTGCTCTGGTATGGAATCAAAATATGCGGCACTTCCCTTGGCTCTTAAAGCTATTAAAATAATAGTAAAATTATAATTAATAATTATTAAATACTTAAACTAATTATGGTTTCGAAATTTCGTTTAAATTAATTTCTGCTTAGTTTAATTCCTATTCCGCATGTTGGTAACAATCACGAGGACAAACTATCTAACAAAATTTTGTTTATGAGCGATAAACTCGTAGACAGTAGTAGAATTACGTGATAATGTTTTTAAGAGAAGGAGAAACCTTTGCTTTGCTAAAAAAACAACCATCCAGCAACAACAACCCAGTAATAGAGACCCTATTATGATAACTTTTTCTACTTGTAATTAAACTATACATTATTTATTCAAGATAAAAGCTTGAGAGAAAAATATTCGCATTTTAAGTAATAGAATGGCTGTCGCTTAAGCATTTACGAAATATCAACTAACATTACCGCAAAGGTTAAAAAAGGTGAACCTTATCAGCGGTCAAAACTCCCAGACATTTTACAGGTTTCTGACCTTAGCTAGCTGCAATGCTATGAAAGGCACATAAGTAACTATCATAAAATGGCCAAAGAATTATTAAGCTAAAGGTAATGTTTATAGTGTCAAAGTTTGAAATAAGGATCGGATGTTTATTTCAAATTTTTAGTGACACAAATAAATATAAACATTACTATTCTGCGAGAACAAACTTACAGTGACACGCTATTTTGAAGTATCTGCCTTTTACATTCACGGTATTTGTTTCTACAAGAAGATACCATGGTTATTTTTAACTTGGCTTATTAAAAAAAATTAAAATCCTTGTCAAAAAAAGCATTGATAAATAAGCCATATTACTCAATACAAAATTATATTTTATTTAAAGACAAATCGTGGATAAAGCGTGGACTCTGTGTTTATTTATTGTAAGGGTAGAATATATAAAAAAAATAATCGTACTTTACTGCCATAGTCTATAAATAAATTGGTGGAAAAGAGTAACTACTAAGTTTATTTCCGGTTCTTCTTAGGATCTACTTTCCGAAATCTACTCTACTTTTAATTCAACATTGTAACGCGACGATTCAAAAGTGCTTTTATGAGCCTACTTGAATAAAGAATATTTTAAATATTGATATGTTGTAATAATTATTGAAATGAATATCACATATCTTCTTCTTATATTTCACGATTGTTTTGATTTTTTACTGACTAGCTCTATCATAGACATGCTGTTTTTTGGAGCATTGACAAGGGCACTGTAAAAAATATTAAGCATTCCTTACAATGCGCCACCAACCTTTTATGACCCTTGTGCCTGTACTATACGAGGTATTGTTGTTTGACATTGAACATCTGATGAGTGGGTGGTACTTACCCAGACGGCTTGCACAAAGCCAACCATCAAGTGAAAACTATATATACAAATATTAGCTTGAAATGTCTACATTTCTATTAAATATAATTTTATAATTTTAAAGTGTCCCTTCTGCTTTGTATACGAAGACAAATAAAAAAACATGTTTACTTTTTAGGACTAGACGTACGTGTCGCGCTTCAAACTAACTCTTTTTTTACAATTCACGGGCGAAGTTCGTGACTGCGAGTTCTAGTTTAAGCATAATATTAAGGCAACTTTCAGTTTCTTAATAAAAGGGACAGTCGATTATGTTTTCATATTTGTGCTAAATTTTTTGTTCTTAGATACAACGAAAGTGAAGTGGTTGGATATAATATATTTTTTAATGTTGTACGTCGTACGTAGTGGCACGTGTAAATAAGAGAGAATTTTTAAAGACCCAAATTAGTCATTGGTAAATCGATCTTTAACTATAAATTTACGAATTATAATTGCTCTATCAGAAAATTTATTTTCTTTACTATTATTATTAAAACGTAAAAGGATTTCATGTAACAAATATTTCTTGTTATCTTTATATTACTATATACATATATCTAACTTAGACGCGTAGACTAGAGCTTTATTCGTTGACGTTGATGTTAGATTAGAGAACAATACAGACTCACGTAACATGACGTAAGAATTACGTAAGAGGAATAATATAAATGTTACTTTAGTCTTAAAAAGTTTGTAAAATCCATATTATTATTCTTGATTATTTAATAAAGAATATTCAAAACAATTTCAAAGTTAAAATACGATAATCCATAATTAATGTGTTTATATAACTAAAAAAACAAATTTCGATCAGTGTGAGATTGGAAAAACATAGTCAATGAGGGCAAATTCGAAGGATCGACTGGCTGTTGAAAAGATCTCTATGGTTTTTCATTATTATATATTATTACCCATTTATGTACCTGCAAAGTTTCAACAATAACAACTTAGTGTAGAATCCCTATATTTGTATACAATGATACTGGCAGCGTTAGATACATGAAGCTGTTTACTTTTTTTTATAAAATTGGTAGGCGAAAGGCAAAATGCGCTACCTAACTCTTTAAACCGGAACACGAAAACCAAATACAGTAGAAACATCGATTGTATTGTCCATACCTCGGCTGCGAAATTCTGCCACATGTGTATTCCGCCAACCCGCATTGGAGCAGCGTGGTGGAATATGCTCCAAAACCTTCTCCTCAAAGGAGAGGAGGCCTTTATCCCAGCAGTGGGACATTTACGGGCTGCTAATGCTAATGCTAAATACCTCGGCTGGCATACTATCTATGTAACTCATCCCTGAACCATCTATCCTCTTAGATGATGAATATTCTGACGCTGTAGAATTATTTTACATATAAACTAAAATATTTCAAGCAGCACAAAAGGTGAACTTCTTTCTAATCGTCTATCGTTTAAAAATCAATCCTTACATTCTAGCAGCAGTTCCTCTTCAAAATTACTTGCACACACAGTTACAAATAACGTAGTTTCCAACCCCTGGACTAAATCAAAGCCTATGTTACGGAAATTACATCAGCAACATCGGGGGCTTGCAGATCGGCTGCCGGCCTTTTAGGAATAAGTAGGCTCTTTTTTTGTAGGTTACCAAGACATATCGGAAAACCAGCGAAGAGTGATTGTGCAAGACAGAAAATGTCTTCAAATATGTTGTGGATTTCCGGAAATTTCCAATTATGAAATTAATCCAAACATATACTTGATATGTGACAATATTGTTGTCACTGTTTTGCATAATCAAAATAAGAGAGCTTTATCAACAACAAACAGCTGTTCTGCAACCTAGCACTATTTTAGATCTAAACAGCAAAAAATACATATAAAATTAAATAAAAAGAACTAAATAAAAACGTTAGTAAGACAAAACAGCAGTTTCTTTTAACGAAGGGGAAGAAACAGATTGTCTCATGATTGTCTTTTTACCACTGCGAGTATAAATTGGAATGGCACATAAAGCTAAGCTATGCTCTCGCTTCATTTGCTCGACCTCCGGGAATAAACACATTTATTCGGATCGATTCAACTTAACTCCTTTGAAATTCTAGTTCAAATATAATTTTGGATGAATTCCGTTTAAACGGATCCGTTCAAATGGCGTTTTAGGCACTTATTAAGATTTCATGATTGAGTTTTTATACAAAAAAAAAAAAAACTGACTTGTATACTTGTATTTTTAAATTTTCTTATTTTATTGAACAGATTTTATTAGATTTAGGGTGGTTAGGGTGTTACCAGTGCTATGTGAGCGCGTGTGTTATATAATATTCTTTTTTGCATGTCTCATTAATATAGTGGCTAGTAGCATAAGTATTGGGTTCAAACTCAAGCCAGGCAAGCCGATACAAAGTTATTGCTATTTACTGTAGAGAAACTCTCAATAGTAGCCCGGAGTATGGAAGCTGACAATGTTAACACTCCTGTCTCTTGGAAAGGACGTAAAGCCATTGATTCTGTGCCTGAACTCTTTTCGGTAGTATCGGACTTGATATCCTATTGGATTATGAAAGTGAAGAAATATGAAGTACACAACTGTTTGCGTATACAATTGTGCACTACAATATATTCTGTGCTATTTACTAGCGCTCTAGAAGCTATATAGCTCTCTATTTTAGGAATATTATAAATGCGAAAGTAACTCTGTCTATCTGTCACGCTTTAACGGCCAAACCACTGAACCCAATCTGATGAAATTTGGTCAGCTTGATCGAACAAAATTTTCAGCCGGCCAGCTTCACGAAACCCCAAGGCTGGATATAGGCTAAACTTTTATACCTAGCACTAGACAAGCAACTCCTAAAACGCGAATTTAAATACTGGAACATTGGGTGAGACGTACTTATTCGATACGAAATAAGATCGGAAAACGAGTCCTTCAGTAGTCGAAATTGATGTTCAACGTCTTATTTTGGTAATAAGCAACATTAACATTGTACTGTCTGAAAATGGGTTGCTACTATATGAAGGCCAACCCTAGCACCGCGCGCGCTCATTGGTCAAATCAAATAGAGCGCGCTTCCTCGACTTCCCGTTACACATTTCCGTCCCCTTTCACGAAATCACAGAGACGATAAAACGCATAATAAAAACCACGACCAACGACAACGAGAACAAAATTGCGAACTCAGGTCATAGATGATAATACATTCCATACAAACGAGCATCCCGCTATCTTGTCTTACAGCTGTTTGCAATCAAGTGCTCGTTAGAGCCTATTTCCCTCTTCAGAGCATTTGATTGTTTCCATCCGTAGATAGAAACGCAACTAGAACAACTTAGTCAATCAAATCAATCAAATGCGAAACTAATTTTAAGTATGGATTCTTTGCATCCATTATTGAAAAAATAATACTATTGTCATACCTGCTCATCCCGGCTGTATTAGAAGAATAGGGATCGTTCAAAACGTTTAGATTGAAGTTCTAATGTATAATAACTACTAAGATAAAAATCTGCTCTTTTTTTGGACCAGGTACCTTTCGCGTATGCATAACATCTCATCAAATTTCCATCATAATCGAATCACTGGCTTAGAAAATAGCTAGACGACAAGCATTAATTGATATTTATTAAAAAGGACATATTAAGAAGATATGAATGTATCTCATATTGTTATGTTACTTCTATTACAAAATAAATTTAAAAACGTGTAACTTACACCCTCCAAATGTGAAATCAATTTATTGGAAAAAACAAAATAAAGCAGAAATTACAATATTTATAAAAAACAATTTCGATGATAAAATGAAAGAAATACGGCAAGCGTAACGTATAAAAAACACGCTTGAAACTGAAACTGTTTTACGTTTTTATTTCAATTTTTATTTTTACTATAAAATAAATATTCAATCAAAGTTTACTCGATACTTATCGAAGTAAACAAAATTTCAACCTTAAGTATTCTTCAAACATGGTTATAAAAAATATCCGACTGTTGAGAAAAATCCTTTTCTGAAATATATTACAGGCACAAATAAACCAAATGAAAACGCAGTCGCTTTCACTGATTTGAATAAGCGATTTTTAGTGATTTAATTTTTATAATTTTAGTTTTAGAAAAAGTCTTAATTCAATCACCTAAAATACATACACTAAAACGTATCCATTGCGCTCGAAGATTCATATATATAGACATAAATAAAATTAATATTTATGATAAGAAAATAAACGTAAAATAAAAACAGTTCACAAATGACTCAGAGATACAATCATTAGAACAATATTTAGACTAGATATATCTTACCTTTTAAAGCGATCATTATGCTTGCCTCGATATTGTCACTGGAATGGTCACAACATCATTCAACCGGAATTATTTTCGTAAATATTCCTAATAATTTACAAGACACCGCTATATCATCTTATAGTCATCATCGTGCATTTCCAAGTCAATTATTTCATTACAATCAAATGTCCAACAAATTAACAATTTCACAGTTGTTAAACATCACACACTATAATATATTTTAAACGTCACTTATTTAATAACTTCCGTGTTTGCAAATGTCAAGATTCAAAGAGAGTGCAATTGAAAACAAGGTTGGAGCTCTAGCGCGGGAAAATGTGTCAAGGTTATGCAGACACCACAATAACGTTAACGCGCCGACCACTGCAACTAAATATCACCATGTACGCTTATATACTCATAACTATTTTATATTATTTCCTAAACCATTTAAACTATACTAAGTACCACACTTAAAATTAATACGCGATACACAACCTCTAAATAAAATCGTGAACGCGATATTTTATTTAATTAAATTCAGACGCCTCGTTATTTTCGAACTAATCCATTTTCAAATTTTTGACATCTCTCGTCAAGTACGACCTCGCGCGACGCAACATCCCTCTTTCGTTCCAAAAGGAGACTGGAAATGCCGGTAGAGGCCGCTAGCCGCAAAATTGGCGCAATTTTAACGCATGCGCAGGACATTTGCGAACCGGCGGGATCCGATGTGACCCGATGCCCCTCGCTTGATAGAAAAATCGAGGACGTAACGTGACGTCAAGCGCTCGTACCACAAATACACTATGGGTTAATCGGACGAAACAAAACAATTTCCCATATTGATATTCATACATAAAAGAGCACACTAACAACAATCAGACGCTTTGAAAATAAGTCTTACCCAATCCAGTTTTATACAAGTATATACTCGTACTAACAATTAAAACGGCGCTTTAAGTAAATTATGAGACTGTTACGCTATCTATCTGGTTTTATCTCTCTCTAGCTGCTTTCATTATTCTTATGAGGAAAAATACAAATCCCTTTCCTTAATCCGGGTGGAGGAGGTAGCGGAATTGTTTTGAATATTCGACCATTGTGGGCCTTTTAGCCGTAATTCGCATTTCTCTTGCAAGAAATTTCCCTGCCTGCTTTTTTTTCATAAATGGTGCTTCGAGACGGAAGGTGTCTTTGATATCAAGATTACAAAGCGAGGAATTGTCAGACTTTATAAAAGTACCAGTTTATTTGGTCTTATTTTTAACATAGAATGAAGGGAATTTAGTATCCAGAGAATAAAAAAATACTATGAAAGAACTGTTATGAGTTTTTATCATTTGAGTATGCTAGTATTCACACAAGAAATGCAGTCAATTTATTATACTTAACACAGCATATTGCAGCATACTGCAGTAACTATTATAGTGCTATTACTACGAAATGCTCGACAGAGCCTGTTCAAATATTTTAGCAATGCGTCTCGCTATATTGTTTGCTCATTAAATTATTATGAATAAGTTGCTTATTAAGGAACCCATATAAAATCGCGGTAATGTTATTAATCTATTTATCACTTATTATAAAAATATGTTTCCTTGTTAATCTGTTATATATTTTCGTAAGAACCTAAAATCATCTGAGTGTTGTGATGTTTTAAATTGTTTTACAATTCGCGTGCGATCGGAATGTGATGCGATTATTTCAGTAATAAGATTTTTATTAAATTAGAATAATAATTTAAAAAAAATTAAAATTCCATAATATGGAACAATTTCAGAGAAGTTGAACATAATAACACTAGATATAGTCCTACATAAACATCTATCTACATAGACTTATTCTGTTAAAATTTCGTTAAACTTTTGGCTTTGCCGGTTGGATAATTATTTAGAATTTCTTTGTTAACGCTCCTCGAGTGCTATTATATTCGATATACCCTGACAGAGTTTCATTCTATTCTCATATCAAGCAGACTATATATTCTACATGAAATTCCATAATCGTGTTCTGTGGTGAGTTTCAAGTTAATTCTAACAGCTCTACTGATTGCCATAATTTTGGCATAGAATAAACAACAAATTAAATTTTTCGTTTTCGTTTTAATCATTTAGTCGTTTTTCACTTAGAAAATATGCATTGCAATGGGAATAAAGAGCATTCGCCCTAAATCAATTAATCGTCACGCGTGACCAAGTTACTTATAATGAAATAATCAGACAAATATAGATCTTACATTAATGATACATGTGGTTTTTACACGTTTACAATTAACTTTTGTTATTTTTTGTACTTACAAAACCTTTGTAATAAAAATAAATAAATTACTCATATTCCATTATTATTAAATCGGTTTAATATTTTTTCATATTTACTATCGACATAGCGCTTGATGAGAAAGCTCGTTATAGAATCAAAAAGCAGTTCTATAGAGGAAAACTGTATGTTTATGGTGTATGCATCGAACAAAAATGTATTCTTTGTGCATTATTTGGAAGTTCCTATACCCCAAGCCCGAGTAGAACATAATTACAACCTTCTTTTTCATGTAAAAGGTTTGTTACAACTCACTAGTTTATTAAACTCATATAAAAAGACTACAGAGGTTTTAATGTCAGACTTCCACAGAGTTAATAGTTACGTAGATAATGTAGGAGTCGTTTTATTTGCAAATGCTTCGTTTTGTTTTATGTTTCGTTTTGATATATCTTTTTACATTCAACTTAACGCTCTATGTGATTAAATTATATTATCAAATTACAATTAAATATATCAATATTTTTGTTTATTTGAAAGAAACATTTTGTATTAAACTCGGGCCTAGTAAAAATATGTTTTTTTTTTTTTTAAATCCAACGTACTTTAGTTAGAGGTAACAATGTCAGAGTATGTTAATTTAAAAACGTAACAACTAATTTCACTAAAATGTCAATGAAAACAACGTTTATAAATAAAAATATTGATTATAAAATTGCACTAAATTATAAGATCATAGAATATTTTATGTTTCTATGTCAAAAACGGGAATATCTTTTTCTAAGGCTTCGATGCCGTTTGTACGTCACAGTTATTTTCAACGAAGACGCCACATTCATAAAAACCTGGTTACCTGCAACTAGTTCAGATCAAGTAACATTTTATATTGAATAAAGTACGTGTAAAGAATATCAAAGTAATATTAAACAAGAATCATTACGTTTGTTTAATTCAGGCTTTAATTTCAATTAATAATACGATTAACCAACTATATATTAGCTTTTTTTTTGCTTTTTATTAATTATATATGTGGTGACCACTTACCATTAGGTGCACCCATATTTCAGTCTGTCTAACCATTTGAAGTTAAGTAACCGTCAACGTAAAAGAGATAGTGATACAAAAAATCGTAACGACAAATTGCTTTTTGAACTTCGTAATTTGGAACAGTTGTTTCGGAAATAAATTAACACAGACAAAGAGTAAAGTTAAAAAATGCGTTCGTTTAAAAGTGGTTCGTTCTGTTGAATCGTATCATATAACATCCCCTCTATCCCCATAGAAAACCCCAATTATGATATGATATGCTTCAGATGCTCTTTAAATTTTATTATTAACATTTTATTAATGAAGTAATGTACATTATATATTGAATAAATTCAAGCAATTTTGATGATATGCAACTAAGCGGCCCATTGAAATACCTACCATAATCCAAACAATATTTTGACCCGTTTTAAAGGTTATCTCGAACAGACAACACTTAAAGTAATGGTAGTTTCGGTCTTGGTAACAACCATAAAGCTATAATAACTTTAAAAAGGGTTTTTTATTTCAGACGTATGTCTTAAATTTTCTTAATTTCTACTTTACTTTCATTGGTTAGAACCAGTATATCTTAACCGATGATTGCAGGTTCAAACCTTGGAAAACACTACTATATTTCTGTGTGCTTAATTGGTTTTTATAATTAGTCTCGTGTTCGGCATTGAAGGAATACATCGTAGACCGGCATGTGTCTAATTTAAATAAAATTCTGCCACATTCGTATCCAATCCGGATTAGAGCAGCGTGGTGGAATTAGCTCCAAAGCTCCTCTAAAGGAGAAGAGGCAGAGGTTGGCCTACTACTTTATTATTTAAAAATAGATCTAATTATCTTAGTGCGAAGGCGTAAAATCAAATCAAGTAGTCGGTACAGTCAGTATAGTTAGTTACAGGTATTGTTTTAACTGCGTACAATAAGTAACAAATAAGTGTAAATATATTTTAATATTGGACGCCTGTTTGCTTTTGGTGAAAGTATCATAATGAAACCATAATCTTCATTTAAAATATTAGAAAATAAATTGAATTTATGCAAATACTCAATTAATACTTAAGAATCCGAGCCGAGATGGCCTAGTGGTTAGAACGCGTGCATCTTAACCAATGATTTCGGGTTCCAACCCAGGCAAGTACCACTGATTTTTTATGTGCTTAATTTGTGTTTATAATTCGTCTCGTGCTCGGCGGTGAAGGAAAACAACGTGAGGACACCTGCATGTGTCAAATTTCAACGAAATTCAGCCACATGTGTATTCCACCAACCCGCATTGGAGCAGCGTGGTGGAATATGCTCCAAACCTTCTCCTCAAAGGTAGAGGAAGCCTTAGCTCAGCTCTGGGAAATTTACAAGCTGTTAATGTAAAAATGTAATTCACATGCTTACACGCTCACGTCTTATAACGATATACAGAGATAATAAATTTCTATACATTCTGAATCAACTTTTATTGCATTCGATACAAACATTAAACAAATTAGCTTATAAGTATCTACTCACGACCTAATTTTACGAGATTTATGAGAGTTGTAAACAAACAAACGAAAACCCGTCGGTTAGCCGCAGTACAGGTCCATAATGTCGAAAGTTTGTAAAACCGTGTAGGTTTTACAACTGGTGTTGTCGGCGAAAATTAGTAAAGAAAATATTTAATTATTTTGGTATGCATTTAAAAAGTTATAAGCGTTAAAGAAGTTTTCATCTATAATGATGTTTATTACAATTTTAAAACTCTGTCGTCAAAACTTTTGTCGAATAAAAAGTCAATTAAAACTTTTTATTCTCATGAATATAATAATACAATTTATTTTTATTTGATGGAGCTCGATATTTCGACATTATCTACGAATGTCTTGTTCACGAGACTGAAATAAAAAACATAGTATATATCCCGTTTTAAATACTTATAGTAATAAAAATAACCATGTTAATTAAATTCTTAAATACAATAATAGTTTAAAAAAACGTTGAATATGCTTTAATTACTGATAACACTAAACGTTTTTACATACTGATAGCACTAAAGAGCAAATATTAATAATCAAGCCATAGCTCTCTAGTTACTGAGTACGCATCCTGTACGTATCCAATGTAGCTTCAATATTACACGAAATCTTTTGTACTATCTTTGAACAATCTAGTAATTCGATCTGAATACCTCTAAGATATTTTACTCTACTTAAAGCGATATAAGCTTGCCCAGTTGCGAAAGTTTAGGATCCTAAATCAATCACTATGTGATCCACTGGGAAACCGCGCACGGATAATGCTCAACTTAGAATAACAGGTAGCAAACGCTTTCCCGGGAATTATATGCTTAGAGGTTTGATAAGATGGTCGCCCTCCCTGCCAAATTCACTTTGTTTGTAGAAACAACTATATCAGTCTCGTATATTCTGCTTTTTGTTTTATTTTTATTTTTTTGTTTGACTGATGGAGACTGTCCTAAGACATAAAGTCCGCCTTATATATTACATTTCTTCACTAAAAGTTTCAAGTTAAGTTTCACGCAAATTGAACGCTTGGGATAAGATTTAATAGTATTATAAAGCTTTACTGCAATACAGCGGGTCCTGCTCCGCGCTCGATCAGAGAGAGTAGAGCCTCGGCGACTCTGATGTCAGGTTTTGTATAGATGTCTTGAGGCTGTGCTCTAGGGTGGTCCTTTCTGAGGCACCCGCGGCTCGCCCTATGAATTTGCGGATAGCGTCGTCACCGTCGTACGTGTAATAGACACAGGTGTGTGTCTAGTGATTGCCACAACTGCGTGAGAAACACTTTCGTGAATATGGAGCCTCACATTTTTCGACTGGACTATATAGGATAACGTCCGTTCAATGGGTTTACTAGAAGACGTTCCAGGGATACGTCTCTCACCTTCGAGTTTCAGTATGAGATCTACTCTGTAGTACCATCTTATAGTATTGTCATCGGTTCTTGATAAGTGTGTACAGTTTCATTTTAATCTGACGTTTTAAAGTAGTTGAAAATTACGTTCAATGAATCCGTTACATACATAGATAGATAGGTACAGGCGAAGCTAAAGCTAAGCTCTTAAAAATACGTAACACATTAGTGTATATATTTTTAAATTCCTTTAATATTGTTTTCTTATCATTTTAATTACATAAATCAAAATTCAAAGTTAAAATGACGGAAGGAAATTACGTTGTATTCGAAAATCAATAATGAATAGACGATTTCTAGGTAAAAAGTATGCTATTCAAGCGTACTTAATCTCCATTCAAATTCGTATATTTTTATATACATAAACAAATCGCGTTCGCGATATTCCAAATAAAAATCTGTTTCCAACGCACGTTAACCGTTAATCGAAAAACTCATTGGATACCATTGGAAATATTATACAGAAACCAAAAAAGTATTTGAAATATATGGTAATATGCGGTGTTCACGGATCAATTTTTCATATTTCGAATTCAAAATCAAAAATGACGGACTTCTATGCTTTCTTCCATTCTCAATTTCACTCACATTGACGAATTTTCAAAAATGCTGGAACATCTATTTTTTATCAATAAATAGATGCTCAAATGTCGATAGCTTTATTTCTAATTTCAAAAATGACTTCTATCTCACTTCCTTTATTCTAAATTTGTCCACTTACAATCAAAATATTTTTATTAAAGGTTTTTTCCTCATTAAGAAAATCCTGAAATCAGATTTTCATAATTCAAACATTAGAAATGACGAATTTCGATATTAATTTTCATCTCCATTTAGCCTTAGGAGATGAGCGTCGTAAAATCCCTCCTTAGTGCGTTCTGCGTTACCTACGTTCTATAAGGAATTTCTGTAAAAAATTTAAGCTGTACTGTGCTGTGTCCCGTTAGATTTACTGTGCTGTTTATCAGTTAGTCATTTTAAAACGTTAATGATTTTTTGGCCAACAAAAATAAGAAAACATGTTGTAAATCTCATTACTGGAATTAAATTTCCTATAATGTCAAAAAAGGATAGCAGCGTGCAACTGATCTATTGCATATCCAAGTCCCCACGCATTTACACAACACGAGACATAAATTATTTCAAATCAACTTTGCGCATGAAATATTCATTATATCAATATTGATAAATACGGTATTCGTCCTGATTTAACCCGCACTTATGGTCAATGTTCACGTATTCTGTGACACTGACACATACATAACAGGTATGTGCCAGTGGATTGATTACATGAATGTCTACCTTATACTTTATTGTACACTATAAGAAAAGAGAAAATAAAATAAATAAATACAACATAGATCCAGCCATAATAAAAGACGCGTACATTCATTTTGGCGCCCTTATCGTATATAGCGATCTCTTCCAGGCAACCAACGTTGTAGGTTAGGATAGCTCATAGAATATGAGGTGTGTAGTGCTGTGATAATGAATAAAATAACATGAATCTATTTAAAATTATTAAATAAATGTAAATATATGTAATACATAAATTATATTATCAATACATATAAAATATAAGTATATAATCTAAATAAACACTATACAATATATATAACAAGAAATTAAGAAGAACATGAAAAAAAAACAAAGTAAAAGAAATTATTGGTGTAAAGACATTTAAGACAAAAAGAGATATTTTAGGAGTTTTTTTAAAAATAACTATGGATAGGGCTTCCCGAATATTTAAAGGAAGGTTGTTCCAGAGCTTAATAGCCTGAATTGTAAATGATTTTTTATAAAAAGATGACTTATCTTCGCCCTTAAAATCAATCTCTTCGTAGAATGAAGGACTTCTCCAGGTTTCCCTAAAGATAAAAATTGATTCTTTAAGTAAGGGGGACTCCCCCTGGACAGGGTGAAACAATACACAGTACAGAATAGACAGAATATGCATTCCGGCGAAGTTTGATGGGTAGCCAATTAAGATGAGTATGAAATTGTGAAACTTGGTCATATTTGCGTAAACCGAATAAAAGTATTTTGAAGTCTCTCAAATTTATTTAATTGGTCTTCGGTTAAGTCAACAAATCTTGTATCAGCATAATCCAAAATAGGAAGATGTAGAATCAGTGCGAGCATAACTGTGGTAGGAATTGGAAGAAAATGTCGAAGATGTCGCAAAGACCTCAGCGCAACGAACACCTTCCTGCTGATTTAATTCACATGGCCAGTACATTTAAGAGTATTATCAAGGTAAACTCCCAAGTTTTTAGCACAATCGCACTAAGGGATGACAATATTGTCAACCATTATCGAGGGCAAGGACGAGTCGACTTTTGATAATTGTTTCCGGCTGCCTATAATTATGGCTCGAGATTTGCTAGGGTAAACATTAAGACCAAAAGATTTACTCCACTGAAAAATGATATTAAGGTAGTTATTCATCCTTGCGATTGCCAGAAGACTCTTCAAAGTCGACTTGGTATAAATCTGGACATAGTCTGCATACGACGATAACTGTGAAAAAAGTCATTGACTGTAGGGGTTACGTTAAGAGAACGCAGCTGATTAAGTAGGACATTAAAGTCGACACTATTAAAACATTGCTGAAATCCAACAAATCCATAACGGTGCTTACTATCCATACCTAATCGAATATAGTAACTTTTATGAGGGCAGTAACCGTACTATGTCCTGGGCGAAAACCAGATTGGCAAGAAATGCAATTTGAAGACATTATAAAAATAAATAAATAAAAATAATAAATATAAATAAAAGTTAGAATAATAAAAAAATAATTATTTTAAAACTAACTTAATTGCTAGTTTTTCTTATTTACTGTAACTGTGCCCGACATCCACCAGCAGCATGAAAGAGACCAAATAACAATAAACAGTGTAAAAATAATTATTTACAAAATAAAAGTAAATAGACCAAAAAACAAAAAAAAACTTAGAAAAATACAATTAAAAAAAAACAAATGGTATTGTTGTTCCTAAACACTAATCAACCTGCTAGATAGAACATATCTTAAGATATTACTATAAATCTGTGTAACAAAGTCATTGTTGACTTTCTAGTTGTCATGGTGGGTGAGCGGGGCACTCAGTAATACGGGTTTGCACCTAGTACAGGGGCCCTTGCAACTTGTTTGTAATGTAATCCTTAAGTAATAAAGTTTTTTTTTTTATAATTGATAAACGTAAATGGTAAAACTAAAGTAAAAATTAAAATGCAATAATCAAAGTTAAACATATGTTAAAATAACTTCTGCAACGGTAATTATAAATATTAATAAACAATTGCAAATCAGACGTAAAAAAGTGAACCCGCGTCGCTCGTTGATAGTGCGACTTCTATTGCATCGTAATCAAACATTCAAAATCAAAAGGTATATACTTTATTCAAGTAGGCTTTTACAAGCACTTTTGGATAGTAATTTTTTTTTTCTGGACTGGATCTCCCTGTCCTTCTGCTACCTGGAGAGTATTTGAAGCTGCACCTGCAAGTTCTCCAGCGCCATTAACACAAAAGTTCGGAATGCAACTGCAGGAATAGCCCAACTTCCCTCTGGAACTCATTCATTTGAGCTGTAAACGTGGCAGCTAGCTGCTCAATCGATTTCTGGAGCTGATTCCTTATTATTATAGGCAAATTTTTAGAATAATTTATATAGAATAGTGTTGAAACAATTATTAAAAGTTGAAGCTGGTGGATAATTGAACTCACGGGTACATTTTATTTATTAATAAGCTTGTTGAAAAAAATTTTAGATATTATTTAAAAACGAGACTGATAATTCTGTTCGCCGTATTTGTATGAACTTGAAACATACCACTGTATACAATTTAATGTATCAGAAAGTTATGTGCGACGTTGATTAATTATTTTTATTATATAATGATAATTTTGTCCTACCTGTAAAACATTGTTTTTTTTTCTTTCATTTTCATTTGGTAGTTACCGCGTTTTACTCATACAACCAACTGAAAGTCAATATCATTATATTCAAATATTTACTCAAATCGCCTACTTTATTTATAGCATTCTAGAGAAGTCCAAATTACCTTAATAAAGTATTCGACAAAAGATTTATTACTTCGCTTTTGATGCTCAAAATATACTTGAATAAGTAGGTTCTATTGAAAAAGCACTTTTAAATAGAATTTTAATAAAGGCAAACTGACGAACAAAATAAGATTAGGAAATGACAAAGAGAAATATATCAATAGATATAATATAGAAGGGTAAGACCAAATACCTTTTCAAAACGTTATTAATTAGAATGATCGCTTAAAATAAAGTATGATTTAAAATAATACGAAAATAACTTTTCTGAGAGAGTTTTGTGTAAGTGAAATGTGAAAATCAGTGATTTTGAGAAACTTATCAAAACCAACTAAATCAGCCATTGAAAACATTAAGCACCTCCACCATCTCCTGACTTCATCGTCAGATCATAACTATCGTAGAAGCTCTATAGTTAGTAGCTACTAGTTCTGCAACCTATATAGTGCTCAGCCTTAAGAAATTAAAAAATGCGAGTATATCATTTTCAAATTTTTTATCTTATCCTTCAATTAATATATTAAAAGGTTAGTCTATAGGCCCGCAGAAATCACACATTCGACCATCAACTGATTTTTTTTTTAAACTTTACACACTTAGTAAACGTCAAAATGCGTTCTCGCTATAAATCAAATTACATTTTAAAAGGAAGGCAACTTTTATCCCGATGCTGAACAGTGATTTATAGTTAGCATCGAACCATTAAAGGCGGGTTCCTACCCTCCCGTTGTCATGAAAAACGAGTACACAGTCAATATTTTAATAATGATAGAAAACATGAACCTACGCGTCCATTCTCTCTGGTTTTATCCAATAAATAACACATTAGCCGACAGTTTACATAGCATTCGATTCATGGTAATTAAATTTTATTACGGCTAAGTAAAATCGATTACTTCATAAGTCAAGTTGAAGAAAAACTTTATAGTATTCCCGCTTTCAAAGATTAACGATCATCATGGTATTTCTGTACAGAAGTTAAATTATTACGGGTTTTAGGACTACTGCGTTTAAATGGTTTTAAAAGAATTAATTCGGTTATTTATTTGTTTTTAGCTTGTCTGTACAGTTAACGATCCAAATTTATATTCAGTCTTTTTTATACTATCTAATTTGAATTTATAATTGAAAATAAAAATGGAGATGTGGTTTTTTTATAGTTGTAATGTATGCGACCTATGGGTATTCATCTTCATCTTTTTTTTATGCTATATTAATTCTGTGCCATATTTGCAGTGTAGACGTATTTATGTCTAGAACTTTATTGGCATCATTTTTAATAAATGTCATGTTGATATGATACTTATAAAATAAATCAAACCAGGTCAGTAATAGTAATCTGTTACAGCCTACAGTTATGAAATTGTTTTATTTTTCTTTCAGTAAATCGAGAATGATTATCAGAAACCGAGATGGCTCAGTGGTTATATGCACGCGTTATATTTATATTCTTAACCGATGGCGGGTTCAAGCCCAGGCAAGCACCACTGAATTTTCATGTGCTTAATTTTTGTTTATCATTTCGTGCTCGGCGGTGAAGGAAAACATCTAAAGGAAATCTGCGTGTATCTAATTCTACAAAATTCTGCCACATGTGCGAATCAACCCGCATTGGAGTAGCATAGTGAAATATGCTCCAAACCTTCTCCTCAAAGGAAGAGGAGGCCTTAGCCCAGCAGTGAGAAATTTACAAGCTGTTAATTTTGTAAATGTTGTTGAACATGACCCCATGGGCAGTATGGTTAAAATAATCTTTTTATTTTGGCAAACTTTGATTAACATTACTTTAACTAACATGAGATTTCACAACAGTTAAGGGAAAAACGGAGATTTATCTAAAAGCTTTTATATCGTATAAATTGTGTCAAATGTGAAATGACGTTATAAGTTAACAGTAAAAGTTGTAGTGTAACAGTATATTTTTATTCTTTTTAGAGCATTTATATAAAACCTTAAAAGGGTCTTTTTATTTTTTATTTATTTTTTACTTTTTAGTAATTAAAATCTCATTCGTATTTTAAGTAAGTCCTTTCATTTGATACTCATATTAAAGGCAAACAATAAAAACTAACTCCACCATATTGGTTTACAGTGACGACATTTTATTTTTTGACTTATTCTCAGTAAGCCCTTATATTTGATACCCATGAAATACATGAACAAAAATTGGTCCGCCATATTGGATTTAGAATGACGTCACATATTTAATCATGCACTGTTAAAGATATCTGCTTCTAAATTGATTTGCAAGATTTCACCCGTACATACTTACATTGCAAGTTAAATAAAAGTATGTAAAAAAACAATTATATTAAAAAAATACCAAGCAGACATATTCGTGCAAACCATTGCAACCTCCTTCGAATAATGCTTGTTTTATTAACGTACTTAGATCACACACGAAGCACAAAGATCAACTTACAAGACAGTGATAATTGTTATCTACAGTAAAATGTAGTTATACAACAGCGCAGCTGTGGCGGTTGATAAATTGAATAATCAAAAGTACTTCATTAACTGTATTTTCGATGGTAAATAATAACGGTACCATTAGAAATAATTTCTGAGGTATTACGCTTTTTTAGAAGGTACTCACGACATACATGGAGTGTTCTTCCGCTAATTGTTATCAATACTTTGTATGGCTTCTGTTCCAATTTAAAGGATGAGCCAGTAATTACAGTTACTGAGGACATAACACTGTTGAGGATGCGTTGCTGCTGCTAGAAGTTGTACTCCAAGCAATCTTTGGGCTGACTTACCATCCATTAGCCTATAAGGCGATCCTTATATATTAATGGAAGAAGTCCCTTTACAATGGAAAGGAATAAAAGGGCTGTTTCTATCGTAGTAAAGTAACAACGTGTAAGTAAATATTACTTTTTTAAAAATCATCATTATTTATTGTTAGTATAAGAAATATCTAGTAGTTTATAAATATAAACTTTAGCTTTAGTGCTTAAGAGAAATATTTATCCATCAGTGAGACATTTAATGTCTGTTACATATCTTCTTATAAAATCTTCGATTTTATTTGACACCAATTCGCTTTCTTATAGTTTCTTATAACACATGTACATTTGTAATTACTATCAATTAATAAAATGTTTATAAAACATTTCGATGATTATATAATTTTTAAGCGAAGTTCGTTAACTTTCTTTAGCAATTCGTTGTATTTAATTAGAAAGCTTGTCAATGTGTGTTAACATAAATGAAAGTATTTTCATTTGGAATGGAAGTTCGACAAATCATATATAAAGAATATCAAACCCTATCCGATTTTATATTCATATATACTAGCAAAAAATACATGTTTTTCCTCAACACAAAAATCACCCTAAAGTCTCTAAAATCCAGCTTCACACTCAAGTATGCGAGAACGATTACTGAAATAATAGTTTGCGCAGTTGAGTGCCTACGTGTAGATGAGAAATGGGTAGTTCGCACAGACTCATAACCAATGCTTACGTAGTTTTTGCACCATCAAAGATTTCAACGGTAAAGTTTTCAGTTTTTTATCGTTCGACTCCTAAAGTAAGAGTTATACCGATAACTTTGGACTTACCTAATTGCAAAGAATACAGTTCCGTAATTTTGCAACGACTTAAAATCAGCAAAATGTACAGATTTTTTTTATATATTTCATTTTATGAATCAATTCGTAGAAAAATTAAATATTAATAGCATTTGACGAGAAAACTAAAAATAAATTAGTAAATTATAAATATAATTGTTTTTATGATACAAAAAGTGATTAAATACTATTTTATGTACTAAACGTTTAAATTCATTTATCTTGTAAAATTATTTTTTTATTTTTATTTTATTTGGGAAACAAACAGTACAATAAGTCTTAATATTAACAAATACAAATTAAATCACAAGCCAATCAAGTTTCCACTCATAAATAATATACATTATTAGAGCAACAATTTTTTTTATTTTCAACACAAAATTTCATCCCAATAATAAATTTTAAGATTTTTTTTTTATCACCCAAAGACCATTCTAATGCTTTATAAGCATCGTATACACATTCTACACGTGACGTAATCAATTCGATTAATAAAAAAACTTCAATCCCGCTAGAAATACGATACTTAGTGTCACATTACACAGTCTCAGCTATTAATATCAATCCGATACCTTTAATGATATCAGGAACCACGTGATGTATTGTTATTATAATAAGAAGGCAGGCGGTCGAACGGACCTCCTATTGGTAAGTGACCTCTGCTCGTACATAAGTATTGTTAAAGCATAAACTATGCGATGCAGTGTTTATGTGATGACAATAGAAATCTATAGCCATAGAGGCTCATGCAGTAATACGAAATGCTTGATAAACAATGATAACAATGAAAGAAAAATAGTTAATAAAGCAGAAACCAGTACAAAATGTAATACTTGGTATCGGCGAGAAGTACTAAGAGTAGGTTTTATACGCCAACTGAAACGACAGACAAGGTCTTCTATTCTTCTAATTTTGTAAAACATTTTGATCAACTGGAACAAAAAAGGGTCGAAACTTTTGGATTTATATATAATTTCCATTTTAATTTCTATTTAAAAAAAAATCTTCACTTGCTAATATGTCTGGGTGGAATCTTGCAACTGAATTTAAAACCAATTCCACACAACCGATTCGACTGAAATTTTGCACACACGTTTGGTGACAGAACAATCTAGAACAGTTTCAGTAAATGGAATAAATTCAAGGTTTTTTATCTCATAGCCTTTTTTATGCATTTGGGTCAATCGTGAGATTGTGCGTTTTCTTTGCATATTAATTTCATATATCATATTTCATTTATGTATAATTTTTTTTATTATATTCTTAAATGAGGGCTCTTTCTTTTATACATCGTAATTTGCACAATGTCTTCTCCACGTCAGTCGTGAGTTTTTGAGTGTTACAAGGGAAAAATCTGAAGTGTTCCGATGTATTTTTATGAGATTTATGTTTGCCATCATAATTATATAACATGTTTTTTTTTCTTATTTATTTATAATTTTTAAACGAAGTGTTTACGCGAAATATTTGGCAAGCAAGCAAGTGTATGTTGACTTACTTACATTTTGAAGCAACCCTTTTGTCGTAACAGTTTTGAGTAAAATTTTCGTAATCATGAATGTGTTTTTTAATTTCTCTAGATTATATATGTCTAGCTAAAAAACTGAATGATGGATAATAAAATTAATTACCCGCATGAGTATGGTGGTACCCGCGAAATTCTTGTGTAACTGTCACTACCTCAACACCGCAGAAGGGTAACGCTGGAAAAGGCTGCAAGCCTTCTCTTACTGAAGACGTGTTCTTTTTTCTTATAGTCTCTAAAAACGCATTGATTATTTTGATTTTTTTTAATTATCGCAGTTTACGTAAAAAGTTAAGTAATAAAAAAAAAGAAACTATAAATTTGTTTGCATTATACAACTTTGTAAATAAGTGATAATATCGATACAACATTTTTCTTACATAATATTAGAAACTAAATAAACACATATCACTTGCATGCTTCCGCCTCTTAAAGTTGGTTAAAGTGAAGTAGGTACTGCTTAGAACAGTCAGTGATAATCTGTTAAAATTTAACGCAAGAGATGCCGCGTATAAAAAAAACGAATTTTTGATAGAGCCATTATTAACCTAATAATCTTTAAGGATTATTCGAACCAGTTATTTCTAAAACCACGGATAATAAACGTATCGAAATAACAGATTATAATAATACTTAATTTAATCTTGACAATGGCAGAAACGTGACTGCCAGCCTAACATCACGATCCGCTAAGCGGATGGGGACCTTAATAGCTTCGAATATTTCGAGTTCTTACTCGCCTAATATTACGAGTTGACATAATGCGATTACAATAACACCGTGACCGTAGTAAGATGATAATAATTTCCTTTTTTTTCGAATCATTACCATTTTATGTTTATTTACATAACAGCTCTGAAAACAAGATTTTTGTTAAGAAATATTTTTTCCCCGAAATTTACCGCTTGTGACTATTTAAGGTGTGAAGAAATTATTATTTATAAAAGGCTATGATAATTAATGCTTTTTAGTAATCTTGTATGATCTTACTTTGTGATTAAACTTGATTAAAAAACTTAGAAACCTTTTAGAGTTTTCCCTAAAATTAATTAGTTACAGCAAACAATAAATCGTCATGATAACTATCACCCTTAATTGCCCATAGGGTCATTACTTTTGGAACTAAAGATTACAAATAACTAAGTTTTATGTCTTTTATAAGTAACATGTATGTTAAAATTATTAAAATCGGTCAGAAAAAATTTTGGGTATATCCCATGTGAAAAATACCTTTATTTCCGTTCATTTCCGTCGAAGGTAATTATATTATAAAAATGTTTTACATAAGTTTATTAGGACACTGAATGTAGGAGATCAATGTCAGTTACCATATATGCATACAAATTGGATAATAGCAAGAGCCGCGGCGGACGTCACCAATCAGTATATTGGCGCAAGTGCCGATAAGTGCTCGGTGTTATGTGCCCCCTTAATTTGATAATATACTATTTCCGAACACCAAAAGTATTACAGATAAATTTTATTTAACTATAAAAAAGGATATATGATTTGGTACCTTTATATTTACATAAATATTGTTTATATTTGAGGCTTAAGATATGTTCAAATCAATATTAAATATAGCAACTAGCATTACCCCGTTGAATCGCAATTCTGATACTCGAGGCGGAGATTAATTCTCAGTGCTACTAGTTAATACAATAAGACGGGATGCTATATGGTTTAAAAATATTGCAACGATAGTCAAGTTTATTTTAGTTTTATCGTCTCACAAGGAAAAACATAATTGTCTTTAAATATACTTTGTACATAGTAAATTTTATATAATATAGGTAAATCTTATATAGTATAAAAAAATGCTAAAATATTTATTAGGTATTACACGATTGTATGAAAAGCGATCGAAAAGAGATAAAATGAGTTCGTTAATTAAACCAGTGGGCGAAAATCTTTTTGTTAGTCAATATTTAAGTAGATTCATTTTTTACATTCAGATAATTGAAGGAAAAAATATGAATGACATATATTAATAATATCTCAATGAACGACTTCCGACAAGAACCAATCTCAGCATATTAAATAAATAGTCTACTATGAAGAACATAATATGTCTGCTCGATCATAGGTACAATCTCTATTCCTTCGCTCGGTTAGTTGACAGCACCTCGGGATCACAGATTTACAATTTTACCACTACACCTACAACACTGATAAGAAAATTATTTAATTAAAAAAAAAAAAATTTCTTAATCATTTTTACTTGTTTTCCGGTCGGGAACGTAAATGAGCCAGTGTATCTAGCGTAGGTATTTTAAGTCCCTTGTGCCTAGACTAGGGACGTAAAATATCCTTTCCTAAAATTGGTGGCTGACTGCTTATGTAAGACAATTAAAATTTCTTACTGCGACAATGTCTATGGACAGCAGTGACCACTTACCATCAGGTGGCCCATTTGCCTATCTGCTAACCGATGCCATAATAAGCAATAAACTATTTTAATAGGTACTTCAAAAATGTATAAGTGCAAAATCACAAAAACTATTAAAAACATGTACACCTAGATACAAAAAGCACATACCTACTCGTGTTGTTAAATTTAAAACTATCGTTTCTAAATAACAGTTCAGTAAAAAGGTAGTAAGAAAAAATTTATTAACAAATGTTATTAAGTTATTTGTTTTTTCCTAATCCTTATTCCTTACAAACAATATGTTGTGATCCAATACCAACGCCCGATTGCCTCTAGTGAGTTAGTTTTTCGCATCGCTGCTTCAACAAGGCAAGTTTTGACATGACTTAATCGTACATAAGAATGCTTAGTTGAATAAATATGCTGATATTTTTTCGTACGAGTGACTTAGTAATTCGTTTGGTGTTTGTTTTTATATAAATATTACGTGTAAGTATCAGCCTGTAAATGACTCACTGCTGGGCTAAGGTTTGAGGAGAAGTTTTGGAACTAATTACACTACTCCAATATAACGAATATTGGACAAACTTTGTGACAGAATTTAAAACCAAATTCTCCCAAATGGAATTGAATGGTGTCACCATTACGTATCAGTACACATCTATAGTACGTAATTTATTATTCTTTTTTTTATTGTATAAGAAGGCCAACGAGCTATTTGATGGTAAGTGATCACCACTGCTCATAGACATTAAAGCTGTAAGAAATATTAAATATTCCTTACATTGCCAATACACCACCAACCTTGGGAGCTAAGAGGTTTTGTCCCTTGGCCCTGTAGTTACACTGGCTCATTTTAGTACACTTCTAAATTAAATCGGCCTTAGAAGCGTATATATTTATTAAACAATTACAATAGTACAAAAATTGGCTAAATAATTTATTGTGGAATCAGTCACCAAAAATTTTAAGTGTTGACGACACTGCTTAAGAATTACACAATCGATGGAGCTAACAAAAACTAACAATACGTACTCGCCTCCCGCTTTTACAATATAAAAAGCGGATTTAAATAATTCAACACATTTTGGGCGAGTAAACATCTATAGACGTCATAATTATTGGGTACCTTGTGTGTTTAAAGTACTGACCCGAGACGTATGAAATCCTAGATTAAAATACTAAAAACACGATTTTGTCAATGTATGGGACTTGTCGCAGTAAACCAAATGAGTTTAATTTTGAGGCGCTTACAATTGTATAGTTTGGCTTGGCTACTTAGCCTTGGTGTCGCAACTAGTATTATTATTAAATTATTGCTTGTATAGTTTTAAATCAACAAGGATCAAGCAGTAACAGTCTGTTAATCTCCTAGTCCTAGACTGAGGATTCTCCACGTAAAGAAGGATCTATTGTTAAATTTGGAGGTATCATGTAAGAAACATTGCTCCAATGCTAGCTGGCGTATATATGGCAGATTTTCGTCCGATACATGGAGATTTTCTCATGATATGTATTTCTCCAAATTCTTCTCCATATTCAATCACTATAAACGTAATCTGTGCCTTGTGTCTGTATAATATTATTTAAAAACTATTGGTAATTTCAAGTCAATTGGCTTGAAGTTTATCATAGTTATCATTCGTGACGTAGACTCCCATTAAGAACATATATTTGGAAATGTTAATTTTATGGAGGGAAATGGAAGACGCTATTTTGTATGAATTTTACACGTTTTAACATGTATTGTATATATCGAAGTATGTAAAACACGAAACCTTAATACCTTTTTGGTTTCAAGTAGCGAGTAGTGTATTAATATGATGATTTTGTAACAGAAGCTGTTGTGATTATAATAAACGGTATACGTCCGTGCGTTTACAGAACCAGAGTCTAAACGGTTATTGTTCCCACGATATTAGCGTGTGCTATGCTCATTACAAGCTTCCGCAATTAGCTATGGACTTTCTAACTGCAGAGATATCGTGTTTAACTGATATTGTGAATGAAGATATGTTATATAATTATTTGTAAGCAAAATATACATATATTTATTTATTACAAGTTACCCGTCTTCAGGTTTGGAGACTAAAAATAAGGGCTTACATGAAATCTTTAAAAAATTCTAGTTTCTTAGGCCAGTAGGCCTTCCCAGAGTGCAAAAAAAACAACTTACTAAATTTTCATCACATTAAACAGATCATAGGTTTCAAGAAGTATAGAGGATATCAGACACATTTATTAAAGGTGACGACGAAAAATTGGGACATTATGAGAAATGATCAGAGTGTTTTTTTATGACGCGCGCGCATACGGTGACTCGGTAACTACACGTTGTAGTTGCTCGCTAAGCTGCCAAGGCGCTTGAAATAGACAACTTCACACCTTATCTTATTTGATTAGAAATTTTAATTTTCTATCAGGATAACCTATTACTAATAATAAATAATTTATTAAATGCTTGCTGTTCTAGCATCGTTTATCCGATTGAGATGAATCATTACAATCATTGTCGGTACTTGCATAACTGTACGATAAATATTATTTTGTGATATGGATCAGCACGGGCTAATGAGCCACCTGATGGTAAGTGGTCACCACCACCCATAGACATTGGTGCTGTCAGAAATATTAAGCATTCTTTACAATGCCAATGCACAACAAACCTTGCGAACTAAGATGCGAACTCACACTTCAAACCGAAACACAAACCTAATTTTTGCTGATTGGCAGTAGAATATATAATGATACAGATGTGGGTGGTACCTACTAAGACAGGCTTGCACAAAACCGTACCACCAAACAAACAAAATATAAAGTGAGAGGTGAATGGTGTAATCACACTATAAAAAACATTGTGAGGCATTTTAAGGAATGTACCAACTAGAATTTAACAAAAAATATTAGCAATAATTGAATGTTCGAGTATCTCAAAAACATCTACCAAAGTCAAAAGTAACGTTCTTAAAATCGTATTCCTTATAAGGCACTTTATATTATAACTTTAGATAACATAACCTGATTAGCTACAAATATGAATTCCGTTTACCGTAAATAATTATGATTAATTAGGTTTCGAACAAGAATGCGATCAGGAGCTTATTCTACTAATTTATAATGGAATTGAGAACAGAATTGGGAATAGTATATCGTATCGTATCTATCGTAAATATATTCCCAATTCTATTCTCACTTCGACTGAACCACAACTGTAAACGGATCATTGTGATAGTAAATACAAAAAAAATTAAAACGGCAATGATTAAGTTTCAAAACGATTGCAATAGAATGACAATTTTGTTAGTAGAATTAGCCCCCAATTAATGTTATCGGCTAACGAATTCAATAAAAAAAACGTGGAGTTATAAAAAGTAACTAACACTGGTTTAATTCTTAATTAGCTTTGATCATGTTATGTTGTGGTAGGAACCCGTATGCGATAGTCTTAATGAAATCTCAAACCATAAAAAGCATTGTGGGCGGACGGGACCCTGTGTTTATATGAGATATAGTGTTTTTTAAATAAAGTCCATATTCGCGTCCGTCCGTTTATCTGATTACTTCTTTTAAATTATGTGATAAATTTGGAGGCAGTAGCACTATAATTTAGTTAATTTCTTCTGTAGGCTTAGTGTAAAATACTTAATTTGAAAATTAACGTACATTTCAGTAATACACTGTAACGTCTTAAAATTCCTTGCACAATATACAACATTTTATTTCAAAAATAAAGCATTAAATATTATTATTAACGAGTACACTTATGTAATTCGTCACATTAATAACAAAATAATTTAAAAAATAATAAACTCCAATCATTTTCGTAAAGAGAATCTGTTTGTTTTATTTACTTTCTTAAATAACATACGTATATACAACCATCGTATAAAATTTAAAATATTTCGTCATTTTATAAATTACATCGTTGATCACAATATATATTTTTTTGAATTAGTAAAATACTATATATAAATTGCCTCGGCTATTATTTCGCTTGGGTCAAATTTAATGCTATAATGACTGGCTTTTAATTTTGTAACCACGAAGGGCTATGAGTGGTCTGTTCCCTTTCCGTCCATTACTGGTTTTCTCATTGACTTCAATTTAAATGAAGAAAATATTTAAGCCGATGTAAAAAGCTGAATGTTTGCTTTAACTAAACCTTATTGTTTTTATTTCGTTGAAGAAAAAATACAAAAGCATATGTATGAAAATATAAAATTCAAATGAAAAAAATATCACTTTTCAGACACAATTCTAGACTTTTACTTATAGGTAAAACGGGGAAGAGATACTATGGCTATAAAAATACTAATTTCCACACGCGGCATAGCTCGTTTGTTAAGGGAGGAACGGGTTTGAGATAAAAAGTTGCCTGTGTGCTGTTCCAGATTATAGTCTATACCTGTGCTAATTTGATTCAGATCCATTCTGACTTTCTGGTGTGTTTGAGTAACAAACGTCATCCACCAAAACTTTCGCCTTTATAATATAAATAAGAATAACACGTGTTCCGTTGATATTAAACCATAACAATAGGAAATACTCGTTCCTATCGTCCGTTGTAGTTCGCAGTGGAGATTAATCTTAAATTTTAATGTTGTATAATTTCTCGAGAAACATCACATTATATTGCCACTGTTTTGTGTAAAATAAAAGGCAAGTAGGAATAAACCGTAAACCTCAGTAGGTACTCAAAACATAATGTAACAATAGTGTATTATTATTATACACCGATGAGAATACATTAACTAAATGACAAAGTGAATTTTGGCCGAACGACGCGTTTAACGAGGATAAATTATTCTCGCACTCATAATTCGTGTAATTAATTTTAAATATTTATAAAGTAAAGTGTTTCTTTTGGAATTGATTTAACGCAAATGGTGTTTTAATTCATATTGAGCTTAAAAATGTAAAAAAAATATATCGTTAAAGTCGACTGGATAAGCTAAAACGTTAGTGGGTGAATGGGTGTATGTATGGATGGTGTATCGTATGATTTAAGGAATAATTGGTAAAACCTGCCCTGTATATTGAATGTTTTAATTTTTTTTTTTAATATAACGTGGAGAAATATTTTTCTACTCTAGCCATTTACGAACTATTTAAAAAAATATTTTTAATGTTACATTTTTTTTTATCACCCCTTTAAAATGTAAATTTCATAAAAGTTTTCTAATTTAATAAATTTATAATAATATAATTTATAATAAACAAAACAAAATGTTCCAAATTAAAAAAACATATATACTATGCATTATTTTTGTTAAGTATAGTTACTAGTGCTAACGAACATTTAAGCTCCTTAGTCTGGTGGAGAAACTACCGACTGAAAGTATTCCCGAAAAGGGTTGGCGTCGTATAGACGGGCGGCCGTAAAAGCTTGCAAATCCTTTTTCTTGCGATGGAAAAACACGTTATCGGCGACCTCAAATAAATGGGATAAGCGTTAACGAATGATGATTGTTTTATAGTATCAATAGTATGTTCAACAGATAAGAGTTCCAGATGGTGTCGTGTATGAGAAATGAATATTCCAAATAAAATAGGTATCTACTTTATTATTTAATATTTAGTAGAAATCACATGATTAAAATCTGTTCTATAATCACAATCAAATAACTTAATATGTAAATAAACCGATGTCATGTAATCAAATATATAATAAAAAGTAAATTATATTTATATATAAGTAAAATTACTTGGTAGTAAGGCTTTGTGCAGGCTTGTCTGTGTAGGTACCACCCACTCATCAGATGTTCTACCGCCAACTAACAGTACTAGTACTAGTGTTGTGTTCCGGTTTAAAGGGTGAGTGAGCCAGTGTAACTACAGGTACTAGGGACATAACATCTTAGTTCCCAACGTTGTAATTTATTAAAGTTATTGCATTGGCGATGTAAGGAATGGTTAATATTTCTTACAGCATCATTGTCTATGTCTATGACTGCTCACCATCAGGTGACCCATATGCTCGTCCACAAAACTATACCAATAAAAACCTTTTTTAACAACATATTTAGCTTTCTTTTTAATATTAATGAGTTGAAAATAAATAGTTCATAATAAATAATAAATAAATAATCATTTGAAAAAATATTATTTAGGAAATACTAGTCTCGAAATGAATTATGATTATTTATCGTTATCATCATTCAACCTAAAGCAAATAAACAAATTCTCTTTATATATATTAATTGACGTCAAGTGAAATTGTTTGTTTATTTGAAATATTTCACACAATAGTGTAATCATACCAATTTAACGTTTAGTGTAAGTAAATACTTATGTTACTCTATTTAAAGTCAATATTACATTACAACATATTGATGTAGTGCAACATATCTGTACAAATTAAAAACGTTTTATGTAAATATCGCCATAAAATAATATACGCCAACCCGCATTTTAGCAGCGTGGTGGAATATGCTCCAAACCTTCTCCTCAAAGGGAGAGGAGGCCTTTAGCCCAGCAGTGAGAAAATTTACAGGCTGCTAATGCTATGTAAATATACTTGCCGAAATGTATTATATACTTACACTATGTCATAACGTTTGAAAAAAAAATATCATAATAAATTATTACTATTATTTAAACGAATGTCATTCATTGACATTCAAAATAAAATATATTTTTTAACCGTTAAATTGATTAAAATACGTGATCTTATTCATGTTGTCATAACCACCGCGACCTGCAGTTTGGTGTAGTTTTTATATTGATACGTTGGTCATACCGGTACAAAAAATATTTCATCAAAATCGGTACAGCTGTTTATTTGGAGTTAATGATATACATCTGTTCAGAAGAATTAAAAAATATATAAAGATCTTGCGGAATGGTGAAAGGATTTAATTTCTTGTAAATGCTACTTTTCGAGTTAATGTTTACTTATACCAAGTTTTAAGGCACAGGATAGTATTTTTAAAAGAAAATCATTTTAATGCTATAACGTCCAGCAAGTTCAGTTTCTCGTAGCTTACTGTAACGTAATCAACTTGATATTTAAAATTCAGCTTTCCTTACTTTGCTTCATTGAAGGTGCGTGGAGTACTACTGTCTAGCTTTTTATTAGCCTGAGTATAAACTTCAAAAAGCTAAAGTTACAAACAGGATCCACCATTGTCCAACAAAATAATTGTAAAACAAATGCCTACGTCCTTCTCAAAACTCAAACTCTCTCAATACAAGATTTCATCTAAATCGGTTCAGCGGTTAAAGCTTGAAGAGGTAACAGACAGAGTTACTTTCACATTTAAAATACTACTATAGATGCTATGTTTTACAAAATAAAATAAGAAGTGTTCCGCGCTCAGAAAAGCTAGTAATTTATAACAATAAATGTATCTGCTTATCAATATTACAAAAATTTGTTTTATTTATGGTTATTAACATTAAATTTTAACTTCTTAATTTAACCATGAACTAAAAAACAAAGCCCATACTATTTTTTTTATAAAAGCTGCACATTGTGTAGACGCATCCATCGATGAAGGCAACAATTACGTGAGCCATTGACACGGGTGTCGCTGCCGGCGGTTGCGCAGGCGGCCGACAGGCGCACGCGCAGGTAGGCCTAGCGGGAGCGAATGAAACGACATCATCCGATCTCTCCCTTACAACACGTGGTGGGGCTGCGAGGAGGCGCGGGCGTGTTTATCGCCTGTGCTACATTTTTATTTAGTTTGTAACCGTTCTCCGTGGATGCAGCGGTGTCTATGAGCGGATTTTAGAATCTTAGTGTTTCGATAATAAAGTGCAACAGATGAGTGACAAGGTGCCCGGACTTAGCCAAGTTTATCGGCGCTGTGGCGCCAGCCGGCTTTGGCATGGGTGGGCGTAGAATAATCAAAGCTGCGGCCTTCCTGATAGCTTTAGGATACAGCAGTTTGCTTGTTTATCAGGGCGGTGTGAATTTTAACTTCCAAGAAAGTCGGTCAGTGCAAGTGGCTGATTTATCTATTGAACCTGTGACAAAAACCACTATTTTAGATAGTGGTCAGAATAAAAATATAACTTTGGATGATATTTTTATAAGTGTTAAAACGACAAAACACTACCAAAATACAAGATTGCCGATATTATTGAAGACATGGTTCCAGTTGGCAAAGGAGCAGGTGAGCTTTGATACATTTATTACTTTTATTTCCATAGATACATATATGTATCTAACATGTAAAAATAATCTAATTAGCCTGTAAACAAAATATAATGATACAAATATAAACATAGATTTGTATGTACTCGTATAATTAGTTAAGATTAGAGTTGTTCAAAACTATAGCTCAATAAAAGATAATAACGAAAGTGGAAACAGTACCTATGAATTAATAGTAAATAATTGTACTTACTTGATGGTAGGGCTTTGTGCAAGCCCGTCTGATTCCACCGCCATTAGATGTTCTACCGCCAAACAACACTCACTATTTTTGTGTTCCGGCTTGAGGGATGAGTGAGCCAGTATAATTATAAACACAAGGGACATAACATTTTAGTTTCCAAGGTTGGTGGTGCATTGGCGATGCAAGGCATGGTTAATATTTCTTACATCGCCATTGTATATGGGCGGTGGTGACCACTTACCATCCGGTGGCCCATATACTCGCCCGCCAACCAATGCAAAAAAAAAGTTACTGGATAGTAAAAACACAATAAAATCTTTCTTTACTCTTCCAAATAAGAATTTTAAGGTTCTTACTGAAATGTATGACAAAGAGTTAAATAAACAAAACAAAACTTTGCAATATCTGATGTTATCTGAACTCTGATATGAAATTTAGACAATATTTCCAAAATCCAAATCTACTGTAGCATTAACGCTTTCCAATTTGCATTAATTTTAAATTTGGAACTCTAAAATCATTATATCAACGACAATCAAATTTCAAGTTTAAACACTATAATTATGTTATCTATGTCACCGAACTGTCACACATGAAGACATTTATTTTAGTTTGATACGAAGCAGCTGGTGTACTAAGAGTACATTAATAATACCTAACAATGCCCTTACGCCGCCTAATGATGTAATTAATAAGATAAATATTATATACATTAAACATAGTATTATTTGCATATGTCTGTATAAATACTAGTCACTGATATAACAAGATTAAGTGAATTAAAAAAAAATCGAAATTCGAATTTCGAAATTATTCAATTTCAAATTAGTTTTCAAAAGTTTTCGAACGAAACTAAACTAATACTCTTATATAGTAGGTATCATAGATTTTATCAATTTCGTTTTTTTTTTAATCTTTGTACGCTGTTATTTAGATAACACAAATTCGCATTAAATCTAAATAATACCAGTTCAACTTGCTTTTGATGCGATAAATGCAAGCCGATTAGCGAGATAAGTTTTTCAGCATATGTATCTGGGAATTTGCTAAAAACGTCTTAATTTAATTTTTTTATCTTTATCATCTTGTCCGAGCAAGATAAACCTGTCCCAATGTCCCCGGATACACTCATCGCCTGAGAAACATCTGCTAAAACGTATTATATGTAGAACCTGATATCTAAATTATACAAGTTCAACATAAAAGACTTGTCACACATTTTATTATAATGACGCTGATTAAGGTGTCGATGAAAATATTTCTATTTTTTGTCTTTAAAAATAAATTGGAATATCTTTGAATAGTTAGTATAATTTTGTCAAAGATTTTGCTTAATGAGACAATGGGATATTGCACATCAGCTGACTATATCACCAATATACAGAATAAAAAACAGAAAGAGAATACCTATACAAGTTGCCGTGATAACCACGAACATACATACATACAATCTGAGCATTTTTAATATCTGCAACATATCCTTAATTTCAAGATAAAGTAAAGCAATACAAATTTTTATACGATTTAATTGTAGTGATTCGCTAAAACGTATTTGACTTAATAAAGTTAAAATATTTTCCCACGACAAGCCCTCCAAACGGAACCAAAACAATATTATTACAGATAAATAAATATTCCTTCGCTGCATTAATTTCACTGCTGGAGCCAACGATGTTAATCGTATCTCATTTAATGAATTCAAACGAAATTTTATTTTATTAGCATTGAAGGAGACCAACAACTGTGCTAGTTCGTGTTTCTGTAATGATACAAAATCCTTATTATGTATTTATGAAAATTTATGTCTTAATCTCACCATGGATCTAGTTTTGTCTTCACTATTAATTTAACTTTATATTAATTTTGTAGAAATACAACAATGGTTTTTGTTATTCATTTAAAAACAATGTTTTTATTATAACGTGTGAACATAAACTTAACTAAAATTAATTGTCCTGGTTTATCTACATATAATTGCTATTTGAAATCATACAATAGAAACAGTTTTGAATCTCACAATAGAGTACAGACCGAGGTCAAATGTGAAACGCCCGTTCGACTCGTTTCCTGAATCTGGAGCGTGCATAATCGCCCGTTAATCCAGCTCGAAGGACCAACATAAATAACTATTGTACATGGACCCTGCGCTTGCGCAGCGCGTGGCACGAAGGCGCGCGCCCGCCACGTGACCGGATTGTTGCCTTGCTTTCACCCTTTTTGTATTAGAACCGTGCTCTTATCGATTTAGATTTATGTGAAGCTTAGAGAAATAATTCTTTTTTATTACTTTTGTAAAATTATTATTATTTACTTCCACAATAAATGTTATCATATACAAAAGTAATATAAGATGTAATTTATTAAAAAGTTATTACCACTTTTATCTGCGTTAAAGTCACGGCATACCGTGTAACGTTAGTTGACAGATCTCGTTTCCTTTTAAAAATATGCCGTCTGTCTTATCGCAACCATTAAAATTTTGTATCTAACCTGTTAGGTTCCGAGAAGTCAATCTTTGCTTACACTTTGTTCAGCCAATGTATTCCAAGTATACTATCAACGAGATAAAGTTGAAGTTAACTAATATTATCATAACTCTGCTGTCATAAGTAAGAAGTCCGCAGTTGAGAAATCGTAATAATTTCATTACTATTCCAAATAATTTTAAAAAGTTCTGATAACTATAACTGTTGAGCAATTTAATTATTTCAATCTAATTAAATGCAACAGTTTCAAAGGTACGAGGGAATTGGCATCTTTTAAGCAAACACGCTCTATAACACAGTACATAGAGTGATCAGCACTTTCCTTCAAATGTGATTTTGCCATTTGAATAGAATCTTCATCAACTTTATTTGAACTAAATGGGTAATAAAATTAAAGATCGACAAGTAAACTAATGCCTACTGTTGTTACAAAAAATTAACTTGAGTAATATTTTAAATTGTCGAACAAATTTACCTTAGTTTTAGAACATTAAAATTCTCTAAGCAATCACGTCATATCACGCACGCATGCATATATACAAAAGTGGCATTCGAGCGCCAACGATGTGCATATCCGTTGACAATCACGAATGCTATTATCATATATAAAGAATTATTAATATTAAATTTATATAATTCTATATGCATACAAGTTATGCAATTTATTAGTTAGAAAACTGAGTTAAATGATTATTAAATTATTCCAACAATTATTCATAAGATATTTGTCAAACAAAATCTCGTAAGCGTGACGCTTTTATTTATACGGTATATACATTTTATACTCTTGGATAAAATGTATATATCGTATAAATAACGTAGGTTCTTACCTACGAGTATAATGGCGCAACATCGTGGAATAAACTACGCCCAGCTTGCCCAACAGAAGGAAATTATCAGACTGCTACTTTTATTGAAATTGTCAATTTAAGGATTTACGAAACACAATTGTTTTTGAAGTAAATTATATTTTTATCTTATTGAAAGTTTATATAATTGCGCGCTAATCTCAGGTATTTTAATAATTTTATTTTTAAATTTATTGAGGAAGGGGCGAAATAGAAATCATAAATGTAGATCAACATGACAAACTATGGATAGATTAATGTTCAATTAAACGCCGGTAAAACCGCGGTGCGTTTTCAATGTTCAAACTAAATTCAAATGTTAATAGTACCTGTACATATATATGTATTGTTTTTTTTTTATTCTGTTTTCGTAAATTGCTTGAAAACTACTAAATTTCAAGTATGACTAATCGACGTGAAATCTTCCGTAGTTTTATTCCGTATGGTTAATGGAGATATTAGTTTTTTTAGTACCATTCATCCTTCCTGTTGTTGACCTTTTGTTGACTAGTGAAGTGGACAGGTAGCATCTAGTAATACTCATAAATCCGTTTTTTACTTTCTTGAGTTATTGATAAATATAAATACTAATAATAATAATACTATCATGCATAATAACTCTCAATAAACGTGACATTAATCCGTTTGTCATAATATTAGAAAAGTTACGGCCGTGTCCATTAATTTAAATGTACGCTGTGTTACATAGATATGATGGGCATATAATTATTCTATTTCAATTTTCATGTTAAAAAGAAAACAATTGTTTGATATTGTTCTTAAATAAATCATAGTTTAGTCAAATCTTGGTACTGGTGACAATCAAATCTATACACAATTATATGTAGGTACTTATAGTTAATTTAACGTTATTTTTTCAGGACATTTATTAAAAATTTTATTATTTTGATTCGATAACTTAATATTCATCTTAAATTTATATAATCTGTTTATCGTATCAACATCGTTCTAACATTTATTATCGCTAACATTAACAAATTTTCAGTCAAATAAATGTTGATTTATCACAAATTTGATAGTAATCGCTACATATATTATACGTTTAAGTGTTAAAATAAAAATCCATTAACATACAAATCGACACTTTTGCATCGAAAAGTCTAAATAAAATATGCGATTCGCGATAAGAAAATGATCGAAACTTTTACAAAATATTGTAAAACGAAAAAACCGTTCGAACATAAATTTTGCAGCCTTAATAGCGTCTGGTTTATTTACTTTACTTGTATTATGACAAACAGCGTAATTATGTTTGCGGGTAGACAGGGGGATCAACAAAAAATAGATTTATTTAAATAATTTACCTAATATTCGTTGTAGGTTATACAGTTTCATTTATGTGACAGTACTGAGTAAATATTTCCTCATAACGATTATGTTTGAAGCGAATTCCATCACGCTGTTCCACTGTGGTTGGGTGGAATGTCGCCCGACATATGCAGGTATCCTCCTGAGGTTAAGCTTACCACTCAGTGGTGCTCGTTCGTATTTGACCCATAATAAGATATCATAGCTATTATAATTGAAAGCCCATAGACAATTTTATACTTAATTTTGACTCTTTTGTTTCAGACATGGTTCTTCACAGACATAGACAACCAACTTCTACAAAATCAAACAAGTGAGTAATTTTATTCTACAAACAATAGTTTTAATTTTCAAACCAGTTATTGACATCGGTATTACTATTATTACTAGTACTACAAATAACCAAGTCCTTAGGCGTACCACTGGGTACGATTTTTTTGTTCATTTGTCCCAATCTGGGGACCAATTCTACTAACTTATAACGATTATGATACGTTCCTTTGAACTTTGAATATTCCTAACAAAAGTAAGCCTCAGCTTAATCGTAACTGAGGCTCAATTGTAGTTATTAATATATATTACGACATGATCCCGATAAGATTCCGATCTAACTCCGACCGACCAGCAACTGGATCGTCGTGTGAGTAGAATAGGAAAACGGTTGTACAGCAACGATTAGTTTTTTATTTGTTAGTAGAATTGGTGCCCTGTTATGTCATTATATTTAATATTTAATAAAACCATAACAGACCTAAGAACTTTGTTGTACTATATTCGGTTTCGCTTTGTTATTTCATGTGAAAATCTATTGTCAGAATCTGTTTTGTCTGAGAATACGAAATACATTATTTAGCTGAAAAATTTGAAGCGTATATATTACCTAAAGTTTCCAGAACTTCGTCGTATCTTTAAATGAATAGCACGTTCCGTTTCATACGCGGTGCCATCAAACTTTGAAAATATCAAATCTGAAATCGGAATAACACCAATTGAGCTCAATATTTTATAACAAGCCAGTCATTTAAATTGGAACTCTATTACTTACCGAATAAAGTTTTAAATGTTAATGTTTTGTCGCCAGACGGTCACATGGTAAACACGAAGTGTTCGGCGTCGCATCAGCGAAAACACCTCTGTTGCAAAATGTCCGTCGAATATGACCGTTTTCTGGAAAGCGGTAAAAAGTAAGTAAATTAATATTTTTTGCTTTAAATAACACTGAAAACAATGTTAAAAGTTTATTTTTTATATGAACTCATACTGTTGATATTTACATCCCTTTTAGCGAATGGGTGTACGGCTAAGACTAACACAAACAAAATACTCTATTTAAACGAAAAAAATATTGGCAAGACGAGAGATCTATTGATCTTTATCAATCATTCATGTTCAATTACTTACGTTTGGAAGTATGTACAAAGCAGAATCAGCAATATCATAACTAATGATATATAATGAATAATTATTGTAATAAGAATAAAATAATAAATAATACATCTCTAAAAATAGTAACATTCGTTAGTTAGACGTCTATAAAGCCCAAATATTGTCTAATACATCTTTATTTACTTCCTCGCGACTACTTATTTACCTACATCCTCATCCGTGTCCCAGGGCATTTCTATGTCAAATTACATTACGATCACTAAAATTATTTCCGCGCAATGACGTAACAAGCTGACTCTAAGTTTTTCGCATTTCGACAGTCGATAACTTATAAAATACTAGTTTCCGCTCGCGGCTTAACACGGCGGCCCACGTATGAGGAAGACAGATGTTAGGACCTCATATGAATGCGAAACGAACAAATAAGAAACTTTCGCAAGGATAAACTAATATCGTCGATTTCACCTTAATAAAAAAGTGCACCATTTCAGGTATGACGAAAAATAGACTATCATGGCACTTGAAACGTTTCGTAGTAATTATAAAGCAATCAGAGTTTTTGTTCCTATGTCGCTACAACGGGTGTAATTAATCAATGTTAATTATCATAATAACATAGCTGTATTACAACATATTCGACAGTGCGAGACGTGATCGAAGTCGTTTCTTAATTACTCATTTTTTTAAGCTTCTCTTTACATTCTTAATTTACGGCGAGCTAATGTTCAGAGTATTCATCTCTGTCAAACGATTAAATAGATTTTAAAATGCTTTTAATAATAAAGTAAGTAACTGGATCTTGCATACCAGACTTCCGGACTTTTAACATGCGTTTTGAAAACCAATTACATTACAATAATAAATTAAAATAGTAATTAAATTTAATAAAATTAAAGTTTTAGTAAATGAGCATTCGGGACTTGAGAACTGATCACATAAAATCTTTATGTTTCGTTCACGTGATAGTTTAAAATTTAGTATGCTTATGTGGGTAAAATCTAATACAAAAAAGATATTATTTTGTACAGTATGCAACATTTTATGAATTACATAATATACACATGTATGATTTCTACCTAAGGCCTAAATTGTTCAGCGAAAGACCACACAGATGCATGCCAAGATGACGTTGTGTCTGCGTAGTGACAGCGAATAACAGCATGTCAGAAATGTTTAAAAAAGTTGTGGCATGTAATTTGCTCATAACCACTTGACCACCTGCATCTCAAAAACACGAAGAAATTAAAGAAAAACACTTCAAATTCTCTGATGTCCTGAAGGCAGAACTGCTTAATATTTTCGAAGCATTATACCTGTATAAATCCATGATATTGGACAATCATAAATATCGAATTGAACAAAATTTGATGTTTTTAAATCATTCACTTGGTAGTAAAGCTTTGTACAAGCCAGTCTCGGTAGTTATAACCCACTCGTCACATATTCTACCGCTACATAGTAATACTTTATTGTTGTGTAGGTTTGAGTGAGCCAGTGTAACTGCAGGCTCAAGGGACATAACATCTTAGTACCCCAAGTTGGTGGCGCTTTCTCTATGGACGACGATGACTACTTACCTAAAAAGAATCCTACTTATTAGCCTATTTTTTTTTTCTTTTTAAGAAAACATAACAAATCAAATAGGTAAAAACATCTATAAACAAATGAATACTACATTTTTTATTTGTTCCATAATAATGTTAAAACCTAGATTTTCTTTGTTTTTTAAAATGAAAATGATTTTACAGGTGTCTGGATTCTCCAACAAGAAAATTCAGTTAATGATATAGAACTCATTGCTTTTTTGTATTGTTTAATCGATTTGCATGGATTTGAATTTAAATCGTTATGAAACATGTGCGAATAAATAATCTATGCTAAAATTATCGCTGTCTAAACATTTAAATACTTGTTATACTTTTAAATATTTTGCAAATGTTGATGTGAATAGCTGATTCCATTCAAGTAGCGTTTTAAAAATCGCATCCAGATCTGAGAAAGAGATTAAGTAAATATATTTGCTTTAACGTCATTATTTTTAAAAGCAATACCAGCTCCGTAATTTATTCAAAAACGCGGCCAGTTTCAACTGGAATCGAGTGGTTTTTTTGTTTTGAGTAAAAACAAGACGCTCTCAACTTCTGTTTTTAGAAGCTTGTCTGGATAAATAAAATACATGAGCCATTGTTTGACAGAGCTAATGACCGTTATATTGCGACACGAATGAAATAGTTTAAACCGACTTTCGAATTTTATTAATATGCCCTTTAGGTTATTGTATTAAGTCTGATATTTGAAAGTAAATATTGACAGATCTCCAAGTATTTGTAGTCCGCAGATTTCGATTTGTGTGTTATAACAGAAACTGTACATATGTGTGTGATTTGTTTATATATGTGCGTGGGCATGAACCGTTCGATATAAAAGTTCAATTCTATTGGTAGATATATTTCATTCAAGTAATAAATAATTGATTAAGTTTATTAATTATTAATAATATATAACTACACAAATAGTTTATATTGTAACTAAATACTACTATTTCGAGCACTAAACTTCTTAACTAGTGCGAGTTTGAGAGTTTACTACTTAAAACTTGAGCTTGATGGTTGTTTGTACAATTGCATAAAGAAGATACCTACAAAGATTTAAGATTACAGAAGTTTCCAGAGAAGTAGCGATTAGTAAAATAGTAACAAGATTATTACAAGTTCCCGTCTGCGGGTTCGCCTGCGTGTGGGTCACGTGGTCATTAAGTATCACGTAAATTTATCCGGGTTAAAAAATAGCATAAGTGCATTACAATCAATTTCTTTGTCAAATTTCATTCACATACGTTCTGACGTGACTGAGGAACAAACATCTATCCATCCAAACTTTCTCATTTATAAAACGTATTAATATGATTAAAATTTATAAAGAGGAACGTCATCACGGAATTAATCCTCAAAATTATTTATTTAATTAACAATAATATATACATTTAGTGTCATTAACTTATGAATGCAATTATGTACGTAGGTACTTATTCAATACAAGCGCCTTTTTGGATGACAATGACGTTAAACAATTATAAAAGTGAGATGCTGAAATGTAGAAAAAATGACAGAAAAATAGTCTATTGTCAGGTGTAGTAAGTATATGATATCAAAAAGATGTACGTAACATACAATATTTCAAAATATAATTAAATAATAAAATATCAATTTATATAAATTTTTTACTTATTATAAAAACATTTGAAAGAGAATATTTATTTAGTACTTTAATAGTTTATTTATTTATTGAAATAAGAGAGAACACCCAAGAAAAGGTCACATTTTAACTATAACAACACACAGCTTAAAATCCCGTCAATTTAAAGTAGGTACTTAAAGTCCTTTTAAAACACCATTATGGACTCATAACTACCTGTTCAATTTACTCAGATATCAATGTAGGACCCCAAACAGTGTCATGGACCCTTTAATCTCGGACCCCAATGTTTAAATAAACAGAACATAAGTTAATGGATTTTCAAGAGCAATTCCAATATTATTTTGGGCTCACAATAATTTTCACGCGTTTACTAAAACCACCTACCGGTTGTTTTTCTTTAGTTTATGTTGGGATTTCGTTTTGTTCCCATGGTATTCTGTTTAATAATTGATTTTCGTAAATAAATATACATACGTTATAGACAATATTTACTTATATTCCTCTAAGGTTAATTAAATAAAAACCCTTTAGAATCGAACTAGAAACTACTATAATCGAGATATTTTATAATCTTCTATTAAAAATTCATGTTAAATGATTAGAATCGGTGCCAGAGAATAGTTCTGGTCATACAGATAAAACCAGAATCATAACTTAGTAATTCATATTATTTTATTTCATGAAAATGCAAAACGTAAACTATATAATAATCAAAACATATTATGAAAAATTAAAGAGATGTTTAGTAACAGCATCGCAAATTCTAGATTAAGCGTATTATAAAGTAAAAGTAAAATTAAAAAAAAAATTAAATTAACCTATACTTAACATATATACACGTTTATATGTTTCCCACTCCTGGGTCAAGGCCTCCTCTCCCTTGAGGAGAAGGTTTGGACCATACTCCACCACGCTGCTCCAATGCGGGTTGATGGAATACACATGTGACAGAATTTCGCTGAAATTAGACACATGCAGGTTTCCTCACGATGTATTCCTTCACCGCCGAGCACGAAATGAATTATAAACAACAAATATAAAAATCGAAATCTCCACTTCAATCGTCATATTAATATTTTAGAGGATTTCCATAAAAATAACAATCATAAGTTTTAATTTGTGATATTATTATAACTTGTGTAATTTTATTAACCAAGTATTTTCAATCTGATTAATTTATAAAGTTGTGATACAATTCAATACATCAAATGATAAAAAGGTTACCTACGTAAGCTATAATTTTCCTAAAGTTGGTGGCGCACTGGCGATAAGGAGTAAGTTTGATTGTCTATGGTGGTGACCACTAACCATCAGGTGACCCACTTGCCCGTCCGCCTACCTATATCATAAAAAAATAAAGGCAATGTAGGTACAAATTTAAGATAAAAGAAGTCCTTTAATTAATTTCTAATTTTCGGTTAATATTAAATTAAATGTTATGAAGCGTATATAATAAAATTCACCTAAAAAAATCTTTTGTTAAAGCAAAATGAGATGTATGATAAAGAGTTACAGCTTACAATCGCTCTATCAATCATCTCTGTTCAATAATAGACTATAATAACTTCGTCGTTTCTGTTAAAATCTTCGATTTAACTTTTACATAAAATATAACATTTCTAAAATATCTTATTAAACAAACTAAACTATATTATGTAAAAGTAGACCGTTTTATTTGTAGACCTTTATGTAACATTTTTCTTGATATAAAATATATTAATTTTATGTACGTACATTTCGTGGACTTCATAATGGACATATATTGTCACATTTAAAAACCGATTATAAAACATGGGCGGTATAATCAAAGACTCTCCAAAATTCTTTACATTTTCATAACAATTTACGAGACGCCCGGATAGAATTGGAACTCACAGCATTAATCCCCTAGGCTATTTACATACAAGTATTTTTACATACATAGAACAATATCCGGTTGTCTCAGTAAAGTTGATTAAAAGTCGTAAATGAAAATATTTCTATAGTAAACCGTTAAATATTTAAATAATCAATATCTGGTTAATTTTTTTTTAATAGTAAATAATAGTAGTAATAATAATACACTCCGACAAAGATTATGAAGAGAAAATAATAAATGGTGCAAAAGTGCAGTGTACCGTCACTAAGGAGCGAGCTCATCCAGAAAATCTTTCGTCAGAGGATTAAGTTAATTGACAATAGTTTAAATTTGGAATTAAGCCCAACGAAAAAAATGCCATATGTTTTATGTCGGATAAAGATTAAATAACTTAATATTTCATACTCTAGATGTCCAAAGAAAAAACAAATTTATACCTTGACCACATTAGTCTCTCGAACGTAAACCTGATACGCAGAAATTGGATACATGTTATGATTTAGCATCGCCAAGCCATTTGTCGTACGCCATCTTGCAATATGTGGTCTCGCATTGCGCGAGCGCTCCTGTTATTTAAGCAAAGCGTAATATCGGTAAATTATACTGCACGAATAATTATATATGGATGCGGAGCGAATCTCTTGAGATATGTGTAATTTGTAGTTATTCCACATCGGTACAATTAAGTAATTTTCTTTATTAATACAACCAAGATGGGACGCAGATGACGTTGTCTTTTATCGATTTTTTTTTTGTAAACTTTTTGCTACTTAATAAGCGTGGAATGCCATGACTGTACTTATTTCAGTTCAATTGATCTTTTTACTCTAAACGAGCTGTTCGATTATCGCTGTGTGCGTGAGCATATGCCCATATGTGTGTGTATGTACGTGTTATAAACATCTGTCTCTTTCATTCGCGTATTTTATCTAATATTTGCATTCTTCTTTAATAGGTGGTTCTGTCATTTTGATGATGACAACTACGTGAACATTCCTCGATTGGTCAGCGTACTACAGACATATAATCATCACGAAGATTGGTATCTCGGTAGAACGTCTGTGTATGAACCTGTGAAAATATACAAGAAGCCTACTAGCAAGGTAAATTTAATTTAAATGATTCTCATAAAAAAAAATTGGAATCAAACTCAATTGGAAATTCAATTATGAAATAAATATTTACATGGTATTTTATGTATTATACCGTTTATGGTTAACGAATGAACGCCTGTTTATTTTTTATATGTTGTAGTTCGTCTTAAATTGAAATAAAAAAAATATTATTGAATAATTTTGGACATTCTAAAGAATCTCTTTGTAGAAACTATTTTCATACTTGACAAAGTATTAACTTATGTCTAATGGCATCGCTTTGCTTGTTAAGAATTTCGCTCTAGTTTAGAAAAATATTTATCAGACTTCTATAAGAACGAGTCAATTTTTTTTTATTACAAAATAACTAATTAATAACTTTGTTACAGTTACTATTTTCATTTTGGTTCGCGACCGGCGGAGCTGGTTTTTGTATCAGCAGAAGTTTAGCTTTAAAGATGTTGCCAGTGGCAAGGTATGTAGTCAATGAATATTGGAAAAGTGTGATTTATTTACTAATTTTATTTATAAGAGAATCGCTAATGATTGCATTTGTTTTAGTGGGGGAAGATTCATCAGCATCTGCGAAGGTATTCGATTGCCAGATGATGTGTCCATGGGATTTATTATAGGTAAAAATTCTCACATACCACTTAAAAATTTTTTGAAGCAATTATTTTTTAAACATTGTGTAAGTTACACCAAATAATAACTAATAAAACCTCTTTTAGAACATCTCATGAAGAAAAATTTAACTCGAGTGCCAGAGTTCCATTCTCACTTGGAGCAAATGAAACTTTTGATGCCGGAAACTTTCCGGGATCAAATATCATTCAGTTACTCAAAGTCAAAGAACGGTTGGAACGTCATAAACGTTCCTGGTTTCGACGCAAGATATGATCCCACTAGGTAAGACTTTATATATTGTAATAGTTGTTTTACCCGAGAATATTTTATATTATTATATAAATAAATCCATAAAAATCAGAAAAAATATATCTTGATTCAAGAGTATCTCATAATTTACAGGTGGCATATTATGAAGGTAACGTTATCGTAATGAGATTTTTTGGCCTTATTTACGAGTATTTTTAAACTATAACTTTGAATATAGACCAAATAGTTTCGAGCGCTTCAGAATTAACTTTGCAATTTAGTATAGTACAAAGTAGCGCTTATTTCAATTTACGTATAATGGCGTAGTGAAACTTTAAACAGTTATATTATGCTTGAAATACCTTTACAATTTTTTTGGAAAATAAAAATAGAAAATCTTTAAAAGATAACGAATCGTCTTAATGATATTAATAATTTAATTCTGTATTGATTACAATCTTTTTTCATTTTAATTATTTTTAAAAATAGAATTTTCTTTTATTCAATGAGGGTACCGACTTAATTTAACGGTTCATTGACCTGTGTGCTTATGGCATTATATGAAGGTTGTATTCTTTTGTTTCAGATTTCTTTCGCTGCACTGTTATCTCTTTCCGCATTTCAAATTTTGTCCTAGGTAATACCAAACCAAGAACATAGATTTATATTTATAATAGAATTTTATCTACATCGTACATTTTATTTTAACATTCCTATACATAGTTTAAATATTTACAAAACGATTTTCGTATATATACGGTGCAATAACCATTATTTCAAAATTCATATAATATAAACGAATGAAATGTTATCTGTTGTGAATATTATCTAGATTGTGATATTAATTTAACAATCTTAAAATTAAATAATAATATTGTAAAAATTATAATTTGTTTATTAAATGTGAAAATATATAATGTTTAATATTTAAGTATTCTTGTCATCAGTGGAGCTATTCTGGAAGTCGAAAGTCGTAACTTATCTTAAGAGACTATCGTTAAATGTCAAAAGATGATATGGGATATTGACAATTATGTAATTTAAAGTATACAAATAGAGTATCACATTAAGTTGGTTATCGACATTTCAAGAGAAACGAAGCGAGTTCTTACAGAATAGCATTGACGTATGTTCTATAGAAGCACAAGCTTAATCATTATCACGATTTGTTTTACCGAGTCAAGTGTTCAAATGGGACACGTGTATTAAAACGAAAGATTGAGGCATATATCTGAAATTATTTTGAAATTTCATTCAAATAATGCTCTAAGATACTATATTTAAGAAATTGATATTTTAGAGTATCACATTATCTTTGAGTTACGAGTACGTAAGTTTTTACGTCATAATTTATAATAACAGAAGACAATTCTATCATCCGTAAGCAAAATATATTGTTTCTTAAATATAGTAACTGTACATAAATCAAGGTGTCTCCGAAGAAATTCTAAGACACGTCAAACGATACTAACAAAAATGACATATTTAAAAATACTCGATTATACATTCGGACAAATATGAAGGTTCCGCTTTTTCATCTTGCAAATGCTTCTAGTTGATGGATCAATTTAATTTAGTTATTTTCAATAAATAATAATAGTAATATTATTATTTATTATATAGATTTATATAATTACAGATAATTAAATGAATATGTATCGTATTTTTTTATTTTGTGATCTGTACTATAAATTATCTAACCATATTGGGATATCCATGTAATTTTTTTCATTGTTTTTTTTTTATGCTTACTGTATCTAAGACTCGCACGTGAAGCTTATGTTGTATAATGTTATGCCTAATGAAAATAATAACTGTGATATTAGATAGTATTTAAATTCTAAGTTGTGTTTATAGATAAACTAATAAATATGTATTTAAAATTCTTCCAGTCAGAAATGTTATGACGTTGTTGGATCGGGTTGTTTATTAAATAAACAATTAAAATTTATATCATATTTTTATTTCGTTTATTTCCTTATAATATAAGTCATCCCAATTTACTTGAAAAAAGTAAAAAAATATACATATATTATATATCATATATTATTAATAAAACAGTACACCCATAACCCTTAAAATATAATCGGTAGCGTCTGACAATGACATAGTACACTCATATGATTTTAAAACTTTGTAAGCAATCTAAGTTTGCCGGTCAGATGCAACGTACGAGTGACTGGGCAGATATCGTTTTCAGAAACAAAAGAGCTTGTAGTAAATTATGCTTTAAATACATGAATTATTTATTGTTTTCAATTACCATTACGTAAACACGCACGTTTACGTTTTTTTTTTAAATACAAGCACGATAGACTTGGAACATCGACAGTTTCGTACATCTCTAAATCCGTTTAAGAATCGAAACTCTATGGTGAGATAAACGTAACATAAATACATCCAATCATAACAATAGCTGTGGTGTATAGACTCACGACTATATTCATAATGGTCAATAAGATTTAGTATTAGGCTAATAATAGCCGCGTGATATAAATTACACCCTAATAAATATATAGGAAATCGAATATCGAAGTGCGATAGAATATAAACGGAATGCAATACGTAAACTTGAGTCGCCAATCACAATGAGATGTCTGGCGACAGCTTGCTCAGCCGCGCTTTACATTCAAGGAATGTCAGGTTAATGTCCTTACAGACGCATCGACACGTCTGTAAGGACATTAGCCATAATAAATATTCCCTATATTATATAAGTAGGTTATGTAACAGTTATTTTTTTTATTATGTATGTAATCGTAGATATTACCTGCTCCTGTTATATTATTATAAATTAATTTTAACTAAATGTATTATATACCATAATTTATTAATAGTATTCGTCCAGGCGCCTTTACCTTGTAAACTATATCTAATACAAAACCGCCGAATTGATTATCTTTTTGATTTAGTGGCTAGCTTAAACCACACTCCGAGGTCCTGGGTTCAAGCCCTAAATCGGACCAATTAAAAGTTATCGGGTCTTTCTACCGAGAAATTCTCAATATCGGCCCGATTGAAATATTTGAAAAGTTTGATAGTTGGCAGCGTTTACACTCTCGTGGCATTGAAAGCTAGTAAAGCCGGTGGTCCATCGCCCTCGATTATCTGGTCGTATCGGATCGCTAACCTATTGGATTATGAGAGTTAAGGACCTGTGCACCTGTGTTTTGCGTTTATGCACACACTTATGTATATACTGTAATATCCCTACACAATTGCAAATTGGTGGAGTGGCAAATGGGCCACGTGACGGTAAATGATCACCACCGCCCATAGACATTGATACTGTAAAAAATATTAATGGTTCCATATAGTTATTATGTCCCTTGTGTCTGTAGATACACAGGCTCACATTATTAACCGAAACAAATCATTTTACATTACATTACATTAGCAGCCTGTAAATTTCCCACTGCTGGGCTAAGGTCTCCTGTCCCTTTGAGCAGAAGGTTCGGAGCACATTCCACCACGCTGCTCCAATGCGGGTTGGTGGAATACACATGTGGCAGAATTTCGTTGAAATTAGGCACATGTAGGTTTCCTCACGATGGAGCGGGAGCGGGAAGAGGATGCCGCTGCAGACCCGCTCCGCCGAAGACGACCAGGGAGGAGGAAGAAGCGCTACGCGCACCTTCTCCCCCGCCTCAATAGGCGTCGCAGGGACTAGGAGGGTCTCAGTACCCTGAGAACCCCTTCTAGGTGTTGGAGGCCGACCGTCAGGGCGTCACGGTAGCATGCGTAAGCGATCCCGTGGCGCCCGCCGAAAGACGGAGAGGGTACCGCTGGTTTTTTAGTGGGTAAACCCGGCGTACCTGGGCGCACTCCGCGTCCAGGGCTCCGGGGAGTCCCACAAACCCCCCCACTTACCATCACGTGGGGGAAGCGCGTAAAGCGTTTTTCTAGCGAAAAAAAAAAAAAAAGGTTTCCTCACGATGTTTTCCTTCACCGCCGAGCACGAGATGAATTATAAATACAAATTAAGCATATGTAAATTTAGTGGTGCCTAACTGGGTTTGAACCCGAAATCATCCGTTAAGATAACCACTGGGCCATCTCGGCTCTTATAGGAACAAATCAATACCAAGTATAGCTGTTTGGCGGTAGATTATATACTGAGTGGGTTGTGGTACAAGTACTATCGTGACCGTAACTGGTAAGTAGAACTGATGTTCATACATCATATATAATGTTAGTATAGAAATAACTTCCGATTTACTGGTGCAATAGTTACCAACTACTTCAGCACTTACGGTCTCAAGTTGAATTCCCGCTCATGACAAATATTTATATGTCGCACAGGTGCTGTCCTTATCTGTGTGTTTGTGTTTCCGGACTTTCAAAACAAGAGTCGCATTCGACTTCTAAGTGTTGGGCACTTATTTATTTTTGTCTCTTTTTGAAGCATTGATTGTATTATTTTGTGATATATTATTATTTAAAACAATATAGATATCAATACAGAGGAATTCATATTTTAGATAAAAAGAAAGTTAAATTCAAATTAACTTATTAGAACAAGAGTTTACAAAACCGGCTTTATAACTTTTAGCTTAACTAAGGTGCGTATTAATTTTAAGAAGTTATTTTATTACTTTTATTACTTTGTAAAGATGTTGCTTGTACTAAAATACATAAAGAAAACCTATACAATACCTAGAAAACATATCCAAACGCACGTAAATAAATAAAATCGCTTTACTGTTCGAAATTGAAAAAATAAATTGATAAAGGCAATTATTTGTATCGTATAATTATTCATATCTATAAAAGGAACAACAGAAAAAAGTTTCATTCAAATCATCCTTTTTAGAACATTTTAATTCATAATTCAACTCTGGCCGCATTAATACCATATTTATAGCGTGAAATGCACCTGAATGGGTTCCTAAGAACATAATCCAAAGCCCAAAAGATTTAGTATTTATCGTAGTTGAAAGCTGAATTCGTTCCGTATACGGCACTAAAAGTATCTTCGGTCGTCGATTTATTACCAGTTTTGGTATAGCAAGATCTATAATTTATATCTAGAAATATTATATCATGAAGTCGGTATAATCTAATGGGTATATCGTTTCAAATTCTCGCTTGGACAAATTAAAATATTTGGTGCATTGTCATCGTTTTATAGACGTTTGTTTTGAGATTTGATCCTGTTTTATAGCCGTGGTTTCAACCGTACAAAGACATAATCAAATGTAATATTTTTTTAACTCAACCGACGTCATCAGCTCTTCAACATAGTTATTTTTTCTGATCGAATCCCACCCCTGTAAATATTTGGGGGAAATGGAGTGCCGTCTTTTTCCAAAATCAGTTAATACAACCATGTGAATCAAGTTGACACATGTTGCTTGAATCCTTGAAAACCGAAGATTAAGTCCGTAGTCCGTACTTAATCTTCGGTTTTATCATAACTGCATATACTTAATTCGCTTTCAACTTTTGCTCGGATTAAAAGAAAACATGAGGAGAAAACCTGTATGTACAATTAGAGCAGTGTAGTGTAATAAGCAAGGATTGCTTAGCCCAGAAATGGGACTATTACAGACTGTGCCTTTATGGTTCATTGAAATTAATAAATGTTAATTCAACCCTACTAAAAACGTGACCGCGTTAGCTGATTATACAGTATAAGATATTCTTTAAGCTACTTAAACGATTAATTAAAATTGACATGCTTCATTCGCTCCGCAGTGGCGGGTCCCAACGTTTCCTGTCCTGCCACCTGGCCGTGATTATTTCTGTTTCTTCTAATCGATTATTAGTAAGTGCAGACTCACTCTGCGTAATTGGGTTCCTTTTCAATTTGTTCTGCATCAGAATATTTCGATACTGTTAATATAGATGCTATTCAAGGATGTCTCACCATAACTACCGAGCTTTTTTGCAGGTTCTTCTGGGAAGAATCACCATTCCAAACCGGTGGATGCTTTACATTTAATTTAATTCTGTAAATTTATTAAGTGCCTGTTTGAAAAAAGAATATGTCGATTTAGATTTTTCTTATCTGTTATTTACTGTTGTCTATAAAACGTACTATTATCGACATCGTAAAGCAAGAAGTTGTGTCACAAACAGTTCCGAACGCTTATTAGGTTAGAAAAAAATTATGTCATAATTTCCTTTAAAAGTATTAGAATTAAATACATCAATAAAAGTTCAGTTTTTATACCCGACAATAACAGTTTCCTATCTGTCTGCCGTCGATCGATTAACTGAACTGGTTCACTTAATGGCTTCGAATAAACATAATTTAGCTTTCAAAGAGCGCCGATTGATCTCTCAGCCGCAAGTTTGGAAATGACACCCAATTATAATGGACCCCTATTTGTTTCGGCGACCATTGCCGCCCGCCGACACTTCTTCTCAAAGAGTATTCCTGATAATTATAATCTATATCATTATAATCTAATTGCTACATAAGGACGAAATCAAAAATTATTTTCATTTCGAACAATTTAATTCTAATTTTAAAGTGTTTTTTTTTTAATTATCTTTACGGATATTTTATTTCAATTAAATGAATTTTGAATATCGAATTGTAGTTTTTGTGTTGTGGTATGTGGGATTATCTAATTGTGTTCAATCCTTTGATCAATACAAAAAATAAATAAATATCATAGGAAAAACTTGCAAAATCTAAAATATTTAAAACACAGTCTTTGAAGTAGCGATATAATTGGCTTCGAACCAGTTAATAACAGTTTTATCGTCAAGCGAGACAGGACCGGTCTGTGTCAATTAACCCCCAGCTGCAGTGTTACATGTAAACGTGAATAGTATTGAGAAATAAATGATTGACAATTTTCCTTTCACGAACATTTTGCAAAGAGCCATGCTTAAATTACGTAACAGTCGAAGGCACTGTTACAAAAAGAATAGATAAGACTAAAATTGATCGATATTAGTTGATCGAAAAAATAATGATATTTGTTGCTTCAATTTGATTGAAAGACTTTTCAGGCGATAAAACTTACTTACATTAATGAAACAATTTAATGATTAACTGAGACTGTCTAGCTATGTTCAACATTTTCGATAGAAAGATTTATGTGTCTATAAGTTTGTTATTTGATCACACTCGACAAGTACGATTATATAGCAGAACAAAGAATTATTTAATAAACTGTACATAAAATAAAATATTACTCAAACCGCATTTAGGCTGAGTGAGCTTGTGAGTGTACATGTAAAATATAACAATGCAATACACGTTTATACGTTCACATATTACCATAGCACACACACATACATGACTTATATTCTCTAAATAAAAAATTAAAACCCATTAATTAAACAGTAGTAGGTACATAACGCTACACTTAACTGACTTCAATGAATAACTATCAATATAGCCTTCAGAATAAATTGTTCGAGATAAATTTCAAACAGGTGGCCGAATGGAAACTCAAACCCACAACTGCTCTATTGCAAAACAAAATGTAATCATAGATAAGCGAGTGCTCATGCAGATAGCTTGAACAACATTTGTATGGGCGTGACCTCACGACAGCCGCACCCTTGACTACCTCGCAGTTATTCATTGTCCGGTAGTGAAAGGGCATGAGAATTAGAATTCTGTATTTAAAATTTAAACTTGATATCAAATATATAAAACATATTTAGTATTGTTTAGTTTCAGTTTGAAGGGTTTAAGCCAGTCTGTGAGAACAGACACTAAGAATATAACTTCTTCGTTTTTAATATTAGTCGCGTATTCAGGATCCATGGTATAATTAATATTTTTAAAATGCTAATATTTACGGGTTGTGATGAATACTCCACTGGTAATATCGGGTGGTTTGATTTTTTCGTTATGATATGGGTAGTCCGACGCGTAATTGGGCCACACGATGGTCACCATCGCCCATAGTGCCCACAGTGCTGTAATAAATATTAACCATTCCTTACAACACCAATGCGCCTCTGAGGGAGTGAGCCCTTCAAACCGGAACAAAGTAATATTAAGTATTGTTACTTTGCGGTCGAATATATTATGTGTGGGTGGTACCTACCCGACTATCTTACACAAAACCCTACCACCATTTACACGGTTGTCAACTTACTTTAAATAGAAACTAATATATTATGTACTCAAGGAGATGTTATAGTGAGCAGGTATGCACACAAATACATTATTTTCTTTATGTCAAATTAATGGGTTAGCCGATACGCTCAGATAGAGATAAGAAACAGGAAGCGTAAGATTAACATCGGACTTTAAAGAATTTCTCGACGATAATACTTTCAATAAAAATTGACCCGACTCGAAATTCGAACCGGGGCCTCATGTTTTCCAGCCATATTGACTAGCTGCTAGACAAGCGAGGAAGTTGATATTATTTTTTTTGACAAATTCGTAAATATTTTGAAATGAAACATTTTCGCCTCTAATCAGAAATGGATTCCGAGAAATATCCTAAAACCTACTCCGTAGATATAATCGTGAATACAATCTTTAGATTTCGAGGAACAATAAAAATAACCGGATTCTATTGAATAAAGTAACAACCAAATTTTACATCATTATAAATTTAACATTGTCTCTACCTTTACTAATACTTTAGTTTCGAATTAAATGTAAGGTCTGCTCTGGATTAAAAGAAAAATTAACAACTATGAAATAATAATAAACTAAATTACAGTATAAAAAAATGTTCACTTTTTAAATAAATATAATTTTATATTAATGACGCAATAAATCTTTACTTTTACATGGATTGCTAGTAAGTTAATGAAAATTTATTATGTATTCACTTTCAAATATATATTTAATCCTATTATTATATGTACTAGCTTCAAAAAGTTATTTAATTTTTAATTATTTAATTATCTGTATTTCTTACAATAGACGATTAACGGTGATATTATTAGACCTTTATGATGAATAGATATTATTAAAATTGAAAGAAAATGAAATCAAAATAACTCAAAAACTAAATATCAATAATAAAAATGTAATATATTTGCAAATATTATCACATAATCGAGTACAGTACCTTTATATTAAAAAGTGAGGTGCATATTGAAGCGCTCCAAGACATAATCCAGTTTGAATATAAATAGGACTACAGCTTGAAAAGAGTCAAAGGATGACCTTTAACGAGTTATAGAAGATCTGATCTGAATGCTTACTCTATATTAACTTTATTGAATACGTATTGTATAACACTCCCATCGATGAATACTAACGACCTTTTAAATATAACGTGACACATTTAAACGTACCCTATGTTCTCTTGATTGTGAACTTCGAAAGGAACATTTAAATATAACGGTTACTATACAAAGATTGCCGAATATAAAATATTTATATTTTGATTTTTGGTTATTATTATTATTTACGAATGGGATTTTATTCACGTCTACAATGTATAATAATATAGTACATCCAGTAATTAAAGCTATACCCACATGTGTTAAAATTATTTATAAGTTACGATAATTTATACTTAAGCAATGTGTTTGCATAAAGTTTTTCTTTAGAAAATAGACACAGTTTGACTACATTAAGAGCTTATTATTGGCAATGATGATAACAATATATTCCGGTTTCAGCCACTGAGGCGATTCTAAACAGATCCGAGTTAGGAACATTATGGTTAGTCGCAATGGGACTAGCCATAATATTTGTTATCTGTATAGAATATATTACACTACACAGGCACGAGTGCTATATTCCCTTACTCTCATAATCATGTAAGACGGACATACTAACATTAAATTATCTTTTTTTATCATTTATGTCATACATAGGTGGCATACGAGCAGGAGGCTTACCTGATGGAAAGTGACTATCACCGCCCATGGACATCTACAACACCGGGGGGCTTGCCGGACTTTAAGGAAAGAGTACGCTCTTTTCTTAAAGATTCCCAAGTCGTATCGATTCAGAAAAACCGCCGGCGAAAGCTGGTTCCACAGAGTGGTTGTGCGAGGCAGACCTAAGAAAGTTCAGGCACAGGAACAACTTTCCGAGCCTATGAAAGTGTAAACACTACCAAAAAATACCACAACGGAATGTTACTATCAAAGTCTAAACAGAAAATCCTAATAAGGTTGTATTGGTTCGATGCGACATTTGAACCCAGAACCTCGGAATTCAATCATATAAGCTAGCCAATAGATTAACGATGTAGTCAGTGTTAAACATTAATTTTGAGTTCAAAACGTGTGCTTCTATCTGAAAATTCCCTTAGAACAAATATACCAGTATATAAGTTTGTCATTTACCATTGCTATTTCATTTAACACGAATTCTTGCAGAACATTTTTAATACAATTAGCTTTGTTCGACTTTAAATTGCTATCTTAATTGAGACCGAAGCTTGCTGAAACACGACTATTTGTGACTACAAGTTAATGTACCAAACACACCAGTACAAACAAGCGAAGCGAAAGCGACGCGAAATCAACTGAAAACAATACGTATGCGACCGAGCGAATTCGTATATATTACCTGTTTTGATTCGCTTAGACGATCGTGGCATTCGAAAACAATAACAATACCATATAGTTTCTGATATATGAATCAAAGTTCTTTAATTTTACCGAATAATTCTTGATATTTTTAATCCAAAAATATTTATAATAACAAAGTCGCCTCGCGTCTGTCTTTCCGCGCGATTACTTCTTCGCTAAACATATATTTATGGAATTTCGTAAAGTTATTTCTTTCGAAATTTTAAGTGTATATTTTTACTATATTTTAGTAATCTAGTCGTAAATAGAAGGTTCTATGGTGTTAACTTGGCTTATAAGTTGGTTACTTAGTGACTAAATCCTTAATGTAATATTTTAAAATATTATAATTATTATCAACGCTGCACAATATAAAAAAAGTCGCTTCCCGCCGTCTATACGTTTAATTATTCTAAGCTACGCAACGGACTTTAGTGCGTATCGTCAATAAATAAAGTGATTCAAGAGAGAGGTTTATATGTATAATACAATAATTATAGTATGGAAAAACCAAGAATTCATTTAAAAAAAAAAAAAAAATTCTTTATATGATTAATCAACTCATATTGTATACAATTTAATTTAAGGATTCCGCTGGTGTAATATCGATATACATATAAATATATATATATTTATTTCTTATAACTTGGCCGTGCCGTCGTTATTGATTACATTATTTACAATCGTCATTACTTAATGTGCCAGCATTTTATTGCCAGACAACAACTTAGAGTAATATTATTAGTCTCTACTTTATTAATTTTATATTTGAGTCATAATAACACTCGGTGGTGCAGTTTGTGCAAGCCGATTTGGATAGGTACTACCCACTTATCGAATATTCTACCGCCAAACAACAAAACTTATTATTGTTGTGTTCCAGTCTGAAGTGTGAGTGAGCCAGCTCATGTCTATGCGCGGTGGTGACTACTTATAATTAAGTGTTGCGCGTCCGCCAATCTATAAAATAATATGAAAAAGCGCAACGCTGTTGTTGTGTTGTTTACTTTAAGTAACGTGTTCCGATTAAAACATTTAGAAATATTACAAATGACGAAATCTTTATTTTTAATCGATCCATTCGAATCGAATGTTTCACATACGCAACCTAAGCCAATTTATCTACGTCAAATGAAATTGCCATAATATCCATCTAGTTATTATCAACCGGTAAATGGACATGCGACAGCGAACAGTCACGAAGCGATCCAGCAGTACGATAATTACATATCAACCTGAGCAGGTGTTGTGCAAAATACGTAGTCAATATTATCGGAATATCATCTAGCAAGCCCTGTTACACCGAGAGACTGGCAACAGCTTATTTTGAAGCAGATTCAATTTGTTTGTGAATATTTTTTTTAATCCAACGAACACCAATATCAAATATTAAACATCATAAAAGATTATAGCTTTAGGCGAGAAGGCTGACTTTACGCATCGCTTTTTTCCTCGTTTACTCTAATTTGACCTGTTGTACGTTGTCCATATGATGTTCAGTAATTGAAATAAATAAATATTAAACAATAATAATCACAGATATTTAAAATGAAACAGCAATTTGATTTGTTCAAAGGTAATATGAGACCGATGTGTAGATGTTAATAATGTTAATTACAAAGAAGGCTAAATGTGAACTCTGAGAAGCAACAAGAGGTCATAAGAAGTTGAGTTGATTGAACTTCCAACCCTTCGCCATAAATGTCACGCACAATGGACGAGGGGACCAAGTTCAGACAATGAGTTTTTTGAGCGTGAAAGTAAAAGATAAACTCTAAATCTGGAACATTTGAAAACATATTTCCTTTGTTAACAAAAAACACACTATTAATTATAATAATAAGAAATAATATATTCTAGTTTAGGCTCGCGGTTTTGTCCACATGTGAGGCATAGGCAGATGTTTGGTTAGTATGTACTTGTCTGGGAAACTTGTATGGAAAATTTCATGATGATCGGTATACTAGTTAGTAGTAATATAAACGTATAGTATATAAACGTGTATACGTAACAAACAAAGTCACAGTCAGTTTCAAATTTATAATATAAGTTATGAAGTTAGGATTATTTTCTAAAATTAAAGAAATTAAGTTTGTAAATTATTTCTTAGGCAAGAAAATTGGAGATTTCGTTAAGCAATTAGTCTTCAGTGTGTCTGAATGTAGTACGCCATTGCAAGACACAAGCGACCACACCCATAGATAAAAGCGTAGTCAATAAATTCAAAGGAAAACAAAACTTATTTATATCGTCATAAATACGAAAATATTTTTCATTAAAAGATAATTTACTGAAACTAAGCTTAGCCAAAGGGTACAAATCAGGCCCGGTTTATTAAATGTTATCTGTTTTCTAGAGTCATAAGTAATCTGTAGACGTATACGTAAGTTCGTTTGGTAGGTTGCTTTACGAAAATTATGACATTCTATTTTATAAATTGGCTAGCTAACCAACCTGACATAAAATGACAATATTATAAGACAAACATACGAAGAATAATTCTTGAACATTGAGACCTTTGCGTACCCAGAACAACTCACCAACATTCATCACATTCGATTGAATGAAAAAAATATATACTTAAATATATATTTTTATTTATTTATTAAATAGAAGATTAGATAAATATTTTTTATTCATTTTTTAAGAAGAAGATTATTCTTCAATTGAGCGTCTATGTCTATCATATTATAATATTTACATTATTAATATAACGTTATTATATCAGTAACGAAAGTAATGGAAAGTTTCTTAGGTTAATCAAAGTACAGAGTAAGCTCAGGCTACCCATTTATCATGTTTCATCAGAACAAATATCCGTTAGCAATAACCTAATCTATATCTAAATCTATACTACTATATAAATCTGCAGAGTGTGTCTGTGCACTCAATTTTTATTGTCGAATTACATCATAAATATTCGTTTTATGACCCACTGACTCAGTTTTACCATTTTTGAAAATTTTGTCTGTCTGTATGTCCCGCTATAACTCAAGAACAGTTGCACTAATCTTTATAAAATTCGGTATACAGTAAGAACATGTGAAATGATAGGCTATATATCTATATCTATCTAAATTCTTTACTACTATAAAAATCTGTAGAGTATGTCTGTACTCAATTTCTTTGTTGAATTTCGCCATAAATATTCGTTTTATAATTCTCCGTTCTATGATCTTAAATGTTCAATAAATATATTCTAAATAAAAAAAGTATACTTCCATTTATAATAGTAATCATGATTATAATAAATAAATTTTAAAACGATCAGCGGATCGGGCGGGTAACAGCCAGTCTGTAATAATATTACAAAGCTAAATAGGTTTTTTTGTTAGTACTTTTAATTACTAATTTCAGGACCTCCCAGGCCGTTTTGAAATATTTTCTACGTTGTATAGCCTATTTGTTGAGAAAAATTAAAGACTATACTATATATAGACTATAGACTAGAACTAGCCACGAGAGCGGAGCAAAGTTTAACGTGGATTAAACCGAAAATAGCTAGTATATATAATGATTATCAAATCAAACAGTATTTTAACAATAACCCAACAATAATCTGGAGTATTTATATGTGTTACAATAATATAGTGGAGATCCTTTTAACTACAGCAGTGTGATTTTGTAAGACTTCACTTCGTATCTCATTCGTGAAATGTTGACAAACGGACGTACAGTGATACGTCATTTCGATAAATTTACGAATTTTATAATTATTATAGTCAATGTCACATATAACATTCTGACATTTCGCACTCGTATTCTGCGGTGAGATTCCAGTTTCTTGCTACAGAATACAGAAAATGAATCTTAAACATTATATTTCGGTCAAGAGATATCTGATTTTGAATCGCGCTATCATTCATTTTTAGGTATAAAAATATATATTACCCCATGTCGATAACGTCCGATGTTGAGGTACGTTCTTACAAAAACAACTTTTGTACGAGATTCTTACTGAGTTCTCGCATAAACTGATATGGCTCAGACGAAGAATTCTCCATTCTTCGGCTGAGCCGTAAGCCCCGGTAATCAGTTCCTAAGCCGATGTCGCTGTCAAGCTGTCGCTTCAAATTGGAACACAACCATACTAAGTGTTGCTGAATGGTGGAAGAATATCTGATTAATGGGTGGTACCTACCCAGTCGGGCTTGCTCGAAACCTAAACAAAGTGTCACAGAATAGTTTATTTTATTTGTATTTCATATCGCACTAAGTCCTGATATGAGTTTGTCGGAGAGATCGGACGTTGATTAATTACTGTAATAACATAAATCTAAACTGGGATGACATCATTCTTAATGTTATTATATATTTAATTAATCTTTATCACTTAAATTGTTATAAAAACGCTTTTTTTTAATAGTCTTGATAGTCTTAATAGTCTTTTTTAATAGTCGTTTAGAAATAGTCTTGCCTCGTAACTATTTAGCGTAATAGATCTAAAAGGCTATAAGACGCAAACCATTCTTAAGTGCTAATATTAATCTGAACTAAATTACAACTGGGCTGATTGTTAAGCTTTGGCGTTTTTGATAATATTAATAATGCCTCTATATGAGTAAATGAATATTTACTTATTAGTAATTGACTTTATTGTATATGTATTAAAAGTAATTCAATTATTGCAACAATTTAACAATAACGTGAAATTCATGCTTCTCACGTTAATGGCCTTAATTCAAAGCAGGCGAAAATGCGAATCTTCTTATATATTAATGATATTATATAGTCAAACCATTTCATAAAAGCGTGTCATTGGTGTAATTATTGAGTTCAGAGGCTTTTTCAGAAATAAAATACATTTCCTAGTGTATTAGTTCAGATTTAAAAAAGTTTACATATAGTTTTTCATTTGTTTTTATTTAAAATAAAAAAATATTAATTATTATATTTACCTTGTATCTCGTCATCCAAAATATATCTTTACGGCAAAAGGTCGTAAATAAGCACACAGCTGTGCAAAAGTATCCTCTTCAGAATTGAAGCTTATTCCACAACGTAGCTGAACTTCTTGTGTTCACATAAAATTTCCCTCATGACTTTCTCCTTCATCTCTAAGTACAACATTATCTAATATTTCCAAATATATGAGATATAAACAACCTTATCTCCCTATGTTTGCACGGATTTTAGCCCAAAAAGATTTTAGCCTTTTAACAATATTCTAAAATATTTTTTATAATTATGTGATTTAAATACATAAAAAACTAATACCAGTCTCGTGAACAAGACATTCGTAGATAATATCAAAATATCGAGCTCCACAAAATAAAAATAAAAAACATGGTAAATATCCCGTTTTAAATACTGATAGTAATAAAATTAATTTAAAATCTAATACCAAATAATTCATAATTGCATTCAAGCTTGAACAATCATGTTTGTTTCATAAATTTATTTATTTTTATTAAATTAAATAACATGTTGGTGTGCTACTGAGAATTTGTCGATAGATTAAATAACTTTCATAACCCCATCTTTGTACGTAAGACCTCGGAGTCTGCTGCTTTATAAGCAAGCCACTAGATCAAAGGAGGTAGTCATTATAGTATTCTGATTATCGACGTTCTTGGGCAATGGTATACGCATATATAACAATATACCGGAAATATAATCAATTTACCATTTACTAAATTTAAAAAGTTTATTAAGACTAAATTAATAAATAAATCTTATTATTCATTAAAATAATACTTTTAGAAAAAACGCTTGGATTTAGGCTCGGGTTCACAGGACACTTATCAGCAACTTTGCGAGTTCCTTGCCGTTTCTTCTCGCTGTATTGTAAAGTTTACTTGAAAAAATTGATTTGATGATTAATGTGATACATAGAGGAAAATGATATAAATAAGACAGAAAAAATAGGGAATATTATTAAACAGCTATTCGCGTAATTCTATTCACTTGAACCAAGTTAATAAATGCGCCAGAAGTACACAAATAACCAGAGAAACCTCAGCGTGAAGGTGTGGCTTCTATGAACCAGCTAGTACAATTAAATTTATATTAAATGTTCGTAGTGAAAGGCTGTTTTGAAAGTTGTAATTACGAATGAATTGAGGATATTATGTAAATTAATTTTAAACTAGATCATACGTGCTTAAAAAGTAATAACAATTTTTATTTTAAACATCGACTACTGTTAGATGCGTGTACCGGAAATACGGATCGAGGTTCGTGGGATATATTTTATTTTTTACGTACTAGCTCATTATATAAGGAATCTTTATGTAAGTTTTTGTATTTTGAAATATTTCATTGAACAAACATAAGGTCAGTATCACCAAGATCATCTTTATAGTTGTGCAAGTCAAGCTCAGATTTGTTGTGCAATCTTTCAAACGTTTTAAGATTACTTTATAGAGAGCTGATGATGACGAGATTCTTGGCCCTTGGCATAAGTAAGTAGTTTTTGTCTCGCAATTCTCAGTAACCATCCTAAATTTGGAAATTGCCAAAGCTTCGGAAGACACCTAAAGCGTCAATAGCGCAATGGTTAAAGGGCCGCTTATCGACGTTAAAAGACACAGGATCGATCCTGACCCTGTTGTAAGAAAATATAAATTGCATTTGTGTTTGAACGCACATAATATATCCAGAGCTGGCTATGAAAGCCGCCTTGAGCAAAATTTAAAATGATAGAACACGACTGTTAAGAGATTAGGTGCAGTATCTGCGGCTTTACATACTCTCCAAGGCACGGGAGTATTACGACGCAAAATTTATCTTCTAGATAACATTTTAGTTTTTTGCAGGAAAGCCAGAGGAAATATGTTACACATCAATTATTTTTATATATGAGCCTTGTATTGTAAGAATTTCGGCGCATAACAAATTTTTATTGTGTATTAAATTTAAAAAAATAAACATGTTTAAATATCAATCCAATACAATAAGTACGGAACAGTCAAGCATTTCCTTTGTTGCTGTAACGGCGTGATTATGAAAAAATATTGTCGATGTAAGAAAATAATTCTCCGATCTTTGAAATTATTTTTAATACTTCAATCAACTCCTTATTTCAAAAGAACATTGTTTTCAAATTATTTCCATGATATCAAAGCATTAATATGGCTATTCCATAAAAGCGTTTCGAAGACTTTGTTACAATACCGTTTCGAAACCGCACTTTGTACAATCCCCCTAATGTTTTTCATTTCAACTTTTTATCAGACCACATCTTTGAAACTTTCTGTATAAAGCCACTAATAGGCAGTGCGGTTGAAAAACTTCCCTATTTTACTCGAGAATGTTAAAATTTTTCTAGAGATGCCTTCGCGCAAATCAGAATAAAACTTCTTTAGATACGGTATCGATTTTTTCTCATATACATATTTATGTAACAAATAAGAATGTATATATACACAATCGTACATATATTAATGTTAGATGTTAAGTCAAAGTATTGGTATTCTTGAATTTTAACCGAAAACTGTGGGTTTAAACTCGTTAAAACACAGACGAGTGTGTTAATATCGTGCTTAGTGGTAAACGAAGACATCGTGAGGATCGTATGAATACCAACACGTATTTTTCTTGAGAAGAGAGGAAGTGTTTGTTTAGCGGTGGAAGTTTTAAAGGCTGATATACAATTTGAATGGATCATATTCCATTGGGAATTATTAATATTGAATCGAGATATATATTATTATCGAATTAATAATAGATTATTGAATCGAAATAAGAAATTCAACATATCTTTTTTTTGTTTTTGCATTTATTTATATATTCTTCTGAGAGATGTTGAATTATTTTTAAATAAATTATTGTATCGTGAGTCATCCATGGGTTTTTAGTAAGATAATCTAACACATGCCACTGCTATTGAGTAGTCCACTCTGTGCTTAATCTTGCGGTTACTATGCAGTCTTATTCTATAGTCATGCCTATTAAGGTAACTTAAACTTCTGTCGTTTTTTACTAAGTTTATTAACGATATGTAAATTAATGTAAAAAGTTTCTCTACCTTCGTTTACTCTTTGATTATCGCTCTTTCCATTTAATGCTTTAGATGTTTGAACTATATAATAGGTAGGTATAATTCACAAAAAAAATACAATTTATTTTTTCTTGTTCCATTATTCCCTTATAGTGTTTTGGTATGTGAAAATGATCCCATAACACAATTTGCATGATCTAACTCACTTATTAGATAATATGTCAAAAAATATAATATTTTAATAAATGTATTCGTATATCAAATACAAAATTTATAGCTGAAAAATATAACTTGAGAATGATTCAAAATATTGTCCTGTTCTATAATATTAAATGTAAAATCCAGACTAGCGATATCAGTCAAATTAAAGAGTAATTTGTTAGAGGAAACGATTCAAGCTTGTGTGGTCCAACCTCACCTGCATCCAGATATAAGGGGATTTGTTAACCAGTTCATTCGCTTTGCATAAATAGATAGGACACCCATTTTAACTATTCATGAAGAAACGTACGTTCCTTTTCCCTCGACGCGAATAAATCCTGAGAAATAACGTTTGCAAAATGTATCTGATAGCCGGTTCAATGTGGACAAAATAATTTGTTCTAAGTAGAATTTACTAGTGACTTATTATAATTCCTTTACTAGGTGTGTAGTAAAATAATGTAATTAAGGATTATATTTCATACGTAAATCATAACTACGTAAGCAGCCTGTAAATTTCCCACTCCTGGGCTAAGGCCTCCTCTCCCTCTGAGGAGAAGGTTTGGAGCATATTCCACCACGCTTTTCCAATGCGGGTTGATTCGCACATGTGGCAGAATTTTGTAGAATTACACCCAAGCAAGTTTCCTCACGATGTTTTCCTTCACCACCGAGCACGAGATGAATTATAAACACAAATTAAGCACATGAAAATTCAGTAGTGCTCGCCTGGGTTTGAACCCAATATCATCGGTTAAGATGCACGCGTTCTAACCACTGGTCCATCTCGGCTCTTAAATCTTAAATCATAACTGTAAACATTTATTTTAATGCTGTTGACAAAAAGAAGCTGCCAATAAGTTATTTCAAAATCATCTCTAACACATAGTAATTGCAAGCTGTATACGTAATATATGAAGCGAACATTACCTACTACTGTAAAAAAAGGTAAAGTTATACCTAATGTTCCACTGTTGGATTTAGGCATTTTCTCTTTTTGATGATCAGATTTGAAGTATAATCTAACACCACTGCGGTATTGGAAACACATATGTCAGAGTCTCATCCGACACATAAGATTTGTTCCCGATAATAATTTAGCGCATGGAAAATAAGAAGTGCTTACCTCGGTTTGACATACTTCAAATGTCATACGTGTTCTTTACTAAGCTATCTCGGCTTTACACTTAGATTTACACTTAAATCTTAGAATTCATGATATTAAGTCCCTTGTACCTTTAATTATCTTGACTCAAAACTTTGAGTGTACAAGAGTTATATTTCAAGCTTTTTCTCTTTTTGTTATTTAATATAAATATTTCTCTGTAATGGTTTTTTAAAACAAATTTCTTTATTAATTTGCAGTCTTCGCCATAATTGTATGACGTATTTAAAAATGGTATGACCTCACAATTTCAAAGTGTGATACACAATGTATAAACGAATCAACGTATTTAACGTACGACGTGTGTAATGACGTAAATATTTACCCAAGTTATTTACATAAATTTAAAAGATAAAGACACTTTTGTTACTGGGTAAGCCTTTGATTCTGCTTTTCTCTCTCTCTCTCTCTCTCTCTCTGGTTTTGACATATAACCGTCTAATTTATTGCATTTATATTAACATACATACTTGCACATTATAAATTCTTCTGCGTAGTTAAAGTATAAGATTTGATAATTTGTCGCCGTTACCAAAATTTGCTTTAGAAGATTTCAAGATAATAAGTAAAGTTAAATTTATTTTCTTAGTTTATTTGTATCAAAACAAAGGATTTTTAAAAAAACTACACAGGGAAACTAAATAATTTTGTGATGTCATGTTTTGCTTGACTGTCTCGGTCCCCTTATCACGCACCGTGACGGTAAGTGGTCCGTATATAATACATAGCCTAATAATATGATTTATGACTACAATTAGTTATGTTTTTGTATATGTACGCTATAGATTGAACCTAATAACACACAGACAAAGTGAGTTTGTGTATTTGTCACACAGGTTGTCAATAGTAATGAAAATATATGTAATCTACTATCAAGAATACATCGTATTGGACAAAAGTCGTCGATTTTAAACGAAGAACGCAGCTTCAAATTTGTACAAGCACCTCTGATTTTCCATGTGTCAAATTTATATTTATTGCTGGAATATCTTAGGAAAATAAACTAACCTTTTTTAAGACAACATTTATACTTTATCAAACAGCGGCTGTTACGTTTTATATTAATTTTATTATTAAATTCCAATCACATAAGAAAACACACGCGCACACAATCAAACGTTCGCAATTGAAAACAGCGACAGATCTTAAATTGATATAATCTTAATTTAAACCCAAAAAAAATAGGTTACGTTCCTAAAAATTAGCAGAATCCTCACTTTCCACAGCATGAAGTATCTGTATCACTTAAAACAGCAGTAGTTACCCGTCGTGCGCCGTTGTTCCTGCTGAGACGGCACCATTTCCTTGAGAGGCCAGTCCTTTAGTTTTTTTATAGGAATATGTGAACAGTTCTAGGTCACAACTCGAGAACAAAGTGCAACTTAGAATTACTTCATATACACGAGTATGCTGTCAGAAATACTGAAATTAATACAACTTAAGTGTAATAGTGTATTTTCATTTTAACGAATTGAATATAAAATGTATCTCTACGAAATGTAATTGGTTTTCATAGAGTAGAAGAATTCATAAATCCAAGGTAATAATAATATTAAGCCGAGATGGCCCAGTGGTTAGATCGCGTGCATCTTAACCGATGATTTCGGGTTTAAACCCAGGCAAAGCACCACTGAATTTCCATGTGCTTAATTTGTGTTTATAATTCATCTCGTGCTCGGCGGTGAAGGAAAACTTCGTGAACATGTGCATGTGTCCAATTACAACGAAATTCTGCCACATGTGTATTCCACCAACGCGCATTAGAGTAGCGTGGTGGAATATGCTCCAAACCTTCTCCTCAAAGAGAGAGGAGGCTTTAGCCCGGCAGTGGGAAATTTACAGGCTGTTAATGTAATGTATGTAAAAAATAATATTAAATGAAATAAATTTCATACATAAACAACTTGTTTCTGATACACTAATCAAAGTCAGATTACTAACAATGATCATTCAAATTATTTCACGCTGTGTTTGCTTCAATATACATGTAATATTGAAGATAATGGTCGAGGAAACAGATATTAACTCTCATCAGAATTTATCATAAACATCATTAGACAGACGTAAAGGAACAAATCTTTATGTTGGAATATATAACGACGTGTTGACGAATGGTTTCGATGACAAATCAATCAGTTTCGTTGAAAGCCAACACACTCATTTATTATATCATAAATATAATCAAAGTAGTGGATTCATTTTTATATAATGATTATTGTGAGTTTAAATCTGTGTCTGTACCAATTAGATCGTGTATTTAATTTATCTTAACATTTATATGTAGTAACAAAAACATGCAGGCACACAAAAATAAAAAATAATACAAATTAATACAATAATTTACCAAAGGCACGGCAAACATCTCTGTAGAGACATGAAAAAAATCATGTTGTTATCGGTCGTATATATCCATCAGTACTCTTTGGAGACGAGTGGTGGAATACCATAGATAGACTGCCAAGCAATGATGAGAAAAACAATAAAATCTGCCTATGTATTTTAGAAGTGAGTGCGCTATAAGTGCACTGTTCACTAGCTCATTCGCATTCGCAGAGATAAATTAAGAGTAGCAGCAGGTTTTGCGTGTTATCCGACGTAGTGAATTATAATACTTTCAGATATTAAGTTAAACTCGTTAACATTTTATCGGCGGTCAAATACATCTGAAAAAGAATAAGAAAAAGTTTATCTATATACGAATATTTTACAATGAATACGTATAATATATACCTAATATAAAATATTTAAAATGCCACTAATAAATAGAACGGAGAAAAAAACAGAAATATTTTTTTTAAAACAAAGATTTCAATCTTTGTCTTAAATAGATTAACTATTCAGCTTCCAAGTCAGATCCCAAAAACCCAACAATGATTTTCAAAGGAACTTCGTATGTATCATGACACTCTTATATAAACTTAAAAGTTGTATTAATTGATAACGCCTTTAAAAATACCTTAATATCACAAAAGTAATTATTCACACAAACATCCGCCAAATGTTCACCAGCAAAATATTAATTCATTAAAATTAAGTTCGCTTCGAGCTACGATAAGTACTTTAATAAAAATAATATAAACCCAAGACATAAATTGCGTTATAGCGACAATTATTATGAATTATTTTATTTTTATATTCATTTCATATCTGCGATAGAAACAAGAATAGCGCATGAACTATAAGAAACAGTTGTATAATCGCGTTAAATTCATTTAATAACTTGGAATACAAAAACTTGTTTCATTTCCTGTTGTATATTTTTAAACATTTGTATTATATTGTCGAAAGTTATATAAAGCATATACAGACAGATGCCCATACTTGAAGTATGATGTTTCATTATTACTTGAGTTTATATGGATACTTCTTTTCATATTTCGTAATATAATTTAAAAAAAAATATATAATTAAAAAATTATACACAAATATACGAGTTAATAGAAAACAAGCGTGACCTCCATGTGATATTTGTATTACTTAAAATTTATTAACAATAAAATTATTTGACTAAAATCGACTATAAGCGAAATCTATTATATACGTACAAAATAGAATCAAAATAATTATAAATTATTCAAGCGAGTTCTTACGAGCACTTAGTACGGTCATTTACAAGTCTAATATATAAATTACACATTGAATATATATAGCAACGCTTGTCCCTTGCCTTATGAGAAAAAGTTTTCGAGCTTATTCTACCATGCTTCTAAAATGCGGGTTGGTAGATCCACATGTAACCATTTATCCGATATAAATGGGTAATTTTTGGGTAATTTTCTTACACCGCAGAATACGATATGAATTTTTAGCAAATATTCAGCACATGAAATTTCAGTCGCACTTTACAAACATCAGTTAAGATTCACGTTTCGTAACCACTGGGCTATCACACGCGAAACTTTAATAATATGATATTTGATTTGAATATAATTTCGAATTAAACCATTCGATTCACCTAAATACGTCCGTTAAATAGGCTCGATTTTTACCATAACACCAATTTGGCAGATTGCCGATAACTATGCAGCGACCACTCTCGCATAATCTCCGCCCATTTGTGGGTGAATCGGTGGCATATTACCGCCAAAATTACTCGCTTAGCTCATTAATGATTATGCTCTGTGTAAGCTTGTTGTTAATTAATAGTTGCAAAATATACACTATCGAAACGTCACTTTCATTAAATTTTAGATGCATATCAAACGCCATGTTTCTTTATAAATGTAGGCCATAGGATTTAATGTTGGTAAATGTGTCCACACATAGCTTAGTGTGCTATCATGTGAATTGTTAAAATATTTTTATCATAAATAAAAGCAAACAAATATAGCAGACAGGTATGTTACTATAGAAATTGATGGAAATAGTTTATAATTGAAAAATATAGTAAATTTATATAAATTAAAACCTGCAGTTTCATTCATAAATAGTAACGAAATATATTTCGTGAGTTTGTTTGTTTGTACATACAAACTCACACACACACACGAACAGGTGTACAGAGCAACAGCGGCATAAGAATGAGTCATGCCGTTTGCCGTCACGGCATCCTTACTCCTAAGGCGCGTCTATAAATATTTCACATCAATAAAACCTAATATAGAATATTCCTAATATTTTATGGTGGCATGGCATCCCATCTGTATCAATAACGCCATTATCATTCTAAATAAACGTCAATACCTTTACTTTGTACCGTTGTGTTCTAAGATAAAGGATGAGTGAGCCAGTTTAATTAGAGTCCAATAAAATAAATATTACAGTTGTTTATACTTCTTACAGCGCCGATTGCGATCAATAAACGTGCAATTGTTTATTAGGAAAGATAAAGATTTATTTAACTAAATAATGAAGGATATTAAAAAGACAATATTACCCTTAGGAAGTTCAACAAAATCTATATACACGTGGCCTTACCATTTTGGGCTCACCAATGATTCTCTCATTGGCATCTAGAAACGCGGTAGCGTGTCAGCCAAGTTCTAGTAACAGAACTGGCGTGCAGCACCGTGTGTAATATTACACGAACCATTTGGAGCCACTTTTGACCTCCTCATAACTCAAAAACTATTTGACATAAATGTGTCAAATTTGGCTCATATATTGAGACTCGCGAGATACATATGTGTTCCAAATTTCATAAACGCATCTCAAATGGTTATTTAGATATTAACGTCTAAAAATCGACATTTTTATCACTGACTGACCTATAGATCAAAACTATAACCTACTTCCAGGTGACCTAGAAAGTTGAAATTTGGCATGCAGGTAGATAATTAGGCCAATATAAAGGAAAAAATCTGAAACTGGTAATTTTTTATCATTTTATTATAATTTTTCATTTTATTGGGTCTATAGGAACACTTATATACTTAGTTCCTGTAATAACTGTAATAAAAAAATGATGTAAGAACCAGCAATCAAAACTTATGACAGAATATATAACAAGTTGAATGCCACCCTTAAGTTTTTTAAATCCAAATATTTTAATGAATATAGCCGACTTTCGTATTTATTACGTTATTAACTAGCATTTAGCGCACATCAATGGTGTAAAATCATTATACTTAAAAAAATAATAATAATAGGCATTTCGGTACACGGCGCGCGACGCGACGGTGGAGCAGCGGGATAGGAGCGTTGCGATTAAACCTTAATAACGCGGACGTGTCTGAGCGAGTGGCAGCCGCGCTCATAAGAATTTTTTCAATGCCTTCCGATGGAAGCTGCCTAGTCTATTCGACTGCATATTTTTTGTTTGAGTATACTAGTATACAACAATAAAATAGGTTTCGTGAGACTGTAGTAGAGTATGTATAGCGTAACTGGAATGATTTAAGTTTGTACTCTAGCGCTACAAACGTTGATCCTTATTGTTTGGAAGAACAGTAACGAGCAAGCATGCTGATGTCAGCAAAGGACTGGTGAATGGGTTCAATGGAAAAATAGAGAAAGTACATTAGGGACGTCGACAACAGCAATAGCGCACGTAAAATAACAATTCAATTTAAACATAATTTTATTTGCGAACTAGAAGCCAAAACCAAGTTACAGATATTAAGTAATGTACATATATGTTCGAAGGAAACCATTCTCTATTTGCTTAGCATATTCTACTACTATACACAAATCACAAGGTCTTCGGCTTGACGGTATTCTTTTCGACATAGGCTACTCTATATTAAGTAAAGAGCAGGCTTACGTTGGCCTCTCTAGAGTTAAACGCTTAGATGTAGTATATCTTATCAATTTAGGTCCAAGTCAAATCAAGACACAAGAGAGCCCTATTATAGAGTACAACCGTCTGCGCACGTTATACCACCCCTACTTGGGCAAATTAAGTCTAAACAGAAAACGCGTAAAAAATATCCGAACACTGAATGGGCAAATCACTGGAACATTTCAGAGATACCTACAAAAAAAATAAGAACGTATCAAAAAAAGACATTTAAACCCCGTAAACATAAGAAAATAGAATAGTTTAACAAAAACCATATGGTATTAATTTTGTTATTAATAAGTACCTACTAATAATTTGTATACAAAAAGTAGTGATATACCATCAAAAACATAAATGTAAAAATGAGAGCCAAGTTTAATATTATGATATATACCTTGGTTGTTGTCTTCAACGTCAAAAGAAGTGAGATCTAAATTTGTGCCAAGTTAAATAGTCCTTTCTGAAATTTATTTATAACTACATAAAATATCATTTCTTCTTATATCTTGGGGTAATATATTGTTGCCTAAGGTCTGACTTGGCTAGTTCTTATATGTTTATAAACACAAATTGTAGTTTGTGTTTAGAATAACAAATTATAACTCAGAACATCTAAGAAGAATGGAGGACCGCTCAGTATTGCTTAGATGGTATTATTTATATCTACACATGCTTACTATGAATTCATTTTGTTTCCTGAATTCCGTACTATAATATCTAATTCATGTTTATTGACATCTATTGAAACTTATAGTAAAAGCATTTTATCGTAAAATACTACCATAGAATTACGATAATGAAAATGTGTTACGAACAGCAGAACCGGGCGACGGGAGTGGCAATTACGCGCATAATCGAGGGTGGCGTAGCATTGACCTCGCCACATTGCATCTAATTAGTGTCCATTTACTTACGAATGTTCTAGAAACTTTATATTGAATTCCTATTTTATTATATACGAAATAAAAATGTTTTTGAGCATGAATTTATTGATTGAATTATTGATGAGCCGCGATGGAATAATGCATTTAAAAAATGAACAAAATATGTAAAGTTTTCATAAACAATACTTTATTGAAATGGCCTCGTAACAAGGACAATTAAATCGTTCTACAAGATTACATAAAAACTAATAGGAATTGAGTTAAGAGCTCGTGCCTATTACAATTGAAAAAAAAAATATAATAAAATAGAATATTACCTGTATAACAACGGCAATGTATTGTTATTTTATTTAATTATTACATAGGTAAGGAACTTGTGAAAATTAAAGAAATCATCATTAAAAATAACCTGCTTGGGTCCGAATAAATACAGAATTCTCTAGTAACTAGATCAACGAGGCAGTACAATAAAGATTAAGTTACTAAACCGTCTTGTAGTAAGTAGCATAGTGGATTCAAATCATTGCCTCAATCAACGCAGATGAATGTCAAAAAACAAAAAAATAAATAAATTCATTGTATTTCAACGTTGGCGTATGGGCGATACATATTTAATATTTAGTCATATAAGCAGTAGTAAGTGTATCAACTTCAGAAAAGCTTATGTTATACGATTTTCCCTTTAAATAATATAATTGTTATTGTTGAATTGCACTATGGGATAACGATAATGATAATGTGGTGATCACTGTAGCGAGACCGCCAACGAGTGGCAATTACGCGTACAATCGAGCACCGTATAGCATTGACCTTACCACAATGCATTTAATTAGACCAATCATGTTTACGTACTCAATATATATGTATAAGAACTGAAGGAAATAATACCTGTATGAATTTATATTAGCCGATTTCGAAGCATGTTATTAGATGTATTTTATTGTACCGATTTAATCAGCTTTAAATGATATATTATATTAAGAAATTTTGTATATTTTTCTCGAAACGACGCCGTCCTATTTTTTTAATGATATAGTCAGGCGAACGGGCAAATGGGCTACTTGATGGTAAATGGTCACCACCACCAAAAAATATTAAGCATTCCTTACATAGTCAATGTGCTACTTAGGAGATAAGATTTTATATCCATTGTGCCTTTAATTACACTGGCTCACTCACCTTTAAAACACGGAACACGATAATAATAAAGTGATGCTGTTTGGCGGTAGAATATTTGAGGAGTGGGTGGTACCTACTCTGTCGAGCTTGTACAAATCCCTAGCTTCACATGATTAAAGCGTTTAAAAAAATGCTAAAGTATTTGAAATAAAATAAACCCTGCAACTAGAATCTGTTGCAGCACCTTTATCCACTTACCAAGACTCAAAATTTCATTTTTAAATAACTTTGTCTTGTCTTACTTTGAATGTCAATAACTCGAAAAATAAGTGATTGATTCGTTTCAACAGATCAAATTACAGACAATCCAACAATTCGTCACTAACAGGATCCAGGATTCAAGCTCTTCATTTATAAGCCAATAGACCAACATAGCGGCTAAATTAATATGACTAAAAATTTAGGAAATTTAAATTAAAAGTGGCTTCAAAATACAAGCACAACTAGAAGCGTGTTAATAATAAACGAAGCTCATTATTAAAGCTAAAATGTTCTCATTAAATCAGATAATGATAATATAATTTTTAATTACGACAACATTTTAGGCCCCTTTATTCTTTCATAATCTATACAGAACGTTCAAATCGTGTTCATTGATGTAGATAACATCAAAGCGCTCATTTGTTTCAATATAATTTTAATCAAGAGCGTGATTTGCAATAACTATCAAAGGAGAAAGGCGTGTGCGGACTTAAGAGTTCACACTGTAATATGTGTTAACACTAGCTGTGTCTGCGGCTTCACTTGTTGTTTTTTTTTATCGAGTGAAAAAACTACTCAACCCAAATACATACAAATAAAATGTATATCAGAAGAGATAGAGTATTTTGGAGAAGTTTTGAGTATGTGATAGTTTAGTAAAAGTAGATGCGTTTCACAGATTCGCCCGCTTTATATATAGACTCCTGACGAAACGATCGTGATTTCATGTTCTTTCATTTGTATTCCATTTCAAATTTATGGCGAGTGACTGCAGAACGCAAAAGTGGTTGTCATTCATCATCATGGTTACTACTAGGTATACTCATATGGATCATCAACTTAGTGTGGGGGATATTTATCATAGTAAGTAAGTAAGTTTTCATTTTTTTGTCATTGTCATTCATATCAATTATTTATTACATAATATTTAGCGAAAGTAACTTTGGTCCAACCGAGTGTCGCTCTCCTTTTTTAAAATAAGTAACCGGCAGTCGGAACTTATATAGTGATGAGAAAAAAAGGGTGGGACATGGGAGGTGTAATTTAATATAAATTTACACATGCGAAATCGAGACGGACAGCTTGTGCTATATTTTTAAATATAACTAAGAAAACACGACAGAAGTTTCCTTACCTGTAAAATAATGTGAATAAAATTGGTCTAGTCATCGGTCATACAGTGTCTATTCGCTACATGCCCACAAACCAACATCAATTTTTATATATATAATAAGTAATAACCTGCCTCACTAACAATTCATAACCTTAGTTGTCAGATATACTACGTTTCGTAATTAAGAAAACGAAGATATTCTATTTTCAAAATTTCTTAAAAAATAAATAAAAAGTTATGTAGATTATATAACATCACAGAAAAAAATATAGTAGTCGCTTCGTTTTCACTTTTTTAATGCACACTGGAATAAAATAATATTATCTGCAAACCTGAATTAATTACCATTATTCGAGGAACAAACAACTTGTTTCGCCCTGGGTTTTTTTCTGTAACAACAAACAATGGCCTTAAGCCGATTTAATTAGTTTTTATTTCCTAAATAAATAAACGAATAGGGATGTAGACAATAGATTCATAAAACCTTCGTTAAAATACTATTTATCTCCAAGATTAACTACGAGTATAATAATAGTAACACTAATAAAAATGTACTAATTTATGAAATATTTGTTAGATTTTTAGAGCAACATTATTGAAAGTTGAATCATGTTTTTTTTTTTTTAAATACGATTCAACCATCGACAACTTTAGTCTATAATACGTCTAAGCTCAAGTCTCTGCACCCTAAAGCGAGTGAAAAACGAATGCCGCGTAAAGTCGACGTCAAACAATCTGTCACCAACAAAAGGAATATTTTAATATCAGCTTAGCACCCTGAGGGAAGATATTTTTTTTATTTGAAACGAGCATCTCGTTATTCAGGTTTAATGTTGTAAAATACTGGCAGTGCCTTCAAAAATGATATTATATTTCATTGCAATACGTAGCTGGTTTTTTGTTTCTGTTACTTGTTATTTTCTTTCTTTAATTAATTTGTAGATAATAAAAATACTATTTAAATTTAGAATCTTTATTTTGTTACGGTTTCTTTCTTAATTTCAGGCAAACAATAAATTATATCTATATATAAATAGGCAAATACCAGCGATTTTCTTTTTGTTTCGTTTAGTAGCCGTTGACGAGCTTTAATGCTATCTATAAAAAAAAAGTAGAAATATGCTTGCTTTTACATTTTATCACCAATATGTATATATTCTATATCCATATATTCTAAGTGTTCCCAAAACTAATACGTTTATTAAATAAATGAAGTTTAGTAATTTTTATACTTTATCATACAATATGTATATTTCTATAAGAAATACTATCATTCATGGATGCAATGCATGGTCGCATTCTCATCTCATTTTTAACTAAAATAATTAATTTTAGCTATATTTTGATATTTATTTCTACAATTTTAAGGTATATTATTGTGTGTTATTGAAACAATAATTTAATTTCAATTCAATTAAAGTCGATCAACTCATTAAATAATGACATATTTGATGTATGCATGCCTTTTCCGGTATCATCAAAAATATGTCTTCAAATCCATCACTCTAAACATAAATTTGTAAACTTGAGTGACGTCGGTAAATTTAATTATTTTACTAAAATATCTAACGGTATTTTCGCCCACATAACGTCAACGTCTGCTCTACCCACATACGACAATGCATTTGTGTGTCCAATTTATGGTTGGTAATTAGAATCAGGTTTGACCAATATGAAATTTTACTTCATAAAATATAAATCATTGAGTTTATTGCTCGTAGTGCTGTTAAGATAACTAGCTTAATATATGTTAGAAATATCAGAGATCAACATCTATATATTTACAATAATAATTATACGGAATAAAGGGATAACTCTTTTTTAAAACAATTCCAGAAAACGGAAATAAAATTAAATAGTAAAGTTATAAAAACTGACAAGTTTAAATTTAGTAGAGTGGTAGCGAATCTATAGATGCAAACCTTGGCCGTTTCAAAAAATAAATAATTATTTTAAACATCTACAAATGCGAAAGTATCTCTGTCTGTATGTCCAAACTACTAAACCGACTTTGATGAAATTTGGTATGAAGCGAGCTTGAACCCCAAGGAAGAACGTAGACATACAAACATACGGCCAACCTCTTAAACGCGCTACCAGTCATAATAACAATCCATAAACAAGTGAATATTATTTTGTATGAATATTTTGAAATTGAATTAGAAAAGTTCCAGATTACAATCTCCCGCGACATTTAGGTCATTGGTCCACTTGGCTACGCTACATTATACCAAATACGATTTCTCTATTCTAATTTCTAATGTCATCCTTTAAAGATGCTCCAAGCCAAAGTACGCTGAAGTAGTCCCCACTCGTCCGTACCACATGTCATGTTAAGCAAGATACATTGATAAAAGACTTTCTTTCATATTCAAACATTACTGAATTGGTGGTACTCAAAATTATGTTTTTGGTCAGCTTCTTTCTCAAAGTTATACCTAAGGAACTTAAGAACCAGGGATATATATTCACGAATAAGTTGTATTATTATTTTATGGCTATATATATATTCATTTTTATTTTTTTATTTTACTAATTTTGTTTTACTTTTATTTCTGTGTGTTTCGTTTTGTTTGTGGTGTACAATAAAATATATTTCTTCTTCTTCTTCTTTTTCTATTATGAATTATTCTTCTAATACTATTTCATACAAAATTCCTTAAACTTATAACGAGTTCATTAGGAAAGCCCTTTCATTAACTTCATTTAAACGACAAGTTACCCTTACCTTACTTACTACTATTATTCTTATCCAGTATTTAATTTTATATGATATCACGTGACTTTTAGTTTATCAAATATATATTTTATGAATACTTTGACATTAAAAACATCTTTATACAATATATATTTTGTATTTCGTTAAAGTGTTAAAAAAATAACTGAGTTACTGTTACTTTCAACCGTAATTTATAAAAGGAAACAAACGTCTGCCATGAAAGCCAGACACATTTCTTATTAAATGCTCAAGTTCTCATTAAGCACTAAATTAATACCAACGATGCATGGCCGCATGTAATAGCAGTCTTGTTCTTAACATACATCTCGCACTTACTTATCTAATTCATTTACAGTATTTTGACGTTTATTTCAAGAGTTTAAGGTATATTATCGTGTGTAATTGTTCTCAAATTGTAGAATAGATTTGTCGTTGGTAGCATTGTATGCTACAAATCACAATGAATACAAAAAAAAAACTTAATGAATAGCTTCGTTCAGCGTAGCTTTTGAAGCGTGTCGCTTGAGGGGTCCATTGAAGTTACGATTACAGCCGAATGTATATAATTTACCAATTTAAACGGCGATTATCTCTAATACCGATGATTTAATTTGAATAAAAATATTTATTTCATTGTTCAAGCTTGATTCGGAATCAATCGAATTCCTATTATTTGATTGGAAATTAAAAACCTACAGAAATTAGTATCTTGTACTCAATTTTGTAATTAAATTTTTATAATAAAATACAATATAAAATATAAAAAAAACAGATGATATACGAAAAGTAATGTATATACAATATTTTTATAATAACCAATTGATTTTGTTCAATTGTAAAGCTTTTATTACTTCTCACGGAACCGTAAAAGCTTGTGCCCGTTAAAGTCCAATTGTTTTAATTAACGACCAGCGAAATGAAGCCTGCATCCGGTTAGTAATTAAACGCTGATCAGATATGAGCTGCACACCAATTGAAAACGACGGCAGCAAATAGGTATTAATGCCTTGAACGTATATACAATTTTTTTTAAAGCATACATTCAGCCAGAAATATAACGTCGGTTTTGCGTCAGTCAATGTACTCACGCCTTTATTTAAAAAATCTTAAAGTTTGCTTTTTTTTTGACACTCTTGCATATTTTTTTTAATTTAATTTAATCTCGTTATTTTTTTATTTTTTAACAAAAAATATTATCAGCAAGTAAAAACGGGTCAAGTTTAATTGAAAAAATAAATTAAATATTTATCACATTTATTATGACTTTCGAATAAATTGAAAAAAAAAACTTTTGTAAAATTGAGTGGATTTGCTAGAACGTTGAAAATTAAATATAGTTGATTACTGCAATTTCACGATCACTAACAGTATTGGACATTTGTAAAGGCACTTTGTGCTACATCCAATATTACTGTCACGCCAATCAGAAAATTTCGCCCGTGCAATTTTAAAAACAAAGCTGTCCTTTGTATTTTGCACAGAAAATTGATCGCTTTGACTTTTCAAAACTAAAATTTCATTTCATAATATCTAAAACTGAGGATTTATAATTGAAATATACATTGGAAAATTATTTTTCTTTGATTTCATTATAATTTTTATTATTAATGTCAGCCAATGTATGCTGTATTTTTTTTAATGACGTAGTTAGGTTAGTCAGGCGGAGACCACCTGGTGGTAAGTGGTCAATGCGCTATTGTCAATGGGCAGTGATGTATGAAATATTTACCTATTCTTCATTCAGCCTTGGGGACTAAAATGTACAACAATACTAAGATACCGTTTGGAGGTAGAATATCTGATAAGTAGGTGCTATCATTTAGACGGGCTTGTACAAAGCTCTACCGCCATGTGTATTGGTAACATAATACTTATCTTCATTACTGATTATTATCACGTCCATCCAATGCTCAATTTAGTCTTTAAAATCACGTCACTTGCTTTATGACGTCACGTCACTCTAACTAGTCTGAGGCGCTCGTTTCTCATGTTTGGTACAATGCAGTCTTCACTTAAGAAATTATCAACACCATTGGTTAACAATTATCTGTTTACTGTAGATATCATAGCGCTCTCCTCTTGATTTTTCATACGATCCTAAAAAACAATCGGCTAAAGTTTAATATGTAAATATTAAAATATTATAAATTACTACTGATAGTACAAACATAGAATCAAATGTAATGAGGCGTTCACATCATATGAATCTTCATCATTCTAAATTTATTGATATTTAAAGAGACATACAGTTGGAGACATACCTAATAATGCGCAAGTAAAATACTTTATCTTTAAACAAACTGTTGTCATTGGGAAACATCATACTAAAGTTATGATAAAGAAAGTAGAACCAGTTCAGAAGACAAAATATAAAACTTTATTTATATGCAAATAAGCAATTGAAAATATGAAAATGCATCTCTGTATTCCATTTTCAATCAATTCACACATCACCTCACATTTCTGCCAACCTGACAATTCCAGTTGTCCAATTAAACCTATAATTGTTTCAATATTTCGAGCGAATGTGATAATTATCTGTATGACATATTACCTTTGATATGCAAAATTACAGCTATTTTCGTAATTTAAACACTGGGTCAATGACCTATGCGTTAATACATGTTAAACCCTTCGTTCATTTTGAAAAGAAATCTAGATGTTTAATGCTTTGACAGAGCCAAGATGATCAACTCATACGTGAATCCTAACAGACGATCAAAGAAAAAAACCTTGTCAAGTCCCTCGGATTTTCATGAGCTTTTCTTTCTTATAAAATAGGTAAGTAGATGGGTAAATGAGTCGAGTGGTGGTATTAGTAGCCTGTAAATTTCCCACTGCTGGGCTAAGGCCTCCTCTCCCTTTGAGGAGAATGTTTGGCATATTCCACCACGCTGCTCCAATGCGGGTTGGTGAAATCCACATGTGGCAAGATTTCTTTGAAATTAGACACATACAGGTTTCCTCACGATGTTTTCCTTCACCGCCGAGCACGAGATGAATTATATACACAAATTAAGCACATGAAAATTCAGTGGTGCCTGCCTGGGTTTGAACCCGAAATCATCGGTTAAGATGTGGTGGTAAGAGGTCACCATTAGGTATTAGCCCTTTATGAAATAATAACAATACTTACATCGTTGATGAACCTTGAGAACTAATATGTTATGTTCCTTTTTAATGTCATTATAATAACATTGATATAACTATTTTTGGGCAATGCTAGAACCAAAAAGTTATAAAAGTAATTTATTTATATAATCACATTAAATTACTCTTAACTAGCAACACTAACCGCCCCTAACTATATTCGAAGTGATGACCGACAGCGTGACTATTAATATACATATGAAATCGATAGTATTTGCCAATTCTATGTAGGTGAACCTGCAAAATGAGGTGAGTTTCTCAGTGGATAGTACTATATTATATTATAGTTACACCAACATTTATGATGCAAATAAATGTCATGTTGCTGGTCAGCGGATACATGTAGTTTAGCCAGGATATCGTATAACGTAACGCATCTTACATAATACCTTGAATACAAATATTGGCTCCAAACTAATATTAAACATCGACAGGTAATTACATAATAAATAATGGGAGCTCTGTGCAAGACCGTCTGGATAGGTTTCACGCAGTCATCATAACATATTCTTGCGCCGAAATATTTAGTACTAGTTGTCGCCCGCGGCTTCGCTCGCGTTTTAGGGATTGGTTGCCATATGTAAGGCAAAAGAATAGCCTATGTCGTTCCTTGGAGTTTAAATTTTCATCGTACCAAATTTCGTCAAAAACGGTTCATTGGTTTGGCAGTTAAGGAGCGACAGACAGACAGAGTTACTTTCACATTTATAATATTTGTATAGATTATTGTGTTCCAGTTTCGAAAGTGAGTGTTTTGTTTTTTTGTGTTTGTCATTTATTTCATATTTTTTCATTTCCATTGTCATTTATTTCACTTTTAAATAATGAAGTTTTCTTATTGATTTTTAGTTTATTAGACTGTTTTATATTAAACGAAAAAAAGAACAAAGAAATATGACTAAATAAAATTCATTTATTCAATGTTGAAGATTCAACATAACTTATTTATTTCCTGTCAAATAATAAATATAAGTAAAATCTTCCATACAAATATACAAAAGATTCATTCAAATTCAGGTTAAAAAATAAACTGGTCACTCATAACCAATGTATTCAGATTAAATTATAGTCATATTGAACTTTTATATAAGCAATTATTTTACGTTAAATAATATTAATATTACGGTAACTTTATAACGGACATGTTAATAAATAAATATGTTTTTAACATTAATTAAAATTAATTTAAAGACTAGAGAATTGGTAAACGGCGCAAGAGCGGACGCTATAGTATTCGCGTGCGCTCCGATCTCCTTAATCCTCTGATGTTCACGGTAAATGGCCAGCAGTCGGCAGATGTGGCGCAGGCTTCTCCTTGACTCGCTGAGAAATACATTTTCTGTAAATTGAACTATTAAAAATTATAATCTTTTGTGTAGATTAATAAACAAAATAAAGTTACTATATTATATGCGATGAAAAATCATGGAGTTTGAATTCGTTGATTACCATGCTGGACATATACATATAAATTTATATAGTTAAATATTACTGTGTTTGCTTGCCGATTCACAGCCAACTGGAATTAATAAGACATTGATTTTATTAGTCGTGATGAGTTGGGAAGAAAATCACTGAATAGGATGATCGGGCGAAGTTTAAATAAAGAACGTACAACGCTCTTTGAAATTAAGTAGCGGCATAATTTCATCTTAACGTGCTTCTACATTTCAAAACAAATGTTGCTAAAACTTTAAGTATAGCTTAGGCTTTACTTTGATAGTCAGTTAGTCAAGAAAATGGTGCAAGAAAATAGAGTAAAACTTGCGTTCACAGATGCACTCATGATTAAGTTACCGGTATATATATTCCTTTATGAGTTAATATATTCCTTGCAATCTTATGTCTAATATAAAATATAAACTAAATATACGTATCAATGTTTTTAGTGCCTAGATTATTAACTGCTATACATACTATGACATTTCTTAATTCTGCCATATATTAATAAGTTCATCAAAACCTTCTTAATAATAATAAATAAAAACTATTTTAATATTAAAGGCGTTCTATAAAATTGTATAATTTCTCAACTAGATATAAGTTGACATAATTATGTACATATCATAAACGTGAAGTTTATACTAATTTGCACTTTGAAACTGTCCGTCCGAAATTACCCCGACTCTGTTTAATTAATGTTTTCCTCTTTTGAGTTTATCTTCAAAATTGAAGCAAAAGCGCGAAAACTCCATAAAATACATTCGTAAATCTTCAACGAATATTAGGAAAGTTCCTCAAAAGCATATATATCATATATTAATATATTTAAACTATAGTAACGATTTTTGTGTTTATTTTTTTCATTTCAATAATTGTTTTTGTCACTCAACATTAAGTTTTTTGGTGTTTTGTAAAAAAATAATGACATTTAAGCTTTGTCATTCAGCCTCTAGTTCTAGAGATTCATATGTTATTTAAGAAGATTACCTCCTATACCCTATTCAAGGTAGCTTTATTTTTTTGACAGACGGGCTAGTGATGAGAAGCAGAAAATATAACATATAAACCAGTCGATGGAACAATGGAATGCGTAATTCAAATAAGAATTCATTTTTTTTCACTTATTTTTCTAAAAATTGTTATACCAGCTAAAGAGACCCCAACCACTAGCCAAAAGGAGCCCCGTCCGTAACAATAACTTAACTTATATCGATTTTTGTAATCGATATTTGTAGAAGTTACTGCCTTTAATTCGCGTCCCTACCGTCCGACTGACGTAACATTGTACAAGCGCCTATTATTTTCAGTGTTTCTATTTAAATTTTACTTTGAAGCAATTATATATTAGAGAAAACGTCTTAAATTTTTGGGATAACGCTTGAATCTTTAACTTTTGAAATGAAAATCATTAAATTAAGAAAATAATATTTTCGTCATTGCAAAGTAATGTCGATTTACACCAGTCAAAAAGATATCTTGTACAGGGTATAATTATTAAGTTGAAAAATATATTACTGCATAAAAATATCTATAAATGTAATAACAAAGACTGAAGTGTGCTATATATAATAGTATTTTAAGTACAGTTATTCCATTAAACTTGAATTGCAGTAATATCAATTGTACACACAGATATGAAAGATAACTGGAACCAGCGCAGCTGCGCGAGCGGTCACCGGCGCGGGCTCACCTCCGAGAGCGATTTACGCAGTTGTTTATTTATGCACAGGTTTAAGGTTACGGTTGTAATACACGTGCTAAGCGAACACAATTTTTAACTCTGAGACAAAATAGTTATATCTGATTATTAAGCTTTTATGACATGATATTAAAATTACAAACTATTTGAGGACATTAAATTTTACACTTACGCTATTTAAATTAAAAAAAAATGACTATTATAATATAAGACTCTTTAAAATTATTTCCGATGTTTTTTTTATACTCCACTTTTTCAAATATATATATAATATTCTTATATAAATAAATAATGAAATGTATAAAATACATTAAACGAGAAGTATATATATAAATAGCTTGTTTTTATTACAGCTTAGCTGTTACTCGTAAGAGGTCCGCGGCGAAGGCGTGGTCGTTCACGAGGCACCCACTGCCGCTGGCTGCTGTTTATGGGATGCATTCGTTATAATTTCCAACGGATACATTACGTCACCAGTTAAAGGATACATTATAAAGTTGTCTTTATGCCACTGCAAATTATATTCCACAGAATTAATCTTGACTCACATTTTAACGATCATTTATCTCGGAATGAAATAGTGAATCGAATTTAATCTATATCTGAGTTGGCTCAGTGGCTATAAAACATGAATCTTCACCGAAGAACCGAAGATTGGTACTTCAATTCTGAGCATCACTGAACTTTTATGTGTAGAATTTGTGTTTATAATAATTAATCTCGTGCTCGGCAGTAAACGAAAATATTCCAAATATTCCTTAACCTGTAATATTTGTTTTATAAGTCTTCATTATGTTATTAAAACATTTTAATAGCTTACTTATCTTAACTATACCAGTAAGGCTGCGATATTATTAAGGCGTTGTATAGCTAATAGTGTCAGTAATACACTGGCTGTAATAACAAATGAAATTGAGTCTTTAGTTTTTTGATTCATGAGTACTCACTGTTTATAGAACAAAAAATTCACTTCGGTCTGATGCCAGTTGTACTCATAGCACAATCTCATTAGATTGCCCAGATGCGCTCCTCACTCATTTAGAGAAAAGCAATATTCAGCACGAAAAAAATTGTTATACATTTTTTATTTTCTTTTGCAATTTGCGTGTAATCTCTTAAACATTAACTGTTTTTAACGTTAGGTTTAATCGGGGCATTTTTACAATTAAATAACGTCTGAATTAAATTCTTAACTTATTAAAAAACAAAAGTGCGTTAGCTATTTGTAAATGTAATTTTGCTATTACTTATACCAAACAGTTTTGGTAACAAAATTGGAGAATTAATTAGATTTTTATTGAACTGAATGACGAAATATCTTTGCCTATTTTCTTTTTTTAATATGTCGTTAGGATGTTGCCATTTTAGTTCTTTAACAATATCTCTCCTTAAAGATCCCATACTTCCTAACAATATTTATCTTTTAATTTGTGTAGAAAAAGTAATATTACAAATAATTACCATACATATTAATGTGTTTATTTTAAAATCAACTATTTTAAAATTTTTTTTTTTTTAAATGTGGATGTATAAAACCAGATGTTTCGTCAAATGTTTTATTAAGCGGCGCTGTTTTATCAAATAAAGTACGCGTTCAAAAATACCTAAGTATAGTATACAATAATCAATCAACATCGATTATTAATCGCTATTGTAATGATAAAATGCGTGCACAGTTACATTATAAGAAGTTTATATAAAGGTGTAAAACCTATTTAAACAATTACAATAATAATAAATAAGCTGTTCATTTAAGAGGAGCTAGATATCCGAATCTTACTATAAAAATTAACAAGATAATATGAGCGTTATTTAATGGTCGCTCATACTAGCTATACTCAGATTATCTTTGAAGGATAAAATTAGAAGTACGGTTAGCCAAGAAGAACTGGGGTTACACTTTATATGATTAGAAGATTAAAGTCGCAGTGGGCTGGTCACGTATGTCGAAGGACTGTGGGCCGTTTGAAAATAGAAGTCTTAGACGGCGGATAGGCAATTAAAGCGTAGGACGCCCAGCCAGAAGTTGACCGATGATCTGAAGAAGTTGTGGGAACTGACTGGAAGCGGAAGTCGGAGAACTTTGGCTCAGTTTGGGAGAGCCATATGTCCAATGGTGGATTGTGACTGGCTAATCATGAGGTTTATAAGTAGATTTTTAGTATCGGTTTTTAAATTTATTGTAAAAATATCTACGTTATATTTTTTTCATGAATACACTAGACTACTACGATTTATCATTTAATAATATGAGCCAAATCGTAAGTTGTTAAACCTATTTTTAGGCATAGTACACAAAAAACTATTTACGTACCTACGTTGAAATCTAGTTAACGTTGATATGATACTGTCACGTCACGATCACTTTAAAAAATGATCGATGACGTCAGTTATGAAAGAGTTTTAAGATTTTGATTATTCGATGAATCGAATAACGGATGACGTGGGCTGGTATCGATTTTATTGAATGAATCTACTATCTAACTACTTGGCTTAAAGTTTGATGAGGGTAAGAATGTGTTATAATTTTATTTGTATTAAATAAAAGTTTTTTTTTTTTATATTAAGTGGAAGCACTTTGGTGTTGCCAGTTCGTTTTAAAAATCACTAAAAATAACTTAATTGCAAATTGAAATACAATTGATAATAAAAAAAGTTTGATATATATCCGAAAATGTCATGTTAATTTTTTTATTTTTTTTTATCGTTTATTTATACGTAAGAGAGAAAACTATTCAAAGGCGATTTCGAAAACATAATAATGACTATTTGTAAGTGATATGTTTGTGAAAAGCAAACGTATCTTTACATCTGTAGATAACATTATTATATAACTATTATTAATTTATTTTTGGGTTATTGTATCGGCCATGACATTCAATGTTAAAAATATTAAAAAAATATTTTTGATGCTAGACTTATTATATATAAAACATGTACATCAAGTAATATTATGAGCACAGCTGTTAAGGAAATTTGACATCACTATAGTAAATTAAATGTAGCGAGATCAAAGTTTGACACGTACGGAGGTCCGCAACAATTTTCGCATACTGAATTTGGAACTTGGATATTGAAAGGCTTATCACGTTTGTTATGTGCTTTTTATATTGAGTCTTATTCGCTTATTATAAGTATGATTATCGTTTGATGACAATTGTTTGCCAACAAGATGGGACGTACGAGGAATCTTAATAATGTACAGCGTCAGAATGCGTCTCTTTGGTATTTAACATGAACGAATCTTTGGATGTGATGTACTGGTCTAGACTAACATGTGAAATTTGAATATAGAATGCACAAAGTAAAAAAAGAGAACTATTTTAATAATATAAAAAAATAAATTAAAAAGTAAAAAAATTCTCATGAAGTTATTTTATAAAAAAGTTTATATGCATTGTATGTACTTATAAAAAAATTTTATATGACGCGCATATAAAGAAATTGCAATTTCAGATAAATTATTAATCTAGTTTATTCTTTCACCAAGAAAAGCAGCTCTCAGATGAAGTGAACATAAAATAATATAAATCTATTAATAATTATTATTATGGATTTCCCTGAAACTACCTACCTACTACTTATTGAAGGTCCCACGTGATTTATATGTTTAGTTCTGTCTAGTAATGTTACAAAATGTACACTTGATGGCGACTTTGTCAAAGCCCGTCTGGGTTTAGTACCAGCACTAATCAGATATTCTACCCCAAGCAGCAACACTCAGTATTGTTATAAGTCAGAGTAACTGCAGAAACAAGGAACATCCCATCATAGCTGGGTAGTGTCCATTGTGAATTATCACAGTGGGTGAAATCGATCAGAATGATATTGATTTACAACTTTACAACTGATTACAGTTTAAGCGAGAAAACAGTGAAACAATAAATTACGCTTATGTCGACTACCAACTTACGTTATATGGGATAATATTATAAATCAATTTTTGGAAAACCAAATTTTGACTCTCACAGAACAGACCATTCATCATCGCGGACGTGGACCATTGAATTCAATGGATTTCGGAATACAAACCAATGAATTTGTTGATATTTTATTCTCTGCAAGTACCAAAAATGTATTTATTTATTTAATGAACAAGCATTTATAACTATTTTAAATGTATAAACTATAATTTGTACTCCTAAAATTGTTTTTTTTTTTTTTATATTATTATCGAAAAAGACTAAGTTGTTATGCCAATTTTCATCAAAAATCATAGATAAAATTTGAAAAGGTGATTACATCATCAAACTTACTTAGCTCTTCTTACAAGTTATTTTTCCAATATAATTGAATGCGACAAAAATCTTTTCCAAAGTTTGTTAAGCCTTTGAAACCTAAAACTCAAATAGAACAAAGACTCATCAATTTGGAATTCGAACTAATATTAGCCAGGAGTGGGCGTTAAATTAATTTTGATATTAAATTACAGCATTTTAAAATTAACAAGACCACCTTCAAAAGCCATTCATGTATGAACGAAACCTAATCGCTGTCAAAAGGAATGTCTTAAAAACCGCTACACGTAAAGCTAGTAATCCGAAGTTCATGAACGAAATGGCTATTGTTATGTCTTAAAATTTTCCACGTCATTACATATTATAACACAACACAGTCCTTCTTTTTTTTAATAGTTAGGCAACTTGCCGAGGTAGACGACGTTAAACGACATACGGTCTTTCGAGAAAAACCTATTTGGACGCATTTTAACCGATCAACTACAATGAACCATACAGAACTAGTGCATTTTAATAAAGCATATTTATAATTTAATGTTTTCTAGGTTCTAATAAAAAAATAACAACCCAAATGGAACACTCGATGGTTAATGTCACTGTAATAAATGTTAACCATTTCTTACATCGTTAAAGTTCTTAATTTGAGTACTAAGATATCATTGGCGCCTGTAGACACTGGCCCACTCATCCGATTTGTAGCCGAAATACAAGAATACTAAGTATTGTTGTTTGGCGGTGGAATATGTGACTATGGTTTGGTTCCTACCCAGATGGGGTTGCTTAAATCCCTATCAAGTATATATTATAAAGATATTAATTTGGAGACTTCATATTTCAGCCTAATAAAGCAATCTAAACGAAAAAATGCCAAAAAAACCATCGCCCGATTTCGCTCCCATGTTTGTTACCAATAAAAAAAAAAAATATCATTCATTATCGATTTTTAAGTATAATAAACTTGCAATATACAAAAATTAAAAACATAATATATGCTTATTAATAAACTTTAATTTTACGTTAAAAATATTTAGACATTATAAATAATGAAATTAAGATAATGACAGTAGATTTAAGTTGACCCACTGATATACTGACTTTAATTATATTTTGGATAATAATTGTTTGTGTAAGAAATAAACATTCCAAACAAAAGTAAACTAAGCAATGTACAGTACCTGCGTTTCATATTAAGATGTATACATTCTGCCTAGGCTTAAAATTTAATTTCCCACACCTAATCCGTAATAGAAAATCATACAAATCATACGACAGCAAGAGTATCTCCAAAGATCCTCCCAAATAAAAATATTTGCCCAGTGGTAGAATATTTATTTTATTTATTCACAGGTACACAAACAGAATACAATCAGAACATACATTAAAATACGGACATTCGGACTTACACAATTTAGAGCTAGATTTAATCCCCAAGCATGTGTACACTGCTCGCTTATAACAATTATATAAATACATGATCTTATTGTATAAATAAAAATAAAAATAAATTAATCATGTAATATTAATACTTAATTTTTTTTAATAACATTGAATATTTATCACTTATAAATAAAGTATATGTAGAGATTGTTAGTACATAGGGCCTAACATTACTATATTCTCTATCACCAAACTTCACACGTATCCGAAAGGTTGTAATTATTAGTATGTGAGAAATAGAACAAAAATATCTATATACGGGGTTATTGGTAATTCGACGTATTCCAGTTAAGAGGTGACTATTTGCGATAATTTTAACCCCCATATGCACAAAATTGCAACTTCAAAAATTTATTAAAAAAAAAGTATAAATTAAGATCTACTTTTTTCTAAAATATAATAAATAATTTAATAAATTTTTGGTTTGCATTTTTAACTTATTTAAAAAAAATCTAAAAAATGTGATATCTCAAAAATGGTTCACTTTTGCATTATGGGATTGCTCTTAGTGGGAATACGTCGAATTACCAATAACCCTGTATACAAATATATATAATATGTACATACAAATACGATATATATTGTAAAATACGATAGATTATCCCACGTGACATTAGCGAAACAATATATGGTATATTAGTACTCCTAAAGTCGATTGAGTACGGGATTGAATAGAACCTGGCAGGGTGTATTATTGAACGACAATTACTATTTATCGTAATACGATCTGCGTCGTTACTCGCTATGAAAGCTGAGGAAATAAGGACATTATCGATAGGCGTGCAACCAACAGAGGAAGCTTGGTGTGAAGTATACGAGATTGTCGATTCAATATTTTTTACTTTTTTATTATTTATATATATTTTTTATTATTTGTATATAAAAGATCGTTTCATGTAAGTAAGTTATCAAGATTTCGAATAGATATTTTGTCGGGTGTAAGCCAACGATTTTGAAAATGACTCCTAAGAATTGACTTCATTTTTCCACTTGAAGTTGTAACGTGAAAGTTACTGTAATATCTAAAAGTAGTATATTATTATTTTGTTTTTTTTTTAATGCATTGTGGTCCTTCACACAACACATATATAATACACTTATTTATGTATGTATATATATTTCTTGACCTCAGCTACAATATTTTAACAAATCTTGAGGTGTTACAAGGAAAAATTATAAGTGTGTGCGTGGGGGGGGGGCATGTTTTTCATTTATGGTTATTACTTTTCATGATGTCAAAATGTTCATCAACGATTTCAATATTAATATCAATCGGTATGATGAATGACTTCCACCCAACTTTCGTCAATAAATATTAGATTTTGTACCGATTTGAAATTCGGATGCTATAACAATAAGTCCATGATTAACAACAAGGAAGTCAGACTGCCTGTAATGACGACAATAATTCACATATAAAATTAATGATAATTTGCCTCTTTTTAAGCAGTTATGAAATTACAATTATATTCATTAAATACTTAACATCAATCATAATTATATATTATGATGATTACAAAACAAGTCGTTTGCCGAAGTCGATGGAAGTGATCATTCATTACGAGTTATATTAATACCATTTCGCCGTACTTTCATCAGTAATCAAAATTACAATTATAACTTGTTCATTCACAGATAATTGAATTACCCGTCTACCTAGAAAAGCCTCTTTCGTTATTATGTTTCATGGATCTCATTATTCAAGTAGGCGCGTAATCTATAGGGAGACCAGCCAGACCAGCAACTATGCAGGATATATTCTAGTGCACAAGTGTGTGCACAAACACAGGTCCGCTTTCTATTCCTAACTCTCGGCAATTATGAGACGTCAAATCGAAAAAGTTCAGGCGTCGAATCAACGGCTTTACGAGCTTTCCGAGGTATAGGAGTGTACACATTTCCAAATTCTAGACTTTGGCCTGTTACTGAGAATTTCTTAGCCAAAAAACGGAATAACTTTTTATCAGCTCGACCTGGTCTTCGGATCAAAAATCTCGGAATCGTTGATCATTACATCAAGCCACTAGGGCGACGATTGTACAACTCATATTCAAAGACGTTTTCATTTTTTTATACCATCAGTTTCGAACTGGTAAATGGGCCACCTGGTGGTAAGTGGTCACTACTGCTCATAGACTGTAAGAAATATTAATCATTCCTCATATCAATAAAACCAATCTTGGGATCTTGGGACTAATATGTGATGTCTCTTGTGCCTTTAGTGACGCTGGCTCATTTACGCCTCAAACCGGGATGCAACAATAAAAAAATATTGGTCTTTGGCGGTAGAATATATGATGCGTGGGTGGTACCTAACCAGAAAGGCTTACATTGAGTCTTTTTACCAAGTGAAGATTTTTTGGGATATAAATTTATAATATAACAGAGTCAAAATCAATCGTAATTATTGGTATTGACGTTTACAAAGCATCAAGTCGTCACTGGACATGCAATTAAATGAATGATTGCTGATGATTGATGCAAAATAATTGAGGTTACTAGAACATGCGTCGAGGTCTTGAAATCAATAATTATACATATAGTTATTATAGATACCTAACAGATATATATATATATCTTAAAAACTCGTATATAAGGCTTTACACGATAAAAGTGTAGAGTGAGTTTCTATATTTTATGTGCAGGATCGATAAATATAAATTTTTAAAGATAATATTTTTTATAAATTTTTCACAAAAAAAAACATAAACTTATTTAATTTAGTAAATGTATTTGCATTGTCACGATATTGTCCTTTACCGTCTACAACACGGACTCCCCGAAGGCCGCCACTGGAAGATGGCGGATAAGATGGTTGGCGCCGCCGCTGACCACCGTTGCAAAACACCTGAGAGACTCGAGTAGCGAGCCCTCCCACACCGTTCTAGTCAACGAGGCCACTCACATGGCCACCTCCTGAACCAGATACGTACCAAGAGCAAACATGTACCCCAAGATTCACGTCTTAACCTAACCTAACCACTGGACCATCAAGGCTCTCAAGCCTTGACGCACAAACACTTACAGATTAAAAATTATGATTTTGATATAATATTTCTAAAGAATATCTATTGTATGCTTTTTAATCCAGGCAACCCGCAAGTTATTCAAGTATCGAGCGAAATGATACGGCCGTGTATTTCATTCACTGCCTCACTGATAGTGATCCATTGTAATGTACACCGACTCGATGTGAGGTATTACGTTCTCATGATTGGTTATAAATTAGCAATTTCAAACATGCGGTGTCCAATGAATCTAGACTGAATTTCACCAGCACATTCATAGTCATTTCCACAGATTGGATAAGTTGTTTATTGTTTGTTATTGAATAAGGTATATAGTTTAATGAATAAATATAATTAAATATTTAAGAGACATAAAAAACAATTCATTATCCACATATTATTTCAAAAAGAAGCATATCTTGGCTCAAATTATTATGGAATTAAACAAAAAAAAAAAAGTAACTAAAAATAAACAAAAACCAAACGCACTGAAAATAAACTATTAACGTAAAACACTATTGTAACTTCTTATTTCTAAAGTGTAATAAATGGAATAATATATCTATGTAAGTCATATTTCGTATGTAAAACCTCTATTGTCACACCTTGGGGGTAAAACCGACTCGCCTGCCGTGACGGCAAACATCACGACACTCTTATGTCGTCCTGCCCCCTCTCCGCGCCGCTCTCTACTCCCTTGTGTGGTTGGCGTGTACACAAAATGCTTCGTCGCTAAATTATAATAATAAGAAATATATATTTACTTTAGTAACGAAACTATGCTTTTATTTACCTTACTACATATTGGTTTTCTGAAATCATTATTAATTATTTCTATAATAAATGAATTTATAAGAAAAATAAAAAATACTCATAATATTTGTTTTCTGTAATTGTTGGCGAATGCTATTTTAAATTTATTAATTTTCGTAATTCTACTACTGAGACGACATGGTACAGTGAATAAGGCACGTGGATCCTTACCTAAGATTGCCAATTAAGTTTCGAAGAGCGCCAAGATTACACGTACTATATCATTATTGTAGCGTAAATAATCTCTAAGTCAACAACAATAATAAAACCATTATTGTACTCTTCCAAAACCTTTACTTTACAGAACTTTCTTCGACTGCAACATTTAATTTTAATATCGTTTTATACGCATCGCCTAAAGAAATGTTAACTGATTTAATATGACTAGTCTTCGATCGTACTCACAATTGAAAATTCGAAGAAAACATTTACGAATATGCACGATTCAAGCTCTTTTTTCAATTGTTATTTGCATTTTTTTATTGAAAACACTCAACTACTAAGCCCATCAATAACTAACAAAGAAACATAATCCGTTGATAAACAGAAGGTTACTGAATTGTTTTGTATTTGCCTCCTAACTATAGATTAGTTGATTAATTGTCACGTCAAGTAAAAATATATACCGTCTCTTGTCTTAAGTTTCAAAATTTTTAGCGATCGTTATCGTGATCCGTCTAGTCTAGACTAGTTCAATGATCGACGCATTGAGGTGTCTAATAATTTTAAAAACAGTTTTATTTGAATTAAATTACTTTTCACGTTCAAAGCGAATTAATGTAACTCAGTTATTTAATGTCATACATTTATGCTTAAAACAGAATACAGGAACAAACATGTGGCACTTCCGTAACCAAGAAACGGAAATTTATTAATTAAAACAGAATATTGATACCATGTTAGAACGTCTTTTTCTGTTTGTAAGATATATTGAACCTTATAATTAAACAGTTTTAAGGTAGATTTTTGCTTAGCTTAATTAATTATACATTAATAGCAAGAAGTGCTTTTCATATGTTCACTTAATTAGCTTAAAAAGTGTTCAGTTTTAAAAACTCACTAGCAGCCGTAAGTTATGACTTTCCATCGGAATATGAGATATTATCTCCTGTGCAGTTATCTAATACGTATTTACGTGTTTCGCCCGCATGAAGTTTGGGTGCGTAGGATTATAAACTACAAAACCAACGATACCTCCGTAGATTTGAAGGTTTGCTTGTGCATACTACCGTCTTGCTCCGATGGTTGACCCGCCTGTACGGGCCTCGATGGTTCCTGGGGTACAGGTAATCTTCTAGTCCTGGCAACGCTTACAGCTACGGGAAAAGGTGCGCTGACGTGTATGTACGAAATAAATAAAATAAGAACCTTTTAATATAATAAGAATTTATTCGCATAGGCACGTTTGGCCTTCTGCGGTTCATAACGTCCTCAGACTACCAATAGGCAGCCGTTCGAAATTACTTTCATAAAATCAAACACCTTATATTCAACAAATAAATTCGAGCCGATTTCTATTTACAAGTCAATGAACTAATATTTATTACGACAATAATATCTAAATAAATAAAATTATAAAAATGTCCAATAAGAAAAACTTGGGCAACCTAATGTTTTTGAACTTGTTGATCTCGAACCAACACCGCAAGTTCAAACCTAGCTAAGCAGAAGCGAACAAAATGTTTATGTGCTTAAATCATATAAATGTGTGTACATTATTATGCTGACTCTAACTATGTATATAGTCTACCGCTGACTATGACCCTAAGGAAAGATTGTAGCGAATAAAATTCTGTCACATGACGTATTTGATACATTAATGAAATTTGAAATTGCTTTTGACAATCCTGTCTAGGTAGGTATTACATATTCTACCGCCTAAAAGCAGTACTGAGAATCATTGTGTTATAATTGGAAGGGCGATTTAAAAAGTGTAACTATATGTACAAGGGACAGAAGATGTTCCTTGTTTGGTGGCGAAAATGTTTCTCACGGCCCACTTGCCACTTGCCCGTCCGCCAACCAATATCATACAAAGAAGAGTACCGCATCAGAGCGTTTTTTATGAATATTTTCCAACCCATCTGCTTAAGACGGGAGGATGCCTGTACCCAGAAGGATGACGTTCACTAGCTGTCACATTACTCTTCTTAATATTTACTAAATAGACATTTTTCCTTGAATAAATCGCTGTCAGCAAAAGCCTTAACGAACAATGTCACGGACAACTCGTTAATAATAATTTCAGCGTCCTCATATATCAGCATATTATATTCCAAAGTCTATAGCCAAAATAAACGAACAGCCTGGCAGCAAAGGTTAGGATTGGCAATTTATTCGCGCGGAGCACGGCTGGCCTCATGCACAAGATAATGCCTGCCCGAAATAACTCCCATAAATTGAGTTTAGTAACTTTTCGCTTAGACACAACTTTATGTTAGAGTATGTAAAATTGTTTATTAGATTTTAAAACTTTACATAAAATTCTAGTAGAACAGAGTGAAACACTAAATTTATCTAACCAATATATCTTTATCATAACTAATATTATGAATTCAAGTGAATGTGTTTGTTTATTAATTAGTATCTTATGTAAGTGGCTGAATTTTTATGAAAAACTTAGAATATATAGAAATAAAACGAAAGCTTCAAAAAAACGATAATTGTATAGAAAAATCTTATCGCTTATAATTTAGATTACATATTTATTTTTATAAACGTAGTACATAATTCTAATTTGAAGTCAATAATATTTTTTTTACTATTATACTGTAAGATCGTTTCAGAAATATGTCTAAGATTAAAAACTTCCAAAAAAGATATCATAATCATATCAGTTTGCATTTCTTAAATGTTTAACCGTATCTATCTGTCTGCAAATGTCGACCGCGCATCGCATATTGAATAAACGAGTAGGGGAACAAAAAGGGGACCCATAAATATCCAAGGTCATTGCAAACTGTATTTACATATTAAATAAAGAAGTAGCTTAGAACTCGTGAATTTGAAGCGATGATTGCGCGTTCAAAGCAAAGCATACCAATGAATTTTCATATGCCTAATTTGTGTTTATAATCTTATGTATGACGGCAAAGTGAAACATCGTCAGAAAACCTCCTTGCATTGGATGAAACACACGTGGCAGATTTTCATCCAACAACACGAACAACAAAATAAAAAGTGACAAATAGTGTTGCTAAGACAAATAATATTATTTAATTTAAATGTATTTATTTAAATTAAATAACATTATTTATATACATACTATGTAATTTAATTCTTGTCAAAAATAAACTACATAGTTTCGTGACGGTTCTTTTTAGCGGAATTTACTTTCCAACCAGTTAAGCTTAAATATAATTTTATCTTGTAAAAAGACGATTCAAAAGTACTGAGTCTACTTTACTTAAAGTACATTTTTAATTAACTCAATTTAATTAATGGAACTAAATTTAATGTATTTACATTTCTATATTGATTTGTTTATGCTTTCGATATAGCAAAGTTAAGATATTAATTTATATATAAGAATAAATCATTAATTTACGTAAGGGACCTGATTGCAACAGCTAAATATTAACCTTTATAGCGAATAAGTGATCTTCAGGCTTTGTAAAGGCTTCTTGTACACGGTCACCGATTAAGGTAAAAATAAAAATACATACCGATAAAGTTAAAAATTCTCGATCACCAATTTTCTGTATAGATATAAGCATGTCGGTTAGTATTTTGATGACTATTTTTGCATTTAATTGTATACATGTTAATATATACAATAAAATTTATATATATTATATTTATATATATATATACTACCTTTACCAGCATAGCATACATAGGACATAGGCTAACAACAGCCTGTAAATATCACACAGCTGAGCTAAAGCCTCCTCTCCCTTTTAAGGATACTCTACAACGCTGCTCCAATACGTGAATTGAAATTCGACACATGCAGAATTCTTCACGATATTTTTCTTCATCGCCGAGCATGAGATGATTTATAAATACAAATTAAGCACTTGAAAATGCTGTGGTGCTTGCCTGGGTTTGAACCCGCAATCATCATTTAGATGCACGCGTTCTAACCACTGGGCCATCGGCATCTATAGAGTTTTATAAATTTAGCGCGGTTTCAGCAACTTACTGTGTAATTCTTGCTAAACTATAAAATTATTTTTATTCTAATCAAACCCTTTAACTAGATATAACAAGACACCTCACGAGTAACGAGCTTTGTCGTATTTTATCATATTGACACATTTCTAGTCCTTTATTTTACCTCTCAGATACACCGGTGTCTGATATGTGATGACATAGAATCTCATAAAAAGTCTTCCATATATCATATATAATGGGATTATCGGCAGACTGTGGGGTGGAAATGTATTTCATATCATTTTATATTTTATCATTGAATAAAATGCTACCATATTAAAATGTACCCTTACTCCGTACTCGAAATACGAAAGCAATGTTCATATTATCTTCTCTTAGTAATGCTCAAAAGGGTAAATCTTAACTGATGATTGCGGGTTCAAATCCAACAAAGCACCACTGATTTTTATAATCACCGAACAGTTTATAATTCATCTCGTGGTCGGCGTTAAATGTAAACATTGTAAAGAAACTTGCGCTTAAAGCAGAAATATGAAACCGTAGGGCCGTATAGTCCGTATACGATTCATATAGAAAATCATTTTAATGCAAAATATTATATTTGTATCTTTACGTACACCACATAGAAAGCAGCTTAACTTGATTAAACGTGGTGAAAGTGTATACCTTAAATCAACACGATGCTATTTTCCGTACACGAAAATGTGCACTCTCAAATGAACTCAATGCTTAAGGGAATTGAAACTAATATCCATAATTAACTAATAATAATATGTTACATTTTTAAAGATAACCGCTTACGGTTATCTTTAAAAATGTAACATTGGAAATCAGTTAAGACTGATTTTGATAAAAATGTATAAGGAGCTAAGATGTGCTTAGCTGGGTAAGGGAGACTGTTTCTTTTAAATCAATCCCTAGGAAGTTAGAATATAAAAAAAATATTACAAATGAAATAAAAGCTAGTAAAGTAAACGACCCGTTATCCTTTTAAAATGATACTGGTCTGACCCCGAGAGTAATATCAAACTAAACGGTAGACTTACTACATTAAAAATAAAAAACAACAAATAAACATACAAAATCTTCAGTTTTATATATTAGTAGATATGTATGTAAAATATATGCTACCGTTTAACATAAAAGAGATACGCACAATTTACATTCGACGGATCATTTGAAGCATGTATAAAACATTCTTGTTACAGTTCTGTCGAGGCAAATTTGGATACCCCTTCATTGATTATTCGGCTGTGAGAGATTAAACTTAGTTACAGTGTGAAGTTTGATTAATGATTAACTTACACTAGTATTCATAAACTAATATTAGTGTTCTGTTTCAGTGGGATTCATCGCATTATTAATATAATTAATAAATAATATAATTAAAAAACTAATTGATATTGTACCTACACCATAAATATGTATTACAAATAATCTCCACTAAATTCAGGGTTTCTGGAAGAGATCTCTTGTTAGAGATAAGTTATCCCTTTGTACACATTTTTCATTTATATAATTTTCTGTATACTCTGTTGGTACATAAATAAATAAATAAATAATAATTTATTTATTAATCTCAATATGATGATGTACAAATTAATCCAGTACACTGTAACGGTGACTTAGTGAAAATTCAATAAACAATAAACAAAAAAAAAGATTAGGGTAGCCTGTATAGAATACATGACAACGTTATATTGTTTTTTTAATATATTGTTATTTAAAAAATCGAAGATTATATTTTTACGGCCATAGGTTTATATGCAAAAATATTCCAGATTGAGTTACTGAGGCTTCGATATATGTGTGTAAGATTTCCCCTCATATTTTCCTATCAAAATAAAAACAAGATATCCATTACCAATTTACATATTTCACATTTACATAGCAAGTCAAAACAGTGAAACAATGCATAAAATGTGTTTTAGTAAAATAGGACAAATGTCAATTGGGTAAAAGCTAAAATTGACTGGTGAAATTTCGTATACCTTCATATTGTTTATGGGGGTACTCGGAGAATATGCCCGCATAGCGGTCGTCGGTAATATCGGTGGGAACAGGCGCCACGTGTTGGCTCGTGTGAACGGCGCAAGCAGGATGAGATCCTTGCCTTTGTTTTATGTAAAGGAATTATAATATTCTGAACTACATCCAGTTACAATGTTGCCATGATAATAAAATTAAGAAATTTATTTAATTCTTTTAGCGTTCGTAGGGTTCAGTCCATACCAATATAGTTGGATACCGTATCGATACCATCATAAAATGCATCTCTCTCTCCATCAATATAACGACAGACACAAAAAATGGTTAAAACATTGTAATCAAACTGTGAAAATACCAAATATCTTACATAATTTTTAGATAAACTTCGAATATATTATAAAAAACAGCTGAATTAGCCATCAGTATTAAGGTAAGGACTTCTGATCTAATACTTCCTTTTGGAGACAAGGTTTAGTGCTTATTTAATCACGATATACAGGTTCATCGTAATGTTTAATTTTTAATCGCTGAGAAACAAATTGTAAACACAGTTTAAGAAAATGAAAATTCAGTGTTGCTACCTCTATCTTCGTTTGAGATTCGCATGTTTTAATTTAGTTACGTCACGGCTGTAAATAACCGGTAAATCTTTTTTCAATGTTTAATATATTTATTAAAATTCTCAGAAAATAGTTAAATACAATCTAATATACATTCAGACTCAAACGCTTTAACAATACAATGAATCGAATATCAAATTCAGAATAAATTATATCTTAAAAACTTTATTAACATATAAAATCCGAAATTAAATTTAACAAATTTCAATGAATACGTCAAACTTCATTAGGTTTTTAGGTTAATTTCCATGATTAGTGATACCTTAAATGTAAATTATTACGCCGCGGCGTATTAAATCTTCTCCATAATGATGTTATATTTAATAAACTCTCTTTAGTATGTAAAATAACTTTATAATATAAAAAACAAGTTAGAACAAATTTATCCGTATATTTCAAATTAAGAACCCGTTTGGCAAAAACACAAACATTCTTTTGACATAAACGAGATACAAATATTATAACCAGTGCAAAAATTAATTTCATTAAAAAAATTCAAAACATTTGAATATTACTGTGTCATAAATTCGACACCGAATAATTCTATCGTGAATTAAGCGTGTGAACGTTTGATTAAATTATTTATTATTCAAAGACATAAAATAAATTAAATTTATTTATAAAAAGCGCGTTCAACCTGTTTTCGACCGAAACGTTTCGTTGTAAAGTTACTTATAGATACGTTGCTTTGATATACGACCTTGAAGTTTTTCACATCATATGTATAAATGTCTTAATATATGGTTAAATTTGACCGTTGTAAAAATCATAAAATGTTCGTTAGAGCTGTTCCCGTTTAAATTTTTCTTAACGTGTTTCAGAATTGCTCATATTTTACACACAAATAAAATAAAAAATGCAAATTTGAACGCACACACACGGCAAGACAGTTTTTGACGTTCTATAAAATCTTTATATTTTCTCAATTAAAGCGAAAGCAAATTACAACTTGATTCGAAATGCCAATTTGAATTTACATAAAAACTTATTCTATCATAATATATAAATAACTTTTTAGTAACAGCCAACTTAACTTATATTGTCGTCTCTTTCTCTCATAACGTGTTTGTTTTTTTTAATTTAAATAAAAAAAAAACTAAATTCAAAAATTAATTCTCAAAAATGGTACTTAACATGGTCTCTTCTACAGAGTGGAGGTGATATCTCGACAAAAGAACGTTCAAATATATTAAGCCCGTGAACATTTAGACCCATTATAAACAACAACTAAACGCCCTATGGGGGGGGGGCTTCTCTGCAAGAACAAACACTTATTGCAGAATATGACATGTCAAAAAGTAATATTCGACATTAATTATAATCATTATACCGCTTAAAGAATATACACATGGATATAACGTATAACATATACTTTTAACATTTCAAGGGAGATACGAAGTGTGTTCTTACAAAATAGCACAGCTGGTTTTTCTTTGATGTGTTACTATGATTAACACTGTTACTTTATATAAATGTTTATAAATTTATATTGGAAGGAGTTTATTTTTATCAAATAATAAGCGTAGGGTACATTTTTATTTGTTTGATACAAGTTTAATTTTCCCATACCAGTTTATTTTGTATTATGTCTACGCTCGTTCATTCTGCCAGATGGGGCACACATAGGAACAAAATAATTCCAGAGACATGAAAGTTGGAATTTTGGTTAAACTCGCTTTGAATTCGTTTTGAAATCCAGACATTTTTCAGTGTTTTTACATAGCGAAAGCAAATTACAACTTGATTTGAAATGCCAATTTGAATTTACATAAAAACTTATTCTATCATAATATATAAATAACTTTTTAGTAACAGCTAACTTATATTGTCGTTCCTCTCTCTCATATCGTGATTGTTTTTTTTTTTATTTAAACAAAAAAATATAAAATTAAAAATTAATTCTCAAAACTGGCACTTTACATTGTCTCTTTTACAGAGCTAAGGAGATTTCTCAACAAAAGAACATTCAAATATATTAAACCCGTGAACATTTAGACCCATAAAGATTTCGTATCTCAGCATCCGCTATATTGTTAGCTAGTTCTACAATTATTTTATAAAATACATATACGAAGATTTAATAATAAAAGGTAACCACTCCACTCTGTAATCGTAATATTTTTATAGTTAGCTGTTCGTAAAGTCTTTCACGACTGTCATTTAAAAGACGATTGTCAAGTGTATCAAATTAGATATTTACTTTTATTTATCATAATGGTCTTGTAATTCAATTTGATAAATCAATCATGCTGGAAAATTATAATTTAAGGGTTGTATACCAACACGTACCAAATACTTTGTATTGCTATGTTTTGATTTGAGCGCTAAGTATTTGTATGATGAAAAGTGACCACTTACCATCAAACGGATTATTTGTTTCTATCCCTTCGGTAAAATATTTAAAACATTGGAAGACAATCCTCTCATTCAATATTCTACGACTAAACCTAAACGGGACACTATGCCTAAGATTTTACCATTACACTTATGAACATACCATATCAACAGTATATCGTATTCTTAATATCTTCATTTAAAAGAATATAATTGGTTTCATTTTTCTCAAATCATAATAGATAAACCAATAAATTTGTTTAAATATTTTATATAAGCCTTTGGAATTTATTACTCATTTCAGTTATGTGTTTAAAAACGAATTATGAATATAAAAATAGCACATGCTTAGAATCTCGGCGGCATTTCATATAAATCGTAAGTAACACAGATTAAAAATCTGACAAAACAAATTGGCCTTGCTTTATGAGGTCAACAGATGTATATCTTTTTTTTTGTGAGAATGACATATCCTCAAATATTAATGATATAATGTTGTGTCAAGGACTCGCTTCCATAGCTAAATAGTAGATAAGATAACACAAAAAAGGATTAAGAATTATTTTATAAATCCTCCAGTACCGAGGTTGTACTATGAAAAAAGTCCTGTACCTCGAAAAATACATAAAGTTGTTTATCTAGCGCCTGAAATCTTTCCTGATCCTGAGACAAAGGCGGTGTAAGAAGTATTAAGCATTCCTTACATCACCTATGCGCCACCAACCTTGGGAACTAAGATGTTATGTACCTTGTGCCTGTGATTACACTGGCTCACTCATCCTTCTAGCCGGAACACAACAATACAGAGTATTGCTATTTGGCGGTAGAATATCTGATGAGTGAGTGGTACCTACCCAGACGGGCTTGCACAAAGCCCTACCACCAAGTATGAGAGGTACCATCCGGTTATGAGAGTGACATAAAAAAATGTCCTATATTTGTGTAATACAATATGTCCCGCGCTGATGTCTAGTCTCCCTTGAGATTCGCCAACAACTGCCTGCGCCGTGGCAGAAATTGGTCAGGAGGCCCAAAATATATATTTAACCTAACCTGCAACACTTTTCATGAAATGAAATATTTAAATTTAGAACATTCTGCTAGACAGTCAGTACTTATAATCAAGTGCAGTAAATCCAATGTTCTTCGTTTGACACCATTCTTTTTTTCATAAGACTGATCCATTTTCATCAATTTCACAAATGAAAGTAACATAAAAGCAGGAGCTCTTAAAAGATTCCAGTTCAATTCTAAAAGACAGTTCACACTGCATTAAAAGAAAAGTTTTAATATTATTTATTCGAGAAAATTTTCTTCATTTTCCCAGAACTGTTTGTTTATGTGAAGTCGATAATTGATTTTTTACTTGAAACGAAATTTCTTGTGAAATCACCATAATGGTAGCGTGTTTACAGAACATTGGCAGCTTGTCGTGCTATTGCAAAAATTAAACACGAAGGTTCTATGCGATAGCGTATAATGTAAATTACTGCAGTTCTCGTGCAAATACGAAAACATTGAGTTTTAATTAACATTGAACATTAAACAGAGGTAACCTAAAAAAAGGTCTTGAATTTTTTTTTACCGCAAATTTATTACTGTAGGTATTCAATGTGTAAAATACCCTTCCAATCCTCAAAAATCGTTTTTAATTGTTAAATCATTGTTCTATTTATTTTCTGAGCAAATCCAGTGGCGACAGATATAGATAGAAGGTATTTACATCGTATAATGATTCTTGTGCGCTGTGTTACCAGTTTAAATGATTACCAAATAACAGTTTATATTTCTTGTTATAATAATTACGTGTGAACACTATTGAATTCATTATATCAAAATGTATTCAATTGGACACTGTTTAATTTTGTATAATTTTTGCAAATAAATTAGCAAAGGATTTAAAATTAATAATTAAAAAAATATTAAATATTTTTAATCTGCTACTTTTCTAAAATTATATTTTCATCATGCATGTCTTAAAATGATTTTACAATTAAAAAAAAATCAATCAAATGTGTGAATACGACGTTATAGTTTATAGAGTTTAATAGTTACAAATGTATAGACGATGTATGTTTAGTTATTCAAGTTGTAAGAATTGCATTCTTCGCCTCAATTACGTTTGAAACTAAACATGCATATGTAGTCTCAATTTAATGCAGTCCGTTCCTTTCGAACGGAGGTCAGCAACCGATAGCCGCTGCCGACTTGTTTGCACAGTTCGCAATGTTTTGCTTATCGGTTGAATCGAACGCGGAAACTTGACGTTATCACAGGCTATTGACTAGGACTAGGTAGTTTCTGTTACTGGACGCAACATTGTTCAAAGGAAAGTTTTTGTATACCTGTTACGTGATGCAGTATCGACAAAAACAACACGTCTGTAAGACATTAACTGCCAAGCTTATTCTTCAAAAAAAGTACTGAGCAAAATTAAACGAGAAATTAATTTCATAGATATTAAAGTTAAATTTGTCTTTTCTTTATAAACTAACTTAATGCTTCGTTTCATAAATAATACTGATAGATGATATATTTAATAGTTTAAATGAAAACTATTTTAAATTATTAACGTTTGAGGTCACTCATATTATGCATGTGTGTAATATTCATAGAAGCGTATTTTTTATAATTAGCAAATCTATTTGTCTAAGTACATTGTTTGAATAATATACTAGAAGTAAGCAGTCTGTGAATTGATTTGAGTCTGTGAAGCCACCTCTCCTGAAGCTATGTGGTACCATTTCCACGGTACTCAAATTCGGGTTGCTTGACGCATGTGGCAAAATTTGCATATGCAAGCAACGTATGCGGGTTCCCCTGCTATATTTTCCTTTTTAGTTCTTACATAAAGGGGCAAATGTGGCCCTCAAATTTCATTGAATTTGAACTCCCAATCTTCAGTTAAGATTTTATTTTTATTTAGACAAATAATCATTCAAATTACAACAAACCCTAAAACAAACATAGTCGATCGATCACCTTAACTAATAATTGATAAACATCGATATTATCGAACAGTGATAGTGACGTAACTGGTCGGTAACGGTTTAACGAAGTTGTGACATTATCTCCCTCACTATTGCAACTTGTATCGATAACTTCAATATTTAACTTTCAAGCTTGACAAGCAGGTAAACTGATATCGTGTTTACGCAAAGCGTATCGAAGTTGCTAAATTTGTAACGGTCATTTTTCTAAATTCGGAGCTATTATGACAGTTCATTAATATACTAAGAATAATCCTATAGGATTATACGCTATACTTACAAGTAAGTAAATGATACTTAAGCTTCAAACACTTTAAAAGCCTTCTGTCACTTTACTAGAAACAGAAAGGATCGCTCTTGTATATCGGCATAATGAAATTGTATTTTTCTTTCAAAGTACCTTTACCAATTCCAATTAATAGACATTTTATAATAGTACTAGACAAGCTCGATCTTCAACGTCTGACTTTTCTTGACTAAAACAGAGAAAAAATCAAAAACAACTCAAGACTAAAACGCTACATCTTAACATTCTAATAAAGAAACCATATGATTGATGAATTTGTGTGTGTGTGCGTGTGTCTGTATTATAATTCAATAATTACAAAATAATATAATTAATAAAATACATTGTTACCAAGTGAAAAAATTGAAATGTCCAATATAATATAATAACACCTTTGAATAAATAAAATCATTGACCATTTGCATCTGAAATATCAAGCCTACATCGTAAATATGAGCGAATTGTATTAATAATATCATTTAATTTCAATAAAAGTACGCTCAATATCAAATTAAACAGAATAACATTAAACGTGAGAAAATATTTTATGGAATTATAGTTGTGTGTAAGCGTTATTTTAGTCATTTTAACTCGTGTCATTTTTTATTTTTTTTACATTTGCAGCCTGTAAATTACCCATTTCTGGGCCAAGGGCTTCTCTCCCTTTGCAGAGAAGGATTGGAGCGTATTCCACCACGATGCATTGAACCCGATATCATCGCGCGTTCTAACCACTGGGCCATCTTTATTTCAAATAAAAACGTTATTCAAATTCCACATCAATTTGTAAGTACTTTAAGTCGTATTGTGTTTATTTGAAATAAATTTAAAAAAAAAAACTTATTTTATTAATAATTACAAATTGAAAACGTTGTAGTTTCCAATTACATATTATTATTTATTTAAACATTACTCTCTCTATAGGCAACAGTCATAAAATTTAAGTCCAGTTAAAGGTCAAGAACAGTCTCGCTTGAAAAGATTGAATTAACTTTTAAGATATTTTTATGGGTTTTTTAATAGTTTTTTAAAGTATTTGCTTACTTGTTGTATTTTTTTTTTCACATAATCTGAAATGCTTATTAAAATAATATATGAATTTTGGACATAAATAATTATATTTTTTGTTATTGATGTAATATTCAATAACTAGAATACCGTTAAGCTTACTTTTAGATACCTTACAGAAACTTCATATACCTATTTATGAACTGAATGTGCCCGCTCGCTTTTAAAAACTGAACAAAAAAGTATTAATCTGTAGAATACCAAGTGAGGATGGTACGCTTCCTACCGTCCTAATACAGTCTCCCAAAATAATTAACTACCCTCTGCATGGCATTCTTCTGGAGGGACAAGTGTCGTTTAACTAATTTAAATTCAACGATGATCGGTTAAGTAGTTAAATCGTAATAAACAAACGCAATGTTTTTTTTTTTTATTAGTTAGGCTAACCTACATTAGTACAAAAAATATTATGTTACACTAAGCTTTAATAATAGCCTTAATAATATACAATTTCATCAGGTGTAAGTGACACATTATAAATCCAATTAAAATTACAAATATTTACATTTAAGTCATTAATTCCAAAATGACCTGTTCAAAGTTTATTCAGTAATCAAAACCTATTGCTATAAATAAATAAGGTATAACCAACGATCGTAATATACACTTTTTATTACCGCTAACAAGAAATCCGTTTCTATCACATACTTATATCTTACCAGCTCATTGAACATACACTTTAAAGCTGAGGTTTTGAACCTTGACGACACACCACACCTTCGTTGACACCTCAGAGCAGGTTTACATCACGTCGAACCGACACATTGTCCCTACAAAGTATAAAATCGTATACATTTCATTATTTACGAATGTAAAAATTGACAATAATATGATCTGCCACGATCTACTTTAGATATTATTAACATACAATATTGTATTGCATCATTAATCCCAATTAAAATCAAAATATACTTTATTCAAGTAAGTATTTTATAATCGTTATTTTAAAGCATTACAATAAATATAAAGCTACTGATTCGTAAAGTGGACTGTACCGAATACCTTTTAATTGTTGTTGTAATAAAATACAATTAAATTTATTTAGCCTGCCTCATAATTATAAATACTGATTTTATCCTTTTCCTTCTTGTATAGACGACAGAAAATCAGACAGAGAGAGAGAGAGTAATATGCCTTATTCACTAATAATCAGTAGCATAAGATTTAAAGTTAAAATTGTAGTTTAAATACATAGTGTGATCGCGTCGGCCGTCGATTCGACTTAACGTGAACCATCCCTCAAACGTAGGTGTAAAATTCTTAACACAAAACGACCGTCACATGATCGAATCGAAACACCGTGCTGTCGTGAACGCTCATATTCAATTATTTACGACACGTATTTTATATTCCAGTTATATTCTGATGAGATTTGATACCATTCGATTAACATTTAAATCGGATAAAGAAATGACACATATTATAGAACATTTTTAAGGATGTCAAACGGAAAAGATTTGAATTCGTTGAGAATTATGTGTTAAAGAAGTTGTAATACTAGAAGTTGAATGAATTAATAACAATAAATTTAATCTATAATAAATCTCTTGAGACGGAAATGATTTGCATTATCTGTTTTTTATACCATAAGGTAATAAAGTCGTCTATAATATTTCCATACATTAATAGTCTTCATTATAAAATTGGTGACGCTGTAAAGGCCAGTAGGAGCAACGCCACTACATACAGACATAAAAAAATACGCTTGGGTTTTATGTGCCATTATATTTTTATATTCCTAAACATTAGTGTACTATCTAGGGAATTAGACATTTAGTCCAGCGGAACACTTATTTACTGGAATGTGTTACTCTTACTGTATGTATCTCATAATCAAAATGTCATATTATCAGGTTCATTTACGACATAAGATTATTGATCATAAGGCACAATGCGAACGAGGATTTACATTTCATCAATGTTTAAACTGTTCTGATATATCTATTTTAGAAGCATGAATCTTGCATCTTCAGCACATCGAATAATACGTCCTCTTCAAAGGGTAATCAATCACATTCAACGCTTTCCCGCCTGCTGACGTGATAATTTTCTCTTGTGTTTGACTTACACTGAACATATCGCTTATATGTTGATGAGAGATTGGCTTATGTTTTACCAGGAAATGTATTAATTATCATCAAAGTTTCAGGAATGTTTTTCTTTATACACTTGGGAAAATAGTCCTTTGTCTTTTATTTTATATTTTATTTTGTCTTTTTTGCCTCGTTTTAAAACGACTTCTACTATTAATGTTTTTATTTTGTTGCAACATTTTAAAATTTAAATTGTACGTACATTGACAGTAATGTTACGTTCTCATAGAATATGAACAACACAAGTGTATCCTGATACTATTCTACCTATGCCTAATACTATTTTATGGTACTAAGAGTATTATGTCGCCTCAATCAAAAACTCCATTATAATCGAACATCACACAACGCAACATCAAAACACTTTTTACTTGGTGGTAGGGCTTTGTGCAAGCCCGTCTGGGAATGTACCACCCACTCATCAGATATTCTACCGCCAAACAGCAGTACTCAGTATTGTTGTGTTCCGGTTTGAACGGTGAGTGAACCAGTGAAACTACAGGCACCAGGGACGTATCATCTTAGTTCCCAAGGTTGGTGGTGATGTAAGGAATGGTTAATATTTCTTACAGCGCCATTGTCTATAGGCGTTGGTGACCACTTACCATCAGGTGGTCCATTTACTCGTCCGCCTACTGATATCACAAAAAAAAAAAAGCTTTTAACAGCGCTTTATCATCTTTTTATTTCACACTTAGATTCATTTCAATTACGTTATATATTGATTATTTTATAATAATTATATTTAAATGAAATATGTAAATGTAACCAAATAATATTTCATATTCAATAATAAATTATATGTCATAGCATTCCGCTGTTCAATCTTATATAAAGTAATATATAATCACACAAACATTTCCACGACTTACGACATGCCCCATTTAAAACGCCTTAACTAATCGAGTGTATCCAATTGAGCCCATCAGCTCAATTGCTCTTAATACGGATTGCTCATGGCCGAAATACGATGCCAAATTTTTTAATTACTGGACGCAGAGCGTCGAACGTATTTAATTACGGACCGGTTTTATTTTTAATACATTTCATATTTGTCATGTATTTGATGTCATGAGCTTTTGGTTTTGTAGATACAAACTTGACTGCTTCGTGTTCTCTTTGTTTTTTTTTTAAGTCGTACCCTTATGCGGTTGTACACATTCGCTTGTTCCGTTTTAGCATTGGCGTACATTTCTAAATTGTTTTTTTTTAATCACTTTGTGGGTTGAAACGACAGACTAAGCTCGACTTTACATCGCTTTTTTTTTTTATTTTGCTTTCGATTTTGGATGACTTCATTTTGATGCATGATTTTATCCAAAAATATCTTATAACATTCCTATCTATACATATAATAAAATTAGGGTGTCGGTTTGTAATATTAAAATAACCGATTTTTACTATAAGTATGTGTATTTATACACGGTACATATACCAAAATATTTTTTTTCCAATTTATGTCTGTTTGTTCCGGCTAATCTCTGGAAAGGCTGGACCGGTTTTACTGGTAGATAGCTGATATAATAAGGATAAACTTAGGCTACAATAACTTTTTTGTTAAATTCAAACACGCATAAAGACGCGGGCACATAGTATTTAGTATTTTAATAAATACGGAAAAAATAATAAAAGTACAGAATAACGGAACTCTACGATATGCAAAGTCAGACAAGCACTGTTACTTAAATATCATAATTATATGGAATGTTTTTGATGGGTTAGAACAATTTTAAATATATTTAGGATATATTTTTCTGTATACTTACATAATAAAAAACTAACTTAATTTATCCCTTTCCTCTTTTATAAATATAACAATCCATATACGAACGCATTCATACGCATAACAGGTTTATAAGTATCAACGAGACCACCCATAGTTTTTGTCTCTTAATCAAATGGGAACAGTAGATTCTCATTAAATTCAAAAGTATCCGAATACTTTTGTTAGCCCAAAATCGCTAACCAATTAATTTCATTAAAGAATTCCTCTCGACGCGGCCAGCGCTCTGATAACTACAGAAGTATTCTTTAAATAACTCGCTATTCTCAGATTGTTAAATGGCTTTGATCTGTGAATGGAATTTTAATTAAATTTGTTTCATTAAAAACAACCTGATCACTGTTTATCGAGGACTTGAATATATTAAGGACCAGATGAATGAGACATGAGTTTTTTTGTTATGCTTTTTCCTATATAATTACTGTACGTATATTTTTTACTTCGGCCTTGTATTGGTGACTTAAATACCTGTATATAGTTACAATTTAGATATTATTTTATAATAGATATACTCTTAGAATTGTCAATGGCTCATTGGTCTAGTGCATATCTAGCCGGTGACTATTACATACAAATCAAGATTCTAAATTAACATGGTTATTTTTATTAGTATAAGTATTTAAAACGGAATATTTACCATGTTTTTTCACGAGACTCTTCTATTGAACAAGACATTCGTAGATTATGTCGAAATATCGAGCTAAATTTATAAAATTAAAAAATTTCTAATCGAGAAAAACATGGTAAATATCCCGTTTACAAATAAAAATAATAAGTGTTTTCCCGTAAATGTATTCTCAGTAGGCTGTAGCACAGAAAGCTGCGCCCGATTTGTTCCTGTTCTTGTTGGATACTGCACCCTAATAATCCATATGCGGTTGGCTAGTTTCCGCTGAAAATGTTGTGCTTGAAAACATTCAGGCCAACATCAACTTTAACGATTTTTGACACAACGATAAATTTTATAGTAAAAAACAATTTCGTTCGAATTCGTCCACCTGTTTAGACGTTTAGGCTAAAATTATACTATACATATCTCTATTACAAATGTCTCCAATTGGCTATTAATTGGTAAATCTTATTATATTGTTTATTGACGTTTTGAATATGTTTGAGACTAAATTGTGGTATATATGAGATTTAATCTCTTTTATAAAAAATAATATCTTATTAATCTAGTAAGAAATAGTTTATATTTTTACAGTGCAAATATATATCGGTAAAAGTTACTGTCGTGTAGATTTTTGGTGGAGTACCTTTTTAAAATAAATTAAATAATAGTAGGCCTTTCCGGCTTCGCACGGGTTCAATAATGGTCATTATATTGTTTTAATTTATGCGGCTCCAGTAAAGTAGTCATGATTTTTTCGTCATCTTCAACAATCACCATAAGCTAATTAAGATGAAACTAATTTAAACGAAACCATAATGAATTGAATACATTAAGCCTTTCTCATCAATAAATCCCATTGGTAAAAAGCGAATAAAACTCCTTTTGGTAGTTTTTGAATTTATCGCATTCAGACAGACAGATGAGGCGGATTTTGTTTTCTTATATATTTTACAATACGCCTATTCTCAAGGGTATATAATAAGGGTTTAAAAATAATGACATTTCGTTCGATCGATAAGGAACGGGATCCAGAAATTAAAGGTGGATAATTAAATTCTATAAATGTTAAAGATCGATTACTTTCAAACTAGTTTAACAAGATACACACGATCATCACAAGAAACCCGGGCTACCGGTCGCGAAAACCAATTCATTCGTTATTATTTTTTATACTTAACAAGAATTGTCTCCGACTTCGGATGACGAGATACAGTTTTTTGACTATAACCAGTAATAACTGGTTATTTTTTAAAGATGTCCAAAGGTATAGTGGATCGTAAGTGCAAAACATTCCTATTAATACAGTAACAGTCTGTAAATTTCCCACTGCTGGACTAAGGCTACCTCTCCCTTTGAGGAGAAGGTTTGGAGCTTATTTAATCACGCTGCTCCAATGCGGGTTGGTGGGTAAACAAGTGACAGAATTTCGTAGAAATTAGATACATGCAGACTTCATCACGATGTTTTCCTTCACCGCCGAGCAAATAATAAACACAAATTAAGCACACGAAAAAGATAAATTATAAACACAAATTAAGCACATGAAAATTCAGTGGGTTTAGTTTGCCTGGATTTGAACCCGCAATCATCGGTTAAGATGCACGCGTTTCTACCACTGGGCCATCTCGGCTCATACCTATTAACACTTTTTTTGTTATTTGTATCGAGACATATACATGAATACTATAAACCAGCACAACTCAGATATAGTTACTAATTTGTGGTTAACGGTGGTGGTGTCGCAATCGCTACTTATTTTTAAACTATTTCAATATTAATATATTACTGTGAACATGTTTGTTGACCCAAATAAATAAAAAAAATACAAATGTACTAATATCTCGTGGCCCATTTGCCCGTCCATCGTAACAATAATCTATTAAATATGAAAGCGATGTACTTATATTATTGGCCTTTCAATTACATTTCTTGAAGGAATATTAATGTATAAATACTAGTACTTTTATTCATCATGAACGAATTTACCACGTCGTCTATTATCAAATAACTAACTTTACTTAGCACTCTTGCTCTAGATATGCACTCTTTATTTAATACGTTCATTGTCTAATTGGATGGCAAACATTTCCCAGGGTACAGGTGCGGTGCAGAACTCGTGGCTTAACTCGCTTTTTGAGACTCAAGACAGTGACACTGCTATCTGCCTAGCACCGGAGATATTCTTTACAAAAAAACACCCAACCCAATTAATTTTATTTATCCCTAGAGGAATTTCAACTGTCTTGAAGCAGCTGTAGCTCGGACCGTTTTTATACCAATTAATATAATATAAGGAAACATGAAAATATTTTGTGCAAATATCAAAACTCGTTATTGATTACTATTTTACATGCACTATAAACATGAACGTGTTGACAAGAGATGAGTACGTAAACTAACTAGTCTGCACTCGAATATCAACGGTTTATTATAGGCGCGTACATCTGGTTCGACTTCAAGACTAGATAGAGGGGCGCTATGCGTTTCCCACGATCGGTAAAACTTTTTATAAACACTCATACACTACTTACATCTCATTATTTACAAGAACGAGAATCGCCTGCTTTCAACCGTTATATAAATTTACTACAAACATAATATCAATGTAATACAGTCAACGCTAATAATTATCGGAGATAAAAGTTCACATTGTATCCCTAACAAACACATAAAAATATCTATGTATATATTTTTATAACAACCCAAATAAATATCTAAATTTGAAACAAAAAAAATGTTAAATTTAAAAAAAAAACACCATGTAGAACGCGGTAACATCTATAATATTCTAAGTATATTTTACTTTTAAGCGAGTAATTTTTGAAATACTATTACGCAACCAAGTAAAAGATTCTATAATCTCTCCGGATTCGCGCAGAAGTCAAAAATAGCTATAGTTTTAGTGGTAATGAACCCCATAAAACCTGGATCCCATCCATGGTAACTGTAAAGGTTTCCCCTATCAAATACAGGTAATAGTATTTAGACTCATAGAAGTTAATTTCAAAGTTAAATATTTAATGATCAAAAGAATTTAATTTTATAAACTATTCTAGTCGTTGAACTCACAATATGTTGATTCGTTCATCTTTCCCCGTTACATTTAAAAGTTTTAATCTGAATTAAAACATCGTAAATGTCACTATAAACATCCGATATCTAAAATAACAAATTAAATAATTTTATGTAAGGAAATAAAAAGAAATCGTACATTGCATCTTGTTAATTATTAATTCATCGCATATAAATACTGATGACACTAATAAAAATCGTATTAAAATATTTTAAACGGCACCCATAACTTTTACACGCCCAATTATACTGAACCTATTATCGCAAAATTATGACGACGTGAAATTATTTCACATGAGTTATGATGAAAGAATATATAATTTTATTATTTAAAAACCATTAGTCGTTATATAATAATAAGGTTTATTACTATACTTTTATTTCGTAAAAAAGTATTTTATATATTCTTCGATATTGTCGAAAAACAATTATAATATTAAAATCAGATATTATTTAAAAAGAACTATAATTGATAAATATTTAAAGGACTTATTAAACTTGTATAACGAATGTTTACAAAATGCGTTGCCTTTTTTTTCGAATATCGAACTACTAATGATAGAAAGACGAATGATCTATATCCATTCAGCCGCTTTACAAAATTTATTATTAAGTCCGTAGCTATACATAACCATTTGGTTATGAAATTGGAAATAACAATATAAGTTTATACAAATAAGATATAGACGAACCTACAGACTAATTAAAGAAAATAATAACGATTCGTTTAATTTCGTTAAGTAATATGCACTTAACGTAGTTCAATAAATTAATAATTTAAAAAAAATGTAAGTTCGTTATATAATATACTTACTCGTTTCGACCAAGGAACGTACTAAGCTATTTTATTGACATGTTTAAATGGAGACAAATTGTTTAAGCGATGTGTATTTCAATTGGAACAGCTTGCCACTAAAGTTAATTAAAGTGCCTCCAGGATTAGAACTCAAATAGACTGCGTCAAGCTGTACTGTTCGAAACTGTACCAATTATTTGTCTGTCTGTTTTATGTAATATAGGGCGTGTAATTACAGACACAAGGGCCACAAATTAGCTCCCAAAATGGTGGCGCATTGGCGATTAGTTTGGATTGGTTAAAATTTCTGACAGCGTTGAAGTCTATGGGCGAAGTCTGAAGAACTGAAGTATATAAAAGATTAATAATTAGTTAAAAACGTATGTCAAAATGTACTTAAATACAATGTTTATTATACCTTGAAATATAAATAATGATATAAAAAGTTCCTGTACTCTTGTCTTCAGGTATACACATCACACGGACTACACACATGATTTAACATCATTCAACATATTATTAACCGACTTGAAAAAGAAAGTCATCTATAAATTTGGGCTTTTTATGTGAACTTTCCTCGATAGAATCCACGATTGCGAGATTATTCTCGTAATTATTTTTTCATTCGCTTTCAATTTAATATAGGAACATATTGCTTTGATGTGTGGGTTTTATATTGATTATGTGTATGTAGGTATTCAGTCGCTAGTTAAATTTTGTCATCGAATAAATATATCTTATTTACTTTTCTATTTTCAAAAATAAAACTTAAATGTATTTTATTTTATAAAAGTTTAAAATTAAACCAATTTTTATAAACGTTGTAGATCGGTTGAATCATAAAAATAATACTTTGTCTACTTCTTTCGAATGCAATTTTACTGATGCCAGAAAGAGAGAAAGGGCTATATATCATATTAAGCCGCAATAATGGAACGTTTAATAGTTACACTTAAAATGTCAAACTATTGAACCAATATATATAATATTATTAGCGCTTTTCAGACATGGTTTTATCATTCGAATTAATCGAATCCGAATAAAACATTTCTGTTCGCTCATCTCTAGTTTGTATTACTAAGCCGGGTTCTGTATTAACAGCCACGCACGCAAGCGTTGTCACATTATCCTTAGCTAACACGATCTTTAATTTGCATATTAGAGACAGACAGAAATAGACCAGGCATTATTTATTGAGCAGAACAAAGATCAAATATATTCTAAGAAAAAAAATCTAAAATTTGAGTCCCAACAAAATGTACGGTCAGCTTCATTATAAATTAATTTAAAGTTACAATTAACTAACTCTACCAAGAGTTATTTCAATAGCCCGAAAATATAATTTTAATTCGTAATGAGAATTGTAGGCATAAATTAATATCAGCCTCTTTATAGGGGCGACGTAACCCAGTGGTTAGAATATTTGAATCTTAACTAAAACCTGTTGGTTCAAACCTATCAACGACTTCCATATATTTGAATATCGTATAACCTAAATTATACGTCAGATGCAATTCTGCTACACATGATCCTGCGTTATAGCAGTATGGTGGATTAAACTCTTAAACTTCTAAACAGAAAAGAAAGTGTGTTCCTAACAGTGAGTCATTTACGGGATTTCTTATTGTTTATGTTATCTAACATTTTATATTTCCACAAATATAAAAAGCAGAATTATTTAAGACTAATGATATTGCTACTCAATCAAAATCATTTTATATCTGACATCAAATTGAGTCCTTAATCACGCTTTACTGAAGAATACTTCAGAAACTCTAGAAAATCCTTATTTTTAGAAATATAACGAAAGTTGATACAATTTTATTAACTCCTCGGTCTTCCTTCTTAACCCAAATAACGTAAGGAGGGTGATACGTCTTTCTTGAGGTTACTTGAGAAAATTGAAAATTACGAATTTCCACGAAACTTTAATACTTTATCGATATTACAAAAATAAAACTATGTAAAAAATGGTCTGCTTTACAATTTTTCGAGGTATTCTATTTTCAAATTTATTAATTTAATTTGTTTCTTTAGGTCTATACTGTATTTAAGGGCTAGACTACAATACATATATTATACAAAACAATCATCAAATCAACGAATCATATTTATTATTAACAATAACAACCAAATGAGAATCATTAAGAAAAATTTTCACATTATTTTAAAATTCTTTAACTCAGAAACTTCATAAAAATAAAATCAATTTTAAATTATTATTTACAATTAATTCATCGAATACATCTTTATATAAAACAAGTCGCTTTCTGCCGATATCTCCGCTTATATATCCGCATTCTTCTACAAAAGCACTCAACTGATTTTAGATACAGTCGATCGATGGATAAATTATGTATCTTTTTGTACAATTTTTTTACATTTCGTACAAAATCGCTGAACTATGGCGGTGTTTTATCCAAAGATCTGTTTTTGTACGCTTACAGGACTAATTTTGGCTAAGCCTTATTACGATACATTAAAACAATGTACTGGAAAATTATAAAAATTCTACGGAAAAATTGAAATAACATTTGCATTCTTAAGTACACACTTAATATATTGAAAAATCGTAAAAACTAACTATTTCGAAGTCATTTTATCCAATTAATTATTAATCCATATTCAGAAAAAATACAATATCTAAATTAACTAACAATAAAATATAATATTGATTTTAATTGTCATACACTAAACACTTCACTGACGCTTGTGTTACACACTATAACACTAAATAAATATACTTATTTTATGTTATCTTTCTTAGTGTACTTCTCATTTCCTTTATTAATGAATTCCAGCCATGCGTAACCAGGTGGCCTTTTTTTATAAAAACTACCACTACACTATTCCAAGGTATTATTATAGTATTATTAAAAATATAATATTTATGTTACGTAAGTGAGTTGTTATAGAAATGTACTTTTAAAATCATGTTCCAATTTTAAAATCTATTTTATTTACGACTTTTAATTTCAATTTCAATATTAGCTTTAAACTTGAATTATTAACACGATACTTATCTTGTTCCACATGAGGATATGTTAAATCAAAGATAACACAGCATCGTACAATTAGGTACGCCTACAGTAACAGTGAAAGGTTCATTGTTCTAAGAACTAATTGATAATACATGATTGTTATCAAACACATATCAACTGTGAGATAAATTGTTCTTTGTTTATTTGTTTTAATCGCTTTCTATATTTATAGAAACTAATTTGAATTTGGAATATAATTTATTTTTGTTTGTTCTTGTTTTACAGATAAAAAGTTTTTTTCTTCTTTGCGCGTTAAAAACATGAAAACTACTAAACGATCTGAGATAGTTATAAGCTATACGTTTTTGAATTCCGTTAATCCTTCCCCTTTTTTTATTTAATGCCCAGGGCTGGCAACAGCTAGTACATCATACATTTTATTGAAAATGTACACCATAAATATTTTTCATACCTTGATTATACTTTTCGGACAATATTAAATAAATGCCTATCACGTTTCACATTTTTTTTAATGTTAGTATCGCAAAGAGATATTACACAGCAAGTATGTGCAAACATAGTACTCTCTACTATGAAAGTAGAATTTCATAGTCCGTTAGAACAGTTATCCGAAACAATCGGTGAGAGATCAGACTTTAGAACCAACAGCTTTATGTTAATTTCGAGAAACGGATTAAACATTGCCAAGTTCCTAGCGCCGAACTGCTCGTGACAGAAAATCCTAATGACTTACCGTTCCGATGCGGTATTCCGACTCGGAACCTCAAAATCTGCAGCCTAACTACTAGACCAACTTGGAATTAATAGCAATTAATCAAACAGATGTACAGTGCTTCATAAAAAAAAAAACAATTTCAAATTATTAAAAAGTCTCGCTTTATTTTTTAATATAGTAGAACACCGATTAACCGAATCGCTAATTATCCGAAGCAGTCCTACGCGTAATATAAAAAATTAAAACTAAGTCATTTTTGTTAAGACCTGATGGGGTTGCAACTTACTCTGATCGGGATGTTCAAGTCAGCGTTATTGTAGAACTGTGTTTGTTAAACTTAATAAAGTTTATCCTATTACAGTTCGTTTTTCTTTATTACTAGTCTATGTCCGATTATCCGAATCAACCCCGGTCTCAATTAATTCGGATAATCGGCGTTCTACTATATCATGTTTTAACACTTACTTAATCTAAATGGATTAACTAAATATAATAAACGGTTACCGGTTCACTGACCACCTTTGCCGGTTCAGCACTCAGTTATAGTTCAAGACAATACGACAAAAACTACTGCGGTTAGACAAAGAGCATACGAGCCGTGACGAATAGATGGAACGAGCCTTCCTGCTATTGTCTTCACAACTGTGAAGCACCCGAGCACTAACAGTAACGTGTTATTTCCCACGATCATACGAAATTTAATTTGCGAAAACGACTCAAATGGAAACGTATACAAGAAAATTTACATTTTTGTAAAGAATGAACTTAAATAGTGGATAAATATATCCGATAAGTAATCACCGTTGTCCATAGACATTGTCTTTATAAGACATATTAACAATTCTTTACACTTTTAATTCGTGTCAACCACGAGAATTGCCGCTCCATCACACTTTAAACTGAAATACGGAAATATAAAATAATAATAATGATTCGTAGGAGGATACTTAAAGAACGGTGATGCTGTTGTGCCCAAAAGCCGAGCTTACACAAGAATGAAGTGGATTTTTTTAGATCAACTACCGAACATTACTTGGTGCAAGCCCATCTGGGTAGGTACCACCCACTCATCAGCAATTCTACCACCAAACAGCAGTACTCAGTATTGTTGTGTTCCGGTTTGAAGAATGAATGAGCCAGTGTAACACACAAGTGTACAGGTACGTGGGAGATAACATATTTATTCCCAAGATTGGTGGCGCATTGCCGATAAAAGGAAGGGTTAATATTTCTTACAGTACCATTGTCTGCGGGCGTTGGTGACCACTTAGCATCAGATGGCCCATTTGCTCGTTCGCCAACCGAAAATTTGACCTTTCTCATTGTCCCGTTGGTCTAGTGGCTAGATATAAAGCCGCAGATCCTGAGGTCTTGGGTTTAAGTTGTGGGTTGAGATTAGCAGTCGTAGCCGAAATCGATCAGAACGACATTATTATTATTACCTTTTTAAAAATATACAACATAATGTACGAACAGCTTAAAACATGTGAGACTTTGAGGTTACTTTTTTCGATATTACAGTCTTAAATATTTTGTTATATTCTGTACAATATATTTACATTAAATATACATATGTTAAAACTTCAGACACATCCGACACACCCAAATTTTTCACGAAATGTTTTCATTCAACGCGTGGACTATCCAATCACATCACTGGACTATCCTATTTTTTTAAAACAGAATATAGTTGGTTTGAATGTCATATCATGTCAATAAAACATTATACGTTTTTTTTTATATTAATTAATTTTCGCAGTAGCAATGCAAAGAAAAATAAAATTCCTATACCCCACAATTCACATAGAAACTATAAAGCACGAACATATTACTTTTCTGTATGTATTTATTGTTTCTCAAACGAAATGAAATAATTGAGAACTTACTTTAAAATCGGATTTATCCAACTGTACATAATAACTGCGTTCCTAAATTTAAACGAAAAAAGTTTAATGTAAAAGATGTATAAGTGTGACGACAAATTTAACCTTTCTATTGTACCATTATATTTAAATGCAACGAGGGCGTTGGAATATTTCACTAAAAAATCACCTGCCGAAATTATATCAAGCGAAAATATATCGTGATACCTTCAGATAAGACCTACATTATTTTGTTAAGTGGAAAGAGTCACAAAATTTGAGTTAACATTAAATGGAAAGATAATTTCCTTATTCATTGCTTTAATATAAAATATATCTTAAATCGTTTGACATAAAGTGCAATTTAGCTTGTGATGTGTAGTTAGTACTGGACAATAGCAAGTACATGGATTAGGGGAAAGGGGAAACACCATGTCAGCACCTACCGTTTTGTGTTGCATTGTGTTCTCGTGATACTTTGAAGGGGAGAAAAATCTTAAGACTACTCGATTCTTTTTAAGCTCATTTCCTCGTTCCTGTTATTCGTTTGACCTACGGGAATAACCCAGTACGTACAGTGATTGGATTGGGACTTCGGGATCGAGAAAATCTTGTTTTTCTTAACTTGTTTATTGTATACCTTTACGTCGTTTTTCTTTTATATCTTACCTTTACTCTACTACCTTCCTTTAATGGTAAAGCAGCATACAAATGCCGACGCTTATCATACAAACACAGAGTTATAAAATTAACGAATTGTTATTCATCAAATAGCCCTTGGAGGCGAGATGACCCAGTGGTTAGAACACGTGCATCTTAAGCGATTATTGCGTGAACTAACCCAGGCAAACACCATTGAATTTTCATGTGCTTAATTTGTGTTTATAATTCATGTCGTGCATTCATTCAACCTGCATGTGTCTAATTTCAACGAAATTCTGCCACATGTGAATTCCACCAACCCGCATTGGAGCAGCGTGGAATATGCTCCAATAGAGAGAAGGCCTTAGCCCAGCAGTGGGAAATTCACAGGCTGTTAATGTATGATGATAATGTAAATAGCCCATCGTTAAGTTACGATCAACCGGTCCGTCGAAGACGATTCTATAAATGTTTACGTCATCTACATGCATTTCCACATGTATGGAACGCTCGTTGTTTACTTGTTAACCGATTATTCAATAAAGGTCTGCTGCATATCGTTATTACAAAAACGATTTAATAAAAACAATTATGAATTCATAAAATACTGATTTCGAATCTTTTACAGGAACATTTTTGAATTACGCCTCGTAAGTAATTAGTATTGTACTAAGCAAATTTTGCTCTGTAAACAAGAACTCGTCTTTTTACAGCTTTGCAAGAATACTTGGTTATTTTAAATTTTATCTATTAACAATCAAACCAAATAAAGTACCTTTAGAGCTTAAAGAATAAATACTATTAGTTTGTCACGCAGATAAGGTAATAATTAGTTAGATATCAAATTTGTTTGAAAATGTACCAACTAAATATAAAAAATGACATCGATAACGAAAAACTATTATTAATTTAATTTTTATAATATATTTTTTTTTTATAATTTGTATGAAATTTTAACAAATTAATAGTAAAAAATAAACTGTAATGGAAATGTACATTAAACATAGTGGTCTGTCATAATTGAACGTTCACTCATCAGAAGGCAATTCTGGTAGACTAAGGACAGGATCATGAAAACGCTTGATCAGCTCTGAATCAACATGTAAAATTTTAATTCCATACAATGATAGAAAGCGGTTCTAATTTAACTAGCAACAAATAAATATACACAAGGCATTGATAATAGAGATTTTTAAAACCAAGTTATTATACAGATCATTTCGTATCCATACTGTAGAGATCTGAGCTGAGATGGCCCAGCGGCTAGAACGCGTGCATCTTAACCGATGATTTCGGGTTCAAACCCAGGCAGGCACCACTGAAATTTCATGTGCTTAATTTGTGTTTATAATTCATCTCGTGCTCGGCGGTGAAGGAAAACATCGTGAGGAAACCCGCATGTGTCTAATTTCAACGAAATTCTGCCACATGTGTATTCCGCCAACCCGCATTGGAGCAGCGTGGTGGAATATGCTCCAAACCTTCTCCTCAAAGGGAGAGGAGGCCTTTATCCCAGCAGTGGGACATTTACGGGCTGCTAATGCTAATGCTAAAACTGTAGATCTGTAGGAGTTCCTTTGGAGCGAATCCTAAGTGTAGAAACGGGTCATCATTGCTAAAAAAATGCATTGTCATCATAACTGACCCAATGCTAAATTTAAAATCCATAGTCTAGTATGAAATTATTCTAAATCAAAATGAATTGAATCTAAATAAACGTATTAACAAACACTGCAAGTTTAATAAAAGCTTGTAAACAACTAATCGGATATGTCATCCTTAGTTTTATATAAAAAAAACCTAAGATATTCTGAGAACTCATTTCTGTCGTAATCCGAAATAAACGTCTTTAGTCGTGTGTGGTCAGATGTCATCACCCATATATCAGATATGGTAATTACTTCAGTTTACGATGACGATACTAATGATCGAGACAATGATGTCGGGCAAATCGACCATTAATAGATGAAGAAATACCTAAATACATTATACATATGAACGAATAAAAATAATAAAATAACTATAAAGACTGTAGTAGAATATTATAAGTTAAAATAAATTAAATTGGGATCAATTAAACTCAAACTCAAACTCAAATTCCTTTATTCAATATAGAAATATTACACTTTCTTATTGATGGTCAAATTAAACACTACCACCGGTTCGGAAAAAGAAGAACGAGTGTACATAATTACAAAGGAACACAAAAAAGCCACTAGCTATTTCTTACAATGCCATTGTGCAAAACCTATTACGAGAAATTCGTAATAAATGTAATTTCCCACATATGCAAAATTTCATTATTCGGCTTTCGTTGTAGATATACAAACTTCATGTACACTAGTTCCACGTTTGAATTTCAAAAGGTGGTAGATTGTGTTAAAGTCATTATATCCTTACTGTGGCAATGTATTTTTTCATAAGATTCCTCAGATATTTCTTAAGCAATACAAAATAAACAAAACAATTTTAACCAAACAAATAACCATATCATAACTTACAGAAAGTATTATCCGAAACAAAAAAATACTTTTCCAAATCGTTCCGTGAATGATGTTCTGAGGTGAATACTGCAATTGTTCGCATTATAATTATGCATTATGTGATAAACGTTAACGGAATAAAGACGTGAAGTTTGTATTTGCATAAATTACAAATATATTAATCATATAGTTGACCATGCATTTAATTCAAGAGTGCCTACTAAACTTTTCGTCATTTTTACTTGGTAGAATCTGCCGAACCATAAGTAGTAATGTTAAATTTAATACTTGTTAGCGAGAAGCCCTAGCCTTCAAGATGGTACGTCATAGGATGTCATAATTAATTATATCACATTATTATAATCGAAACTATTTATTTTACATTATTATGCACTTATAAAATTATTGTTATATTAATTACTGTTAAACATTAATTGACACTATATTATTTGGCACATTATTTAAGACTGGTACATATACATACTTTTTTTTTAAATATTGATCTGTCACGAGAAAACAATGGGAGGATTGCGAGGGATTAAAAAATATATTTGTTGGAGAAATATTATAAAACGTGATTTTATTTCGTCATCTTAAACTACTGATATTACATACTGTAACGTATTGAAAGTGTCGATAAGAGCCTACTTAAAAAAATAATATTTCGATTTTAATTTAAAAATATATATTCGCTCAGACATTTTGAGAATCAAAAACAAATGACGGTTGAGATAAAATTTTACTGAATGCGTTGTGCTTCGATTCTCTTCAAGCCCAATACCCTCAGTAACCTTTCATCCTTTATGCGACAGACTCCTCGTATAAAAATAAACTAATTAGAATATATTCAGACATGAAAGAGATTTTAATACAGAGCAGAGCTCACGTTTACGACTGCTCAAAAACTTGATAAAAGCTATCGAACAGCTGCAAGAGATCACCTGCCAAAGAATGTTATTCAATCTTTGGAATCAATTCACGTACCCAGACTGACAAAGGGATCTTTTTAGTAAAAGATTGTCTTAATTATATAAAAAGATTTATTTTTTTATGAGGGTCCGTATTTATTTACATCGTAACAATAGATTTGACTAGTGTCGTCCGTATATTATATGTTATTAAATACAATATATACCAATATAATAACACAATAAAAAAATCAGACGCAAAAAGCAAGCACAGACTGCACAAATATCTTATTTGATTAATTGATTGTCAAATTTGACATATTCCAATGATAAATAATAATCGGTCAATTCGGTACGTTTTATTACATAACGCGAAAATTAGAAATAAAGGTTGGTTTTTGAACAACGTAATATTTATATTTTTAAGTATTTTTTGTCATGACGAATAAATACGTATATTTATTCGAACCAAAACTCTTTCTGATCAACCTTTGTGCGTGTCGTATAGAAAAAACATTCAAATGAAACAGGAGTGAAATAAAATCTACTGTTAAAATAGGTTGTTCAGCTAGATTGCACCGAATCGGGCATTATCATTTGGCATCAGTACCTTTACTTCGAAGTTATGTACTGATTTACATTTCTATTAGAGTCGACAATTCATTCTATATCAACGAGTGAATGGCGTAATAGATCGTTTAGGGAATTTCGGTAAACTAAGCGCATCAATCGAGAGACATAAGCGCCTCAACCATGTTAAGCGACTCAGTATCAAAACCAATACGAAAGCAGTCATAACATCAAGCGACTGTCAAAATATTATCAAGGCAGTTGTCACACTGCACCCATCCCAAACAAATAGAGACTACAGGAATACTGAAAAACGAATAATGATATTCATGATTTATATAATCTTGAATTATAACCTAATCATTAGGAGATGTAGTAAAAAGAAAAATCATTATTTTAAATACCAAGATAAATGTTGGCGGACAAGTTGACTACGGTGTTCCTGAGTATATACGATTATTCCATATACTGTATAATTGCTTCCCATGATTGCATTTATTATCTTTTTGTCTGAATTATTAAAAAAAATACAGAATTTTAATTGTAAAGAAACCTCATGCTGTATAACTGCTGTATTAATATTGTTACTCTATTAAGCAATGATAAGCAAAGCAAAATTGAACTTACTTAAGTCAGAAACTAAGTTCAATTTCTATTGACTTTTATTGAATCGTTTGAACATCAAAACCGCATACGATTATCTACTTCTATTTCTATCTTTGATATATATAAACTCGGCTTAAGTGGAAATATATTCTAGGAAAAACTAATAGTGACTTGTAAAATCCAAAGGGGATTTACACGTCCCTTTGAGTAAGTATACATATCACTCCAGGTAAATTAAGTGTAGAGGTAGAGTTCCTGACTTGACTCGATTAGTTAAGACGAACCCTCCAACCGAACATAAGCTCAATGGTCTTACTAGTGAGCGGATAGCTATATAACTGTTCATTTAAATCAGACACATTTATAAATATAAAAATTAATGTTTTTCCGCGAAGAACAGCTAAGTTATCATGTGCTTAACTCTTATTTATAATTTGTCTCGTGCTCGAGGATGAAGGAAAACATCGTGAGACTTCATGTCGCAAATAAATGCCTCATCTGTGCCCCGCATTGGCGCAGTGCGGTGGAAAAACCTACACACTTCCTCGAAAGGACAGGAAGGATTTTTTTTTTTTTCAAAATTCAACATATATAGAAGCGCGCGAGTAGTATCATATAATTGTTAAAAATATTTTTAAATAAACATTACAACACAATTCATAAAAAAAGATAATGTAACCAATAAAAAACGAGTAGCGTGTTATTTCTCAAACTACCAACACGAGAAACCTGAATCTATACTGAACAATTTAAAAAAAAAAAGTGGTCAAAAGCAACGCGACGAACAAAGATATTAATTGTTTATTTAAAAGACAAGTTTTGAACGCTCTTCAAGGGCCAAGCTAACGTACACGCTATTTATAAGCGTCGTTCACTTTTTTTTAACATCTCAAACTACACCTGCCACCGTTCGAGTGCACGATTGGCCAACCACCTCAAGTCAATAACACCGAGCCCACCCTTCTTGTTTAACCCTTATCTTTTAAATAAGTTGTTATCTAATCATTCCCTTTAAGATCGTGCAAGAACAGATGCTTAGACTTTTCAAAGAGATCTTTTTGAGAATTGAATATTCATAACATAAGAATGCTGGTCTTGATTACGAAATTGATGTCAGTATTAACATTTTATCAGATTTATAATAAAAATTTGTTAGTTGATAAATACGGTAGTTAATACGATTTCGATCACAAGATCGAGCTTTCGTTATATAAATTCGATTTAAATACTTTCAAATATTTTTATGACCAGATTCTAAAATACTTTAAAAAAAAATTTTTTTACTCTTTTTACAAAATGTTTTTTTTTTATTGGGCAACAATATAACTCGTCAATAATTATCAAGCAAATATAAAAAAAATTACTGGAAACTCCTAAGCTGTTTCGTCTTCATTTATTTCTATTTATTATATTTTATAAATAGATTACATTTTATATTATAATTCTAAATTTTTTCAACGTAATTGGAAACTTTTTGAATAATGAATCCCATCAAAAACATAAATGTAAAAATGAGAGCCAAGTTAAATATTATGATATATACCTTGGTTGTTGACTTCAACGACAAAAGAAGTGAGATCTAAATTTGTGCCAAGTTAAATAGTCCTTTCTGAAATTTATTTATAACTACATAAATATAATTTCTTCTTATAACTTGGGATAATATATTGTTGCCTAAGGTCTGACTTGGCTAGTTCCCATATACGAATTATATTATAGCCTTCGTAAGTTCTAAGCCTTTACAAATGAATTATAAACACAAATTAAGCATGCAAATATTCAATGGTACTTGTCTAGATATGAACTCGCAATATCTGGTTAAGATTCATGTTTTCTAGTGACTGGACCATCGCAGCTCTTAATGTTCGTTAATACTAACTAAGCAATACTGAGCTGTCCTCTATTCTATTAGATGTTCTGAATTATAATTTATTATTCTAAACACAAACTACAAGTTGTGTTTATAAGCATATAAGAACTAGCCAAGTCAGACCTTAGGCAACAATATATTATCCCAAGTTATAAGAAGAAATGATATTTATGTAGTTATAAATAAATTTCAGAAAGGACTATTTAACTTGGCACAAATTTAGATCTCACTTCTTTTGTCGTTGAAGTCAACAACCAAGGTATATATCATAATATTTAACTTGGCTCTCATTTTTACATTTATGTTTTTGATGGGATATCACTACTTTTTGTATATAAATTATTAGTAGGTACTTATTAATAACAAAATTAATATCAAATGGTTTTTGTTAAGCTATTCTATTTTCCTACGTTTACGGGGTAAAATTGTCTTTTTTTTTATACGTTCTTATTTTTCTTGTAGGTACCTCTGAAATGTTCGAGTGAATTGCCCATTCAGTGTCCGGATTTTTTTTACGCGTTTTCTGTTTATACTTAATTTGGCCAAGTAGGGGTGGTAATACGTGCGCAGACGGTTGTACTCTACAATAGAGTTCTCTTGTGTTTTAATTTGACTTGGACCTAAATTGATAAGATGTACTCCATCTAAGGTTTTAACTCTGGAGAGGCCAACGTAAGCCTGCTCTTTACTTAATATAGAGGAGCCTATGTCGAAAAGAGCACCGTCAATGCGAAGGCCTTGTAATTTGTGTATAGTAGTAGAATATGCTAAGCAAATAGATAATTGTTTCCTTTGAACATATATGTACATTACTTAATATCTGTAACATGGTTTTGACTTCTAGTTTGCAAATTAAATTATGTTTAAATTGAATCGTTATTTTACCGACGCTATTGCTGTTGTCGACGTCCCCAATGTACCTTCTCTATTTTTCCATTGGACCCATACACCAGTCCTTTGCTGACATCAGCATGCTTGCTCGATACTGTTCTTCCAAGCAATAAGGATCCCCGTTTGTAGCGCTAGAGTACAAACTTAAATCATTCCAGTTACGATATACATAGTCTACTACAGTCACACGAAACCTATTTTATTGTTGTATACTAGTATACTCAAACAAAAAATATGCAGTCGAATAGACTAGGCAGCTTCCATCGGAAGGCATTGAAATAATTCTTATGAGCGCGGTTGCCACTCGCTCAGACACGTCCGCGTTAAGGTTTAATCGCAACGCTCCTTTCCCGCTGCTCTGGCGTCGCATCGCGCGCCGTGTACCGAAATGCCTATTATTATTTTTTTTTTAAGTATAATGATTTTGCACCATTGATGTGCGCTAAATGCCAGTTAATAACGTAATAAATACGAAAATCGGCTATACTCATAAGTACTAAAACGGAAATATTTGGATTTAAAAAACTTAAGGGTGGTATTCAACTTGTTATATATTCACGTGAAGACCTTAAAATCCACATTAAGACGGGCTGTCATAAGTTTTGATTGCTGGTTCTTACATCATTTTTTTTATTACAGTTATTATAGGATTATAGGAACTAAGTATATATTAAGTGTTCCTAAGAGACCCAATAAATGAAAAATTATAATAAAATGATAAAAAATTACCAGTTTCAGATTTTTTCCTTTATATTGGCCTAATTATCTACCTGCATGCCAAATTTGAACTTTCTAGGTCACCTGGAAGTAGGATATAGTTTTGATCTATAGGTCAGTCAGTGATAAAAATGACGATTTTTAGACGTTAATATCTAAATAACCATTTGAGATGCGTTTATGAAATTTGGAACACATATGTATCTCGCAAGTCTCAATATATGAGCCAAATTTGACACATTTATGTCAAATAGTTTTTGAGTTATGAGGAGGTCAAAAGTGGCTCCAAATGGTTCGTGTAATATTACACACGGTGCTGCACGCCAGTTCTGCTATACTAGAACTTGGCTGACACGCTACCGCGTGTCTAGATTCAAATTGTCTGGTAAGTTTTTGGTTAAGATTAGCTTAAATAACGGTTTAGAAGAAGTCTCTATTGTTTATTGTTCTGCCACTTTTGTAAAAGAAAAAGAAGAAACCTTATTTTAAATGAAATTCTATTTAGTTAAACTAATCGTACGAAACAATCAACAAAGATCGTCGAATACAAACATTTTACTGTACAATCCATTAGTCTTTTGACTAATCAATACACTTTATCTAACATCTGTAGCTCCGTACATAAGAATAAATTTATTTATAAGCATGCTTGAAAAAACAAATCTCTATTTTATATCTACATACAAATAAATTGGTTGAAAAATATTTCTACCAAAAATTTATAAGTACTTAAAAAAATATATAAAATTCGAAATTCGAAATTTCCACCTATTACGTGAACATTTTGAACATATATTTATATTTTAATATAATTATTATTAATAAGCCCGTAAAATGATGTCTTGATCGTTACTTCGTTTAAAAAAAGCGCCGTTACAAATGTAAAGGAAGATAATTAAATTCAATATAACAGGTCCGGACGAATAAAGCCACGGGCAGACGTGATATAAAAACGTAACGGTAAGACGGCTACTTTTGAAATACGTACCGAGATTGACAATCCCTGATAACATTTAACTCCTCTGTCTATAGACAATTAAACAAATGGACAGAGGTAAGCGAATTGATTGTTATGATAAGTCGCTTTGACTTCCACATCTGAACGTGTATGGATTATCAGGCTTTAGAAATCTTGATTATATCAACTACGCCGTTGAATAAAGACTGTTTTTATACTCTGAAAAAATCTAAGCAATTTATTTTGGGGAATTTCATTTAATTATCCTAATAGGGAGAAATTAACTCTAAGCTAAGTGCCTTAGTAAGTGCTGTTGCTAATTTATAGTCCATGTTTTCAATTAAATGTTTGTAGCAAGTTGTTGTTTCCAGCGAGCTTAAACGTACAAGTTATAAATAGTGCTTTTTTTATATTAAATTTAGACAAAATAGTTATATTAAAAAATAAATACATTTATTAATGTTAAGCCATTATATAATTAAATAAATTATATATCATAATTATTCAGTTTTAATTATATAACACTCTATGTTTAACTAATGTTTAAGATGATTTTATTTTTGTTAATTATTTTGTGATGTATAATAAAAAATAACAACAAAAATAACTCTTAATAAAAATACAATACTTTCTTTAAAATTAATCCGAGCAACATATATCAAATGAATTTAATGAAACAAAACGACACCCTCTATTGAAATACCTTGTAATATTTTCTCAATATTTAATTTATGTTTGAGCACTTAAACTATAATCACGGAAAACATCTACGTGGCATTCAAAATAAAAAATATGCGCCACTCACAATCAATGCCCTGTCTTCCGCTTGTTATTAAGATGGTCCCAGCATACCATCGCCTTTCAGACGCCGCACCGTCAATCAGTCGGTGATATCTGTAAAACATCGACATCTGAGACACTCGAATGACTGCAGTAGCCTTTTTAACTCAACCGAACCAATTAATAATAACGATAAACATTACAGAAAAAAAAAAACCGTTGAACTATTTATATTTTATTTATAGCGTTAATGATTGGTTTTTTTTTGTGATATTCTTATTGAAGATTTTTAGTTAATGACATATTTTTTTTACCTCTTTAATTTTTTTGTAAGCAATTGTCCTACACGACACAAGGCTTACCACGTAAACAATATCTTTACAAAATATCAGCTCTATCGAAAGAAAGGTCGTTTAGAAATATGTATGAAATAGGCGCATATAATGAATATACATAAGATCGATAAAATATTTTACATTTGACATTAGGAAAACAAAATCATTTTTTTTTTATTCGTTATAACTAAAAATTCAAAGTCCGAATTGGTATAACTATTTACATTATTTTATTATACAACGTATTTAAAAGATGTAAGGCTTTAAAGTTTGAATAGAATCCAAGTAAAGGAAACATTGTTTTGAACCTTTTTTTCCGTCTATAAAAATTTCTCTACCGCCTTGGCGCCGTCGCTGAGTAACATTCAATCATATCTTATGTCAATAGCATTTCTAAAGACACCGATTTCATTGTTTGCGGCCAAGAAATCAATAAATCATAGCCCGCTATGCCATTCTATCATTAGAGCTTATATTGTTTTCAAATAGAGCATCCATTGTCTTTTCTATTGTCTGATATGATTATGACAATTTATCTATTTCAAATTATTTTATGAATAAATTGATAGTAATTGATTTATGATAAAATATCTAATTTAATGAGGTTTTTGGGTCGTATTCCATGACACATATTGTAATGTTTTATACGATTACAGGCATAGTATGAGATGAATTAACATGACGAAGTACAATACGGAGTTTGCCCTCGGTATTAGGCTTAGATTTATGAACATTAGCCACTGGGCCATCTCGACTATTCTGGTCTATCTAATTTTCAAGTTTAAAAATTTTATTCCCAATTTTTTTGTACTTTTTAAATCCTCTAAATTCGTAAGTTTGTGCGTGTTTTATTAATAATTCATAATTTGTCTTTAACAATAAGCGAAGTTTTTCATCCTATGTGTTTTTTACAATGTGACATTTTTATTATAGTTATACATTTAACTAATTCAACAGTAATACCATTAATATTATCACACCATGTATAATAAGACAGTGTGTTTTGTAACCTGTGTTTTTGAATCGGCTTGTAGATTGAAAATGTCTTGACATTCCTCGTGGATAAGACTGACTCGTGTACCGTGACCGCATACGAAAGGACACTTTTTTTTTTTTTATTTCATTGCCATATTTTTAAATGATGTATAAAAATTAGAATAGACAGCATTTAGAACTAAATGATTGTATACGAATAGGACTATTGCCTTTTATCACTTTCTTGTTCCATTAAAACAAATTAAAATACTTTTAGTAGTTGTTACAATACAATTAGTCATCAATAAAATTATAATGTTTATGCGCATAATAAATAAAAAGCAAAAAATAAACCCAGTCGCAAAAGTAAAAATGTATTTTTAAATCTCCCTCTTAATTAATAAAGTATTTAATTATCTGAGTCTGCATTGGTTGATCCTGTATTAAGACTTGTTATTCACTTAACGTATCGAGCTATATTTTGCTACAAAAAAAAAATCAATTAAATTATTATGAATATTGAAATAAAAGATCCTATCTTTTGTAATATGATGTATATTTATGATACACATTTCTATGAAGATTCTCCTAGTGAATTTCTATCGTTACAATTGACAATTATTACAATGACATCAGCCATTGTGAATGTCGCTAAGGGAGACTAAGCAAATATGCAGGAAGTATATTAGTAAAAAAGTGGTACTCTTTCTGCTCTCACTCTTACAATCCGATGAGACGGCAACCCCAAAACTGGAAGAAATCAGGGGAAGGGTCACCGGCATTACATACGTACCGAGGCCTAGAAATGTAAACACTTCTAAACTTCGACATTAACAGCAAAACCTATCTTTTTTTATCAGTCCGAAATTTATATACAGAATTTTCAGTACTATTTAATATATTCTATACCAACGGGTATGTACTTCTAAAATATACCATAAATTTATATGGCAGTGCAACGATTACCTCTAAAGATATTAGAGCAATTATAAAAGCGATACTGCGCTATTATTTAGTACACGTTCAACACAGATCTCGAATCGATCCAATTTCCTCTGACTCAGCGGATAAGAGTTTTAAACCTGACTACATTTTATAACTAATAAATAACACGCAAAATTGCTTTCTTAATTAGAACCCTGAACCGGTTTTCTGGTCCATTCTTTTTCATGTAAATAATTGGAATAACTTTGATAGTATAAACATAATATGTCAAGTGCATATGTGTCACACTGGGTTGGCTGCGTGTAAACCCGTCGTAGGTCCCACGCGTTATATATCCTACCACCAAACAACAATACTTCGTATTGTTGTGTTCCGTGTTTGAAGGTGAATTAAGCAAATGTGACTGCAAACACGAGAGACATAACACATTAGTTCCCTAGCTTTTTATAAAATACCTACATGTATCAATCCGACCTAATATAATAAAATTGTTTAATTACCTTTATTGTTTTAAGCAAATATTTAATAATATATTATAATTAACAATGGACTTATTTAACTTATGTCAAATTGAGAACAATTTATAGCGAAATTACTTTTATTATCAGTATCATTCAAGCTAGGTTTTTCTTCCTTTAACATTTCGTCGAGAATCGACGAACCGATACAACTCGGCGCGTGACAGCTCGCGGGTGCATTTTGCGCCTATCTCCCTACAACTACCAGTCGTAATAAAAACTACATTATTCCTGGCAATCAATTTTAAGCCTTCTCATTCAAAGTTAAAGTTCATTTTCCTTTAAAATTGTACATAAGCTATTAAATCTGTATCGCTGAATCGACTCGAAGTCGTTCGAGCGTGATTTCCAATTTGATTCTTTTGACTATCGAAATAGCGTTGATTTCGTTTTTTGCTCTCTAAAGATTTGTTTTGGTGTGACGAAATGCTGGGACTATTCGTCTATAATAAAACGACACAAAGGACGGCCGATGTGTCTCGTGCCACGATTTTTGTTGTCCGACCCGAAGGCGCGTGGTTTTTACTGAGGAGGAACATTTTTTAAGTTCGTTGATATCACGTAACTTAATTTAGTGTCGGCATCTGCACTAAAAACTAAATTAATGTTCTATTTTATTTTTATTTTTATAAGTCTGTTATAAAAAGTAATCAATTCTGTCGTTTTAATTTGGGTAATAATGGAGGAATAATCACTGCAATGGGCGTGAGCAGTAAAAATAAATAAGTTCGATTTTGCATACGGGTTTGTCTACAAGCTTATATGAAAATAGTTAAAAGGAAGGTGGGATAAAACTCGATTTGAGAATATATTGTATAATAAATAGGTCTGTAGTCATTTTCTATCAGAAATTTCTGACAGTTGTCAAAGTTTTTTTTTTTAAATAGGTGCGTTAATTCCCTTAATAAAATAACGTAAAAAGAAAATATTCTAATGATGTAATACTGAGGTTATAATCGTTTTAATGTTAAATAAGTAATCTCTCCCAACCGTATTTTGGAAATCGATAGCCACAGCTTCCATTATGAACCAGGCCTATACAAATTAATAAAGCAACGTTATCAAGCGGTTTAATTAAATTTCTGATAATATTTTCTGTTTTACGTATTAAATTATTTTAACGATTATTATAATTATTATACCACGAACTTTTAATATTGAGTTTTGATGCATAATTAAAAAATATTATAGCATGTCTATGTTTTGTCATTGCTGCAATAATCAATAAAAAAAAAGAACCATGTTGATATTTTTTAATTAAATAAATATATATTTTGCCGCACTGTCTAGATATTATTGAATAACTACAGATAATAAATTAGGCATTATTTCTTTTTTTAATTTTGACATATATATGTATTCAGTATTTGGTAAAATAAAAAAGAAAATACAAGTTGTTTGCTTCTTTGCAAGTCGATCAACGTTGAATAGGAAAATAAACATTTATTTACGTAAAATTATTTGTATTGAGAACATAAGTATACACGAGACCAAATTAAAAAATATCTACTATCAAATCATGACCGCACGGAATGGTGGCAAGTATGCTAAGAGAATTTCTCCGTTCCCTTCCTGTCACTACTGGAGGCAATAAGGAGTGTTATATGTTTTAGAAATGTTTCGCACTATTATCAACCAAGCTTTTCGACTCATACTGTATAATTCCGAGAATAATGTATAATTTCAACATAGTTTGTGTATTTATACTGAAGTTGGATTTCGTATGTAAATGGAATAGAAATTTACCTCGAAGAGTTTTGAATTTCGATTATACTATATCGTAAATATATTTTTTCAAATCTTAGAGTTCATAAGAAATATTTCAAAATCCGAGATGGCCCAGTGGTTAGAACGCATGCATCTTAACCGATGATTTCGAGTTCAAACCCAGGCAGGCACCACTGAATTTTCATGTGCTTAATTTGTGTTTATAATTCATCTCGTGCTCGGCGGTGAAGGAAGAAATCGTGAAGAAACCTGCATATGTCTAATGTCATTCCACCAACCCGCATTGGAGCTGCGTGGCGGAATATGCTCCAAGCCTTCTCCTCAAAGGGAGAGGAGGCCTTAGCCCAGCACTGGAATTTACAGGCAGCTAATGTAGTGTATGTAATTTCAAAATCACTATAAAACGAAAATGTATGAAATAAAACAAAAGTATTTAAATACAACCAATAAATGCAATTAGCATGAGTACCGAGGCCACTTATTTTCCATATCTCGGTATTTTATTAAGCAAAGCTAACTTGTAAGCGGAGTCCAGTGACTGTTTCACTGCCAATCGAGATGAAATTTGCATTCGCATGCCGAAGTCAGTCTGATTTAAACGCGATGGTAGGGTTACCATTTAGTTCGGAGACAAAGTAACTAAATTCGATTATAAGCATATTTTTTTAAACTTGGAATTAAAAGATCCTCTCTTAATTAAAACACTTTTTCATAATACATTAAAGTACTACGCATTGGTGAGAATATCATCCTTGTAATAGTACTAGATATATAATCTTCATATTTTTAACACTTTAAATCATTTATATAGTTATTAACGATACTGTCCTAACCTCTTAATATGGAAAATATTTAAGTTAACAGTCTTTAATGACATCTGATGGATTATAGGGCAAAAACCAAACAATTTTAGTTAGTTCTGAAATTCGAGGTCTAAACGTCTTATTTTGATTGGAATGTTGAAAGCTATTTACTATAAATAATGATAGCTATCAATCTTTTCTTTTAATATCATTTCTTAATATAAAATGTTTCGAAAAAATAAGAAGAATATGTCGAAATTCACTTTGATTATCCAGTGTACCACCTTCAATGCCGCAAAAAGTACTATCGAGTTACTAAGTTTTTACTCGACGAAACTTTCAAGCGATCGAAAGTTAACTGCGTCTGGCTTGGAAGTCTCTATCGAACGTTTTGTAGTAGAAGAAAATTTATATTTACCAAAACAATTTCCCTAAAAGATATATTTGTTCACATACTATTAGAATATTTAATTGGACACAAACAAAGACATTAGTGTTGTAAGGTTTCTAACCATTCCCTACATCGGCTATGCACCACCAACCTTGTAAACTATAATGTACCTATATCCCTTGTGCCTGTAATTATACATACTCACCCTTAAAACCGAAATTCAACTGAATTAAGTATTGCTGTTTAGCGGTAGGATATTGGCTGACACAAACCCTACCAAGAAATAATTATATCATTGAAATATCATAGAAATGGCAATTAAATGACCGTTCCAAATTAAAAAAAAAATTAACTTTTATATTTAGTTCTTCCAGTTATCCTATTTACTTAACTCTGTGTCGACATATAACGGTCAGACATCTCAGGGTCCAATATAATAACACAACTTAATCTTAAGTTCAGACCACACTCCTTCATTCTATTTATTTTTAAATTGTATTATTTTTATCCAATATAGAACTGTGTAAAGTTCTGTGAGAATTCACTTCGCATCCTACACGCGAAACGTTGACAACCAACCGGTGATACACTATTGTATGCATGTATCTTTCTGACATTTCACGATCGTTTACTTCAGTGTGTTTCGAATTTGCTCTTACAGAATAACTCTGAACGTATACAATAATTATATATGAATACAATTATCGTTTCTGCAATAATTCTTATTGGTTACGTTGATTCGTAAACTTATAAATCCATAATAGTTAATAAGGTTAAAAAAATATTATTTAATTTTATCATAAAATATTTTTTTCACTGTGCTAAAAAAAACTGTTAATATAGGAAAACGATTTTAATTAAAAAAAAATCATAATTAATAATCAAAAGTTCTCTACTTATGAGTACATAATATAAAAAATGCAGCATTCTATAAATTGTTTTTTTTTTAAATAATATATTGTAACAAAACTACGCCAGTGTGGGGTCACTCTAAGAACAAATCTAAATTCCTGGTACAAACTTATAGTGGAACAGCTAGATTCGCCGCATATTTTACGCCTGCACCTGCGTCTGACTTTAATTTAACGATAACTAGGAACTACAGCCGGTATCGAACACCTTTCTATTAGAAATTTCCGGACGCTATTTAGGTTTAATTTAAGTGTATATTAAACTAAATTATCAGTGGCTTGATAAAATCGTGAACCTTGTTATTTCAGTAATCATTATAGTATCTGTTTTTTTTTTTTTAAAAACTTTTAAACTTAATTTTTTTTTACCAATGCTTAAATTTTTTCGTCCAAATAAATATATAATGATATAATCGAGTTTAAAAAAAATATAAGAAAATATATTTATACACTAAAATTCTTCGTTAATCAGTCGTCACAACCAAAACCTGAACATTACTTCATTTTGATAATCCGAGCGGATCTAGTTTCTAGAGTTATTGCCTCGATTAAATATGATTTATTGCAAGGAAACTTATTAAAGAGCTCGGTATATCAAAACGGCAGGTGTTCAATTTATACTGATCATTGGGTCGCGAGAGAGAATGTATTTTTCTGTAAACAGCTACTTCAATTATATTTAGCAACTAAGTTTAGAAATTAATTTACCTTCGTAAATATCCCACTACTGGACTTAAGTACTCTCCTTGAAGCAACATCGCTTGGAGAAGTTATATCTCCAGAATTGTTCACGCTGATTGGTGCTTATTGATTGAACAATGTACAAAACTCGACGCAGAAAACAAACGTAAAATCACAGATACAGGAAGTAAAATGCGATGCCTGACTTATTATCATAATCGTCAACATTTAAAAAATGACATACGAATTGAGTTCTGATAAAACAGCACTCCGCAAAAAACGTTTTCACAAATATAAAAACAAATATACAAGATATAAATCTAAAAAAATATGTTCGTATTTTAATACGTAACCTTAACTTAAAACTCGCATACTTTATAATCTCAGCCATATTTCTACCAATAGCTTTACTATTGAACTTACCATTACATATATGGTATGGCATTACTATTTTCACCCATTATATTCATACTTTACTTTACTTTATCGTGCACAACAAAGTGAAAATAAATAAATAAAATATGGATACAGCCTAAATAAAAGGAGCAAACAATTTTGGTGACCTTATCGCTAAAAAGCGATTTTTTCCAGGTCTAAACTAGAAAACTCGTTACATTAACCTAAGTATGTCTTTTACCTTTTCACATTACAACAATTGTTAGACAATTATATAATATGAAATGAATACACGCTCATCAGTCATTTTTAAGAGTTTAATGGTCAATGATTGATGGAGTGATATGAACGTTAATCGATCAATCATTGCGTTACATGATTTTTGCTCGTTCTTTGGTATAACCTGATTCACTAGATACAAGTTCTATTTTCGTTTTGTACATTTAGTTTCGAATCCAAATGGACAGAGATTGAGGCATTTTTTACAAAAAAAAAAAAACACGGAACAGTAAACGGTTATCGGTCCTTATAGATTAATAAAACTCGCAAAACAAACCCTTTCATTTAATCTGGCAGACTCCAGACTCCGCCGGAGTTAATTAAGATCACCATCCATTACTCGATCGAATTAATTAGTCCCATAGTCCCATAGACTGTTTGTAACAAAATCGAATCTGTTATAAGATTTTAAATTTTATTCAATGAAGTAATTAATTACCCTCGCTACATTAATGTTATTTATTTTTACCTTTTTGGACTTTTAACTTTATTCTATTAATAAATTATTTACTTTGAAAATTTGGTAGTCTTAATAATTTGTATATAATTCGAGGTTTACGATAACAATGGAAGGAAAAATATTCTAACATATAATTTAGCAAAAGGTCATTAATTGGTCTCAGTAGTTCAAGAAATCTATCTATGTATGTATATGTATAAATGTATATACTTCTGTTAAAAAAACTAACTTCATTTTTTTTTACAAAAATGTTGTACACATACATACGTACAAGACAAATATATTTTACAATTATAAATGTAAGTCAACTATATTTAAAGCCCATAATCCATATCAATTCATTATTCTCTTGTTAAGTGAGTATAAGTACTTTGTTAATAAGAGACTAAGTAGGAGGCTAATCATACGTTAAGACGTACAATTCGCCATTATTAACACACAGTTGATCGTAAGTGCATAATTAAACGTATCAGCCTAAATATACAATTTTTATTCATAGGGCATTAAATAAATCATCGATATAGGAAGTCGTGTGTGCAGTGAATTACTTAAGCATTGTACGCCCCACTCACAAAGCGTATAATATCTATAAAGCGTCTGAGGTACGCTTCGTTGTACAATATACCTAATGGTTGAACAGACACTTGCGCTCAGGAAACTAATAAAAAACTTTATTTAATAGACTAGTAAATCCATTTATTATCGCTTTTGTTAATTCAATAATCTTATGAAAAATGACAAAAAAATCAGATTTAATTACCTTTTTAAATTAGTCGTATTATATTGTTGAGATGTTAAGCATTACTTGCATCTAATATAATGTAATAACATCATATTCTCTGTATTATTTCGCTCTTCTCTCCCGCTGGGATGGCGACATAATGACAGCTGTTCATGTTCAGAACGCAACGACAGATTTCTGAGGAACGGGAGTGAAGTCAGTAACAAATTCTAGACTCCTGGCTACTACTGACAATTTATCGAAAAAAAAAACGTAATTACATTGTATTAGTCTAACATGGTTGGACCCAGAACCTCGTCAACTATAGTTGTATTGCAACGAGGCAGTCCAGAATAAATGGACACGAATTACGGATCAGTTTCAATTGATAAGATTTGAAACGAAAACGAGTTTGTGTCTATCGTGTGACGTTTCCTTATTAATAAGTCTTAACGCCTAATCCCATTACTCTCCTCGGCGGATGTCGAGAAATAATTCTAAAGCAAATGTAATTAATTAGCTGATAGGAATATTCGTGAGCACGCAAAGCCGTTTATTACGGTAGAAAATCTCATTACAAAAAGCAAGTAGACCTAATTAAAATGTATCTCATATAATATTTCGTAAACATGCATGGTGACGTTTTATTGAACCAATATCCGTTTCTTAATGAATTTTATTATTATATGACTTTTAATGAAGCGTCCGCTACCTCAATAGAAATGAAATTATCTTTCGAATGACGTCATGAACGAAAACGCCATAGCTGTTTTAAAATTGGAATAGAAATTTCTGACATGTTTTTTTAATAGACAATATAGCTCAAATCTATGATAACTTAAAAAAACTCGAATGTGACGCTGCGTGGAAATAAATAAAAAAAATAAAAATAATTTGAAGATACAAGAAAGATGTTTAAGGATTTTTCTATTAAAAAAAAAAACGAAGATAATTTGTAATTGTACTTTCCGGTACTTCATTTGTGTTTATAATTTAACTTGTATACGGCAGTGAAGAAAACGTGTGGAATTAAGCTCAAATACTCTGATTAACGGAGGACTCTATTATTAGTAGGATGTAGTAATATTATACTATGTTTAATTAATTATAATATTAATCTTTATTAATCTAAAAGTAAAATAAAAATAATCTGTATTGTTATGTTCATTAAAATTTAATGAATTGCTGAGGCTTTTTTATTAATCCAAACTAAAGTCATAATGTAGATTTAAATATATGAATTATCAAAATTCAAAAATTTATATTATCAAACGATTATATGACTTTAAAATATCACAATCAGCTAATCTTAGTTCAACTAAGTTTTAGTTAGTTTTGTTTTAATAATAGGGCAAATCGAAAATACATACATTCTGAATCAATGTTCATCTTTGAAAGAGACCACCCTCGTACATTTCGTATGATAATCCAATTACTACTTTGTTAAGAACATTGAGCAAGATCGGAATCTTTACCAATAAGCATGCTTCTAGCATTAGACTTGCTTATTTAGTCTTGATGAACAAAATATATTACCATTCTCCGTATTATAATAATTACTATATATGTTAATTAAATTATTTATTTTAATTATTTATACATATGGTTTAAAAAATGCTTATCCATATTAAGTCCTTTTATAGAGCGTGTGTGATTAATTAATTTTGGGACTGATTACGTTTCGTATATAATAGGTAATTATGGATTATTTCATCATACGGACATTTCGTTAGCTATAATGTTTTTATTTATATTGAAAATATTATTTTTACTCGCCGTCGCATCGGCTGGCAAATCTGGTGAGTTATTTTCAATAGCATTAAGAGTTAATACAATTTACTTATTTTGTTAGGAATGATTACAAAACACAGAATACTTTTCTGTTGTTTAAAGTATAAAATACTCACGCAAAAACTATTAAAACTATTTATACTACAATTATCAAAAGTGCTAAGTTAAATTGTAGCATTTGTCATGCCACAGATAAGTTTAAGTAGTGGGCTGTTTAGTTTCATTACACATTATAACTCAGTAGATATAAATATAAACAATGTTTTAAATTTATCGAATGAAAGTTAATTTAAATTTGGATTTATACTACAATTATCAAAAGTGCTAAGTTAAATTGTAGCATTTGTCATGCCACAGATAAGTTTAAGTAGTGGGCTGTTTAGTTTCATTACACATTATAACTCAGTAGATATAAATATAAACAATGTTTTAAATTTATCGAATGAAAGTTAATTTAAATTTGGAACATCTGTACGTCACAGTGAAAAGTATGTTTCCAGCTAATATTAATATTCATAATTAATTATTAATTCTTTTAAAAAACTTAGGAATTGAATTTTCGTTTAATTGTTAATTAGTCGATAAATAATTTGATTAATGATTCTTTGATACAATTTTGATAGATTATAATAATCAATTATTGATCAATCCATCAATAGACACGAGCATGAGAGGAAGTCAAATTTATAACTCCTGATTTCCGACTTTGCAACGTTAATCCTTCCTGGGGTACCGTGTTTGTGTCTATAATAAGATTCCACGGTTAATTTTAGCTTTCGACATTAATAAATATTAAATCTGTTAAAAAATATATATAGACATACAAGGCATATTACTAAAATGCATAATACAAGACTAAATTAATACTCGAGTAAAGCTCGGACTTAGTATTTGTTAATTTCTAGTCATGATATATAAATTGAATTGTATTTGACATACTCTTTTGTTAAATTGAAAAGAGTAACTACTGAGTTACTTGCGGTTCTTCTAGGTAGAATCGATCTTTCGAACTTCTAGCTATTAGTGCCGGCTTCGGAAAACGAAAATTAAAATGCAAATTTAGACAAATTTTAATGAATTATACACCTAAACCTTCCTCATGAATCACACCGTGTATTCGTGAAAACCGAATACAAATGTGTTTCATAGTTTTTAAGTTTACCGCGTACTTCATTTTATGATATGTAGCAAAGTGTTTATGCTATTGTTATAAGGTTATTTGTCTATTTTAGTGCAAGATGATGTACTTCCCGAGCTGAAATGGTCGAAACAATACTCGCTAGAAGCTAAAAAAATCTCGCTCACTTCCGGTTTAGTTGAAGATATAACTTACTGGTAAATTAAAACATAATATTATTAAATAATTGAGAAGTATATTTTCACGTAAAAATTTAGTGGTGCTTGCTTATCTTTGAACCCGCAATCATCGGTTAAGATGCATGTACTCTAACCACAATTATTATAATATTGATAACAGTATAACTATAATATAATTTAAAATTAAATACGTCATTATATTTTAATCATATATATTTTTAGGCGTACTAGCAGCAAATCTAGAGTTGATTACAATAAGGGTGCAATAAAATTAATTTCTGTAAAGAAAAGAAAGAAGAACTTCGGTCTCAAATACGAGGTAAAGTATTAAAAATGTATACCCAAGGACTCATTGTAAATGCCTATTTTGTATAGTACGAAAACGCTTAAATATATTGGACTGATTTATATATATGTATATTATATATATGTACAACGATATATTAACTGTAGTTTTGTCTTCATTTACATATTTGAAATGTTCTATCTACTTCACTGTGGAATATAAAGAGATATATAAAAAAAACCTTAATTACCTTAACTCCTTCGTCAAACTATCCAATAATATTAATAGTTTTGTTTTAAGCGAACTTCAAATATACTATTGTAAACGTATATGATGTTATTTGAGTAAATGTCATCAGAGTTCTAAATAAGTCTTACATTGGGCGCCCAATGTTGGATCAAGGCTTTCTCCATGTTAATAATAATAATTACTACCGAATAAATAACATTTTTAAATACTAACCGAAAACGCACATTAAACGCAACGTTAAAGTTTTTTTTTTAATCATCACCTGTGTGAATCAGTTTCAAATGTTTTTTTTTTTTTTTAAATCAAGTTTGAAATGTGGATAAGGGCTTTCTGATATAATATACCATCGTGTACATATCTATTATAGGTATCATTGCACCTAAATTTTAATAAATATTCTATTGTAGATTCACCCAAAAACTACAGAAGAGTACACTAATAAGTTTATTTGTATAAAAACCAAAGGTTCAGTAAACAATCCTATCAAGTTAAATGACATCCTGCCATCGACTAGTGCCTTCGAACATGCTGGTAAATATATTAATACATTTCACTACGCAATGTTTTTACTACTTCTGCTAATAGTAAGCTATTTTAATTAATTAACATTCGTTAATTATTTTTTTAATTAAGACTGTGTAATGACTATATATAATTGTGTTTCTTTTAGCCCAGTATTTGAATTTTATTTTATTTGAATTTTATTGTTAATGATATGACGATTTGATGATACACGCTTTAAATACTTTATTGTGTTCGATAAATATTATTTTCGAAATGTATGGTTAACATGTTTTTAATTTTATTATTTTATTATTATTCCACAGGCAAGGACATTCTTGAAAAGGGAGAAGTAGAAAAGTTTGTTTACTTAGATGAAGATTTAAATACGAAAACAAAAACATATATCTGGGCGTTCTTAGATCGAAATAGTTCATCATGGATACCGGTGAAGTAAGTTTTCGATGAAAATAATGCATATGAAAGATAAATTATTATACTATTTTGGCGTAAATATAAATATATCTATGGCGTAATTTTAGCGCCAAGGTATTAATCACATATATATTTATAATTTATCCCCTTTTCGAGATTATATATCGTTATATTTATATTTCTTATTGCTATTTCATCACATATTAAAATATTATCAGAAGCGAAAGTTTAACCTAATTAAAACCGATGATAAACGTATTGCTATATTTATTTTATAGTGGAACCATAACAACATAAAAAATATTGCCACTTTTTACAAGATGTATTTTTTCAATAGGCTTGAAGAAATCGAATATAATTCATGGTTGGGTAAATTGAAGACTCATAATGTATGGAACTATTTTAATTATAAATCCGAAGTAAACTCAAGTGTCTTCAATATTGATCAGTGTAAGTTGTACTCAATCAAACTCCTTCAATTAACACGATGTGTGTTCTTATTTTATACCTACCTACTTACCTATACTAATAATCTCATATATTATGTGTTATAATTGCATTATGTTTAGTTTTCTTCTTTCGAAAGACACATTAATGATCTCAGAAAGAGATAATTTAGCCGCCACACACACAATAAACGGCCTTGATAACTTTTCAAGATTTTTTATTGCTATTTCATGTACAATCTTAAAATTAAATTATTATTTAAAACGTAAAATAGTTGCTATAACAAAATTGAATATTACAACATTTTTGTATAAAATTATAATTTGATATTAACGTGAATTATTTTGTTTAAAAAAAAACTTATTATGGATAGGAATTTCTTAAGAAAGATTTGTATAGTTAAACATTTTATTTTAGATAATTGCACTGAATCTGAGGACTCTAAAAAAACATTCATTGATGTCAATAATAAATTACATGTGGATCGAGTTTTTACAAAGTAAGTTTTGTTCATTAAAATATAATAATAAAATAGCATTAAGTTATGATAGGGATATATGATGAAGGATTTTTTTTTATTTTCAAATAGGTTTCAAGAAAAGCATAACAGAAAATATAAAGACGAAAACGAGCATGAAATGCGAAGGAAGATTTTCGAAAAGAACTTAAGGTATTTAAAAAGTTATTCGACCACTACATCCAAACCTCCTCCAAAAGGAGCCCAGCTCCAGACCAGTTGATCATTTAGTATTATTGAGGATAATTATGATTTCTTCTCCAGATTGATCCAAGAACATAATAGTAAAGACAGCACTTTCACCCTCGGTATTAATAAACTTGCTGATCAAACTCCAGAAGAAATGGAAAGGAGAAAAGGTCTTCAACGACGAAAAGAAGGAGAGACTGGCAATGTTCCATTTCCATACACAAAATCGAGTATATCAGAAATATCTCAGACTTTACCTAAGGAATTTGATTTAAGACTTTTAGGTGTAATATCACCAGTCAAAGGTGAGTTTGGAAACCATTTATATATTTTATGACCTTTCTAGTAAATAAACTGTGAGTATGTGCGGTGGAGGAACATAACATCGTTGGTGGCGCTAGTCTATCGGTAGTGGCGACAACATAGCGTCAGGTGACCTATTTGTTACCAATTAAAAAAATGCTTAATAGCATAATTATTTATTAATTTGGATTCACTTTTGTTGCTCATCGAGGAATATTTGATATATAAAAAAGGGACATATAGGAATATTAGGGTTCCCATGATTAACTTACGCGTTGAAATCATTAATTGATTTAACTTTTACCATATGATTCCCAATACGGTTAAAATTTAAATGAATATAATGTTCAATTATTGCCATTATTTGCTCTAAATTTTGGAGTCTCCAATTTTTCAAGACATTCATTTCAAGTTAATTCTGGTTCTATACATTTCCAATTTAAATATTCTGTTCATATATTATTTTTTACACTCTAAGGGTATGTTAACCTCACTTTCCATATTAAAGTACTTTTTTTAAACTATCCAATGATGGTACGGGTTTAACTTACGTATGTTATGATTGTGGACTTCAGATCAGGAAGACTGTGGTTGCTGCTGGACGATGGGTACAACGAGTGCTGTGGAAGGCGCCTTAGCTAGAAACAATGGTGGCCGGCTTCTAAGACTTGCTAATCAGGCTCTTATTGATTGCGCTTGGGGGTAACTTCATTGTAATTTATATTAACACAGAAAAAAAATCAAGAAATAACTCATAATACTTTCCCCTTAGATTTAACGCAGATCTTGTTAGAAGTGGAAATGACAATAGTCAAGGCATCGTCGTCGAATATGAGACATTCAAATCGCTAAGAAGTCCGTACATTGTTCAAGCTCAATAGTTATGTGTATATTTTTAACATTTTTAACTGGTATATTTTCAACATATGTAAAATTAATGTTTATAGATTCAATGTGGATGGATGCGACGGTGGCACTGATACGGGTGCTTATCACTGGATGATGAAATACGGATTACCTACAGAAGAGGAATATGGCCCTTATAATAACAAAGTATTTCGTAGTAATATTAGTAATAAAAACATCAATCTGTTGTCTGTTTATGCCAATTTTTTTTTTTTTTATACGATATAATAACATATATTTTAACATTTTAGGATGGTTTCTGTCGCATCCATAATATGACGAAAACGTTTCCGATCAAAGGATTTACTGATGTCACTCCATTCAGTACTGAAGCTCTGAAGGTAAAATAAGAACAACGTACTTATTTCTCTATCAAAACTATATGTCACAAACATAATTTTTGTAAAAAACAAAAAATATTTTATAATAAATCACTTGCGATCGTGTCAAGAATTCGTTTCTACATCGAATTACTTTTCCAATTTGCTAAGCGAAAATTAGACCAGATTTTCCGTTACTAATGGTAAGAAAAGAAGAAAATCAAACTTTACAAGAACACTATTGGAGGTCCAAGTGATCAACTGCAATGACTACAAATATATAATTTTATTACATATTTACATGAATTTGTTCTTTCACAGATAGCTCTTGTCAATCATGGACCATTGTCTGTTTCCATTCATGCCACGGATATGTTACTATCATATACCAGTGGAATCTTCTATGATACTAGTTGGTGTGTATTTATATAATAATTAATTATAATGAATACTTTGTAAAAATTTAGATTTATACAAAGATACCTTTTCTATGACCCTTACGACAAAGAACCACTTCCCATGCCTATATGCCAGGCTGCCTAAAAATTTAAACACTGTAAGAAATATTCACTATCTCTGATTCCTTCAATCCACTAATAGTCGACCTCTGTGGTCGAGTAGTGTGTACACCGGTTTTCATGGGTACGCCTACTCCGAGGTCCCAGGTTCGATTCCCGGCCGAGTCGATGCAGAAAAAGTTCATTAGCTTTCTATGTTGTCTTGGGTCTGGATGTTTGTGGTACCGTCGTTACTTCTGATATCCATAACACAAGTGCTTTAGCTACTTACATTGGGATCAGAGTAATGTATGTGATGTTGTCCAATATTTATTATATTTATTTATACTAGTATAATGGAAAAGAAAATTAAATAACAAACAATTATGATGATTTCCTCGGATTGTGATGTGAGTGTTTTCGGTCTTAGCGTTTATTCTTAACTGAGCAGCAAACTAAACAGGATATGTGTGCGCTAATATAGATAGATACATTCTCATACGGACTATGAGAACAGCAATATACGTGTTTTCCGAATTCTTCAAACTTTAGGTCGCTACTGAGAATTTTTTGACCAATAAAATCAAAAACTTTTTATTTATTGCGCCCCGGAGTTTGAACCCAGGAGCTTTAAATCTGTTCGCCTTTCTGCTAACCACTAAACCAACCTGACAAACAAAACAAACAATACAAGCATTACATACACTAATTAATAATATACTCTATGGTACAATAGCGTTGATGCTCGATACGTGGTTGTATAGAATAGGAACAAAAATAAGGGCAAACTTTTACATGCATGTCATTTATAATATGCACGTTTTTATAAGTTCCATTATAATAAAATTAGTTCCAAATTTGAAATATGCCTGAAATATTTTTCTAATTTATTTTTCAGTGACCCATCAATATCTGCTTTAGATCACGAGGTAACTTTAGTGGGATACGGAGAGTATGAAGGTGATACCTTTTGGATCGTTAAGAACTCATGGGGTAAGAGCTGGGGCATAGATGGCTACCTCCACATTTCTACCCGTGACAATAGTTGTGGTATTACCGCGGAACCCACTTACGTTGTTTTCTAATATGAACGATACAAAATGTTAAAAATACTGGCCGTTACTGACTATGACTAAAATGTTTATTTTTAAAACACAATTAAGAAATGAAAATTCCAGTGTTTAAGAGTTTAATTTGCGAAACTGTGAATATATTGATTGTCTTTTTATTTATTTTTAAGTAGCATAAGATTGCACGGGTAATTAGTATATTGGTTTTTATTTACGCTTGTAATAAAATTATATTCAGCATATACTCTTTTATATATTTTAACCTAAACAAATATTTTGATTCATAATAAACTTTTGGAATAATTTCTCGGGCTTATTCATTCTGGCAACATTATAATGAGTGATGTCATATATAAATCTTTGCGAGTATTTGAGAGATTTTGTTTTTCAAAACAACATATTTAATATAACAAATACATTACTTATTCGTATGTTAATATTCTGAACTTAATTCGAAATTGCTAGCCATTTTTCTTAGAAAGTTATACCGTTAGTCTGACTCTTGCTTAAAGCAGAACAAATTTTTTACACAAAAGACAAGACAGTCGCGTTTGAAATGAAAGAAGAACCAATCGACATAATATTATTTATTTATTTACTCTACGAGTATAAAGTATTGTCTACAAATAATTATCAGTAATTTTGTAATTGCGGGTTGGATACACGTATCGCAAAATGCTTTTCGACATATGCAGGTTTCCTCACGATGTTTTCCTTCTGATCACGAAATACATTTTATAGAAAAATTATTTACATGACAATTCGCTGATGTTTTTCTAAGCCTAGACTAAGCTGAAACAGAAAAGAAAAAATATATGAAAAAAAAATAATTAAAATATACAAATTTACAAATAATTTATAACGAAATGATACTAAAAGTAACTGGTGAGTTCCTTCCCCATTTCTCTTCGGAATGTTCATTTTAAAGTGACTGTAGCCGTTCACTTACACGATAGCTTTATTAAATAACTTCTTACATACATATTTAAATATCGAACTTTACACGCATATTAAAACATTATAATAATAGACGTACATATGTGTGAAGTGCTTGTCTAGCGAACCGACTCGAATAGAGTATATTTTGTTTTTTTTTGGGACGGTCTTACTCGCGGTATGCGCGTACTCTTTAATAGTTGCGTGACCACACCAATTTCCTTCTAATCACAAACACTTTAGTGCTCCATCTGTTTACATTGAGCTCTAATTTTATATTCATTCTACCTTTTGTATACGTTTTGTTATGAAATGTACTCTCCTACTTAACATTTGTTCAAAATATTCCAGCGAGTTTGAATAATAATCATCCTTATCAAATCTACAAAGATTCAAATCACTAAAATCAAAATGTTTGTAATCACTACTTTCATTCTTATCACTCGTATTTGAATACAAAGATAATAATGCTAAATTAAGTTCTACCGACAACAACCAACAAGAAACACAGTATCACTATTAAATAACTATCTTTTATATTTTATTTAACTTAAAATTATTGACAGCATTTCTTGAACTGACTTGATTTAAGTAATCATATATTTTCCTCCATAGAAATTAAAATATAAACTAAAAAATTACAAAAAACATTTAATAAAATTAAATCCAAATCAATACATCAAAAAAATAGATATTCATTTCATTTCAATTGATTTTTGAATATAGCAATATATAAGCCAGAATAAATGAAATGTTTGAGTCACTAAAAAAATATAAAGGAAAGACGTTAAAACGTGTCCAAAATCTGATGTAACATTTATAGTTTCGCCGTGTCATTATAACATTTAACATATAAATACTTTAAAATATAGCAGTTCTAAAACATCACAAGTAAATTTTATTTGTATAAATTAAAGAGGTTATTTAACCGTTTCATATTCCCAAAGTAACGGTGAAAGTTTAATAGGAATTGGCGCAATTCTCGTCGTTTCGCTTTCCAAGTACAACGTTCTCTATATCTGATCAGATAGGAAGTAATTAGGCTTATTACTGATTCGTTGCGTGTGAATTTTCTTTTCCCATCAACCTAGTGTTTAGTATGGGCGTATAGAAAATAATACCGGCCTATTTCCTGTAGTAACATGAATAGAACTTTTTAAAACAAATCATTTCCATATATAAATAAGAACCTTTAATCAAAGCGTAAATGTATAATATTTACTCATTTTACATAATTATAACTGAGCCGTATTATATTACTTATTTGTTTTAATATAGAGACAAAAAGGAAAATTATTTATAACCAAAATATTAAATTCAATAGCAAATGCATAACAAGTATTTATTGAATGTATTCGGCTATTTTATACCCATCAAGTATAAGCTTATTTGAATCTAAGCTATTTTAATAGCTAGTTCGTGTATATTTCTTTAAAAAAAAACATACTAATAATTAATACTCTTCTTCACGTCCTTCTAGAAGAACGACGAACTCCAACAGCGAAGATCTGCTGAAGTTTAGTAAATCAAAAAATGTAAACCACCATACCTAACTAAAATCAAAAGTGAAGAAGGCATGGGTACTGTGAGTGTGGATGTAGTGTAATTTAAAAAAAAATAAAACTTGATTTCGGTTAGTATAAGTAATTTTGTATGCTCAAAAATGACTTAAATCAAATCTTAATTCAATACTTTCGCCGTTCGAGTATTATTAAATGCCGAGATGGCCCAGTCGCTAGAACGCGTGCATCTTAACCGATGATTTCGAGTTCAAACCCAGGAAAGCACCACTGAAATTTCATGTGCTTAATTTGTGTTTATAATTCATCTCGTGCTCGGCGGTGAAGGAAAACATCGTGAGGAAACCTGCATGTGTCTCATTTCAACGAAATTCTGCCACATGTGTATTCCGCCAACCCGCATTGGAGCAGCGTGGTGGAATATGCTCCAAACCTTCTCCTCAAAGGGAGAGGAGGCCTTTATCCCAGCAGTGGGACATTTACGGGCTGCTAATGTAAAAAAAATGTAATGTAGTATTATTATGTAACAAATATACTAATAATAAATAAATAAATATAAGCAACAGCAAATGGATTAAATGCTACAACTTAATTATTCAGCTCCAGCCAAAAGATTACAGCAACGATTTGTTACCGTAAAAGTCGGATCTATAAGGAATATGTTCAGAACTTTGTTTTGTTGGGGAGGGGGGGGGGGGTCAAACCACAAACTAAGGAATCTTTAAATGTTCCAATGTATCTATAAAACTTATTTGCCCTTTAATCCAACACAGCACTTTGTATAAGTTAGAGTTAAAATAAATGGTGAGTGAGATACCACTAAGACTGATATTGAGCACAAAGACACCATAAGCAAATTAGATATAAAAAAAAATATAAGAACTTCATTGTGTGGTGACGTCATTGCTTATAATAACCGTATTAGATCCTTTTTTATTCGTACATATACACCTATGAAGTTTAAATTAAGCCAGTATTTTCATATCTAATTGTTCTGGGCGTGCCAGAATGTAGCCGAGAGCGTAAACATTATTTGATATGTACTTATTATCTTTAAATTGCTCAAGCTTTCAGTATTAATTGCTCCCTAAGGCTTCGTTTACACTAACAATAAATATAAGAAATATTTTGACAGGTCTTCACATTGTTGTATACATTTTATAATATAATAAATTCTTTCAAAAATGCAATATATATTACAAGATACGATTTTTTTTAATCTCAACAATTTGTCTACAGTTGTTGTTGTTCTGTATTCGATTTTTGTTTTAAAGTTTTAAAGTCATATCGGTGTTTAGCGAGCAAAAATACCGATATGACGATAATATTTATGGTAGATATTATCTGTTATAGATAAGTTAGTTTAGTAGTTTTATAGGACATTCTTGATACTATTTGCACATTCGAATAGGACATGTGTGGACGTGCCTTTATAAGATTTTAATTTTCAAATATACGACAAGACTATTCGTTTTAATTACACGTGTGACTGTAGCTTTACCTATAATAACACATTGCAATCGCTTTGTCTTCACTCGATCGCGCAAGTCTGATCGAATCTTAATGTTTAGTTCTAGCGACCGATAGACTGACGCTTGCTCCGCCTCTAACTGGATTTAAGCCTCAAGGCTTCGAAGGGTATTTCTATACTAGACGGTGTAAACGCGTGATTGATGTATAATTACAGTTGCATATTGCATGAAATAACAGTTGTCTCAAGAATCTGTACGCATTTATTAATCTACGCACCAGATTTCATAAATCGTTTGAGACATTCAAAGTAAAACGTATTTACATTTAAATAGCTTTAATAAAATGAAAATCATCTATAAAAGTAATTAAAAACAAAATTTCTTTGTCGTCTATCTCGAATAATAAAGCATTATTATTACTAACTCAATTATAAAAGTTACTTTGAATGGCTGAGTTAGAAAAGACGTTCTTATTATGTGAGCTTGTGAGTGTCTCGTTTGTTATATTAGGTTTAAACCTAATAGAATTACTCAGTAGCAATTCAGATTCCGCAGATTGGATGAGTTTCACTCCAATGCCTTAAAAAGAACGCAAAAAACGTGATCCTACATTTGACTAGAGACAAGTCAAACTTGGAATTAGCAACGGTAGCTGATTTCAGTTGAGGTCAGGAAGAAATCATGATAATGAATCGTACAATTTCTATCAAATTATTTGCTAAATTTGTAAATTTTGCATATTGCAACTAAATACGAAATACTTAGCGAGGATTAAGTACATGTATACAAGTACTTACGACGATACTTGTTAATAATTATCATAATCTGCAATAATAGGAAAACCATTGCTGCATCAAACCGTTTAGATCGATTTGGTCAAGTAATGGAACCTTATTAGAAGACATAAAGAGGTAATCAATGAACGTGCCATAGAAACTAGGCTTACTAAGCTATTGGTTTTCGTTAGCTTAGAGATAGCAATCATGTTGGCGACTCGCCAAATGACCTACTCAAGGCTCATACAACCCTGGTCTATGCATCTCAAAATCAAATATTTTCTATCACTTTTTAAGAAAAGGTACTTATCAACTGTAGTTTAAATAATTACCAGTATACATATACTGCTAAATATATGTCTATGTCTAAAAAAAAATATGTGAAAATACTGTGTCATATTAACAGTCTTGCATTTTTTTTTTAATTGAATACATTACATCAACGTACCAGTAGGAGAAAGCAGTTCTTACATTACCTTCAACTCCGATCGTAAAGACATCTTCTATCCGATATGATAGTTCTAAAATATTCAGACACAACGATAGCCTGAACGATATAGAAGTTAAAAGGCTGCAGCGCCACCTAAAAATGAATGATAAAAAAAACGAATATTAAATAACTAGTTGGTATATCACTCGCGTTTAAGAAGTTGGTCATGAAGCGTTAGGCATAAAATGTGGCCTACCATAAAGCGCATCAAACGCATCATTGGAGTTCAAGCTCTTTGCCTCTCTCATTGCCTCATACCAATTTTTATCAAAATCGGTTCAGCTGTTTAACTGTGAAACAACAACAGACAGACAATCAGAGAGAGTTACTTTCGCATTTATAATATTAGTATGGATTAAATATTAGCAAAAACTAAATTTAATAACCGAATACTAAATACAATTTTGGTAACAGGAGAACATGAAAAGAAAATACAATCATAAATATCATTAATAATTGTTTAATGCTAAAATCCAAATAACAAAGCTGTCTTACAGGCAATGAATATACATGAGCAATAAAATAGAGATCACACCGCGGGGTTCCCCAACTTTTTTTTACCTATCGACGCGAGTGTCAAAAACGACGACTCTTCTCGAATTTCCACACTTCCATGGAATTGTGGGATTCTAGTCAAGCTTCAATTCACATGTTATTGCTAATGAATTAAATATAAAATAAAACGTTGTATAGGCAGTCTTTTGTTTAAATTTAATATTATTTCATGACATTTATCAATAGTAGTTTGTTCTTAGAATTATATGTATGTTTTTATTCTTATAATTATATTTATTCATTTAGCTATTTTAATGTAATATTATTTAATATTTAATATATTATTGCAATCGTTGCAAACAGTGAGGTCACGAGTTAAACTTGAAGTTTGAAATCAATGAATTTATGAATACATCATTAGCTAGGCTATTAAAGAAAATGAATTCTCATATACCAAACTTAACTCAGTTTAAACATTTCACAAACATTAAACTTGCATTTAGATTGAAAAATAATAATATATTTACACAGCACTTCGATGTGTTCTATGAATATGTATAATGTATAAATATACACATTTACTTTTAAATAATCTATTAGTTTAGCATATTATACCAATTCCAACTTATTTAGTTTAAATAGAATAATAAAATTTACATCAGCTTAGTCTATTACACTACAACTTAACAATTGGAATAAATAAAGCTCATAACACACTGTGAATAACACACAACGCCCGTCATAAAAAGTACGAATGTATAAACGGCATATTAACTTCACAACTCCTAAACGGTTCCAGACAATTGAGTAGTCACAATACGTAACACTAATAAAAACTTGAATTGTGGTCACCTGAAGCAACTAACTTTTATAGCTGCGACCAAACTTTATACAATTTGCGATACAAAAATATTATGACTAGATTTTTACTATGGTTTAATACTTTTCATGCCATTTAATTAATATATTATCATAATATAATTATTATATTTCTAGACACGAAAAACTAAAAACGAATACGGACCTAAAATTTTAGCAGTAAAAAATAAATAGTTAATTATTAGAATGTAGCATTTTATACTGTTTTCACTGAAGCTAAAAAATAATAAAAATACGTCGAAAACGATTTTTAGGCGCAGTATTACCTACATAATTGTGAAAAGTAAAAAAAACTCAATGTACTAATCAAGTATTTTATATTCCTGCAATAATATCGATATGTACCTATATTGTTTGGCTATATTACAAATCATTAATGATGATTTCATATATGCTCAGAAATAATTTATGTAAGATTATATTCCAATAATAGAAATGATAAATTCTCTTTTAATGATTTTATTGCGTTTTTTATATCATGTAACCAACTAAGATGTGAAATCATCAACGATTGTGAGAAATTAATGTTACTTTCTGTGAAGTGTCGAACAGATTACTTGGTGGTAGGGTTTTGTGCAACTCGTCTGTGTAGATACCCACCACCCACTCATCGTATATTCTACCGCTAAGCAGCATTACTTAGTATTGTTGTGTACTGGTTTGAAGGGTGAATCGGTCTACAGGCATGAGAGTCATAACCATGTTAGCTCGCACGGTTGTTGGTGCATTGACGATTTAAGAAAAAGTTAATATTTCTTATGGCGCTACTGTCAGGCGGCCTATTTGACCGTCCCCCTACCTATATCATAAAAAATAGTATGTATCATTAATTTCATGTCCGTTGCTTCGCAAGCTATTAATATATGGGTATATATTAATAGCTTGCGAAGCAACGGCGCAAACAACTTGCGCATTTTCAACTTCAAGTTTGTATAACCCGTCAACCCCAACTTTACCTCCTTGAATGGATGAAACAAGGAGTAGCCTTTGTCCATCCATGGGTTTCAAGCATGCTCCATATCAAATTTCATTAAAATCAGTTCAATAGCTTAGCCAACAGACAGACATACAGAGTTACTTTCACATTCATAATATTTGTATAAAAGTCTAAATACAATAATAGATGTGTATTCTATGACGTAACTATAATACAAAACGGTGACTTTTAATTTCCACCACGAGCCAAGATGGCACAGTAGAACGCGTGCTAAACCGATGATTTCGGGTTCAAGCTCAGGCAAGCACCACTGAATATCATGTGCTTAATTTGTGGTTATAATTTATCTCGTGCTCGGCGGTAAAAGAAAACATCGTAACAAAACCTGCATGTGTCTAATTTCAACGAAATTCTGAAACATGTGTATTCCACCAATCCGCATTGGAGCAGCGTGGTGGAATATGCTACCAACCTTCTCCTCGAAGGAAGACGAAGCCTTAGCTCAGCATCTCATCAGAAGTTCATATAGATTTTTTTTTAATTTGTGACCTCATTTTTGAGAAATTTGATTTTTCATAATTGAATATAATCCAAATTCAAATAATCGTACTAATTTCAAAAATGCATGTTTAGTAGTAGTTTGTATTCTAAGTAAGAACCAACATATAACCAAAAAAGGGTTTGTTACAAACAGGATCCCATTTATATTCGCCATATAAGGGTTATATTTCACCTCCAAATTGACTTTAGATATCAATTTATCACCCTTAACGTAATACGGGCTTTTGATAAATATACATTTCTTAAGCCCTATTACTTTACACAAATATTACACGAAGGTCTCGAATTCATTACAATATATATGCAGTGTAATATTTTTTTTTAATTTACTCAGCGATTATTTTTTAATAATATTATACGGCTAGAACTTGTTTACTTAGATTAAATGTTTGTATATGGAATAAGCCGAGCACGTCAATCTTAATCTGTAAATTTCCCACTGCTGGGCTAAGGCCACCTCTCGCTTTGATTGAGGAGAAGGTGTGGAGCATATTGGACATCTGGAAGAATTTCGCTGAAATTAGACACACTCACGATGTTTTCCTTCACCGCCGAGCACGAGATGAAAATTTAGATGTGCTTGCCTGGGTTTGAACCCGAAATTGCATCTATCCTCTATAATCCAACCACCAACCCGCCTTGAAGCAGCGTTGTGGAAAATGCTCTAAACCTTCTCTTCAAAAGGAGAGGAGGCCTTAGCCCAGCAGTGGGAAATTTACAGGCTATTAATGTTGTTGTGTAATAAGTCAATGTTAATCTGGTATAAATCACTGATACAAATCTGGGCCAGCTCCTCGAAGTTTTTATGTGTTTAATTTAAAATCATCTCATGCTCAGCAATTAGAAACGTCTTAATTAATGTATGCACCAACCAATAATGAAGTCATATTTAATATTCAAAACATTTACTGACTGTTAACGCGTTTAATTTTATTTTTTTATTAATGTAAAAAATAGCTGAAAATATTTTTTCCTAAAGGCCACCTTGCAACAATTCTGTTTTGTCGTATACATATTTAATGGAGTTTTGTATTTTGTACTCGACTGTACAGATTTATTTCGAAGCACATCTGTTTCGATCGGCACTTTTATATAATATTAAGCAGGCCATACCAGGGCAGTGTACAGTATTTTACCGAAAGCAACAAGCTCTTCTGCAATATAAAAAGTAAATTGCACTACAAGAAATCGGTTGTGACCCTACCATCAACATGAAATATTCGCAGCACGTACAAGAGAAATGTATTGTTAGACTACGTATTTCTCGGTCTGAGAATTTCATTTTCGAAACAATAGTGCGATTCAACAATGTAAAGGATCAGCCATTAGCCAATGTTGTAACAAAAAGGCAGACGTGTACAGTAAAGTAGCGAAACTTTATAAGTTGTAAATATTTATTGCGTTAAAACCGACATAAAAATACTTTTTACTGACTGTCTGGGTAAGTATCTCATCTCACTCATTATACCGTTAATCCGGTTTGTGGAGTAGTGAGTCAGTGTATTTTTTATTATTGCTAAACATTGTAGTTGTTTGAAGTATGGAAGAAGAAGACATGCTGCGCCGACCCCGATTAAAATTGGGATAAGGGCAGGAGGATGATGATGATAATTATATTTGTTCTAATGCCAATGTTTAGAGTAGCTTTTGCCAGCGTAGTTTGAATATCGAATTATAGAAATATAGTGCATTCAAGTGATTTTGATATAATATATGATTATTTTCTGAATGTATACGGACTCATAGAATTCAGGTTTTAAAAATACATCCCAACAGCGGTCCACGTGCCTTATTTTAAATGCAATGCTGCAGAAACAGCTTGTCTCGCCGCGTTCGTGCTCCGCTTGCGTAATAACCGAGTTTTATTCATGAAAACTGAATGCTTCGGAAAAATTAATGAGACTGTATCTATAGTTTTTTTTAATAAAATTTCGTTTTACATATCTTCGAATATCCAGTGATATTTTATTTCTCTGAACTAACACAAAATAAAATTACAATATCTTCACGACATTTATTCGTTTAAACTAATGTTAGAATAGAACCTTTTGAAATGGAGCGCCGTGTGACGTCAGCCGCCTGTCAATACCGTTAGCAACGCCATTGAGTTACTTTTTAATCAAAATGAGTTCTAATAGACGAGATATGCTAAACAATTCTAATCGGTACTTGTTTAAGAGAGTTACTGTGTAAAGAGGCGTGTGACGTATGAATGTAGTGAAAATAGTCGTCAAACAATTTTTTTAAATTATTTTCACTATCTCGGACCCTCTACGTCAACGTATATATGTATTATTTTATTTCATAAATTATTATTTTAAAAATTTAATAATTAAATAAAACCACCATCCTGTTTTTTGGACACTACACGTAATCATTAATGTAATTTCAAAGGGTACTATTCTAATAACATTTGATATGGAATTATAAAAACATTTAAATATTATAATATTAGAAACATCATAATTTTTTAAAAAATATTATGTCAATAATTAGTATACTATACAAGATTTATTTGTTTTTTTTTTAAATTAAAATAGGGAGGAACAGGCAAAGGATGCCTTAAAACAGGGCCGAATTTAGGTAGGAGGCCCCGTGACTCCAACCCCAGAGACTACTCTCATACTACTCTTGTGGCGGCCCTGGGCTGTACACAATAAAAATTTGAAAAAAAAGTGTTGCCAATTCAGACGAATAATAATCGCACGTAATGTTTTATATTCATAACTGTAGTTAAATACCAATATAATTCTTTTATTTTACTATTTATAAATTTGTTAACTTTTTTTTATACATCATTCAAGAAATAATATAATTTATTTATAAAGAATTAAAAGAATAAAACTGGTTTTAATTATTCAAAAACACAACTGAAATAAGTGATAATTTTTGTTTGTAAAATAATTACCTATAATTACTCATTGCTGCCTCATGACCTTCAAATCCGGCCCTGCTTAATGTGAGAGTTTTACCTATAAATATTGTATAAGGTAATTAGTTAAAGAATGTCTCCTTCTTTCAAATGTCAAATAAAGGATGATAGAAAGAGATAAATAAGTATTTAACCAAACATTCAATTAACTTTTATAAAAGGTAATTAGTAAAAGTCAAATAAAATAATTTAGTACTTTGCACCTTACAAATTAGTATCATGTTCAACTTGAAACTAAAGTGAATTGGCATTTCCATAGCAACTGAGACAGCGAGATAAGAGAGAATGTTATAGGACTTATACCATAGACCAGTGACCGGCTGCAGGCGTCGACCGCTCTAATTCTAGTCTATCATTCCGTTCTCGGATAATGGGCGCTTTCGTTATTGTTCGAGATGAATAAAAGTAATGAACAAGAGCAAGAGGCTGCGTGACTTTTACAATAAATCTTGTTACTTATAATTGTTAGTTTTATTAAAATAAATCAAAGACAAAATAGAATTTGTATATTTTAGTTGTATTTTGCTTATTTTTTTTTTATTTATTTACAATAAAATACTTCAATTTAAAAACCTATTAAATATCAAAAAAATGTTTAGAAAATATTTCGTTATGTAAATAAATGTTCGAAAAAATTGTTGGTGAAAAGGTTTTTAAACACAACGAAATTGATAACATGTAATTCCTAGTTTTTTTCTGAACAAAAGTAAATAGTCAATACCTGAAATTATTGAAATAAATTTAATGAAAAATCGCGATAGAATCAAATTCTTTTATTCAATATTTAAATAAACATTATACTTTTTATGATACAGGTGGCAAACGAGCAGAAGGTTCACCGATGGAACACTTGGACATCTGCAAACGGGGACTTGCACGTGCGGTGCTGGCCTCTAGAAAATGGGTAGACTCTTTTCTTAAAGGTTCCCAAGTTGTATCGACACAGAATGGTAGTGCTAGGCAGCATGCCTTAAAAATCGCGCTGTTTTGGATTTTCGGACATCTAGGACATCACACTTACTTATTGATTGTCAAATTAAACCGGTTCGGAAAATAAAATACCTTGACGTGAGAAGAATCAACAAAGAAACTCAGCGGTTGTAATTTTGTCAATTTATGATTAGTTACATATATTCATTGTAAAAAGGTAACCAGGAAAAAAACTTTGTATTCTCGTTACCATTCCCAAGGTCAATGAACTCACTAATTATAGAATAAGCTTTCGCACACAAGCGTTTTTTAACAAAAAAAAAAAATGACATTAGAAGCATTTTGAATCATTTCTAATCTGTGTGTGGCGCAATGTATCCTGTTGTAAAACCGTATACATTGCTCCACAAAAGAGTCACTGACTCTACGCAGTGTAACAGAAGTTCCTTGGGAATGTTATGAATATCACAGTTTCTGACAAAATCCTAAATACTTTTCCGTACTTACATGACATATAGAGAAATAAATAAATAAAATGAAATTATAGAATTGCTTTCGTAATATATATTTTAAATTAAAAATATGCCTAGAATTTAGTGCAAACGTGTGTGGGTTGGAGATAATAAGTGAGCTGGTCTACGCTGATATCAAGAGTTGAGTCGAGCCTCGAGCTTAGACGCTCGTAATAATGGCCGACCATGCTTTTGTATGAAGTGATAGAAATTTTAACACGGCTTAAAATGTTAAAATTATTTCAGTATGAATTAAATTAATCTTACTTAAGGCTGAATATCATTCGATTCGAGTCAAACATCACGATCCTATGAAAACAAACAAGATATTTCAATTGATAGCGAAAAATACGTAAGGCAAATAAATGAAATCTACACTGAGTGTGTTAGTAATAAAAGTAAACAAGACAAAACAAATTCAAATAATGCTCTATCAGCCATGGGATTTTAGTTATTACATGGCGGCATTACGAGTTGATTTTGAATAATGTAACACACACATACAAACATACACGACATTAAAACATAATTATAATAAAAATATAATATCGACAAGCTATATTTTATATCAATAGCGATATAAAAAAAGATATTATTAGTGCCAAGTAGGTACAGAACAAATTTAGTTATTTTGCATAGTCATATATGGACAAAAAATGAATGAAGTAAGGATTAATACAGTTTGGAATTATCTTTTTTTTAAGTAATTAGATATGAATAGATAATTTCGTTAGACATCACCAATTTTAGCAATGGCTTCGTATTGTTTTTTTTTATGGCATTGGTTGGCGGACGAGCATATGGGCCAACTGATGGTAAGTGGTCACCACCGCCCATAGACAAAGGCGCTGTAAGAAATATTAACCATTCCTTACATTACCTATGCGCCACCAACCTTGGGAACTAAGATGTTATGTCCCTTGTGCCTGTGTATACACTGGCTCACTCACCCTTCTAACCGGAACACAACACTACTGTACTATACTGTTTTTTGGCGGTAGAATATCTGATGAGATACGGGCACCAAAGGCACAAAGCCCTACCAGGAAGTAAATTGTGGAAGGTTTTTTATCAGTCGATGATTTCAACAATAGAAACATAGATGAGCGGGTATATGTATGGTTTATTATATTGCATTGTTGAATATTTAGTATACATAGGTTTGTCAATATAAATATAAGGAATTAAACAAAAGATAAAATTTATTGTAAAATTGAGTATTTAAATCCAGCCTACTTCATACAAATGTGTAATAAATGTTTTCATATTTACTTTAACATTATGTATGTACAATATTTAATTAATTTGTCCAAATGTTAATGATGTTTCATCTAACCCGAGATAAGCAAGGGTCTGTTTCTAAACAGCCTAAATAAACTTTACTGTTAACGCAAACAAACACATATAAAGAATTAAAAAAATAAACGTGAAATATTCATTAAATCGATGTTGAGGTTCACTTTCATTCGCTTATTTAATTCACTCTCATTCTGAATGTGTAAATTGTAGGAGTGACTTTAATCCTTCTGTGTTCGAAATTCAAATTTACATATTCAATTTGTGAAATGCAGTAAAAGGAAAAATATATCGGAAATAAACGTTTAAGTCTCAAACAATAATTCAAAATTGGAAATATGGCCACTTCTATGTTGTCAATACAGGATGATGATTAAACTATCTGTAATTACCTAAAGCTGTTAAGCATAATTGTAAGCAATCGTCGAGAATCATATCTTTACTTTTGGTAATAACTATCGAAGAAATACGCAGTAATAGAGGCACTGATCTGAACTGAACTGTGTATGCTTATACTTCAAAAAGAAACAAATAAAATGCAGAATATTGGCAAAATTGTACACAGTCTGTTAGTGTTCGTTGTGAAGCGCCGCCGCGAATATCGTTTATTTCATAGTTTTTTTTTATTTGTTATTATGTAATTTGATTTGAAACCTCTAATGGTTCGCCTTAGTTCGCAAGACCGACTCGTATACCGTCACGGCATAGCGCTCGCTGATGCCTTCTTGCCCCCCTCTCTCACGTCTTTCTCTACTTCCATATGTTTGTGTGGAACGTATCTATACATTTACAGTAAATTCAAAAGTAGCTTGGTGTGTCTGTCTCTCTGTCTTCCCTTGTTCCCCTTTCAAGGATAAAACACTGAACCAAATTTGATGAAATTTTCTACGAAGCATGCTTGGACTCCAAGGATGGACATAGGCTATATTTTACGCCTAACATAAGACGGTCAACCCTTAAAACACAATTTGTAGTGTGTAACTTCGTTGCTATTATCATAAAAATATTAATTTTACTCCATATCATATACCTTATTGTTTTTCTATAATTATAACTTCTTTCAATTATCATCGACTTCAATAAAGTACAAAATATAAAAAAAATACAGTTAAATAAATAGACATTTAAATTTTATATTAATTTGGAAATTAAATGTAGCATATTCGTATATGCAATAAATTCGCTACGAAAATAAATACACCTAAAGCTGATTTAAGGAAGGTAAGAAAATGTTTTCTAAGCGCATTAGTACGTAATTGCCTACCGCGCTGGCTAAAGACAACATCGTAAGGAAACCTACATTTCCAAGGTGAGAGTCACCTCACCGCCTCATTAAAACAAAAGCCTACAAAGACTCAAACAGACTTTACTCAACTTTATGGTTGACCTCGTTGTTTTTCTTTCTAACTCTTTACTATCTTTTTTTATTTCAAAGGACGTGTTAAAGAATTAATTTGAAAAGGTAAATTACATTAATTTTAACAGGAATCTTAGAGGCGACACTGGAGGTTTCTAAATAAAAAGATTTATGATAAAAGTATATTACATACTTAAACGTGTAACTGATTTTATTAAAATGCGTTTGAAATATTTGTTTTTTAGCATCAGGGTGGTTATTACGCTAACTTGGAGATTTCTCGGAGAAATTCTTATTATATAAATAATTTAAGACCGTTTTGTTATAGGTGACTATTATAAAAATAAATAATAAATAACCTAAACATTTAAGCGTTCTAGGACAAAGTATGCGCATAATAATTATACTTTTGAGTTCTGTGCTTTTGCTATCAAATGTTCAAATTTGCAGAAGAATCTGTTAATGAGTATAGTATCTCGTAATTACCACAGTTTCAGTAATAACTTTATTGTGTGTGCATTTTTGTTTTTAATTATGCTTATTTCAATAATTACATAAGTTTACTAAAATCTCAGTTTTTTTTCGTTTTATGTTATAGGTAGGCAAACAAACCTAACTGATCACCACCGGCTATGGACAGTGGCGCAGTAAGATGTACATCGCCAATGCTCCACCAACCTTGATAACAAACATGTGATGTCCCTTTTGCCAGATGGTACATTGGCTCACTCAACGTTCGAACCGTAACATTACAATACAAAGTATAGCGGTTTAGCGATTGCACTATGTGGTGAGGGTGGTATCTACCTACGCAGAAAGCCCTTTCACCAAGTGATTATTTGTCCTAATAAGCTAAGTCAAAATTATAGTATCATCTTAAGGATTTTAGAAAATTGATTTTATGTTGTTAGAAACAAACATGTTTATATCTTAATAACTCAGAAATTTAAAAATTTTAAAATTATAAAACAAGCGTGTACGAATACAGCGCCAAATTCCAAATGGACTGAATATCTGTACGCGGAACGCATTTCAGTTATTTATAAAAAATACAACTCCAATAAACGTCAAACGTTCGCAAATATCAGTGAACATATCCAAAGCAAACAATGTTTGTAACATTAGATAGTCGTAAAGACGAAATGGACAAAGAAACCGAGTCTATTGTCAAGCATCCCTATTCCCGCTGCGATCGAGACCCTTAATAATACGAATTGTTTTAACAGTAAATGGAGATAATTCAATTCCTCGCGAACTATAATTTAATCTCACACTCACTATATTATATCTCTATACAAATTGAAGTAATAGGTTTTGACAATAATTTTACAGATCGCGACGGTGATAATTTTTTATGCTTCTATTTATTTAATTCTGCTTAATATGTTATTATTATGTTTAAAATAAATTCTCATGTGGTTTATTGTTTACTGGAATCTTCGAAGCGTATTCATATTTCGCCTAAAAAAACAGTTTTTCGATTCAACGGATATTCGGTCCATTCCAAGCGATTAGATTCATTTTGATATATGTATGTATATGCATGTGTTAAAAATCTCTTGAAAGGCGTGTTATTTTACATAATTTGCTTATCATGTTTATTGAGTTTTATTTCGTTTGATCATTATCTAATTAATCTATAAAATACGATCTTACGATCTAACATACATTCAATTTACGAACTAAATTATACATTAATTTTGATAACGATATACTTACTTAACTATTATACAATCAGTTACCTCAGTTTAAGTAACGTACATTAAAGTTATATGGTAATCGTGTTCTATATATAAAAAAGCTCTTAGCATTTTTTTCCCAAACATTTCCTGTGAAATCCAACGATCCCCTCCGTTCCGGTGGGAAAGACCTCTCAATATGCACCCCTTAACAAAAGGCACGCGACTATTGTTGACCTGCAATAACGCTTATTATGACCGAAAAAAAGGGAGACAGGAAATCACAAAAATCTCGAGTATTATATCTGAATTTTTACCGCAAAAAATTTTAGTACACCCTTTTTAAAGATCTTCAATGTTTCCGAAATTAAATGGTATGTAAAAGGACTTTGTAATTATTTTTCGATACGGATAAAAAAGGTGTCAATGTTTTACAGTAATCGTAAATGTAACCCCAATGTGAAAGTCACAGGTTCAATCGGGACCAATTAGGCTTGCAATTCCTTAAAAAAAAATTATAAGCTCACGATAAATATTTTAGGTGTCATATATGTATGTATTGCGATCTTTTAGGACACCACATCAAGGAAACTATGTAAAGATAAAATCTATGTTTCTAATTCTTTTCATGCTCGGCGGTAAAGGAAACCATTACAAGGAAACCACCATGAAATTCTGCCACATGAGTATTATGTATCCGCCAACGTACAACGTATTGCAGCGTGTCGGAATTAGCTCCAAACCTCCTCAAGCAGAGAGGCCTTCGCCCACCAGTGGACAACAAGCTGATACTGTACAGCAAACACCTCATAGTATAATAATATATTTTTAGTATTATACAATATCATATATGTAATATTATATTGTTTAATACTAAAAACTCCAAATAAAAATAATTAGAAATAATAAAATACTACAATACCTACAGTCTACCCGGCCACGTTTCACGTAAAAACCACTAATGACTGTTAATTAAACTCAGTATGGTTATTATTCATACCCTCGTTCAACGTTGTCAATGGTCAATTTGGAAATCCACAGACCAGCAACACCACGACATTTTATTTTAATGCAAATTAATATAATTTTTTGTACATTATTTAAGAATTCTGATTTGAAGAGTATTCGTTAATATATATATTCTGATTTTGACGGCCTCGTTGGTCTAATGGCTAGCTTATATGGCTAGAAATATACGAAAATCTCGAGGTCATGGGTTCAAACCCAAGTAAAATTCATAAAGAAAGCAGCGTTATATTCCCAATTCCTAGATAAAGACGTAAATCGGTTAGTCCTGAGCTTAGATGTGCTTGGATTATAAGGGAATAGATTTTATTTGAGAACACACGTTTTTTCTAATATGACCCGCGTAGATAGCTCATATCTCTTGAGAATTAACAGGATGACCACTTTAACCGAAATTGGCCAGAAGGAAAGGCCATTTTTTTTTAATTTTTAGAACAGATAATTTAATACGCGTTTTGTTATTTGTCATATTTAACATTGGAATTCATAAACGAGTGTACACAGTGAACGAAATAATAAAAATATATCCCAAAACGGATTCTCATTCCTCTGTCGCATATCGGGTACATGTAATCAGATTCCAGTTTAATTAAATCCGAGCGAGTTTCGATCGTATCGAATAGTTTGCAAACTTCCCGGATATGAAACTTCCAACGGATACCATTTGTGAAATATTTTCATAAGTATAACTTTCGTTATATGAACGCGTTTGATATTTGAACTGATTGTGTTAGGAGTATCTTGAAAGAAAAATTATCAGTTTTTTATTTACATTTTGATTTTTAATACGTTATTAATTTGACTTATTTATGTGAAGTCACAACAGATAATTCACCTAATTGTTAGCTGAGAAGGAATCTATCTATCCATTCACTTTACTGTAATCTGTGGAACTGATTTCGTGAAAGGGGACGGAAGTGTGTAACAGGAAGCCAGGATAGCGCGCGCTATTTGATTTGGCCAATGAGAACGCGCGAATTGTCCGTCAGATGGTACCAACTTATTTTCTGAGAGAATATAATGTTACTGACGCTTATTACCAAGGTGAGATGTCACATTTTTTTTTTTTTATGTCAAAGGTGGCAAACGAGCAGGAGGCTCACCTGATGGAAAGTGACTACCACCGCCCATGGACATCTGCAACACCGGGGGGCTTGCAGGTGCGTTGCCGGCCTTTCAGGAAAGAGTACGCTCTTTTCTTGAAGGTTCCCAAGTCGTATCGGTTTGGAAAAACCGCCGGCGAAAGCTGGTTCCAAATCGCGCTGTTGTGGATTTACGGACATCTAAGTGGTGCGGGTGAAATTTAGAATGTTAACGATATGTCCGAAGGTGAAATTCAGCAGCCGGGATTAATCCGAACCATTCCTCGGAACATTCCCCGTGATAAATTCTGTAGATGATGCAGAGCGATCCAACATCTCTACGCAAAGCCAAAGGATCAAGCAGATCGGAAAGGGCTTGATCGTCGATAATTCGAGCCGCTCTACGTTGGATACGGTCAAATGGAAGGAGCTGGTACTGGGGAGCTCCCGCCCAGAGGTGAGAGCAGTATTCCATGTGACGCCGAATTTGCGCCTTGTATAGTCTTAGACGATGGGCCGACGTGAAATACTGTCTTGCCTTGCTGAGCACATGCTACAAGCCATATGCGACTACTGTAAGACTCTGTTTTTTAGACTGTGTCTTATTCTTTGTTGTTTTATAGTAATATGATAGTGATGTAAAGTACACGTCCACACTTGTACTCTATTATAAAAATAAACAATTTATATAAAATATAATAAAAAAACTAAAATAACTTTATTTTATGTATACATAAGTACATATACATATACATTTATTTAACTTAAAACGGGGTGTGACAGCTATTTACATTTGCGTGACTGAAACTATTGTCCATAATAAACACTTAACTTTATTTAAGGAATGTTTATAGTTTATTTTTAATTAATAAGTACTTTTGAGTTAATAGTAAAGATTAAAATAAGTAATAAATTATTTATACAGCTAAATGCAGAGTCTACTCAAAAAAACCCGCAAGAAATACCATTACTAATATATAGTATAAAGACACCGAAGACTCCTGATATAAATAATGTACTTTTTAGGTATTGTGGCAGGTAGGCGAACGGGCAAATATGCCACCTGATAGTGAGTGGTCACCACTGCCCGTGGACATAATCAATCATTCCTTACATCGCCAATGCGCCACAAACCTTGGTGACTGAGATGTTATGTTCCTTTAGAGTTCTGTAGCCTCACTCACTCTTCAAACTGGAACACAGTATTAATATTTCACGGAAGTTATAATAAGTTAGTCTTATTTAAGATTTCAAGTATTATTTTATTTCATTATATAAAAACTTTTTAACGTGTATTTAATTGGTGTATTGCATGTAATTAAAATAAGGATTCGTATATATCGTAATATTTACAATTGGTACCCGCGTTACTGGCAACAGATTAATCTTGCTATGCACGTATTCAATCCGTATTTAAACCACAGTTAATTATCATGGCTCGTTTATTAATTAACTTTTCATTGTGATATCATTTTAAAACGCACACGTAATATTTAGTTAAGTATCGTGTATCAATACCAGTATTATTTATTGTATAGTTCTACCGAAGATTTTCGTGCAGGTTCGTCCGTAGTATAATTATACTCATATTTCATTGAACCAGTATCATCGGGTGACCAGTGACGACTCACAATCAGGTAGTCAGTTTGGTCGTCTGACTTCCTAAAATATATTAATAGCATATGTCACATCCGTAAACTATCGAGAACATTAACTTACACGCTCTATATCAGTTTAATATGTAAATCCTTTTTATCATCATAGTTTTATCATTATAATTGAACAACAAATTAAAGCTCACCCAATGCAGTACCTTCATAATACTAATAATTATTAATAATACTCAATAATAATTAATCTCTTATTTTAAAAAAATAGGAATAATTTGATTTTTTTTATTTTTTATTGTAAGAAACTAAAGCACAATATTGTACACTAGTTCGCATGTTGAAATCCCAAGCAATAAGCTAAGAGCTTGTAGTGAATGTGCGCGTGCCGCCTATCTGTGGTCGGAGGCTGCAATCTCATTTCACGGTGACCACTGACCTGCGCACGCGACGCCGGCGTGCCAACGGTGTTCTGCTGTACAGATAACATACCATGGACGTATTTTATAAGGACTATTTACAATTTAAAAGGTGCTGTTAAATTTATATAGTTGCAAAATTTATATCCCTATGCCTACTGAGTGTTATAAATAATAATAGTACGAGATATGAAAGAATGTATATTATACTTTTTAAGGTTTTTTACAAAATTTAAAATATTATTTATGATTGAATTTTCCCATTATATTATTAAAGTCATTTCGAGACATGTTATCTATATATACACACAGTTAAAATAAACCGAAGTAAACCGAAATTTTAAAATCACGATCAAAATCCCCAACAAAGAAAAAACAATCAAAATATACAGGCTAATAAATCGCATGTATTTCAGTTGATCGATGAAACACCAGCCTTATGTTTGAGTTCAGTCACCCTTCACACGAGAAACTATAGCAGTTTAATGTAGGCACAAAATATAACATTATCCATCTTATCGTAAATGCAAAGTAATATCAGCGACATTAATCCCTCTTCTATCACTTTCTAAAATATTAAAATATCATATATTAGACAGTGACGAATTATGTTTATGAATATCTTTCTTATTTTAAAATGATAATAAAAAAAATTATTATCACTAATAGAGGCAAATTTATTCAGTCAATAGATTAATCAACTCACAAAAACATTGAGATATATTTGTTTAGATTTCATATTCGCTTTTGATGCTTCACTGTATTCATTTGCCTATTTTTTTATAACCATCAAATAAATTGAAAAAAAAAAATAGTTACAAATTCTTTAATACAAACAAATATAATCAGTCAAGTTATTGAATTAACATATTAAGTGAGCTCAGACGGAGTTAATCGCAGGCCGCTGAGATAACGTGTTCATTGTGAGACAGTAAATTCATTTTTATAACCCTTTTGTACCTTCGATTCATTAGTGTAAAGTAACTTAACACGACTATTGATATCGTGCTCAAAATTATTAACGTTAATATCATACGTTATTTACATTAATTCGTTGAATTTATTAACCAATAATATTTTTATGTTCTTCATTTAATTATATATTTGATTTATGTATTGTATATAAATTAATTTTATATTTATTGGGTTAATTCTGTTTAAATAGTTATGAAGCCTATGGTTCGGGAGAATGATTTGGAAATTATTACTTATATTCATATTTAATTATTATCAATCTATATATTCATATATCAGAAATTTAAACATATGCATTTTTTATATAGAAGTTAGGTGGACGGATGGGCCACCTGATGGTAAGCATCGCCATGGTAGACGTTGGCACCGTACGACATATAAAGCATTCCTTAAAACCCCTATGCTCTACCAACGAAGATGTCTGATAAGCCCTTCAAACGGGAACAATCACTGAATATCACAAATTAATACGATACATGATGAATGGGTAACTACCCAGACGGACTTGCACAAAGCCCTACCAACAAGTAATATTCTTGCGTCGATTTATTTCACTGTCGAGAACAAGAGAAATTATACACACAAGTATTGCACTCGAAATAATCAGTGAAGCGTCCTCGGACAACCGAACAGAACCGCAAATCAATCTTCGTTAAGAATTCAATAAATAATTTTGTTTTCTGTATACAGATTGCATTTAGCTCAGACTGTTTTAGTCTAATGGTTAATATTATCCGTAGACTTTAACAAATTTTCATTATATTTACGATTATTTAAAAACGTGTGTTGTTTTTTGTAAAAACATAACATTATATTAACAGCCTGTAAATTTCCCACTGCTGGGCTAAGGCCTCCTCTCCCTTTGAGGAGACGGTTTGAAGCATATTCTACCACGCTGCTCCAATGCGGATTGGTGGAATACACATGAGACAGAATTTCTTTGAAATTAGACACATGCAGGTTTCATCACGACGTTATCCTTCACCACCCGAGTACGAGATGAATTATAAACATAAATTTAGCACATGAAAATTCAGTGGTGCCTGCCTGGGTTTGAACCCGAAATCATCGGTTAAGATGCACGTGTTCTAACCACTGGGCCATCTCGGCTCAGTTAAGATGCACGCTTTCTAACCACTGCGCCATCTCGGATTTGTTGGGCCAACTCGGCTTTGTAAAAAATATATCTTTAATTAATATTCTAGTATTTTATACAACGTATACACCTTATAGTATACTTAATATTCTTCTAAATAGTTTTATTTATCATATAATCCGAATGAAAAAAGATAGACATAAACAAGACATTATCTATCTCAAATTTTCTTTTCAAACACGATTCGAAAGTTTTATCATAATAAGCACAAACTTGTCTTTTGTATAATTACGATACTGATATCCCAATTAATTTTATATTATCATTGAAACTTAATACGACAAATGGAATAGATAACTGTATTACTAAATATATACACCGGTAGGCAACTGCCGCTGCCATTCGAAATCAACATTCCCACTCCCACGTGAACGAACAGTTCAGTAGCTGTTTTTGCTAAAGAATTAATTAACATAGTCGTAAAAACTCGTCATTTTTATCATTATACTTTTCACATAGCATTGTGTTAATTTTATCACACGTAAACAGTAACGTCAAATAACGTTCAAATAATTAAAATACAAAATCAATATTCGATATAAAGGTAGTTATTATATTTGCATAAGCAACAATTCAGACCAGTGAAAACAGGCGGTAGAAACTCGGAGAACTCTGCTCGTTTTATCCAAAACAGCGTAATATTACAACATAGCAAAGTAGCAATCAAACAATAACCCACTGTCAGGCCTAGACCTAAGGTTCTTTTGAGGAGGTATGCTTATTGCTCGCTGCTGCATCGGAGCAGACCACCACCGTCATCGGGCCATCTCGACTTTTAACTGTCGATATTAAATGATAAAATTTATTGCTCATCTTTATGCGAACAAATGTTCATAACATGTTTGTAACTTGAATATTTTTAACACGTTTAATTAACTTATATCCCATTGCTATGTTCAAGAAAAGTTTCGTTTTGCTTACGGGTTTTTATTAAAAACCTTAGTATCAGAAATTTTACAACTTTGTCACTATCAAACATCAGATGTGGATTGACTGTTGAATAAACGTAATTTAATCAAAGGCTAAGTTTTCAAGTACTTAATAATAATTCATATCGTTCATGGATGTAAAGAAAAATATCGTAAGAGGAACCTCTCTATTCAATCGGATTATTTTTTTTATTTCTACTAACCCGCATTGTATGCATGAATCATACATTAATTAATTGTTTCGTGGTTTTTAATAAATTAATTAATGAATTGCAAATTACTTAAAATATTTAGTAAGTTCCCTCGATTTAGAGAGAGTACAGAAATTATCATCGCTATAATTTCTATACTGTTACTCGATCTAGGTTGAAGATAAAATCGTAGGAAGACAGAACGCGGTCTAGTTTCTCTATAATTTCGCTATGGTTTTATAAACCACAAGCCGAGTCAAACATGCCTCGAGCGACAGCTATCGATTTGGATTATTCGGGCGTTTTCCGTGGAATGTGTATTGTGTGTATTGTGCCCCTAAAATTATGCAGCGGCGGTACGGCAATAGCTTGAAATACCAAGAATTCGTCCTATCAAAATTTCATGCAAAATCTTGTTACGCTTTCAACAAAATGTTGATTTCATTTTTTTTAACTTGATGTGACTGAAACTTTTTTCAGAATGGTGTTGAATACAAAGAGTATGTAGTATCTTTACTGAAGTTTATTAGTTTTATTTTATGATATGAGATTCAAATAAAATACACTGACAAGATGAATAAGAATATAAGTGCTTAGATACAGTTTTTCAAATTGGAATTGAACTTAAAATTTGCACATGAATGCTGTTTGCATTTGTGAAAAATTGCACAATTTTCAATAGCCATTATTTTTAATAACCATGAATCTGTCTATCTTATTATCCTTCCAGAAAGTATTGCGAAGAATTATAAATATCAATATTTAGAAAACGTAACAAAAAATAGGTGAGAATATTAAAGTTCCAATAAAGGACAAAATCATAACCGTAGGCAACTTTTGGGGCTTTCAAACGGCATGATATGTGTCACCACATTTAAAAAAAAAATTAACACTCTTTAACAGTCAGACATTATTAACAGAAGCCTAAGTACCATTTCAATATTCCTATCAACAGAAATGGTGGTATCCTATCGGAATCATTGCACATAACCCGACTAATTGTCTTAAGGATTAGAGTTTTTTGGTAACCTGTATTGCTTATAAGCAATGAAAATTGTCTATGGAATATCAAAAATTAATAACTTCCATTTAATTTTTTCCCCCATTCTTGGATACGGTACTAAACATACCTTATAACAATACCCTTGTAAAAAAAATATAACAAAATCGTATGTTATGTTTGACAAATAAAAAACATCACAACAAAGAGCGTTGGAATGTTCAATTTGTTCAGAAAGTAAATAAAACGGGAATTCAAGAATGAAGTTGTTTCTAAGAAATAATATTATAGGTCAAGAAAACTCAGTAATTGACTCACTCTACGTATGCTGAACGAAATAAACGCAATTGGGATCTAGCTTTACAATTTCAGTTGAGTCAACATTTTAACGAAATTAAATAAGAAACGCGAACATTTTGCGAGAAAATATACAAATATGCTATTCTTATATATAAAAATTGGCGATGGCCCGGTGGTAAGAATGCGTGCATCTTAACCGATGATTTCGGGTTCAAACCCAGGCAGGCACCACTGAATCGTCGTGCTCGGCGGTGAAGGAAAACATCGTGAGGAAACCAGCATGTGTCTACCAACCCGCATTGGAGCAGCGTGGTGGAATATGCTCCAAACCTTCTCCTCAAAGGGAGAGGAGGCCTTAGCCCAGCAGTGGGAACTTTACAGGTTGCTAATGTAATGTAATGTGTGTTTAAATTCTATGCATTCGCGCAATAATCCCGTGATTTATTTTTTATATTTAGTGACAATTTTAAATCGTTTAAAAATGTTAAATTATAATAATAAATAATAATCAAATGACGCTTAAGTTTATAGCAGTGTTACTTATATTTTGGACATCAATAAAAAAATCGAAAACATTCATTTGTTTCAAGAAAAAAATACATTCATGAAAATGAATACTTGTTCTTGTCCGTTAGTCCAAAATCACATAACATCAATGTCGATTCTGTATGAAACTTGGTATAGCAGTTGTTGATTCTGACGTAATGGTTTCCAAGATAGTACTATCAATATCATAAGCCAACAAAAATTATATCATATAATTTTATCTAAAAAGATATATAACATTTTTTACTCTGCCTATTTATGTAAGTAGTAGTAAATACTTACCACTTAGTATTCCCATAAATTGCCATTTTTTTTATTTTAGGTTCAAATAAATTTATAGAAATGTTTGATTACTTTTAAATGAAACTCACAATACGCACGTAACACTGCACTTTAATAACAAAATATGTGTTTTTTTTTTTATATGTGACGAAAAACAGATTTCAGTCCAAAAAATATTTACTACAAAAATTTCAAGTTACAAAAGAATGTAGGTTAGACTACTTACCCGCTGACGACCTCATTTTAGGGTGGCTCTCAGATGCACTTCTGTATGTGAAAAGATTCTTCGAATAAGCAACGTTCATCCGAGAATCGAGTTCGATTGATTCTGATATCATATCTGCATATTCTTATTCCCTTTATACTATTCTTTTATATCTTCTGGGAACAATTATTGAAGTGAATTTTCTTTGCGATGAGTTAAATTTCAAGGTTTAATTTGATTGTATCGTTTCTGACTCAACGAAATTTCAGATCGATCTATTTCTCTTTGTTTTCGCTCGCGTTTTAGGGTTTGGTTGTATAAAATTATAGCCTATGTTATATTCTGATGTATAATACAATTTGATTTAGTAAAAATATGTCAGATCTTGAACAAAATTTTAAAAATAATTGTTTTTAAATCGATTATTTTAATGTAGAATATCTCAAGCATTTAATATTAGTTTCAAAATCCTTGAATCGAAAGTTAATGAGCCATAGATGTGAAGAAATTTAAATTTAAATCGAATAGAGTCAATCGTCAAATATCAACCACAAGTACGAAGTAATACAAGCAAAGATAATAATAATAAAAAAACATGGTAAATGTCCCGATTTAAATATTATAGTAATAAAAATAACCATGTTTATTTAAAATCTTATTACGATTTTTGTTGTATGATAGTGGTACTCGAATTTATTGATTAAAAGTCTGTCATACTCGTTACTACTGACACGAAATACGTTGTCATACTCATACGGAAGTAAATATGAGTAAAAGAAAACACATTATACTACTGACATGCGTCAGAAGCACCACATGTTTTCCAGTGTTCTGTTTGTTTGTTTAAGGGGACGGAGCTCACACATGTTACGACGATATTATTTTAGTAAAGAATCGCATGGGAAAGAGATTTTGTATTTCTTGTAAGATCAACCAATCGATCATAATTTTTATTAAAAAAATAACAAGTTTTTTTAAATTTGTATTTCTATAAAGGTATTTCTATATACCTATTATTTTTTTAATGTTTAGTAACATTGGATATTGTGTCCACTTTCGTTCATATTTAATGTAAACTTAAACTAAAATACATAATTAAAAGTTGTATATACATTTGTTATAAATGATTTAAATATTGTATGGCGTGTTATGTTATTCAATTTAATATTATTAAAGAAAGAACAGTAAGGTCAAATGAGACATGTAACATTAACAGACATTTCGATATATTTTTTCATTTTCCTTTGTAATCTAACTAAACTATATTAAAAAACCAAAACTCTAACTCATTAGAAAGTGAGTTAAAAATAATTTACAAAATTCTTTCCTTCAAAGACATAGTCCAAAGCGAGTTAAAGTGTAGAGTAAAAAGTGTATCCATATATTACTTTGTCGCTATGTAGTAGTACTTGACTACAATGGTTAACCACACAAATTATTACTTTATAAAATGTATACAAACCTACATGAGCGTTTTTTTAATGCCTGTGCGTGAGAATACATGTTTATTTTTTCATATACATTTAACTCTAACACTAAAAACGCTATAATCACCCACCGTCGATCATAACACAATATATTCATAAATAACATGTGCATCACCGACTTTAAAAATATTAATAGCTAGTTAGTAAATCCATTTAAATTTAAACAAGGCATTCGCTTTAAAAAAGTCAAGGTGCACGTGTTAAAAAATATATACAAAAATAAAAAAGCATTTATCGCTTTGTGCATCGATTGCACGGTCACTCCCCTTAATTGGTTCTCCAATAACGACTGTACAGTGTATACCTGTAGAATACATCTCCAATATATTACACGTTAAACTTCTACCGGAGCAGGTAACAATTTCATTTAAAGGTCCCCGATGTTTTGTAAACATGAAAAATAAAAATCACAGTATCATTAACGCGATGTCATTCTGAAATTGGTTTTGGTGAACTGTAAAGATTATATTTAAACACTTCAATGACTTCGTATGCTATGTAATGACGTATATGTGCGTCATTAGTTTAATGACTAAAATTGTATGGTTCACGCCGAAGCGGATAAGGTCGGAGGTTCGAATCATCTTGGATCAAAAAAAGTTTCAATATTAATAAAATCTCAGTCAACTTGGTAGCACTAGCCCACTGTGCGGGGGGTTAATACCTCTGCGCACAAGCTTGTGCACTACAATTAGTATAGAAGTTTATGCACAAACATAAGTCAACTCTTTATTCCGTCACTTTTATAATGCGATGGAACAAATTCGTTTACGACGCTCCGGGGCTTGCACTCTGCAAGCCCCGGAGCTATGGCTTCACCTGCTTTCCGAGGTACAGAAGTGTACACTCTTCCAACTTCCATGGCGCTAGTGAGAATTTCTCGACGCAAAAACACAATATAATTTTTTTACAATAAATATATATATATATATATATATATGGTTGGTTTTATTTTATACTCCTAACCCGTTTCATTTACAGTATTTATATGAATAGATGATGAATTACAGAATTTATAAAAAAAAACATTACTTCTAATATATATGTCAAATACGTTGTCTTGCCTATATTTGAAATTTGACCTATATCAAATCTATATAGGTAGCCTAGGGTCTGTTTAAAAATACGGTCACATGAAACTTTGAGTCGCGAGTAGCCGCCATATAAACATATATTTCAAAATAAAAAACATCAAATCAGAAGCACTATAACTATAGGGATATTATAACAACTAAGACCGCCCCCCGCTTAATCCGACCCTCATTAAAACTAACTACTAACTAATCTGACTGATCCGTTAAAATATTCCCAACAGAATATTAAATAATTAATGGATTAGCACTTCTGTTTGTTTATGAATAATGCAAAAACTTAAAATAGGATATAAGTAAAACTAAAAGTGTATTCGCATTGGAAATATACTTTGATGATTATTTGTTGTTTTTTTTATCGATTTCCAAATTACATATTACTCTTACTTATACTTTTTTTATAAAAATATGGTAACATCTGATCATACGCCATCATACGCGATCTAAGAAGCATACAATAAGTAAAGGAAACTCGATTTTTATTGAAATAAAACTAGTTTTTAACGGATTTAATCGCGTATATTAATTATTTTAACATCCCGACGTTTCGAGCACTTTGCAGTGTTCGTGGTCACGGGCAGACTGCCCTATTAAATCCGTTAAAAACTAGTTTTATTTCAATGTGTAATAATCGCGAAAATCTAAGACAACATTCGATTTTTATTCTATGCTGTCGTTACATAATACTATACAAGAAGACTCGCTTTACCGTAACTGTGGTTGGTAGTTCCCCTAAACCCTAATAGGTGACTGAGTGCTTCATTAGTGGTTCATATCAAGCAGATATATATTTAAATAATTTATTACGTATATAAAATCAACAACTTGTATGTCCACATGTAACTAAAACATATGTACAGTCCTTTATGTATAAATAAAAAGTGATACATAGATACAAGATTCAAACTGTTGAAATTCGTCGAATAACCGGTGACCGTGAGAGGGGCTTTGATGGAACCGCCAATTAAAATGCCTTCCTAACCCAGCCCCTTGCCCGGATCGTATAGAAGACAGATCATTAGCTATCTGGTAACGATTTGAAAATTCGCAGAAATTGAATTTAATTAAAACAAATTTTAAAAAACCTAAATTAAATATTATGCTAATAATATCATTGTGTATAAATTAATCGTACGCCTAAAATTTAACTTGTTTGTTTCATACGTAATATTTTAATTGATCATAGTTACCCAAAAGAAGCTCTCACTTCATCATCGATCATCATCATGCAATCTTAGTCTACTGCTGGACTTTGATTTCACCCAAGTGAGCCAAAGGTCAATGTTTTATGTCTTGCCCATCCAGCCGAGTCCTGTCACCTCCTTCAAGTCATTGGTCTAGTTGTCGTTTGCCTATCTCACTCATGTAAAAATATATATTATTGTAATATTTATTAATATCAGAAAATGTTACTAAATCCATATTTATGCAAGGCAACAACTGTTATCTTCATAACAAAATCCCTCTCACAAACCTCCCTTTAAACCAAATTATTTATTTATACCTTAAAACATATATGACATTAACACACACTGTATAAATTTGAATAGTAATCAGTACACAACGTACAATTTCCATCGTCGATACCATTATTATTTCTAATAGCAAACAAAATTTTATCATTTATGACAATCGTATATTATAAATTAGACGACTATAATATCTTTAGTAATTTATATACTACCTATAAAAAAATCCTAACATTATCCTGATATTATATCATTATCGTAAAAGATTTTTTTTTTTTAATCTAGATCTGACCGTAATTACTACATACTGTATACTCACCCTTATCGATAAGGCGGAGTATACAAAATATATATATTTTTTTATAAACATCACGCGATTCACCTAATTCTATGGTGCTTATTATTTTATTATATTTATTATATTATACCTGAAACCTAAATAATGACATAATTACATTTTAAACATTCGTATTCATTCTTATAAGTTTATTACATCATCAAATACAAAACGTCTTTTTTTACCAAGAGTGCTAAATAAGAGCTCCAGAGATAGGCCCTTGTGTTCCTGCCCTACGATAATAAATTTTCATTAGCGTCGACATAGTTTGTTCTTTTTCTCGTTGTCAAATCTGAGGGCCAATTAATTTGGTGGGAACTTTCGATTCGTCGCCAAAATTTCGGAATGTCGTGATAGGGTCTGGGAACGCCCTTGATACTTCTAAATCTTAACATATGATATAGTTATTTCACTTGAATCCTATTACGTGTGTATTTATTCTCCTTATCGTATATTATATATTGAAAGTATCATACAATTGTATATTTAAATTAATACGCTTTTGTCAAACGTTACTTATTTGAAGTGAAACTATTGACACTTTATTGACACTCCTCGGGGTAATATCGACGTATGCCGTGACGGTATACGGCGCTCTCTTATGACATCATGACCCCTCTCCGCTGCTACTCGGTCGGTGACTGACGCGTATATTACATAATTATATATATATATATAATTATATATATATAAATATATATTTATATTTATAATATATATATATATATATTACCGCATTGCATATATCATCGCAACTATATACATTTTAATCGATAATATTAATTATTTGGCTTTGTTTAAGTTTTTATAAATTATTTTAGAGACCATCGATTTCAATGTTTCACATCTACCGAGATATTCATATAGCAATTGATTTTAAATTTATAACTATTATGTAAGAATAATAAAATTATAATAACTTTTTATTGAAAGTGATATTTCAAGTTTCTTTAACTGCATTGCACTGAGAACACTACCAATTGATATGTACCTAATTGCAATTGTATACATGCTTTTTATCTTTACCTTCATTTCAAGAAGATTGAACTAAAGGGTTACTGATGAATGTACGTCCATCTGAGAACGGTATAAAAGCTAGCTTTCTAAAGTGATAATACTTGAAATTAAAAACGTCTTCTACAATTAACATTTCCAGTTCCATCGTTTCTGTAATCTAATATTTATATAAAACTACTTCTAATCAAGTGAATCGAAATGATAACAAATATAAAATATTTTAATTGCAATCCGGATACTAATTTATTTTCTATATTATTTAATATTGAAATCTATTTATTTTAAATCGCATAATTGTTAATTAGGATTATAGGGATTACTAGAAAACTAATTAATACGTCAAACCCCACTAATACGCTATCATGATTATCAGTATTATATATCAGTGACAATCATGAAAGCGCCTGTTAATTTATTTTAGCAATATTTTTGTTTTGAAAAATACTGCTCTTTATCTTTTTGATTTTGGAGTTCGAATATTATTCTGATGTAACAGTTTCTAAATGGTCTACTGCTGGGATTAGACTTGTTTTTCTTTTTGAGGAGAGGGTTTGGAGTTTATCCTAATACGCTATTCGGGTGCAGGTTATATTGGATACGCATATGGAATGAAATAAAGGTTTTTATCCCACATATATTTCATTATAAACTCAAATTAAGTACATGAAACTCATCGGTAATTTTCCGGGTTTGAACTCGCACGGTCAGATTGTTATATAATATTATACTAATCCTATTATAATATAGTCAAATGATTATCACTATAGCTTATCATATAAGCCTTTATTTTAATATGTTTTATATATTATTTAATTATGTACCTACTTTTTAGAGGTTTTATAGGTAATGATTATTATTAGTTTTTTATTTCGCTATACGTATTCCTGTATCACATGAATTAAATTAATACTTATCTGTTTTTAAATTAAATATTATAGTTTAAGTAGCTACATTTAATTTTGTATTGTTAAATGAATGCTTTCATACATTTATTAAAACAAAGTTGTTGATACTTATCAACTACTAAGTATGTCTTGATAGACAAAACAAATTATGTATTTATTAAAAAGATAACATTTAAATTTGGAATTATGAGGAGATGAAGAACACGTTTTATTGCTCTGAGTGTATCTTCAAAGTTAGTTTTCTTTTAATTAGTAGCTTCGTTTTTGCAAACACACTATAGATATTTTCTTACTTTAACTAAATTTAAGTAAAATAGATAGAATATTGAAAATACTATAATACTGAAATATATCATTATATATTATAGAATACTGAAATAGTTCTTAGTATATTTAGCTCGGCTTGAAGTTAATTCAAGCAAAAATTTTGCATAAAGCAACGTTAATTCTGATTGGACGCCTGCACCTCTGCACAAGCCGATAAGTTTTAGCCTCATAAGTTAGGATCATCATATGCATAGCTCAAATTTTAAAATGTTTATTCAGAATTAATTTATACTACAATCTTCTAGTAAATTATTGAATAATTTAGAAAGTATATATAAGTAATAACATCGAGAAAAATAACTTCTCATAATAGACACATAAGGGTTTTTATAGGCGTTACGCACGGCCGTGAAACCCTTTCACTTCATAGCTCAGTGCACTCATATGACATATTTCATAAGTCCAAACTGCTACTGATAATTTCATGTCAGAAAAATCCAATTCACATTTGCCTTATCCCTAATTCGGCTTAAAGATCTTATAATCTAAAACAGGAAGCGAGTTTACTACTCCTACTGGCTGACTTTGTTCTACGCCCTATGACTTTACGTACTGTCTGAGGCACTAGTGTGTAAACACTGCCAAATTCCAGACTCCAAGCTACCCTTAACAAAAATCCCAATCAGTTGTGTCCCTTGTGTCTGTAAACACCGTGACGGCTCGACGGGTTGCCCACCTTTGCGGGCCTCCTAAGTATCGCCAGGCGTAAGCGACTCCCGGCGATGCTCACAGCGGGGGAAGAAGATATGCATAGCACCGACACCATGCCCACGGTCTTCTTTGGCGGAGCGAGCGTGAGCATTCTCCTCATGCAACCGTTCTGCGGCCTCCTTATTATATTTATTATATAAATTATATTACACTTTCACAGAAAGAGTCCGTCTCCATCCAGTACCTCCCGCTGCCTAGCATGGCGGCTTTCACGCTTCATTTCGCTTCGCAACGAAAGATCTCCGCCAACTATCGCCACCAGAGAATACCTTTGGGGCCCCAAAGCGGCATACACCGACAAGGTGTGACGCACCGTGATCAAACGCGCCAAACTCGTGGCAGGTTGGCGTTATCTCCCACCTCACTATCAGTGAGTGAGCGTACCGTGACTCTGTTCCATCCATCGACTCAAGTGGGGGCGGATCGTCTCTATTGTCGCCAGTACTGCATCCCAGGTCCTACTCCTATTTGCAAATAGATGCTTTTTGGGCAAGAGCCTGAACGGTCACCGCTCGCTCTGGCTTTCACCCGGAATCTGTACACCTCCGCCAGCACCTCCGCCTGGAGTTCCTAGGATAGATTGCCCGCAGGAAACTTCGCCGCCTTGAATATAACCGTAAGGTATCCATGTATTCCCAAAGCTCAATCTTACATCCAAGATCAGGCCCAAATACCTCATCTTAACCTGCACCTTAATCAGCGGGATGAGAGTACCGTTTGCGTACAACACCCTCATCCCAGAAAGGACGGGTGCTCGCAGGAGCCAGTTGAAGCCGACATTCCAGATTCTGAGATAAGAAGGCACTCTGTGGTATCGGGGTCTTTCATCCCCAATTTCACCTATTTAGATGAACAAGACATTCGTAGATATCTAAATACGATTACGATAGGTAATTACGAATAGGTACTTACGATAGGTAAATATCCCGTTTTAAAAACTTATAGTAATAAAAATAACCATGTAAATTTAAAATCTTATATTTAGATAATGTATTTTATCTCAAAAATTATTTCTTAACTCTAACCTACATTTCACAAGAAATTCATGTATAAAATTTCATCCTGCTTGATCCACCGGGTTAGGCTATGTATGTTTGAACGTTGTATGTCAGTCAATTATATTATGTTGTTTTAAAGTACATAGATCAAGTAGGTTTGAAATATAGCAAAAATAGTACAATATGTCCTCTGTAAGCGGTATGAAGGGTAATCACTTTTTGCGTCATTGCGCGTACTAAACTTATTTAGTACGCATAATGTTATGAGGCAAATGAAATGGTATAAATGTCTATCTTTGTTTCTCTACTTTAAAATACATATACTATTTTGTTTATGTTACAAGTAAATGAATGTACCTAAATTAGTATTCTATCAGTTAAAATTTCCATAACTGTTTATTTGAATAACAACAGATAACCGTAACGTAAATTAATTCAATATTTACGTTAATACCACAATCATACTAATTTTAATCCTAGAAATTATAATATAACGCTAATTCATATTTATTATATAATTTTTTAAGTCTTCTGTTACTGTTGCTAAAAAACACACGCGTCAAAATCTGTGTAAATAAAAGAGCAGGCGTTTTTTGTCTTTCCTAAATGGAAAACCTACTAAGCCAGTGTGTATGTATAGAACTTATACCAGAAGATTCAATGCGTTTCGGATAAGATTAACCTTGCTTGTACCATACCATAGAGGCCATAACATATGACAGACAATGTCTGCCGATGGTTCAACTAATAATACGGCACTGATGTTTGGCTTCGAAAAAAACAGAAAAATAGAGGTACGTATGATGGTTAAGGTTATTATAGTTCATTAAAAGATACTGAAATTTTACTCAAAACAATATTTATTATTTATTAAAAAACATCAATTTCGGTTTGTATACAATATATTAAAAAGTAATTTAGCAATTTTAAATTATATATTATATTATATATAATCAGAATAACATAAAACAGCAAATAATTACATATTTACTTTAAAAGAAAATAATACAAGAAATATAATTTGATACGATAAGGTAATTAGTATTTGATGCAAAGGTCGACTCCATAACTCACAATCATAATTTGTCGTACAGAAATCCAGTCGTATTACAGTGAATTTAACAATGCAATCAAAACTTATATGTATTCCATTTTTTTTTATTTTTACGATTACTTCATCAAGTCTAATACACCTTTATAATAATATATCAGATTCAGAAGAAACCACCAACTTATTTTTTAAATACGCAATTGACTGTGTAGCAGATGTCATATACAAACACGTTCCTTGTGGCACTCTCATCTTGATAATTTCTACAACTACTTACATGGATCCATTAAATAACTTATTGAGTGATTCAAACTGTTACAACTTTATTGACCGATCAATACAAACACAAAAATGGCTTATTTGGTCTGATATGTATATAATTACTATAAGAAACAGTGAGCAACTACACTTAGTTTTGCAAGAACTATCAAGAGATACAGCATGGAATCCAACAGCACAGTTTATTATACAAATTTATGACTTGAAATGGTCTGTATATGATAATATCTTTAAATTATTCTTGAAATTAAACATTTATAACATTCTCCTGATGACCCAGTCGAAAAATGATGAATTCAAACTAATTACCTACAATCCATTCGAAAACAATTCATGTGGAAAATCCTTCGATGAAACGATAAGTATAAAAAACTGCCAAGCTGTGGACACTATCAGAATGAACTACAACCATTTAGAAGATAAATTTCGTAATTGTACAATCACTATCGCAGCGCTTGAAGTTGTACCACATTTCTTGTTGGAAACAAACAAAGAATATTCCTATTTGGGACGAAAAATGTATGGTGTAGAACAACAAATGCTCGAAAATGTCGCGGAACGAGAGAATCTGACACTACAGTACATTTTCAGACCAGAACAATATGACGCCGGAATCGTTTTACCTAACTTTACTGTTACTGGTCTATTAAGCTATTTACAAAATGATTCTGTCAGTATCGTTGCTGGAGCATATGTACCGATGAAGAATCGTCTCGACCTGTTCGATTGCATCTGGGGATACGATTATGGGAAAATGTTCTTATTTACACCAGTCCAAAAAGAGTTTAGTTGGAAAACCGCTTATCGACCATTCAGCGTTACCACTTGGGTTTTAATTTTGCTATCATTCATTTTTGTTACTTTCACAACTATTTTAGTCAGTCGATATTTCGGAGACCACCAACTATACAAGAACTTACCGCTTAAATTATGGGGGTATCTTTTTGAAAACACAAGCAACCAATTGCTACGCATGAAAAATTTACGAATTATTGTTATTGTTTGGATTTGGTTTACATTTTTAATCGCCAATTTTTACAGTACATCTTTATACAGTTTGTTAACGGCCAAAAAAACCAGGCCAGAAACATTTACTCATAACAATTTGCACTCTTTGGCATTGAGGCCCTGTATAAGCACCGACATTTTTATGTTATTTAAGAATGCTTACAATTTCAGTTTGTTTGAAATATCACCTGGTGAATGTCAGCAATATTTAGTTTTAGATAAAGTAGCAAATAGCGATAATTTGTACACCGTTGAAATGGATTATAGATATTATATGAGAAGGTTTAATTATGTTGACAACAATGGCATCAGTAAATTGAAAATGACACAGTTTGATAATGATGTAATGTTTACTTTATACCTAAAAAGAGGATTCCCTTTGCAAAGGAAGTTTCAAAGATATGCTCACTACCACTTCGAAACAGGATTATTGAAGAAACAAAAAGAAACAATATATCACTGGTATAACATAAGAAAATCTAAACACATTAACCCTACATTTACGGCTTTTAGTTTGTCCGACTTTAGAGTTCACTTTAGTATATTGTTCCTTGGATACATGCTTTCCTTCATTTGTTTTATTATTGAAATAAAAAGTAAAAATTAAAAATCTAATAAGCATTTATCCATGACTTCAACAAACAAACCTAATGATATAATTCTATAGTCAATAGCTCAATAAATAAACAGCCAGTGTAACTACAAGCACAAGGGACAAAACTTAGTTTACAAGGGTGGTGGCGCATTGGCGATGTAAGAAATGGTTAATATTTCTTAACGCGTCATCATTTATGGACGAACCAATTAATATCAGGTCCATTTACCATTAAAAAAAAGTATTGCAATCGACCCATCTGATATTAATGCAAATGAGTGTGCTTCAGCGACTATAGTTGATTGTTTATTCAAATAAATGGAGTGAACTCCAGGTCACGCATATAACCTTAATTCTGAAGTATTTTATCTGAATGAAACTGACTCTAATCTCTTTCAAGGTAAGCATTTTCATGTTTCTTATGACTTACTGTAGGATTTCGATGACAGATGCATACAATCAAATGTAAGTTAAGAAAACGAGTTTATCGTTACGTAATTTTCAATATAATTGTAACTTTCCATAAATTACAAATATATTAAAATTACGTCCGAATTATTATTATGCCGTTTATATTTTTCAGGTTTCAGGGTTGTGTATTATGTAACAATATATATTTATCATAAGAAATATGTTTCAATCACTGTATTATTTAAGTATAGCTTAAATAATTACACGATGGGATTCATCGTGGTAGGGCTAAGTGCAAGCTCGTCTGGCTAAGTTTGAAGGAGTGAGCCAATGTAACTAAAGGCACAAGGGACATAACATTTTAGTTCCCAAGGTTAGTGACACCTTAGTGTGATGTACGGAATGGTTATTGTTTTTACAGCGTCAATGTCTGTGGGTGCTGGTGACCACTTACCAAATGGTGACCTATTTGCCCTTTGGCTTACCTATTACTTAAAAAAAAAATTAAATATAAAATCATGCACAACATTTTTCTTAAAAACAAGCACAGATTTGATGAAATATAAAGTACAAGGCTGTTACACAAATAGTAGATGCTTAAAATAAAAAAGGCGTTTAAAGTTTTGTGTTTGTTAGTAACACCTGTATTCCAAAAAAAAGATGAAAATAGTCAAATAAAAATATTTGTAATCAAATTGACTCGATATCCAATGGTCGAGATTTTGATTAATCTATGATATACATTATTTGCTGAAAAAATCTTTCGTATTAAGCTACGTTCTATGATCAATTCCTTTGCAGAATTTAAATATCTTGTACGACCTATTGACTTAAGCTGTGTGTTGTATAAAAGTCGGTCGTTTTAAAATTGATTGTGATTGTGTGTTGATTGATGTGTGGTACCTTCTAAATTTAATGTATTTTAAGAATGATGCTCAAAAATGTTTGTTTAGTTTATTTTTTACCTTAATAAAAGAAAATACCTGTTGATGTAATAATCACAACATGTTTTTACCACGCAAGATATTTATTTGATACTAAATATAAAATAAATATGTTTCCATTTTATATTTGATTTTTACTGCTATACCTAATTTTTTTTTTTTTACTTTTTATATTAATTGTATTTAAATATTTTTTGCTTAATATTGCTCTTATTGCTTAATATGATATAAAAATATGCATTTCAACCTGATGATACATCCAGATCTAAAGCCGTAAAGTTGTCGGTAAGCTGGGTGTTTGTCCTCTATAATTCATTCATTTAACCGTCGTTAAAATAGTTAATAACTAGTCTGAACTAGGACTTCGTCTGTTTTAATTCGTCTTAATTCATGTTTTACTAAACTTCTAAATAAAACAAACATCTATGACACTGAAGCTTAATAAGGGCATGCTTCACTTCCTCATTTATATGATTAGTTATGATTTTATCTAAATTTGAAAAAAAGATCACCTCATATTGTATATACATATATGTATATAAAAAAATATACTGAAGCAGTTTATTTATTATTATGTTTTATTTGGGTTTTATAACACTAGTAACACCATACATTCTCGCAAATCATTTTATACATATTTATGAATAGATTTAAAACTTACATATTATTATTCCTGCTCCTAACTCCTGGAATTTGTAGTTGTTGAATTGTGTACAAGATAGGTTTACAAATAATCTAACATTTGAAAAGCTTGTTTCTATGTTTCAGCTTATGTATTTGACAAAAACTCATGGATTAAATGATCGCTGGGTCTGAAAGAAAAAGTAATTACATGTACATAATTTACTTATTTACAAAAGTAGTAATAGCATCTGACGAATAGAAAATACTTGTAAAAGTTTTGAAGATATACATTTAATTTATGTAAAATGGAATATGCTCCAAACCTTCTCTAAAAAAAAGGAGGCCTTAGCCCAGCAGTGGGAAATTTACAGGCTGTTTATTTAATTTTTTTTTACATTTCATTTTAAGTCTTTTTCTACATCATTAAAATAAAATAATTGTGTCTGCAATAAACCGTTTTTTACTGCTGAACTATAATGAGTATGTATCGACCATCCGTATAATTAGTTTTAAGCTGTTAGCTCTAATTGACTTCAAAAAGAAGTAAGCGGATGTAAGCGGACTAGACATTTTAACTTGACTGTACCGAAACCGAGTGCAAGTGAAAAAACAATAAATAATTGCGCTACAAATCATGGTGCGTGAGAACTTATATTTGTTATGCTTATTTAGATTCGCTGATCAAACCACAATAGATTACTACAGTTACTTTTTGGGCTTTATGCAAATCCATTGGTGGGTTTAGGTATATCGGGTTGGTACCTAATCAATTCGTGGCCAATCAGACTTAATATTTTTGTATTCAAGTTGGAATTAAACAAGACTTGGCCAGCTTCAGTACATGACATAACATTTTAGTTCTAGTGGTTTGCGATGCATTGGTTTATTTCTAAGAGTTTTCAATGTTTAGGGGCAGTTACCATCAGATCTCCTATTTGTCTACCTATTTTACATAAAAATAAATTATGTAGAACTGAATAGTGTGTATCAGTATTAATTTAGTTTACGTAGCATTTAGTTTTGTCGTTATGTCTAAATAAATAATAATATTTGTTTAATTTTTTCGTTTATTATAAGATTTGTTTTAAAAATAAAACAAACAAAGAGGAGCAATTAACGGAAATTAAATCTTAAGTCGGATAAATTCGTAGTGCACACCGCCCTTAATGATATATTCCGTTGCATAATTGTTGTGTTGTTTAATTAGTAACCACTTTCTTACTTTCTGAAGCCGGCTAACACAAGTACTAAGGATATGTCAAAAACTCTATATATCCAGCACTATATTTTATCATACGGTAAGAATGATTGATCTACTATGTATGGGAAAGTAAATATTATATTAAAAAAAGATTACCACGATTCCCTTTTTTGATAACAAATAATTGAACAACTCATTTCATATTTACATTGAAAGTAAATGAATATTTATAATTTTATACTATGATGTGAATAGTATTTGACTTGCAGTCACGCTTTGTACACGTCGAGACGTAAAATATTGTCAGTAACAATGAAATTAAAAATTATATGCATTCCCTTCATATTTATTCTTGCAATTACATCATCAAGTCTAATCGAGTTATTTAACAATACACTTAATATAGAAAATACAGACAAATTATTTCTAAAATCCGCGATCGACTGCATAATAGTTATAACACATAAACATGTCTCTTGTGGTACTCTCATCACGCTTATTTCAACTATTAAATATATGGATTCATTGAAAAAGTTATTGAGCGATAATAATTGCTACATTTTAATTGACCGATCGACACAAAGACAAAAATGGCTTATTAGGTCTGATGTCTATATAATTTCCATAAAAGACGGTGGGCAGCTATACTCAAGTTTCCAAGAATTATCAAAAGATATAGCGTGGAATCCAACAGCACAATTCATTATTCTAATATATGACTCAAAATGGGTGAAAGATTATGACATCTTTAAATTATTCATGAAATTAAACATTTATAATATTATCCTGATGACCCAATCGAAAAACGGTGAATTCAAACTAATCACCTACAATCCATTCGAAAATAATTCATGTGGAAAATCCTTCGATGAAACGATAAGTATAAAAAACTGCCAAGCTGTGGACACTATCCGAATGAACTACAACCATTTAGAAGATAAATTCCGTAATTGTACAATCACTATCGCAGCGCTTGAAAATGTACCACATTTCTTGTTGGAAACAAACAAAGAATACTCCTATGATGAAGAATCGTCTAGACCTATTCGATTGCATCTGGGGATACAATTACGGGAAGTTGTTCTTATTTACACCAGTCCAAAAAGAGTTTAGTTGGAAAACGGCTTATCGACCATTCAGCGTTACCACTTGGGTTTTAATTCTGCTATCATTCACTTTTGTTACTTTCACAACTATTTTAGTCAGTCGATATTTCGGAGACCACCAACTATACAGGAACTTACCGCTTAAATTATGGGGATATCTTTTTACGAACACGAGCGACCAATTGGTACGATTGAAAAAATTACGAATGATTGTTATTGTTTGGATCTGGTTTACATTTTTAATCGCCAATTTTTACAGCACAGCTCTGTACAGTTTGTTAACGGCGAAAGAAACAAGACCAGAAACATTTACTCAAAAGAGTTTGCGCTCTTTGGTATTGAAACCCTGTATAAGCAACGACATTTATTCGTTTTTTAAGAATAATTACAACATGAGTTATTTTAAAAATTCACCTAGTAAATGTAAACAATATTTAGCATTAGATATAGTGGCAAATAGCGATAAATTTTACACCGTTGATATGGATTATAGGTATCGTATGAGACGATGGAAATATATCGATGACAAGGGCAAAACTAAATTGAAAAAGAAACAATTTGACACTGATATAATATATGTTTTGTACATAAAAAAAGGATTCCCTTTCAAAGAAAAATTTCAAAAATATGCTCACTACCACTTCGAAACAGGATTGTTGAAAAAACAAAAAGAAACAATATATCACTGGTATAACATAAGAAAAACTAAACACATTGGCTCTACATTTACGGCTTTTAGTTTGTCTGACTTTAGGGTTCACTTTAGTATATTGTTCCTTGGTTACACACTTTCCTTTATTTGTTTTATAATTGAAATAAAATGTAAGGTTAATAAGCGCTTGCAATATATATTTTAAGAATTATAAAATATGTTTGGAAATTTATGAGATCGATTTGGCGATAAAGACATGCACACATATATACTCGTACAGTCAAAAATTTGGTCCATCCAATTTTGCATTAACATTTTTTGTATGTATCACTTGTGTCTTTGTTTTGTTTGCATGTGTATCCACACAGTCAATTATTACTTTGATTAAAAATCCCCACCTATCGTTTGGATTGCTTAGGGCTATTAGTTTTCGTTTGTAAATTTTTCACATAGTTTAAATGTTAACTTAAAAAATGGTTGAATAATAAGGCACTCAAGGCAAGGCTCTGATGTAATCCTACTTTTACGTCGAATAGCTCGCCAAGACCTGCTGTGATATTGACGCAAGTTTTGTTGTTTTTGTGCATTAGTGTTACATATAATAATACTCCGGGAAGTTTTGAGCTCTCATAGCCTGCCTAACTAGATTTTGATTCCCTATCGAAAACCTTTTCTAGGTTGATGAACAAGAGAAACAGATTTTCTTTGTTCGAACGATGTTTCAATAGATTTGAACGATCCTTTCAAACAATTGTATGTGATGATGTGAGTTTTATGCCCCTGTCGTTTCCGCAATGTGCATGAATAAATTCACAATATAATAAATTAATAAAATTATGTATAACCTTCATTAAAAAGAACACAGATTAACTTAATAAAATATACACTCTTAACTTTTACAAAAGTAGTAAATGTAAAACACAATAAAATGCACCTTAACAACTTTGTCTTTATTAATAAATATACCTAAAGTTACCTATTTGTATTTTAATTATGTATGGAACATACCATCATCGTCATCCCTAACATATGTATAGTGGAGATGAAACTTCCAATGAAATGAATGAAAAAATACAATATTAATTGATATAAATTCTGTTCGTTTTATATATTTTGATACCTTTAAAGACATCATGTGTAAAGACAGTACTTCCCAGACAGAATCTGTCCTTATTCTTCAAATCTGCGCTGCTCGTGCTATTTGTTATCCTGGAATACAAAGTAGGGAAATATACCTTGTCATAGAAATACTTATTTATGCTGCATATATTAATATTATGTATTTAATAAAAAAAAGGAACATATTGTGAGGAAGGTCTTGAGTATAAACGTGGATGGATACAGAGGAAGGGGACGACCAATGAAAAGATGGATGTGTGAAAGATGATATGGCTGGAAATAATGATACTTGTAAGATGACGTCAGATAGAGAAGAAGAAGACATGCTGCGCCGACCCCAAGTAAATTGGGATAAGGGCAGGAGGATAATGATGATATTTAATAAATACATGTACTATATATGATGCGATAAAAATAATTATATCTGATTTCAGAACATTATTCGTATTCCTTTGGAATTAATGCAAGATTGTTCGCGCGTAAATTAGATATAAAATTACTGTCAACGATTTAATGTAAATGGGATATATTTTGTACAATTTTGTTTTTTATTTTGGCTTCAGAATTGAAGGTAAAGTTGATATCCTACATAAACATGTGTTAACAAATCTTAATCACACAGCGCAGCGTAACTTTTCTTAAGTAAGCACACAGCAATCTATGCATGTATAATTGTATAATAAATATTTGGTAAAAAGTAGTAACTATGTAGTTCTACAGTAATTCTACAAAAAAATGATATTTATATTATTTGAAATTTAAAAGAAAATATTCCGATTACGTCAATAAAATATTAAGTAAAGTTTCGAATGAGTAAGATAAAAAAATATAATTAACTTGTAACTAGCATCGAATTCTTCGAAGGCTTGCTTGCGATTGCCCACTTAAGAGGTCCTTCAGAGGTCAAAGTTAAAGTATTAAATATTGATAATTATTTTAATTAATAAATAAACTTTATATTAATCAGTAATCGTTTTATTTATTTAATACACAATTTTAAACAAAACACAAATCCATAGTATAAAAAACAAAATAATGTCATCGTTTGGTCCAAAAACAGAATGAATATAATCACACTGCCAGTCATATTCAATTTTAATATATTAAGATTCATTCTTCACTATTAAATCTTTCTTGTTAATCTTAATACAGTCTATTTTTAAAATATTCATTTGTTTAAATAAAAACAAATAACACTCTATGAAAAATATATAAGAATTTTTTTGCACAAGCTGCAGTCATTAATTTGAAGTTCATAGTTTATTAAACTGTAAATATGATTCAACGCCTATTTTTCGGGTGACAATTTTCTTCAAGGAGAACAAAGACTGTTTTCTAAAACTGTTTCTTCTTTCTTTGCAATTCAGTAACCCGTTAATAAAACTGTGCGCATTCTTGCTCTTAAAATTCTATACATAAATCTATAAAATAATGTTTTTTTTTTCATTAAATTTTCGTTTTTAAATAAGAACGCCAAAGTTTAAAAAAAAAGAAAACAATTTATCTCTGACATCTAAGTCAGGACTGTGGGGGTGATTGATTGAGTTAATCGAAGCCAGTTTCTCGAAGGGCCTGACAATATAAAAAATAGTGACAACTTACAAACTCGACTTCCAACTTCCATTTCTTCGGTAGTTTTTGCCTTTTATTTCTATCCAGTGCTGTTTCGGTTATGAATTATATTGTCGCCTACAAATGTCCTACAAATTGTCCTAGCACAGATATGAAATCCCCAATGAAGTTCTCGACGCTGTTCGTTCTGACGTTGAAGTAAACGAAAATGAGCATTTATAGCTTTATTCATGCACCAATGGTTGTGCAAAATGTCTCCAAACCATTTCTTTCTATCTGCCATATTTCGACTGTCTTTTAATATGCAATAAATATTTTTTTGTATTACTTTGGTGTTGGTTTTGTTCGTGATATCGGAGTTTGGACGCCCTGAGCGAGCTTCGTCTTATCGGGACTCTCGACTCTCCTAAAATAATATTGCTAGACCTTTAATTAATAATCAATATTATTTTAGGAGAGACCAGGACCATATACCCCGTTTACTATTGATATTCGTTCAAAAAATCTTATCTTGTTTTTCCGTTACAAAGAATTTGACTTTAACCTCGATTTCACCAATTGTTCAAAGTTGTCCAGCTCAAAGCTTGAACTTCAAGATGGGACTAATCCCATCTTAAAGTTCAAGCTAAACTTTTTGAGCTGTTTCAAATCCAGATACCCCACCTGGGCCTTTATCTTTATTACCATCCGGTGTTACACATCTCTCAAGGGGCGTGTAACCCCTCATGACGTGATCAGTGGAATAAGCTATTACTCACGGAATCTTAATGGTAGCCTCTTTGACCAGCATATTGGTCAAGGGACTACCTCGTGGTTCGCACCCCTACTGAACATATGTGAATATGCCTGGAAAGGACGACCCATAATATGGCCATCTATCCCTCACGCATTCGTGGCCTATCTATTGTCTTTGAAATCGCTGACCAGTATCGATCTCGATCGAGGACCACTATTGTGGTGGTTATCACGGTGATCGGTAACCGCAACTTTGACAGATCCGATATAAATATCGAACTCCACTAACATTCGAGCCATACATAGACATGGCTCGAGCCGCAATGAGCTTGTGGTACGTACTCAGACGGCTTGCATAAAATCCTACCACCAAACGACTAAGATAATGTTGACATAAATCTTGAGAGCAGACCTTCTCAGTTTAGACCTTAATTCAGTTGAATAACTTTAGTTCAGATTAAAAATGAAATAAAGAGATATGCTGCCGCTTACAAGTTCTTTTAAATCATTATTTTACATAAAATAATCAAATATATAGCTGATTAATGAACATGTTATTTCTAAAAATACGTTGTAATTATATTGTATTAGGTAAGGTAATTTGTGGGGTGCATGTCAGTCACCCACTCGTGGTGCACCCTGGGTAACAACCGAATTGAGCTTGCTCGTTGGCCACTGCTAAGACTGACGCGGCGGTATGTCACGGGTCGCTCCTACTACGTCTCTGGTGAGTAGAGTAGACTGCGTGAGTGGCCTCGTTGGCAAGGAGAGGCTCGTTACGAGCATCCGAGGTGTGTTTACATTGGTGGTCAGCGGCGAAACCGTCATCTTATCTGCCCGGCCTCCAATGGCGGACTCTGGAGAGTCCGTCACGTCACGGGTCGGAGGCAGAGGAGGAAGGCGCGCATTCAATGTATTCAGTCGCTGTCGTTATGTATTATGTCGCTGTTCGCTTGCCGCTGGTGGGGCCGCGGTGGTAAGCCACGAGCGTTCCCGTAGCCCCACCATTATGCATCGCGGTTGAAAATCTCGAGGAGGTTTTAGTAGGTAGGATGGGCTCCGGGGACTCCCCGGAGCTTAGTGAAGCTCCGGGGAGTCCCCGGGCGACATGCGTAAATTTACTCTTCGTAAAACTAAAAAAGAAGGCAAGGTAAATTATAAGAGGACAAATAAATAAAGAATTAAAAAAAGTAATTATTTACAGGATTTTACTAAATACAAAGCTATTAAATGTACTCAGATTCTAACTATTTATAACGTGACTACCAGTTTACCACGTATTCTTTTAAAATAATCAATATAATTGTGAATATCCATACGAATACTATAAATGCGAAAATAATTATGTACGTTTAATGTGTTTACGATGTACGTTTACTGTTTTTTTTATCAACCGTTTCAGTAAGTTATCTGTCAGAATAACGTAAATGAAGTATCTGGATCTAAAAGATGCAAATGAAGATTGGAGAAAGACTTTGTCTAACTGGGCACGAAGCTTATCGACGCTGATGCAGCCTTAGGCTACCTCCAACCAACCTATGGAGCTGGACTCATCAGGGTGGCCTTGTTGTTGAGGCGACGGTAGGCGATGATCTCTCGCTACCGAGAGCAATTAACGCAATGCTAACATAACACCTTAGTTGATTAGCATCAGCTGGTGGCCCACTTGCCGGTCCACCTACCTAATTTAAACAATAAAGATATTATTGGCGCTTTCAATTTCACCCCCAATTCTCATATTTTATTATATTTAGTCAGTTTAGTCCACTAACGGCTAAATCCGTTGTCAAAAGTATGTTTTACACATTTTTGGGTATTTATTTCCACCTGTCAAAAATTCGCTGTCAAATCTAATGTCCTTAAGGATCCTACGCCCTAGTCAGTAAAGTGCCCATATGTTCTCCATAATTTTTACGTTACATCTCACGCACGTATCTTTTAAAATGTATTCCCAATAAAACATTTCTCTGCTTTTCTTCTTCATTCATAAAAGTGTTAAATCTAAAGTTATTTAAAAATCTTTGTTACTGTACACGTAAGAATCCTCATGTATAATATTAAATAGAATTTGCACTAAAGATAAATCTAAATATATACAAAAAATAAAAAAGTAAAATCATTCAATAAAAATAATAGTTTGGTAGAAAATACAACTATATATGTATATATTTACTTTGAATATACACTATGTATATTCAAAATAAATATAATTTGTTTAAAAATTTTAATTCGAGGATTGTTTGTTTTGAATAATATGAAACATTGCTAACAATATAATTTCATATTTACACTAAAAGATAATAATATATAATTCAAACTTTATACGATAAGGTAATTAGTATTCGTTGCAAAGCTGGATACAAGAACATGAAATGACACTATCTACAGTTAGGACGTATAACAGTGCCTGTCATCATGCAATTAAAATTTATATATATTCTATTTATTTTAATTCAAACGGCTTCATCGAATCTTATATGCCCATATAATAATATATCAAATACAGACGAAACCAACGATTTATTTCTTAAACATGCAATTGACTGTACAGCAGATGTAATATACAAACACGTTCCTTGTGGCTCTCTCATTTCGATAATTTCTACAACAACTGACATGGATCCATTAAATAAGTTATTGAGTGATACAAACTGTTACAACATTATTGACCGATCAATACAAACACAAAAATGGCTTATTTGGTCTGATATGTATATAATTACTATAAGAAACAGTGAGCAACTACACTTAGTTTTGCAAGAACTATCAAGAGATACAGCATGGAATCCAACAGCACAGTTTATTATACAAATACAAGACTTGAAATGGTCTGTATATGATAAGATCTTTAAATTATTCTTGAAATTAAACATTTATAACATTCTCCTGATGACACAATCGAAAAACGGTGAATTCAAACTAATCACCTACAATCCATTCGAAAACAATTCATGTGGAAAATCCTTCGATGAAACGATAAGTATAAAAAACTGCCAAGCTGTGGACACTATCCGAATGAACTACAAGCATTTAGAAGATAAATTTCGTAATTGTACAATCACTATCGCAGCGCTTGAAAACGCACCACATTACTTATTGGAAAAGAACAAGAAATATTACTATTTAGGGAAAAAAATGTATGGTGTAGAACACCAGATGCTAGCAAATATCGCGGAAAGAGAGAATATAACACTAAAATATATTTTCAGTTCCGAAATAAGTAAACCCGGGAACGTTTTACCTAACTTTACTGTTACTGGTTTATTGAGTCATTTACAAAACGATTCCGCCAGTATTGTTAGTGGAGGATATTTATTGTTAAAAAATCGGCTAGACCTATTTGATTGCATCTGGGGGTACAATTACGGAAACTTATTCATATTCATCCCAGTAAAAGATACGTGTAGTTGGACAACATTTTATCGATCATTCAGCGTTACCACTTGGGTTTTGATTTTGTTATCATTTGTCTGTGTTACTATCGCAACTATTTTGATCAGTCGATATTTCGGAGACAATAAACTATACAATAACTTACCGCTTAAATTATGGGGATATCTTTTTGGAAACACAAGCGACCAATTGTTACGAATGAAAAAGTTACGAATTATTGTCATTGTTTGGATCTGGTTTACATTTTTAATCGCCAATTTTTACAGCACAGCTTTGTACAGTTTATTAACGGCCAAAGAAGCCAGACCCGAAACATTTAGTCCAGACAATTTGGGCTCTATACCATTGAAACCCTGCTTAAACAATGGCATGTTAATATTCTTTGAGAATACTTACAAATTAAATTTTTTCGATAAATCACCTCGTATGTGTCAAGAAAATTTCGCTTTAGATATGGTAGCAAATAGCGATGATTTATACACTATAGATGTGGATTACAAGTATTATATGAGAGAGTTTAGATATATCGATGAAAAGGGCAACAATAAAATAAAGAAAAAACCCTTCGGAAATGATTTACTATTTGCTATGTACACAAAAAAGGGGTTCCCTTTGCGAAACAAGTTTCAAAAATATGCTCACTATCACTTCGAAGCAGGATTGTTGAAAAAACAAAAAGAAACAATATATTACTGGTATAACATGAGAAATAACAAACGAATCAACCACACATTTAAGGTCTTTAACTTGGCCGACTTTAAACTTCACTTTAGTATATTGTTTCTTGGTTATATCCTATCCTTCATTTGTTTTATTGTCGAAATACAAATGAAGAGCGAATAATTTAATAAGCAACCGAAAATATAAAATTATAACATACAAAGAACACATAAATTGAGATGTTTTAAAATTAACCGTAAATATTTGTGCTATTATACTTATTAAATGTAGTTTATTTTAAATTATACTAAATGAACTTTCTTTAACTTTTGTTTATATTTTAAACTATTCTATAAATTCAACTTTCGAACAATATTTTATTATTATTTAACATTGTTATTTCTTAGGATTCCTATATATGGATTCCATAAAAAGCATTACACATAGATCTTACTTAGAGTGTACGATTTAAGCAACTGCATATAAGTATCTTTCAATAAACAAAAAAATTGCATATTTCAAACGGCCTGGGCGTCCCTTGAAGGCCCCTATATTTATCCTATGTAGTTTAATGTCGTGAAAATAGTAATTGTTGATTCATATTAAAATTTAAATAATAATATATAACACATTTTAATTACTAATGAGCTGATACATGTTTATTTAATTGTACTGTAATTTAATATTCTTTGAATGATTTAATGGTATTTAAATTATAATAATTTGTTTTAATCAAATGCTATATTATAATTAATTAATCGATCGAGATTGCTCGCTTTTTTGACACGAAGTTTTGCAAATATTGGTCAATCTTATATTTGAATATAATTTAAGTCACTCTCAAAAGGATGTTACAATAATAATGATTTATGTCGTATGTTGAAATATATCAATTAATAGCGATCCTAAATCAATATACATATGTAAATGTTTTGCTTGGTGATAAGGCCTATAATGCAAGTCGGTTTGGTAAGATATCATCCACTCATTATTTTAAGTATTGTTTAATTCCAGTTTGCACGAGTACCTCGTACCACTTACGATATCACGTGTGATGTTAGATATGTTATAGGAACGTAAGGACAAATAAGGACTGTTAGTTTATAATTAATCTAGACCGATCGTCAACTGTAGAAATATAATGATGTAACAAAAAAGAATTTTATCATATTATATATGTATTTAGCCCGTTATGTTGACGAAAGATGGACAAGAAATGTCACTACATGGAAGGGCCCAACAGGCAAACGGAGAGTGGGGAGACCTTACACGAGATGGGAGGACGACAATGAAAACGATCGCAGGAACAAAGAGCAAAGAACAGAGGGAAATGGAAAACTGGGGGGAGGCCTTCACCTGAGAGGGGTCCATGCAAACACAAAATTTCCAAGAAGAAACACCTTACCTATGAAATCAAATTTATTATTTATATATTTAAACATTTTCATATATTATTTTTTTTACTTAAATATTCAAAAAATTATTTTTATATAACTTAAAAAAAATAAAAATAAAGAAAAAACTTTGTAACTGTAGAAATATGCATGGAATAAAAAGGCTTTTTTATTTTAATTATTTTATATATGTATTTTAATATGAAAATAATGCAGCGAAATAGGGCTGCAGTTCCGAATGCGTCGCATTTGTGGTTTTAATTATATTAAATTACCGGTCCGAGTGCCGATAGCAAAGTAGAGATATACACGAAGCCTAATGGCGGTGCGTCATATGGTAGGTCAATAAAAAAACTAAATTACATATTATAACTACGAAGGTATTAGTGTCATTTGTGAATTATCATAAGATATATATTATATAACAAGCACATTTATCTTAAAGAGTGACCTTATCCGGTGACTGACGTCAGTTACGTTTGTAGATTTGGATGTTTGTAAATAAAAAAGGCAAATTCGTCTCACGTTGTCGAACATGTTTTTGAATAATTTGTCGTTTTCAAATAATTCCTTTTATCTAACCTATATATTTAATATAAAATAAAACCATTTTATTACAAAATAACAATAGTTTATTTATTAGATAGCCGTAGTCATAAAAATATAAGACTGGCTACCAATAATTAAATACATTCTGATATTAAAATATTATCTAAAATAAAAATAAGAAAATAAGCCAAATAAAACTATTGACATGATGGCGATGACGAGAATCTGCAAAAACAAATAGAGAAATATTAAAAAGAAAAATAATACTAATTAAAAAATAGTTGGTAAATATAACTCGGTCATAAGAGTATCTGCTAAAAAAAATAAAATCATGCTAATACTGACAATAAATGTTTATATAAATCGGTAATAAAACAAGCATAAATCATAAAAAAAACCTCGTTACCTGATTTTGCCACTGACGATTTTTCACGCACTGACTATATGGCATCGTTGTAAATGTGACAGAATTGTAGAGAGGTACCCAAAAATCAGGCAACAACCAAAAGAGAAAATCATCCACGGCCTTCCGGAGTCGATAAGAGGGACGAGTCACCAAGTCCCGCATCTAAAACGTAAACAATATGAAAACATTTTATTAAGGCATACATGCTGCATTTTAATGAAAACAAAGATTTCTGATCTTATCTTCTGTATCCAAATCAAATTAGTTCTGCTAGATGTCCAAAAGACTTTAAAATAACATCTAACTTTCATAAAGATCGCATGCAATCGTTAACTAATAAAACTTAAATGTTTAGAAATCTAGATAAACTAAATAGAATTACAATAATTATTATGTATTAATCAAATTATCCTGCCTCTATATAATTGTACATAGCCAGATCACTAATCGCGAAAGCATCTTTCCATCTTGAATCAGAGAAATCTTGAAGAATGTCAGCCACATTATCGTGATGTTTTTGGAACAGTTCATCCAGAATATAGCAGTCTTCAAAGCCAGCGTTCATTCCCTGACCATAGAAAGGTACTACTGCGTGTGCCGCATCGCCGATTATAAGAGCCTTATCCATAACATTGTATGGACGGCACTGAAAAAATAATTAAAGTATGGATATTAATTGAATTAAAAAAAATCTTTGCATCAACTGATGGACGGACGTCGGGCTAAAATTAATATAATCTAAAATGCGTTAATATAATCAACGCTTGCAATAAAATATATGTCTTTATTGAATTTGTCTAATGTATGTGTACCTGTATCTGTGTGCGAATAGAATATGTCTATTATTAAAAGGAATTCAACGGCTGAATTTAATAAAATATAACGTGATATTATTGCATCATTGCTCAGTTACCTAAATCTCTGCCCGCATAATAAGTAATAACTATAATATCAATACGGTCCATCCGACATATTCTTACTAATTACAGTCACAAAATATTATGCATAGAATTTAAACGTAAGGATGTTATTTGCTTACTTACGTCATTTGTAATAACAATGTAAGGATTAATTAAGATAAAATTGACTTATCAAATCAAAAGCTAAGTCAACGTAATCACATTATACCTTAACAGCTACAAGTGGAGACGGAGATCCTCCAAAGAAGTCCTCGATTAGTTTCTTCTCACCGATCAAAGGTATGGAGTCGGAGAAATATTTTTGGAAGAATATCATAAGCTTCTCATCTGTGTCAATGTCCTTGAAATTCTTAAACGGCATGAATAATGTAACTGTCCAAGAACAATCTTGATTCGGTAAGGCGATCATCATAAAATTACCTCTTGGCCAAATGTGTAAATAATTTGGTGGCATCTGAAACTAAAAATAAAGGATAAATTAATGGATCATTTTTACATTACAATGCAGGATATAGGATTAAGCATGTCTTTGGTTATAACACTGAGGTCATAAAAATATATATAGTACATTTTTTTAATGGAAAAACGTGGTATTATTTTAACCTGATATATAATAAATTATAGTTTATTTAATAATGCATACTCGAGCAAACATTATACAAGTGGTAAAATAATCACTATTGTTAGTTCTGATAAAAACAATAAATCATCGTAAGAAACAACACGTACATTGTAAATACCATCGTTAGAACATCATTTATCACAAAATGCTTGATACGATAAGCAAATAAGTATTCGTTGCAAAAATCGATACCAAAACTTACGTAGCCTCTATTTCTACGCGTAGACCCGAACGACTAAGTTGTCTGTGACAACATGCAATTTAAATTATACATTCCGTTTATATGCATCGTAACTAGTACTTCATCGAATCGAATAGATTTGAAAAATAAATTAAATATTAGAACAACCAGTGATTTATTTCTTAAAGCTGCGACCGACTGCACAGCCTTAATAACGTACAAACATATACCATGTGGCACTCTGATCACGTTAATTTCGACAGAGAATTATATGGAACCATTGGACAAATTATTAAGCGATAAGAACTGTTACAATTTCAACACACGGTCATTTCGAAGACAAGATTGGTTGATCCGGTCTGATTTTTACATAGCTTCAGTAAAAAACTTCTTTCAGTTTTACTTAAATTTTAACAACTTACCGACGAATACAGCATGGAATCCGAGAGCACAGTTTATTATTCTAATATATGACTTGAAAACGTCAGAATATAATAAAGTGTTTAAATTATTGTTGAAATTACATATTTTTAATATTATTTTGTTGACAAAGTCGGATATTGGTAACTTAAAAATAAATACCTATAGTCCATTCGATAATAACGCCTGTGGGAGATCCTTCGATGAGATTATAAATATAAAGGACTGCGAAGGTGTTGATAACATAAGAACGAATTACGATTATTTAGAAGTCAAATATCGCAATTGTACAATCACAATTGCAGGATCTGAAGATATACCGAATTTTATTTATGCAACAAATAAAGAATACTCTTATTTGCAAAAAAATAATCAGGGTCTAGAGCAATACATGCTCGCAAATTTTGCAATTCGCGAAAACATAACACTGGAATATATTCTAGTAGGAACAGACCTTGGGTATGGAGTTATTTTGCCGAACTGGACCGCTACAGGCTCATTGGGTTATTTACAAAATAATACGGTCAGCATCGTGACTGGAGGCTACCTGCTAATGTTGAATCGCCTACAATTGTTTGATTGCATCTGGGGTTACAATACCGCAACTTTCCTTTTATTTACTCCAGCACAAGGTGAGATTCGTTGGACAAAATTTTATCAACAATTTAGCGGTACCACATGGTTTTTAATAGCACTTTGTTATTTTTTAATTACTATGCTAATGATTTTAACTCGTCGCTATTTCATGGAACTCTATGATGCAAGACGAATGGCGCTCATATTGTGGGGGTATATCTTCGGAAACACGAACGAAAAATTAATACGCTCACGAAAATTACGAAAAATTGTGATAATTTGGATATGGTTCATATTTTTTATTAATAGTTTTTATAGCACAGCTTTTTATAAATTGTTAACGACTAAGAGTATTGAAAAAGTAAAGTATGCCGAGAAATCGTTAGACTCCTTGCCATTAAAGCCATGTATAAGTGATAACACGCGAATATTTTTTAAATTTAAATACAATGTGACATTGCCAGGTAAACCGATTAATCGATGTAAAAATATCGGCAGATCATTAGATACGGTAGCGAATGGCAATAAATTTTATGCCATTGAATTGGATTACAGTTATAATATCAGATAATTTAAATACATAGATGACAAAGGTCACCGTAAATTGGATAGATTTCAGTATACAAATAACATCATGTCAGCCATTTATATGACACGGGGATTTCCTTTACGGGAAAAATTACAAAGATATGCTCATTACCACATGGAAGCGGGATTGTTGAAGAATCAAGCAGAACTAATAAACCACCGGTATAACATGTTCAACAAACAATATAGTCACTCATTTGAAAAATTATGTTTATCCGATGTACGAATTCCCTACATTATATTGTTCGTCGGCTACATAATTTCCTTAATTTGCTTTTTTATTGAAATTAAAAACTATAATAAAAATTGACTAACTCCGCCATCTTCTGAAGCCGGTATGCACAACTCCAAGTAACCATGTTCTATGTACTGCTGGCTGAAGTCAAAGAGTGGCTGCTTCATCATTTCTTTCCGCACTGCTGAAAATGCACCATCAGCTCCAATGATCAAGTCTGCGGTTACGTCCACTGTCTCATTTGTATCGGTTCTGAAAACAATAATTTTTATAATGCTTTTACTTTTTAATAACTGTTCCTGATCTAGCCTAAAAATATTGGCCGTAGATCCCAGGTGAAATGATGACCTTAGGTGAGACCGATAAAAGGCTCGTTCCAGTCATGCAGGATTCGCCGTGCTATTGGAGTATAAGAGAGAGGGAATAGATAGTGCAAATATGTCACACACACTATGTTTGCGTAGTTGTGAGGTCTCTATTGAGATTGGCCCCTGTAGTCAAAATCAATCAGGAGTTTTTATCGATACTGCATACGAAAAGTGATAAAATGAAGACTATATTTGTAACTGTTTATTAATTTTTAATTATGTCCATGAATGGTATATATACTTGTTCCAATTTTCAGTGAGGTTTGTTTACATAATTAACACGTGTGTTATTAGTATATTGTTATCAGTAAAGAGATAAGGTTTTAAAATTAAAAGAAATATATACTCACTTAAGAAATGTTAACGAACCATTTCGTAAGTTTGACTTTATCAATTTATGGTTAAAATATTTTTTTACATTGTCGTAGTTTTCAGATTCTGTAAAGAATATTAAGTTAATTTTATTTTTAAGAATTTAAAAATAAAAAGTGTCCAAAGTTATATTATTATTGTTAATTGTATGTTTCATACTTTAAGCAGAGGAGAAAAATTGGTTTATTGACTTTTATAAAAATAATCACGGTTTGTGTTAATATAAAAAATATATAAGTTTGAATTATTATAAAGAAATCTCTTTTTTTAATTGCATAAGTATTAAAAAAACATACATTATCAAAGAAAAATAACGTCAAAATTACCTTTTAAAAGAATGTTATTTAAATAATTTCTTCCCACGGAATAAATACACTGAAAATAATATTGTTTTATTATTTATCTATAAATGAATCTAATAAATACCAAAAATAGTTAATATTTCTGTAACACCTGATTTGTTCTAGCATCATACGGAATAGCGTATGTGGTGCCATCGGGTCTGTGAATCATTCTAGCTCTCATAGGTATTCCATGTTCGTTAACCATGTGGTCTTCAACTCCAACGCCTTTCAACGCTTTGCGCCCACGCACCGACAGGGCCAAGTTAATGGAACGCCCTCGTACATGTGGGGTTGTTCTTAAATCTAAAGTTAAGTACATAAGTTAGATAATCTTCTGATAAATTATGTCAGTTTTTTCTTACGAATGATGTAAATATTATAAAAGGAAATTATCAGAAGTATGGTATTATGCTTATGACATAAAGTCATTCAATATTACATCTTCGAAAGTTAACTTATATAAAGTGGATCCAAGATAAATTAACAAACGATACAACAAAAAGTTAAACTAAAAAAAAACAACTTTAAACTAGGTAAAAACATAATTAAATATATGTCTGTCATAAGGAAATTATTTATTATAATATACCGTATAATATAATTATTAGCACGAGCCAAATGATTTTATATTTAAATACATAAACATACATGTTTACCTTCGCGATACTCGTAGAGGGACACTCGATGTCCTCGTTTTGCCAAAAAAATTGCTTCAAGAGATCCAACCTAAAAAAAGCGGTAACATACCGGTAAAAGGACTCGTTATAATCTGGATAATTCATATTATATATAGTATATTTGATATTTCATAATCATAATTAATAATTTCTTCGTTTTTGAAATTGTATCGATTTACGGGAAACGAGTAAATCAAAATTTATATTGATTTTAGATGATTTAAAATTTCTCATGATTATACGCTAAATCGAAGTGTGAGTTCAATTACATTGTTATTTTTTTTTGTTATTAAATATTTTTCTTTTTTATATTTTTTTTGTTTTTAATTATACGTATTTTTATTTATAATATTATCTTTACTAATATGTTTAAACTATTTTCTGACCTAAATAACACGTGGTATCGATATTAATATTGTTAAATTAATATAACGATAATAATATTGTCTATCGATATCAATTATATTTTAAGAGTCGTATTATAAAGGTCCTATTTTAAATAGACAAAGGTTAACGTACATACAGCTACAACTACGAGCTCGTATCATTATTGGGTCATCCCATTAACGAGTATGTTACTTGTACGACTTTAAAAATGTACACCATTCATTTGAAATGTTAAAAAAGCCGTTTCAATATATATATAATAATATAATAGTATATGCGTGATTTAAGCTTTGCGTAATATAATATACAATTACACATAGTTCATATTTAAAAAAATCTCGCAAGTAGCAGGTAAGTTAATATGAAGTATATACGTATATTGAATTTCATGTTTCAAACACTGACGTTAAGTCGATTTTATTTGAGTATCGATACGATACTCAAATAATATGATATAATTATTACGAAACGTTTAATAATATTATTTATTATAAAAGTTTATTATAAAAGTTTATAAAAGTTTATATTTTTATCAGGCGTGTAATTTCTAAACATAAACGAACTCATGAAATAAAAATAATTTATTTACTATTCCACACATCTTATTCTAAAATTAAAAAAATAAATCTTACCAATCCGCCACCAACAACCACGACATCCAATTTTTTTTTCGAATTCCCGTTTTGTAACGCCATATTTGAAGATTATATTACGTTTACGATTAAATGTATCTATTTACACTTTTAGCAATAATATTTAAAATATTTATCTTCTAGAATGATCTTAAATCAATATTTAAGACGTAATATTTTATCCGAGCCGCTTCTTATACGTCGTCCGGATCGCAACTAAACAAGTAAACGCGGTAGAATGCCAAGCGGGATTGTTCTGTATCAAATTAAACAGGTTTATTAAACTCGCGGACTTAATTAAACATATATAATAGACATTAGCGATTTTGAGATAGAATTATTGAAGTTATATTTAAATATTTATTGTATCAGTATAATTGTGTGTTTTAAAAACGAATAATAATATTTTCGTCCATTTATTTTAGATAAATTAAAAAGGAATGACTTTTTTTCTCTATAAAAAACTTTAAATGGCTTTTTTTCGAAATTTTCTTCGGAGCTTCAGTATTTTTTTGCCTTTCCGGTGACGATTTGTTACTGGCTGTCTGTATCAACTTCGTATATAGTAACAAGTCTCATATCTCGTCCTTAATGTTGAAATTTCCAAAATATCCTTCCTTAGCGGATGCATACGTTATAAAATAAACCAATGTACCAAATTTCAGCTTTCTAGACACTAGTTTTTACTGTGTGTTGGTAGTCAGTAGTCAGGACAAACGATTTTATAGGTATAAATTGCTTACTATAACGAATTACATAATTTATAATCTATTAAAAATACTGTTATCGAATTTGTTATTTAAAGTTTCCTGACATCGACGTACTCTTAAATTTAAACAGACTGATACGCAAATTGAGACGTTTGTTGCAACAATATAAAAACAATGGTAGATAATTTTTGTTTTGTATTTTCATCGCTTTTTAGGAAAAAGTAACTTCTACAATATAAATAATCAACGTCTGAGCCGGTAGTACCTACTTTTAAATTAAATTTTGTCAAATGACGATTCAACGGTGCTTCCAGGAGCCTGACTTACGTCTTGAGTAATTTAAATGATTTAAGGTTTATTCCTTTGAGGTAGGACTTCATTCCTCAACAGAAACGTCTCTTTGAGGTACAATATAAAGTTTCTATATACATATTTACGTAATTGTAATTAACTAGCCATGGGTATACAGCCATCCCATCACCAAGACCAGGACCAATTTTAATAAGCGGTTCATAATTTTTACAATATATTAATTTTATGTGTCCCTTCGGCCTAAAATCAACGTTGCTAAATCCAAAATTAAAAAAAAGGGTTGTAAAATTACGTACATCCAGATAAAAGTTCATCCCTTATTTAAATCTCTCAGACATTTTTTTTTTTAAAACGAGTTAATAGATATATTTTCACTTTCAAAAGAAGCACAAATACTAATTTTCATATTTCCAGAATAAAAAAAGGCGAAATGCCACAACGAATAGACTTTCATCCTAATTTTCAACCTCTTCAATGATGCTTTTGCAAAAAAGCATTAACAACTGCCGTTAACTCTGTAACAGTAAGCGAATTCCAAATATCTAACATGATGAATTTCCATACATACTTTAATTCATTCAACCCATCATTTCAGGATGTGTCGTTACGATTTTAAAATGTTGTTCTGTAGATAGGTAGATACATACATAAGATTGATATAACTATTGAATTTATTAAAATCACCTGAGCCAACAAAAAAAAAATGCCACAATTTTTATCACTACTCATACTCAAGTGGTAGAATAAAAGCAAAAACGTGTTGTTAGGACCCGTTCTTTGGGCGGTAGAGACACTTATCACTAGGTGTCCGTGTTACCCATTACCGTCTTTACCATAGGGCACATGAGGCACGTGCCCAGGGTCCCCATCCTGAGAGGGCCCCGAAGAACCAACAATTTCCTTTACACGTTTGTGCTCACGTTGACTGCTATGTATATTTTGGAAAGTAATATATTTGTAAGAAATAACTATCATATTTATCACAAAAGGCTATAAGTCAATATTAAGCGCAATAGTCGATATTAAAAGTAGAAAGACGTGCTCTTCGTGATAGAAATAGATATACTATAAAATAGCCATAAGATTTTACAACCAATCAGATTCCAACGAATTTACGAAAATTACGGCACCGTTTGTTTGTAACTATAATTAAAGCCTAGCCATAAGAAAATTATTTGTACATGGTAGTAAATATCTATCAAAAGGGCCCCAAATTTATGGATGTCCAAGGTCCCCGGCATAGCTTGAGACGGCTCAACCAGTTCCCCTACCAATAACATGAAAAAAAATCAAGTCCATAGGTACAGTACAATTTTGTAAGCGCAGACTTGCCATTGAAATATTTAAATGAGGTCAATCTGAGTAAAAGGTCAATTACTTGTCAATTTTTAATTGAGTCGTAATTACGACTAGTCTATTTCATTCTAGAGACTTTACAAACTAAACCCAATTTGCATATAGAAATTACAACAGTGTACCTACCTACATATAAGTATACCTACCTACCTACCTACTTATAAAAATAATCATAATTAGACTATGCTGAATTTTAAATGTATTTAGGGCTATTAAGTTTAAATCTAGGATTTGCGTGAAAAGGTTTTACTTATGACACTTTTTTTGAGGTACCTCGGTATCGACCTGTTATACCCTGTTCAAGTTAGCTTGATCTTTTTGAAAGATGTATTTTTTTCTAATCGACATAACTTTGCAATGACAAACATATTATTTTCTTGATTTAATTATTTTAAAAATAGTAAAATATTTAAAAAAATACATATAGCCTAAATAAAAATACGTATAGCCCATAATAATAGCGCCTGTTTTTTTTATAAATTATTTGCCGATCTTTCAACCTATTTTTAATAAAAGTCAAGGTAAAACCAAGAAACTAGCTTGACGTGGATTGATGGAAAATAAATATAATTGCTTATTTAAGTCCATTTTTTTACACTTTTCAGAAAAAAATCATGTAGATTATGAGAAATTAAACGTGTCAATCAGAATTAAATAAACAGTAACGGCCTTACTTATAAACGTTGAATAGGATTTAATTGTTTTATTTATCTATAATTAAAACTGTCAATTACAAGACATTCATTTTAATAAACAATTTAGCAAAATTACTCGACGTATCTAGAAAATCGTAATAAGATTTAATGCCACTTTAGGCATGCCAGGTGTTAGTAAATATTTGGTCATAAATAAAACGCAGTATATAGTTTTAATTATTTAATACTATTGTTACGCTTATCTTTTATTATTTAATAATATTTTTATGAAGTACAGCTTAAACTTACATTACCGCCTTAATGAAATAAGAATTTAATTATATCAAACAAACTCTTATCAGACCCACGAAATTTTATCTGTGGTTAATAACATTATAGATTTTTATTTGATCATTTTATAAATCAAAAGTTATGGACATATTCCTATTTTATACTTTAAAAATATTCTTCTTTATGTAAATTTAAAAATATTAACATTATATATTAGAAACTCATATTCGACGGCATTGAAGACACGTCCTCGGACGGGCTCTGACTCGAACTGAAGGAACTCAACGTTTCCCGCGTCTCCTCTTTGATTTTCAAATGGTCCGTTGAAGAGGGAGGTCGGGGAGGAAAAGACTTGTCCTTGTGATCTTTAGATTTATCTTTACTGCTATGCTTGTGCTTGTGTTTATGTTTGTGTTTCTTCTTTTCCTTCTTCTTCTTTTTCGCCTATTGGAAAGAATAAAAATATTTTTATATTTTCATCAAAATTTAGTATAAATATTTTTTATCTTAAGTTTTGCATTTGTTGATACGAGATTCCTCTTTTCAATATCGATATCTTACTGGAAGAGATCCTTTTTTTTATAAGCGTTTTATATTGGTTTTATTAAAAATATTTTTTTTAATAAAAAATATACCTTGTACACCATTTTGTGGATCAATAAAGAGCCTATAAACAATATTATTTTAACTAAAACTTTATTCGTTTATATTAAGCGTTAGAGACATTTAGTATGTATTTCTATTACTTACTTTAGGACCTCCTAGATCATCTTTATCGTGTCTGAACATGCCTGGCTCGAAACCAATCGGACCTGACGAGCCTGGAATACCGGGTAAAGCTACCGCGTTGTCAGATACAAACTCACGCTTCGCTTCATCCTGAAAAAAAAAAGAATTTATCGATGGCATGGACTCAAAAACTACATGAATATATAGTAAATTTATAGATCGAGATGAATATTATACAATAATAATTTTTTAACCAATAAATAATTGTAAGCCAATAAAATATAACATTACATGTAATTCATGTTATGTGTAAAAATAATTAAGAAGAGCCGAGATGACCCAGTGGTTAGAACGCGTGCATCTTAACCGATGATTACGGGTTCAACCCAGGCAAGCACCACTGAATTTTCAGGTGTTTAATTTGTGTTTATAGTTCATCTCGTGCTTGGTGGTGAAGGAAAACATCGTGAGGAAACCTACATGTGTCTAATTTCAACGAAACTCCACCACATGTGTATCCATCAACCCGCATTGGAGCAGCGTGGTGGAATATACTTCAAACCTTCTCCTCAATGGGAGAGGAGTGCCTTAGCCCAGCAGTGGGAAATTTACAAAAATGTAAGAAAAATTTAATGTAATGTAAAAATAATTTAACGGTTATTTATTACATGAATAATTCGTTACACATAGTCGTTCATTCTTTAATTTCTTTAATATTTGGTACATCATAGAAATATTTATAACTTACGCTGTAAACTCTGACTGGCAGGTCTTGCACGGACATTATATCAATTTTGTCATCTTCTTCCTTGATGTTTGAGATTGGGACGGGGAGTACGTCATCTCTTGGAGCTTCAATCGGTATTTCGTCCATGGGACCGATGTCTAACTCGGTCTTTATGGGGATCTCAAAAGACAATTTTCATTAGAATAATTTTAACAATATACAAGGAAATAATACTTATGAATTCGTCACTTATAAGAAAAAACAATATCTATAAAGCTGTTTTTTTTTACAATTCTCTTAAATCAAGAGCAGGTATTTGTTAAGTATGTTATATTGGATACTATTTACATACAAGTTTAGTTGTATGAAATTGTTTTTGTTTAAATAAACATACGCAGATATACCAATGAACCACTTGATAGTGAAATAGGCATCGCCCTCCCTACAGTAAGTAAGTACAGTAAGAAGTTTAAAACGCGGACCGCCAATTTAACGATAAAATTATATATAAAAAAAACATTCTTCATCAACCAATCGTTGAAATAAAATAACGTGATTAGTCAAAACTCACTTTGTCTCTGAAAACGGGATTATTACGAATGGCAAGAATTCCTCAAACAATTGATTACTTGTCCAATATTCAGACCAATCTGCTCATTCTACTTTCATAGAAACATAAAAATTATGATTTTCAAAGAAGTAATGTTAAGTAATATGTTGACGTTAATGATTTCGTCCGAGTTACCGAAATTAGACGAACGATATAAATGAGAATTTACTCATTTACCAGGTTATCGCTTTAACCTTAACGTATCCTCGTTGAGATGCATCGTCTTATCGTCTCGCCGAATAAAATTTACAGATAAGATTGTAACTTTTAAATAACAATGTTATGTATGTATCATTTGTTATTTTAAGTAGAGGAAGTTACCACCTACCATCTATATCACCTACCAAGTGGCTTATATGTAACTTCACCTTGCTGTTACAAATTATAATACTACCAATTGTGGGTGGTAACTGTTCATTCGAATTAAGCCAAAAAAACTAGTCACTTACATCTTCTATCTCTTGTTTGATGACAGGCTTCATATCCATCTCCCTCTGTCTTTCCTTTTCTCTTTCCAATCGCTCCCGCTCTCTGTCAAGCCTTTCCCTTTCCTTGTGGTGCATTTGTTTCATCATAGCCTGAATTTCCGGCAGAGGAACACATAAAGGCCGTTTCAGACCATACAATGTGTAATAAAGATCTACAAGATCACATCGGAGTCTTGCGTCATTTGACAATTGGCTATTGACGTTATTCCACAATCTGAAACAATAAAAAATCATCTAGGCATTTTTAAAATATTTTTTTTTACTTTAATAAAACTTTTTGAATGTAGTATATTGGATTTATAAAATCATTTTTTTACTTTTTTTAGGGGCTCGACTGGGATTGAACAAAATTGCAAGTCAAGTATGACCATAAATGTGTGCAATGAAATAAATTTCAGCCAAAAAAAAAAAACATTTATAATAACAACTTCAGACAGATTTGGTAAAAGGTTATAAACTGTTGGTAGTGTTTTCACAGCGCTGGATACATGTCATTTTGAGTCGCTCATACACTAATTATCTATTAATATCATATTATTTTAAAAGCAACTAATATTTAATTAATACTCCGTAAATTACTTGTATCGTCGTACCTATTATTATTATACATAATTTTCGTTTACCTAATAATTAAAGAGTTAAATTATGTATTCCCTAGTTATGAAGAAACATCCCTAGAAAACTAGAAAGCGTCAGATGAAAAATTGCCACGTCTGTGGTGGTCTCATGGTGGAAAACATTTCAAACCAAAAATAAGACATACTCATTCAGCCTACGAGTATCTCATTGAAATGATTATAGGAATATACATTTGTTTATAAATATAAATTTTAAATAATATCAATCGTTGCAAGCGCCGGCGTTACCTGTGCACGACCGCCTCCGTGTCGAGGCGGTGGCGCGCCGCCTTCTCGAAGGGCGGCATGGAGACGAGCAGGCGCGCCAGGCCGTGCCGCACGCCGGGGTCGGGGTCGTTCTCCACGGCCGTCAGCAGCGACGACAGGTCCTCCGGCTTGCCGTCCACGCGCACGAAGTCCACCAGGCACTCGAACGCGGCCAGGCGGACGTCTGCGGCGATCGGTTGGGTGAATCGGACCACCGGGTCGTGGGTGGTCACCATCGCTCATAGACATCGGCCTTGGGAACTAAGATGCTATGTCCTTGTGCCTTAATTTTTACCATGTCTTTTTTTTTCTTGTGACGACCTTCTCGAACGTCGATTTACAAAACCAACCAAACGCATAATCATTTTTTCCTTACGTAATAAATATGAAACAGGGGGAAGGAGCGGCCTATTCTTGTTTTTTCTTATTTAGGGTGGAGTGGGGATCAAAAACTAGTATAAATCGTCTTATATAATAAATGAATGATCCCAAATATTAAAACTGGTGGTGTTATTTCATACAATTACGACACGTAATACATTATGTTGACATAAATAAAATTAAATCAAATTTGTTTTGTTTGATTAACTATGTGATTCATTATTATCATGATATAAAGATCAAACATAACTTTAAAAAAATATATTGAATGATTGGCTGATTGGCTGATTAATTAATGTTAAAACTAAACGTATAAAATAAAATACGTTTTTTTTTTTATTTCAAAACCTATCATCATCATCTCTATTTAAAATAGTTTTGGTGCGAAGTAATCTTAACATACTCACTGTAGATTAGTTTGAAAATATATTTTATATTAGACACGACATCCGTCCCAGTTTCGCACGTTAAAAATAAGGGTCTACATAAAACATTTTCATTGTAATACATATAACCGATTTTGTTTGATCTTCATAAATCATTATATAACTAATATAACTACTATAGCCAATTTACAAAAAAAAAAAAACAAAATAGTTATACATGTAAGCCTTCTTCATTCCTTTGTTTTATAATATGTTGCCATATACATTTTAGTTATTATGAAAAATAAAAAGGTTTTACTGTATAACTAATAATTTATAATATTTCTTATTGAATTGAGTGCATTTACGTTCATTATCATCTCGTTATATCATCTCAGAATACAAAGGATTTTCTCTCTATTTAAACTCGTAAAGATAATGCGTGAATTGCGAATGTCCTGTAAATATTTGTTCTATGTTGTTGTATTTTTTTGTTAACTCTCCTCAAGGTCATTATCGTATATTTGGAATAATGGTATTTCATATATTTCAAGAAAGGTATTTTCATAATTGCTGATATTCTATTTACGTCTCGTTTATTACACGAATGAATAATGAATTACACAGTTTAATTCATCTACTACGCAATAATGGAATGCGTGTACAATAACAGTCTTTGTTCAAATCTCTTTAAGATCCGAACTTATTTTACTAACTGTACGATCTGTCTATTTAAGTACAAGCTGATATTTTTTGTTTATAAAATATTTGTGATTCTGAGAATAGGGCTCAATGTAAGTTCACCATCAGTTATTCTGTTAGGAAGATGAAAATTTAGTTTTGTTCGATGGATGAACAAGTCGTTTATTGACTGGTCTTGGTCTTTGGTTGTTATTGACTGGTCACAATATTCTTCATAATCATGATCGTCATTGAAATATTTATGAAGCTTTGACCGATACAGAATGTAAATTTCACCGAGAACCGGCGAGAAAATCAGTTATTTCCGGCAAATTAATCAAATACAAGATAGATTTAATTAGTAATTTTACATGAAAATCTTAATACTTATTATAAGTATTAATATTCGGTGATATCCCGCTTTTTTATAATTTGCATATGTAGCCATTTATCGTGTATAAGCTTTATTTAATTATATTTTTTTACATGAGAAATAAATGTATTAAAAGGTCAAGTAAAAATTATCTGCCGAATCATTTTGTAAAAACGAATGCCGTTAGTCTGTAAAGTCCTAAGTCACAACGAATGTAACATTTTAGATCCTATATTATAAGGAATGGTTTATATTTTTGTTATAAAATATAAATGTTGATGAAGATGAACTAATAATGAAATCTAAGTATCGGTCAAAGTTTTACCTATGTACTGGCCATACTCCGCGTAGGCTCGGAACACAGTGGGTATGCTGGGTAAGTGTCCGCACTGCTGCATCCTGCGTATGGCGCGCAGGCAGCTCACGGACACCGTGTTCTTGTAACAAGGCAACACCTTCTCCAAGTTCAACACGCGAGTGATCTCCTCGAGGACCAGGCGAGTGTCAGCAGACAATGAATCTGCCGTTATTGGAGCACCCTGTGTATAAAACATTTGAAACGTTTGGGTACGACTCATTTTTTATCTGTGTAAGCTAATATTTTTATAATTTGTTTATCTTTCTGTCCATTTACAATAACTGTATAAGACAGAAAACTAACTAGAATAATTAATATTATAATATTTCATAAATTTCCTGACTTGTATACTTACGGGCTGTAACACAGATATCACGGGCGTGATGGTCGCAGCCAAAGCGTCTACAAGGGCTGCCTTGTAATAGTTGTCAGAGAAATGATTCTTAGAATTGTCGTTGTATTTAAAGAGGTCCAATAAGAACCTGACGACCTCTGGGGGGCAGATACCGTGGATGTTCCTCAAGCCTATAAATAAAATTCCTATATTTAAATTTTCCGAAAATATGTTACTGTTTATTCTCTTACTTAATTGTATTATTAAAAATATTTCTGATTTATCTGTTTAAGTCATTTTCCTTCTTAAGTGTGCTTAAAGGAATACGTCTAAGACATAAGCGTGCCGTTTCTATTAAATTCTCTTTAGATGATTTTTTGTATTTTCTAACATATAACAAAGTTTTAAAACAAGGAGTAAAAATATTGATTATAATATGCAATTGAAATCTAATAATAATTAAATCTAGTTACATTTGTACAATTCTCACCTGCCATAGCCACGGGTATTGTCTTTTGTAGGAAATAGTGCTGCAGGTTATCGAAGTTGTTCTGCTTGATGATGTGAGGAGCGGAGAAAGAGCCAAACATCTTACGGAAGATCGTCAGCATCGCCGGCGGACCCGCCCACGAACTTATCATAGCATTAGCCACCTTTACCATAAACAAGGACATTATATTTTATCTTGTACGTATTAATTTTTTCACATTAAGTACAGTGAGAGTGTAGCCAAGCTTTCTAGGTTAAAATAGTTAGTATTTTATTTGGTCTTACTAATATTATCTTTTTAAATATATCGGCAGACTTGCCAACGGTACTGTAAGTGGTACAGCCCATTGACAAGGGCACTATAATAAATATTAACGACTAGTTTTCGCCCACGGCTTCGCTCCTCTTTAAGTTTGTTGGTATAAGAAGCCTATGTTTTCATTCATTGGTGTTTATACAAATTAATTTCCTGGGTACAAAATATTTTTTAATATAGTTTTTAACTCACTTTAGTCAAACAAAGGGCCGCCCTGCACCTAATTTTGTAATACGTCTGTTCGTTCTCGATAGTATCCGTCAAGGCCTTCCTTGTAGCGGGTTCTGGGTAGTTGTGGAGCGCGTCTATCGCCTCGCTCTGAGCCGTGACGTCACGCTCGTGGCGCAGCTGGTACTGCCACTGGTAGTCCGGTTGAGATATCACCGTGCTACGTAGCAGGGACATTTCTGGGTCCAGACGGATCCAGAGCACTGGGGAATCGCTAACGAGGAACGAAATATATATGTGACATTGGGCTACGTGCTTTAGACTGAACTCTTTCCGTAACTGTTTGGAATTAAATTAAACCGGATTTGTTCATAACAATAAAAAATAATACACAAACATGCTTAGCTCTATCCCATTCTCTGATAGAAGTATATTAAAATATCGTTAGCAATTTTGTTATTAATTAAAATTTTGCATATTTTTTTTTTATATAAAGATATAAAAAAAAATAGATATAGATACTAGCATTACAAAAACATTTTATTTTTAAATCTTACTAACATTTATTAGTATTTCTATGAGCTGGAACATATCAATACAAAAAGATTGAAATCATAACATCACTTATCGACAACGTACATTATATAAATTACATTATATAAAGAACTTAAATACGTAAAGTAAAACTTACTCCATAGCAGAAAGATCCATATCAACTTCCTCTCCGGTACAGAGGGGAATTTTCTTCTTCTTGTTACGTCGACTCTTGCTGTGACATGTAATGTCAGCTTTAACGACAATGTTCTCGATCTGTAACGTATGCTTGAATGTTCCGTCTAATTCTTGCAGTTGAACTAATAGAGGCCCCACATACTTCCTAATACCACGCTCATGGACACAGTCTTGACGAATTTCTAACTCCACTGTGTTCCTGTAAAAATATAAGTTATTATTATTATTAAAAAAAGCAATTGATTTTTAATAGCAATGAGTCAATTTCACCGATGCAGAATAGCATTGCAAAAAAATATAAACCACTTTTTACAGCGTCGTAAAGCCGCGAAATTTAATTTGTTATATCTTTTGAGTCCGTAATTACACTGGGTCACTCACTTCAAAACTTCTAACTTTTTATTGACACAACCAACACTATCCATCCAACTGTATTTTACAGTAAAATATATTATTGAACTAAGATTATTTTATAAAAAGGATATATAATGACTTGTGGTAATCCTCTTATGTGTATACTCTTACATATAGATACATAATGTGATTGTCCCAGAAAACGATAATACTTATTACTAATTATCTCAGCCCTAGGATATCTCACAGTTATAACACTACCAATTAAAAATGTGTTATTACTCGGTAACAGGGTTTTGTGGTAATCCGCCTGGATAGATTACCATACGCTCACCAAATATACTACCGTTAAATAGCAATACTAAGTTTTGATGTGTTCCGTTATTACGGGTGAGTGAACTAGTGTAACTAAAAACACAAGGCACATACTTAATTTAATTTTAAATACCTACCTTTTTCTATTAAAAACAGACGTAAGTTGGAACTTGGCATGACCTCCTGTCCGTACCCACTGATCCACAAACACTGCCATATCTTTCCCTGTTACAGTGAATATGGCTTTAACGAAGAGATTCGTGGAAAGAAGTAGATGTCCCCATAGACCGCTGCCAATTTTGGTATTGGCTGCATTGGTGGCCAACGACAGCTGCTTATTAAATACTTGAAGGAGTAACTCTTGGCCAATACGTTGTTCCAACATTCGCAAAACTAAGTGGGATTTTTTTCGCATTATCTGAAAAAAATTTTGATATATGAAATCTATTTTCTCTGTCACTTTTCCCTGCCTTATCACCGCTCATATACTAATAAGATTAATTTTAACATAGTTAACACTTGATTATTCAAATTTTTTTTATATTCTTATGTGTGCGTTAATATGTAGTGTGTATATCTATCTGTAAATATATGTATATATCCGACCCAGTATGGAATAAGTACAAATAACCACAACCACAACAAATGGTACATTTTAATGTTTGAATTCTTTAGATTCTTACCTCAATGTACCTGGGTGACATGGTATGGACATTCCTAACTGGGAAATAAAATACATCTTTAGCTTCAACTCGAGCGCCGCTAGCTGGAGGCTGCCATGGATCTAGGACCATTCCACCATACTGTTCTTCATAACCTACCACCTGCAAATAACAACATATAATACAACTATTTTATAACTATATTGATTGACATAAATATATCAAAATATATAACCATAATATTTTTTTATTATAGATACTCAACTCTTAGTTGAATTTTATTTCATAATAATTATAAGAAACCAACATAAGGTTGTATTACCTTTTTTGTTTCTGATTGTATTTTTTATTTAAGATCTATGAATTTAGTTATTAAGAATTACAGTCGGTCTTAAATATTTACTGATTTATTACTAATATAATTTTATTGTAATTTTAAGTTTTACATACCTCTTGCAACTCTTGATGTATCCAATATCTATATTCATTATTTCCAAAACATTTCTTAGAGTACAGACCGCAAAGATATTCGGGAATACCTTTGGCCAACCATAAATCGGACCAATTCTGCATAGTTATGAAACAGCCGAAGAATTGTTCTGCTACCGCTTGTGCCATTGCTTTACGGCTCACATAAGTTTGATCGATGATAGCAATGGAATGCAGGAGATGTGTACTTAGTATCGACATTGTTGTATATGCCGTAGCATCATCTTCCGTCTAGAAAGCATTTTTTTGGAAATCAATATACATTAATAAATCCCTTCATTAAATTTTACCACTAGCGACTAGATCAACTCTCAAAAGGACACAAGTTATGGTTCAGAAAAAAAAAATTAGCAACATATACACTCGCGTACAAGAAAGGCAGCATAAAATGGAATTGCGTTACGATTACAAGAATAAGAAAAATGAGACTTCATCTGTTTTTGTGCATACATTTGTTCTCTATAATATCTCCTGTGGAGTTGGTACACTCCTCTTGAGAATAGCTGCTTTAACCAAAATCATACACATGCACATTACTCACTTCCTCAATTAATGCTTTGCTTATAAGCTGAACCAAACATTGGTAACGGATATTATATATATGGAGTGATCTAATATATCTCTTTAATCTAGAGGTAGGGCTTTGTGCAACAGTCTGGGTAAGTATCACCTACTAATCATATATTCTAGCACCAAGCAGCAATGCTTTGTATCTTTGTTTTCCAGTTTAAAGGGTATGTGAGCCAGTGTAACTACAGGCACAAGATATATAATAATTTAGTTCGCAAAATTGTTGGTGCATTGGAGATGTAAGGAATGATTATAATATCTTACAGTGCCAATGTATATGAGCAGTGGTGATCACTTACCATTAGGTGGCCCGTATACTATTGTTAATAAGATATTTTCACTAAAAAAAATACCTTATTAACTATTCATTGATTATTATTTACCTTCTCTCTTATGTATGATATATATAAAAATATAAATACTTACTTCATCCACAAAGACTTGTTTATAGCATGGATAGGGATATCTGGTCGACAGTGTCTCTTCGTAAAACTCAAATGCTTCATGGAGATAGCGTACAGTATTCTTAAGTATTTGCAAGAGATTAGGCAAACAGTAATGAGTAACTTCATTCATAAATGGATCCACATATGTTTCAAAAGGTCTAAAACAAATATATTAAGGTATTAGTTTAGAAGTAATTCTAAATATGATTCTAATCTTTTAAAAAAAAAGCAAACAAATAACAGGAACAAAAACAATAACAAAATGTATAACAAAATTATAATTAATTTGTACTTTTTTTTTTATTTTATTTATTTATTTATTGAATATACATTTTTTATATTGACGACGATGTAACAAAAACCCCATTAAATTTATCCGTACATAGGAATTCGTTGTCAACACTTAGACTAAAAACTATACAATAATTATAAAAGAAACAAAAAATCAACAGAAGGCAGGTACATAGCAAATGTTAAAAATTAGTTGTTTGTGTTTTTTTTTTTTTTAAATATTATAAAATTTTTACCCAATAGCCAAAGCAATATTTGGTGCACAAGCTGGAGTATTCACAACATAGTGGAATGTCTTTCGTCTATGATCAGGTGTGTAAACCACATCTAACAGCTCCCCACAAGATACCGCAGTTAAACATTCATCCACAGTAAATTCAAGTTTCCAAGTGCAAGGCTCTGCAAAACTGTCTACACAAGGAAACCAAAGCCGTGCTGAATGGCCATATGTGAACATATGTGCAGATTTCTGTAAAAGAAAACAGAACAATTTAAAAAATATATATGAATTACTTATTAATAATTAGAGAAAATTCAAATATCACATTTATATATAGCATAGAATATAACAATTTAAATATTCTATAAAGTAGCAACTGACCTCGATTAAACTACCCTCTCCTTCAGGAACAACAAAGTGCATACCACCCTGTGGGGACTCTAATGAGAATTCTATACCTATTCTCAGTCCCCTGCCCTCTCCCACCAAATGTGCCGCATCATCAGGCACCTGTATGTGCAGCTCCCCAGAATTGTGATCTGGGTCAATTTTCTGTGCAGCTGACAAATGAAACTGAGAGAAGACTTCGAGAGATCTACTGTATATTCAAAAAAAGAAAAACAATAAACAATTATAATTATCCAAATTTTTATAGTAAGTAAATTTTTACTATACTAGTTTTTCATTTTCATATCTAAGTATTAGCATTAGCAGCCCGTAAATGTCCCACTGCTGGGATAAAGGCCTCCTCTCCCTTTGAGGAGAAGGTTTGGAGCATATTCCACCACGCTGCTCCAATGCGGGTTGGCGGAATACACATGTAGCAGAATTTCGTTGAAATTAGACACATGCAGGTTTCCTCACGATGTTTTCCTTCACCGCCGAGCACGAGATGAATTATAAACACAAATTAAGCATATAAAATTTCAGTGGTGCCTGCCTGGGTTTGAACCCGAAATCATCGGTTAAGATGCACGCGTTCTAACCACTGGGCCATCTCGACTCGGAAAGTGGTTAAATAATCAAAGATTATGAGAATTATGATTTTAATCATAAAACACATATATTCGAATTTTAAATGATATATATGTACAATTAAAGGTAAACATTACTCACGTATTTGGATCACTCTGACATATATCCAAGAAAGGATCAAAGTATTGAAAGTTGGCTTCATATTGGTCATTCAAACATACTCTATAAATACGACATTGTTTTGCGTTCAGACGAATGTATCTTAAATTATCTTTTAAGGGCACAATCGTCAATTCAACAAAACCCTGTAAATAAAAAATCAAATGTCGTTAAAAGTTGTATGTAAGTAGTGTGTGTTTTACAGCATAATATTTTGATTAAATTTACTTACAATGACGCTTCTACGTTCGAAACTGATACCGGTTAAACTCAAAATTTGATGGGCTGTAAAAGATATATTATGAAATTAGTGATTATTTAACTAAAATGAGTTAATTAGTCTGTTTCATATATTGTTTATGATACTTATAATTTAAAAGGACGACAATTGTCGCCTGTTCTCTCCCTTTTCATCATGTAGTCTTAAATAATAACTATTTGTTAGTAACATTCATATTTTTAATACTCATATACAATCTTAGTTTCGGTTTTCGAACACGTTTGTTGTTGCTCTTCACATTACATTTTGCAAGACGTCAATAATTTATTATTTATACTTTTGACAACTGTCAGTGCTACAATAATTATGCAGGTAAAGTTCAATAACTAATACGACTAAAGCAATTTCGGTTAGAAACCTAAGCCACTTCGTAACGCTAAAAACATATTATATATTCAAGATTAGTTATTGAAATGGTGAAACTGTAACTCAAAGCTTTAAAACTAGTCTTTTATCCACTATTTAATACACCCAAATGACAAGAAATAAAATAACATTAATATAAATTACGAAGCCCATGTTAATAGTTACAGGCAGTTTTAATTTTGATTGAATCTTCTTAGCTCCAAAATTATTATTTTTAATATTTCCTTATCTTACTGCTTCCTTTACGAAGTTTCTATATACTAGATTCCCTTTTAAATAATTTCAGTTTTTTTAATTTTAAATAATTTTATTTCCATTGTCAATATTTCTAAACGAAATATTTATAAGCAAAGATAGTGATTTTGTTTACTCTGTGTGATCTTGATCTGTCAAAATAAAGACAAGGAAGAGAAGAGGAGATTACGATTAACTTTATAGTTATATGATTGTTGTGTCCCAAATAAATTGTTTCGTGTGAAAGTTGTATTTTATAAATAGTCCCCAAAACAATTTACATGGTTACTTTCGACCTTATCAGTCACAATGTGGGAATCGCCATACTTGACTTGTTTGTTTCTGTACATATTTTCTTTTCAAATTATCGCAACTAACTCTCGTACTTCAAATATTTGGAAATTAGATGTCGAAGAAGGACAAATTGTTGATGGTAATACATTATCTCAGGTGCGTACTATTACCTACAGATTTTAAGATTTATATAATCGTTGGCTTGAATAATATTTATGTCCACATTGTCGCCGTAGTATTTTACATTTCTATTAAATAAGCTCGTTAGCCTTGACTAGACGGAGTTTCTTGTGAAATAATTACAATACCGTATAAAGTCAAGTATATTCTGAATCTAAAATATAAAACATTATTCTTAACAAGTAATAACAAACTGTATTGAAATGTATCCAAATACTGATGTTGGCTTATTATTATTTTAGGATGAATCAGATAAAGCAAAAATTACTGAAGAAGATGATATATTCAGTATAATAACTTCAACTGTTTATTATGGTAATACATGGACGAAACATGGCTTTGATATGTTCTGCACTGATTGCCAGATGTTTGAACAGCAAAGGTAAAATTAAATTATGTAAAAGGTGGTTGGTATAATATATTTATTTTATTAACTTTATATTCTTTATATTGTGATTATTAAGATTAAAAATACTATAAATAACTGTGCTAAATACTTTTAATTGTGTTTTAAAGTCTTAACTTTTTATTAAATGACTAATGTCAAAATTAAAATGGTTAATCTTTTTTAATAAAACTTAGTAAGTTTTACTATAAATAATATGTTCTTAAGGTTAATGGTTGAACACACTTCTGTCTCTTGAAATTCTTTTTAACATACACATTAATCCAATTAATTATCTATATTATTAATATTATTATTAATCCAATTAATTATCTATATTATATTATTTTATAAAGGTGAAAGTAACTGGTTTTTTTTTTGTTACTCTTGTATGGCCAAACCACAGATCCAAATTTGATAAATTACGAAGGACATAACCTGCATACACATTTACATTTTTCATGCATAATACCTGACAACTAAGCCCTAAAATTGTGAGTGAAACAGCAAGCTAAAACTAGTGTTACATATATTTAAATAAGAAAAATTTGTCACAGGGCTAGTGGAGAAAATGGTGAGGAAACTTCTCCATCCGAAACCAATGGTAGTGATATTGATGATGAATACTTGGACTGTGGAAAAGCTGTTAACTTTACATATTATGACAACCTAGTTGGGGTAGCGAGGCGCCACCGGCACCCCAATGTACCCGAACCCCAGGTGATAAAAAATATTAGCAATTAGTAATTTTTAGTTTAGATTATTCATTGTTTCTTCTCTATTGAACTTTTAATCATTTTGTAATCATTAAATGTTTTGGTATTTTATTTATATTAAATTGTAATTATTATACATTAAAATAAATAACATTAATCATCATTGTACAGATGCTTATGACATATTTAAATATTAATATATTTTAAAAGTATATTAGTGTATCAACTATAATATAATTGATATTTTGTGATATGTTTTTTTAAACCTGCTACATTATCAGTGTAAGATAAATAATATAAAAAAATGGATATAATGGATGTAAAGTATTATTTTAAGTACTGCCATATACTTATGAGTAATTACCGTTTGCACTTTCAGGTTGCCCTTATTTTCACAAAGAAAAAGTCATACAAAAATGGTGTGACAGAACTAGATATAAATGCATTAGAAAAACGTCTCAAAAAGGCTAAAAGAGAAAAACCAAAGTCAGTGCAGCTCTACAATCAGATTGGTAACTTCTGGAGAATCAAAGGTGATACAAGACAGTCCATCGAGTGCTTCCGGCGAGCGCTAGCTGTTTCACCTTATAACGCTGAAGTAAGTCAGTGTATAAATTATTTTGTATAAAATATAATAAACAGGAATAAATTGAATCTAATAGAAAGCGAAGATTTTTTTGTCTTTGTTTTGATTCAATTTTTTTTTTAATATATCTTCCATACCATACCATACCAATGCTGAAGTTTGAGTTAATTACTTTTTATTTAATCAGTGTATACATTATATGCAATTTTCTAAGCATGCTATGTTTCTACAGGTGTTGCTAAATCTAGCACGCGTGCTCTTCACGCTGCAGTACTTGGACGATGCGATCTTCCTCACGCGTCGCTCCTTGGAGGTGCAGCCGCCGGATCGCAGTACTTGGCAGCAGTACTTTACATTGGGCGAGATATTCAAAGCTTATGGACATTATCAGGTAGGGAAAGTAATATAGTTTACATATAACTAAGTATTATATATTTATACTAGCTGTTGACCGCGGTTTTGCTCTCGTGGAAATTGGTTATATTACAGAATAATTTAAAATTATTACGTTAATTTAAGACCTCTTTGTATACCGCATTGTTGTTCGACTTTCGTGGGCTAGATCCACAAGACTGCTCATAGAGCTCACTCTTGAACAGGCTATTTAGAATTGTCCAAAAAACAGTCTTTTCTTAGGTCTACTCTGGCCATTTTAAAGATTTGACCTCATACTTTATTTATTGTCATGGCGAATCATATTTTAAGCGTGAACTGTACTCTCTTGTACATAAAGGGGTATTCTGATGGTATCAAAGATATTGGTGGAATATACACTGTTTCTGCTTTAATACATTCAGTGATAACTGTAGTTTCTATGACATTACAATGGAGTGCCGTTTCTGTTAGTCTGATGCTGTTGCATAATTTTGGAGGTCTTAAATTTCTCAGTAATTTTATTCAATCTTCTTACTTAAATAATAACGGCTTTCAAGACTACCCTATATATGAAATTTCAACCCTTAAGGGTAGAATATCCAGAAACGTTTAAATACATATCAGTAGATATATATCAAATCTAATCAGAAGCCCAAAAATAAAGATTAATGCTTGTAACTTAAAAATGTCGGACTTCTAGATTAGCCTATATAAGAAATGTCAACCCCTATTACACCCCTTAGGAATAGAATATGCTGAAACGCTTAAATACATATCTACTCCTATTTAATCATTATCACAAAAATAGTTTCATGTATCTAAATTAAAAAATGACGGAATTCCATACTTACTTTCAACCCACTTTCCACTCTCTTAGGGGTATAATATGCAGAAACGCTTAAATAAATATCTACTCACCTTTTTATCAAAAAATATCCAAAAACGGTTAAATACGTCTCTACTCATTTTTACAACTTTTTTTTGGGATAATGATCCCAAAAAAAAAGTTTCTAACTAAACAATGACGGACCTCCGTACAAAATATCAACCCCTTTTTGACCCTCTTAGGGGTAGAATTTCCAAAATTCCTTCCTTAGTACTTCTACCCTATAAAACAATCCTACTCACCAAATTTCAGAGCCCTAACTTTAATAGTTTACGCTCGGCGATGATGAATCAGTCAGTCAGAACATGTTATTTTATGTATACGTATACATTTTACGTATAGATATTACGGTTGGTAACGGTTGTTGCGGTGAATGTAGATATTTTTAATCAGAACATCCAAAAAAATACCGATAGTTACAATAGGTATATAAAACACACATAAAGGGAGAGATAATAAAAAAATAATAATGGATCTTCTGATTTTAGGACATAAAGACGATATTTTTTTCCAAAATCTTAAATTCGTAAGTCGTATGCATATCGTATCGAGCCTTAGTAAATATATGATAGTGGAATATCGATATCAAGTGCTTAGGAAGTCACGACAATCCCGGTAGTGAGCACACTTCAGCTATCGAAAACGACAGGTTATCATGAGCACATATCCATAGCCTGAAACCACTAAGCGTACCACCACCTTACTGTTTCTGATATTCTGGTTCAGCTCTAACAGACTTTGTAGAGGTCAAGCACGTTAAATATGAGGAAAATAAAAGAACGCTATAATTAAGCACGAGGTCATGATTGCCCAAATAAACAGTTTTAAATATCGGATGGCTACTTCAAATGCTATTGTCAAACAGCCTTATCGAAAATACGATTTCGATTCGATTCGGTACTCTATAATTATCCCTTAAATAACTCTGTAGATAATAATGATATAATATAAATTTAATTTAAGCCTTATAGCACCCTGGAATAATTTAGTATTCTTCCAGTGATAACAAAAAGGAATTGGAATAAACAAATTAATTTTAACTCTGTATAATATTAGTATAGATAAACATAGTTAATATTATTGTACCTTAGAGACACATGATATCGCGGAATTTGATGTAGATATTTTTAATTATTTTATGTATCTCCTGAGGCTAAAGCCAGCGTGACTCATGTAAGCGTACAAAAACAGAACGATGGTATTAAGCTCTGCCTAAAACGTCTATTTAAACAAAAAATAATTAATTATGCACCTAAAGCTTCCTCATGAATCACTGTCTCCAACCGAGTTAACCGTATGAAAATCCGTTTCGTAGTTTTTGAGTTAACCGCCTTCAGCCTAACAGGAGGATCTATACTTATTAAATAACATGTCCTGACTTACTGATTCATCGTCGCCGAGCGTAAACTATTAAAATAGGACCATGAAAGTTTGGTCGATTTCGTCACTAAAGAATGGCGGTGAAACAGGAGTTGAAATTTTGTATGATAGTCCGACATTTTGTAAGTTAGATACTGAAACTTTATTTTTGGGCTACTGATTAAAATGAGTTGATACGTATTTAAGCGTTTCTAGATATTCTAACCCTAAGGGGTGAAATACCACAAAAAAGGTCTTAAATTAACGCAATATTTTAAATGAATCTGCAAAATATATTCAACTTTCACGCAAGCCACGCCGCGTTCAACAACTAGTGTTATAATACGTAAATTGTAACAATGTATGTTTGCGGTCCAGCAAACGCGACTAGTCGATTGCGGCTTTATGTCCACGAAAACTAACTCTGATGTCGTTTATTTTGTATATGTAAATAATAGTATTTTTCATTGCGTATCAATAAACTTATTTGACATATTAAACTTTTCTAGCTGTAAATTCTTATTATTAACACAAATTAAGCACATGAAAATTTTAGTGGGTTTGAATTCTAACCACTGGGCCATTTCGACATTTAATATAAAAAATTACTTTATTAATTACGTACAAATCAAGTTTCCCAATTTGTTATTTAAATCTACAGGAGGCAGCAGTGCACCTAAAACATGCACTTGATCTGCGACCTGACTTTGAACCCGCGCTGGTCGCGCTGAAAGACATCGAGAACATACCCGAAGCCTCAGTGCACGTGTATACGCTCCTCATAATTGTTTGTTTGGTAAGTTTTAGAAAATTTTGAAGTGTCCATTCTTTAGGTGCTTCTAAACTGACACGGTCCCTTTTTATAATGTCAAGCAAATAAATCAGAATACAATTATTTATTTTGCATTATATTATGTATTTATTAGTAATCAACAGGATTTAAATTAACATATGTCTAGTCATTAAGATATAACATTTTGGTAAAAATATAATGGTGTAGTAATCTGCAATAATCGTAAAAAAATTAGATGTTGTAAATATTTAATGACAATTTGGGAATCGGTACGAAATATGATATAAACGAACCGTGCGTTGTGTAATGAGGCCGTTCGATCGGGCAGGTAATGGGCGTGCTGCTAGTGATACTGTCGTCGGTGGACAGCGGCGGCGACGCGGACGAGCACAAGACGCAGCGGCACTTCAACCGCGCCATGGCCATGCGCTCCCTGCGCGGCGTCGCGCTGCCCGGCGCGCGCGGCCGCAAGAAAGGAGGCTCGTAAGCACCGAGACCACGCGAGCCTGAGTTTACTACCTCTGCAAGTACCGTTCGATTCATACGTTCCTATTCGAACCACGAATTCACGACCACTGCATTCGATACGGACCTCAGACGACCACGACCCGAAGGTCGTATACGTTGTCCCGTTGGTTCGTGTCTGTGATTCGTGGTTCATTAAGCTTCGAATTCGTTTTCGATTTCAAAACTAAATGTATACCAAATGGTTTGCCGCCAATTGCATTCGATCTGGAACTTAGTGTACCGCGAGCCAAAGGTTCGCAATCACTGTCTGTTCGGTTGTTTCACGTCTGTGATTCGGGGTTCATGATAAATTTTCGATTTCAGTCTTATGTAATTCCAATTTTGAATATGTTTTTAGATGTTTGCAAATGTTGTGGCTCAAGTTAAAATTTTCCTTTATTTCATTTATTCTTGGTTTTTTGGCCATAATAACTACACGGTTCACGAATCATGATATCCGTGTGTGACAGTACTTACTGATGAATGCTCAAATTATTTATTCTTTTTTTTTTAATTAATTTTTAACGACATAGTTTTACTTATGCAAGACAAAATTTGAAACATTTGTTATTTCTAAAATTTTGAGATTGCCGTGTTCTAAAATTGAGAAGTTTATAGCAAAATCTTCTTGAACGTATGTACGTGAGTGTTGCATGTTATTATAAATGTGTTATTAATTAATTAATATGTCATTTACGTACCTATTTTAGCCCATTAATGTCCGTGGGCTGATAAAAACTAGTACAAATAATATTGTTAATGTGTTCCACGATGTGCCTAAAGTAAAATCAAAGTACGTCTTTGCGGCAGTGCGTACGCAAATGTTCTTTTTTTATTACTAACAAAAAATAAAGAATGCAAGAAATTTAAATACTACTTCATTTGTACTTGTAACACTATTAAATTTGCAACTTCAATGAAATATATTAAACAATACGTTTTGTTAAGAAAATATGGTAAATAAGGAATGGTAGTTGAAGAAGCATTTTTAGGGATGTTATTCTCTACATATTTCCATTCGATTATTTTTCTTCCGTTACTTTTAAATCTTTTTTCCAATATACACAAAATCAATGTTAATGTTTTCCAATTGCTCAGACCATAAACGTTGTATATAATATTGTTATTTTTTTTTAGATTTATTCGTAATTTTTAGTTAATGTTGTGAAATTCGAACTATTGTTTTTTTTTACTTGTAAGAGATTCTAAACTCAGGCTAATTAACAACGTACAACATTTAATCGCTTGCCGAGCGCAAATATAAGTAACGTGAAAGCTAAAGTGTTACTATTTCTAGTGTTATTCGCTATTAATACCCAACGGCGAGCACTAACGCGTGTTAGTACTGTTCTGTTAAATCTTCATTTAATTTTTTATAACATAAATAACCCCTACTATTTAAATATAACATTACACCTTGCAGAAATTATGCGAACTCAAGAATATCATTTTTATTATTCCATGAAAGTAATTTAACAATAGTAACAGTATGATCGAAATTAATATTACAATAAATATGGCGTTGCCATTATATCGACAAAATGTGTCGCATAAGCCAATTGACATTAAAAAAAAAACTTTTGTTTGTCGATCAAATTTTCGTTACTAGGTGGGAATATGAAAAAAAAAACTAGTACTGTGAATACAACTGGGTTTATTATTGCACGGTGTAACGTTTATTGTATTTTTACTAATTTCAATAACTGTGTTGTGATTTAACGATAGATGCTATGACAAAACCGTTACGACAGGTTGTTTTAACCGCGATATTTAATGGAACAGTACTAGCAAACAGAGGCTAAATGGCTTATGTACAAATAATCTTTATATGATACCGACCGATATGGTCTTGCCATATCCGATTTGATCTCCGCTTTGTAGTCTTCAACACCTCGAGGTAAATCGTACCCAAAGTGGTATTCCTTTTAGCAGTACAATGATCAGTGTTAAGTTCTACCAACATTACACAATTTATTTATACATTGACATTATCATTTACATATTATTGTAAGATCAATTACAATATATTTGTAGAGTAGTTCATCCTATTTAAAGATAATTTCGAATGGATAAGCTCGATTTTGGTATTGTTATTAAAACTGCTACGTACAAAGGAAACAATGAGAAACATAATGTAGAGGAAGACTCAAACCGTTTTGGCTCGCCAGTCTTGCAAATGAGCGTTATACTGCAACCTAGTCATTCACTTAGACAAGTTTGGTCTACGGAACCGTGTGTATTTCTTAGTAGTGCATGCAAGTAACTTGTTAAGTGTTCGTAGCGTCTAAGGATTTTAAAGTTGCAAGTCTTAATAATCTGAGATTGGAAAAAAATGTACCTGTTTTCAGTGGTCTTTTGTTAATTTTTGACTATTTATTACTTAATACATGATTGTCTTAGCATCTATGTTCGTTTTATTTTCCTGTATATAATCTTAGTAATACAAAATAAGAACCAATTGAATGCGAAATAAAATGTTAAGTTAAAAAATAATGTATTTATTATAAAATGTATACATGTAACTGAAAAAAGTCTGCCTTTACATTGACTAAAGCCATCTCGATAATTCATCTAATGCCAGCCAAATCTTTGCCGAATAATTAATGGTGAGTTAATTTACAATTTTAATTTTGTAGGCAGTGAGTGACCATTCTAGCTTCTTATACCTAGATAACCAAAACAAGATGCAGATTACAGCAGCAAGATAATCATTAGTCATAACCAGTAGAATATTTTTAGCAATATGATACAATAGAAGAACTTAAGCAACGTCGTGGATGCCAAGGCGAAATATATCGTGCTGTACAAAAAAGGAATCTCCGAGTGGCTTCAAAACAAAAGTCTGCATGTATGGATGTGGAGGATCGTCGTCGCACTGTAAGAAAATATAACGATTAGTACTATAAAGACGATTAATAACTTTGGTTATCCTCTGCCCGTACACAGGGTTTATTGGTAAAAAAAACTAATAACATAATAAATAACAGCTTTTGTTCTATGACTTTTTAATAATTTATCAGATTTTTCTCTAAACATTAACAACTCTGCGCGGTAGCAAAGAAGCCGATTTAGATAGTAAACAAAAGTGAGGAGCGGGCGGCGTTTGAACTTGACCTATTTATTTGTGGCCATTAGTCTTTCGCTGCGAAGCGCTCGCGCAACTTATCCTTGTGGCTTGATTTTCCATACCTACTCCGTACGTAATACGTTAATTGTTTATTTTCTACTCTAGCGAGTCCTAAGCTTTATTTAGTATGGAGGGTAATTTTATAAAATGGTAACAAGTTACCATCAGACGATAAAGAAATATGGCAAACAATATTTTACGGCACTTAATACCGTAATTTCTAAATAAATTCTTGCTAATTATTATTGATAAATAAAAAGCCATTCTGATTGAGATGAATTAAGACTATTTATCACAACGTACGCTAGACGTGACGTAGCGGCGACAACACAAGTAAATATAGATAGTGTCATCATGTTTTGTAAGTCATAGAACAAATGTTATTGTTTATGATGTGAGTTAAGTCTCGCGTGGTTATTAGTGTTTCACAAATAACCCTGTTCATTGGCATTGTAAGTTTACATTAGTCATTCATACATTGTAGGCATGGGTGAGATCCGATTTTTGTGACATCGGTTGTGTAACGATTATTTGGATTAAATATCGGTGTTGATATCTGATTTCAGATGTCGCCCTGTCTTTGTTTAACTTTACGTTGTACGAAATGTGAGAAAGAGATAAATAGAATATGATTTTGAAGTCGATTTAACATTCGCTTCATCTCTTTCTCACAAATCATAGATGAGTTACTGTGAAGTTAAAGAGATAGGGCGAATATTTCATGAGTTTAATGGTATCGTACTTTGAATGCTTTGACGTACCAGAACGATATTCATAGTTTTTTCAGATGCGGTGAAAACGGTTACCCGTCAACATCAAATCGATGACGTGTGATATTACGATGACATCCGATTTTAGATTAGTTTCGATATGCCTATTACATTGTCAATGCCAGCCGTAAGGTCAGCCCGTTGTGTCTGTATGTTTACTCTTAGTATACATCATAATACAGTTCTCGTCTATTAATAAGAATGAAGACGAAATATCATAAAATGTGATTTATGAAGTTATATTTTTTTAATACTTTCTTATAAATTCCAGTACTACAAATAGGATAATTATTATTTAATTGTTCTTCTTACCGTTAGTGACAAAAATATGAAATACTAAGTATTTCTAAGATAGTTAGTAAATTAGAATTAAATTAAATTATTGTAAATTACAAAATAAGAAAACAATTTTCCCAATGGACGTGTTTATATAAAATTGACAATAAGAGGCTAATAAAAAGTTTTAATTATATGATTAATAGGATATCACATCTAGTTTGAAGGAAAAACAAAATAATGCAACATGGGTCTGCGACAAGTATATATGCATTCTGTATTTATCGTTACCCATTTCACATCTTGGTATACAAGATATACTGTACCATTTAGTATTCACATAGTATGGGATAGTTACCCTTAATTAATTGCACTTTCGTACATATAAATAGTTAGATACTATAATAACAATCATCAGTGATCATATCAGTCATCTTCAATAGTACAAAAGTGTACAAGCTTTCATTGGCTTTTAAGCTGTTTGTTTTGAGCTTGAAATGAAAATCTATAATTTATTTTTTATTAAATGATTCAATCAATTATTTTGTCATTGGATCCTGTCATTACTACCACTCTAATAGTCGCTGTACTCAGAAGCATTTAATCTGTCCTTAAGGTGTTCCTTGGCAAATATTTCAATAAATTCCCTTAGATTTTGTTAATGATTCCTTGGCATTCAGTTGAAGCCAATAACAAATTAATTAATTACAGCAAAACAGTCAATCAATTATAGATTTGATATTTGTTTGACGACATTAAAGCCATAGAAAAAAACCCATATAAATTTTATTTAAATGAAATTTAGATTATGGTTGTTTAGCACTATGTTTGTATAACACTCTTCCCTACATTTTATATTGATATTAGCTAATAAATACTTAACTAAAGCCTAAAAATGAAATGAAATATGTAAATGTTAATTTATTTAATGCTACTCATTATGATTACTATAATGGCCATTTCTTAGAACAGTAGTACTAAGTCTACAATATGAAATGACACCACACCCACCCTATGTGAAAATGATTATAGTATTTTTTATATATTTTATATATTTGGATTTCTAGAAGTATAAGTAAGAATATGTTTATATTAGTATGTGTTTTTTGTAAATGTTAGATATATCTTGGGCATTTTAGGAACAAATGATCATATCAATGCCAACCTTCTAAAACATAACTAATATATAAGTATTTAGTATAGACAAAAAATATTATACATAAAAAAAAAAGTTTTTTATATTCTCTATGAAACAAAGATTAATTGGCTTGTAACTAATTTAAAACTGATAAGTTTATCAACAGTTTATTGATGCTATATTATTATTTACAATGTGCAAACAAAGCCATCCACAAGCTTACTTTTCCTTTTAAGTAAAATTACCCTTAAACATCATGTAGTGCCAGTCTGAACATATCATGTTCAACATAGAACGAGTTTCCTATAGGCTTCAATACAAATGTTTGGAAGTATGCATGTGGTTGATCATCATCTGTCTGTATAAAGCAGCCATACTTTGGTTAATTGAATTAAAATATATGTGAAACAATTAATTATATAAATATAAGTATACTTCAGTGTGCACTATGTTACAGAATATAGGTGACATAATTAACTCTAATTTAAAAGACAAAATTAAAAATATTTTAAAAATACTTATTTATCTAACCTTATGCACTAAAGTATAACATACCTGCAGTCTACCGAGAACATTAATTAAAACTCCACCATCAAACATGGGTTGTGAGTCAACAGAGGTTATCAGTCTACCGATCTTTTGAAATGCTAAACTCTGAAATTAAAAATGTATTGATTATAGTCATTACATTGATATGTATTTAAATAACCTTATGCATTACTAAACACAAAATAGAACTAAGTAAATGTACTTCTTTACTTAATAAATTATACATGTAGTATGAATATCATGTATGAAATGATTATGAAATCGAATGAAAAATTGTTTTTTAATTTAATTTATAGAATATTTCTTAGGAATTTGTTTCAGTAACAAGTTTTAAAAATACTAACATTGAGTTTGTCCATAATCTTAACAGCACCTTGTAATTGAACTCCCTCAAAAGTCATAAATGATGTTTCAACCTGAAATAATTTGAAATAAATTAAAATAGACTGCGTTTATATCAAATTAAATTATATTTTAAATACTACACTATCAAAGCCATATCTTATTTTATTGAAAAGGAAAGAAAAGACAAATTTTACAATAAGATTACACTAAAATGTCCGTAGAAGTCTCATTAAAAAAACATTTTGCTTTGACATTATTTCGGCGGGAGGTTCTGAGTTAACCTTAAAAATATTTCGATTATGATGTTATTAACGTTCCGCTTTAAACTAAGTATATCTTACTGTCTAAATCTATTTTATATGTAGCTTTTATAACTTACATTGTACATATTAGCGAGATTTGGTCGCTGTGCCGGATCATCGAACAATGTGTAATATTGTTGTACGAAACCTTTTCCAATTGCATCGTACTGTGGATTTAGTGCCATAGACATGACTAGTTAGTCCCAAATATCACTAAATGTCTTGAAATCTCTCTAATTACTAAAATTCAGGCCTGCGAAGGACCGACAGCATACCTTTTACACAGCAAAAATGGCAAACGGTTTTTGGTGTTGCTACTTGCTATGCTACTTTTGGATTGATGATTCATTACACAAAACATATTGTAGGTACATAAATATATCTATTGTGTATCAAGTAAAATAAGATTAAATTACTATTTAAATTCTGTAAGAAGGGTGGCTAGTGGCTACAAATAATGTTTCAAATTTGATTTCACAGCTTTTTTATGGCAGTTTTGTCTTAAGGATAATTGCAAAAACGAAATGTCAATTAACATGATAATACGATAAAGTGTTATAAATCATTTTAATGTTTATTTTAATAATATTTGTATTTTTCAAACAATAAGACAAATAAATTATTTAATTATTTACAATGTCTTATTATTCTATAATGATAATTAGGTATTTTTTTACAGTGTAACTATAATACCATAACGATTTACGATTCAACATTTATTTCGAAATCTACTGAAGCTGTTCTTAGGTTCTGTTCTATCATTGCAGAATATAAATTGCAATTATAATTACCTAATATTTTTTAATCCTACCAATATATCATATTTTATTAAATAAAGCGTTTTAGCGTTTGTAACCTAATGTTAAAAGACAATAATGTATACGATCATATACATCGGCGTGCTATTCATATTATATGAGATTGAGAGAGATGAGATTATTATATAAGAAGTGTTTAATTAGTACTTCTGCTTTTGTTCTACTACACAGCATGTATATTTAATAAGTATGTGTATACTTGGAATTAAATAACGGTGTTTCTATTGCTAAGTAGTGATATTACAATTTGACTGTTTTACTTGGATGTATAGTTAGTACATTAGCCTTTTACGAAGGGAGTAAATTAGTCCGATAAAAAAATAAGGGATACATGTACATGACAGTTGACATTATTTTGATGTCACTCGACACTCATGTTAATATTAACAAATATTTAATCATAATTCGGAGCAAGAAAAATAAACTCTTAAAACAATAAAATCAAGGATTACATCTGTATAGATAAAAATGTCTTTAGCAGACGAATTGTTGGCAGATTTAGAGGAAAATGATGACGGAGATCTAGAAGCTATATATGAAAACCAGATAAGTAATAGTGATTCTCATGAATTTACTGCACCTTTTCCAGTTATACCAAAAGAAGAAGAAATCAAAAATGTATCTATCAGGGAGTTGGCTAAGCTCAGAGATTCAGAACGCTTAAAAAGGGTAAGTAAACTACTATTTGTACCTATTTATATGTTTTAGTGGAACGATTTATAATGAGCAAAAATGAACTATGTAAATTAAACTTCTATAATATAGGTTATAACTGAAATCGAGCAAAACGTTGGTAATGATAGAAAGAAAATTGAAGTGACTGGATTGATGGAATCAGATCCTGAATATCAGTTGATTGTTGAAGCTAATAACATAGCTGTTGAAATTGATGGAGAAATAGGTAAGATGAAAAAGCTTAACTTAATATTTTATATATTTGAGTAGAATTTGTATGATTTATTAATGTCAAAACAGCCTTATTTACTTTAACTATTAGGTTACTAAAACATTTATTCAGATATTATTGAAATTTGAGATTTATAATGCAGTAGCCCTTTCAAACCTGAATGTCATTCTATGTAAATACCCTTATAAAATTTGCAAGTAAGTGTAATCTTGTATGTACATTAGTTTTGTATGTATAGTTGTTTTGTTTTATAAACAAAATAACTTACCAAAAATGAGCTTAAAATTACAGAATAACTAAGAAACATTTAATTTTTCAGCTATTATTCACAGATTTGTTCGTGATAAATACCAAAAAAGGTTCCCAGAACTGGAGTCGTTGATAATAACACCATTGGAATATATACGCACTGTGAAAGAACTGGGCAATGATTTGGATAGAGCTAAGAATAATGAAACACTGCAAAGTTTTTTAACTCAAGCTACTATTATGATTGTGTCTGTCACCGCATCTACAACACAGGGGTATGTAATTAAAATTCCTTATAGAAAACTACTCTTCGCCATGGGTTTTGCCCACGTTTACAGGGTTGATAATGAAGTATTACGCATTAAAAAGTAGCTTATTTCACCTTGGGGTTCAAGCTTGCTTTGTACCAAAAATCATCAAATTTGGTTCTGTCGTTTGATATCCATGATGGCCATGAAAGAGCAACCGACAGACAGAGTTATTTTCACATTTATAATATTAGTACACATCATCATATTGTCACATCATGACCATGCAATAATAAATTCTATGTAGAATTCATAGAGGTGGATTTACTTTTTTATAAAATGAGAATTAAAAATGCTTATAAGAAGTCTATATTTATTTTACGAATAATATTAGCTCTCGTCTTTTTTAGTGAGCCTATTTACTGTTTATTCGTTATAACCATTTACATTTTGTTTAATTATGATTTTTTTTAAAATAGAAAACTCCTGTCGGACAATGAACTGCACGAGATCTTCGAAGCATGTGACATGGCGTCAGAATTGAACAACTTCAAATCTAATATTTACGAATATGTCGAGAGCAGAATGACATTTATAGCTCCAAATATAACAGCAATTGTGGGTAAGTGCAATATTATATAAAACAAAGTATATCATTCCATGTCGTATTCCTAGATGATCGATTTTCATATGATGTTGTTTTGTACATATTTATAGGTGCATCAACTGCAGCGAAGATCCTTGGTGTGGCGGGTGGTCTTTCAAAACTATCAAAGATGCCAGCATGCAATGTGTTACCTCTGGGACAGCAGAAGAAGACACTCTCAGGATTCTCTCAAGCAGCATCACTGCCTCATACTGGATTTTTATATTTCTCACAAATCGTACAGGATACATCTCCGGTATGTATATTTACGTTAGAATGTAAACTGTTCCTTTTCACTTATCAATGTGTTTATAAATTATTATTCCATAGGAATTGCGATACAAAGCTGCCAAGCTCGTATCAACTAAACTGACATTGGCCGCCCGGGTTGACGCGTGTCACGAAAGTGCAGACGGAAGTATAGGACGATATCTTCGAGAGGGCATTGAGAAGAAATTAGACAAACTGCAGGTAAATTATATGTATATTGTTAAGACATTAATAATTTGATACAAATGAGATGATAAAGATATAATTGAATTGACTTTAAGAAAGTCCTCTGGATATCGTATATACTAAAAGATAAATAAATTATTGCTTCGTTCTAGTTTAAAGGGTGAGTGAGCTAGTGTAATTACAGGTATACGGAAACAGCATTTTAGCTGACAGCGCCATATTGGCTGTGTAACAAAAATAAAAAATGACATTAAATGTATGTCTGCTCGACTGTTCAGGAGCCGCCGCCAGTGAAGTTCGTGAAGCCTTTGCCGAAGCCGATCGAGCAGAGTCGCAAGAAGCGCGGCGGGAAGCGCGTGCGCAAGATGAAGGAGCGCTACGCCATGACGGAGTTCCGGAAAAATGCCAACCGACTCAACTTCGCAGACGTGAGTGTACAGTCGCTCGTTCATTTGTTACACTATAGAGTTTGCGTCTTGTAACTTTGCTCCGCTCGTAAACCAGGCGTTTGCAAGAAAAAATGATAGCGTAAAATATTTAAGTTTACAAATTTATTTATATCGATAATCAATACAATTTAAACTTTTGCCTATAAAGTGGTATACTTGTCTGATCTCTGTCTGTTTGATCTGAATCCGTGATTTCGAGATCGAAATCGGAATCCTCATTTACAGACTCGATTTCGGAATCCGGATTGTCCACGATAAGCAAATTTACCCACAAATGTCCTGCTGATCTGCAATATTTTTCCTCTTGATGGAGAAGCTTATAAGCTTATTTCAAAGCGTACCTCCACTACGAACAGATTAATATTTGATTAGTATGTGACAGAAAGCAACTCAGAATAAAATACAGATTCCTCAAGATTTTTTTAGAAAAAATATACAAATGTATTAGAAGTCAGCTGTGCATGATTAAAATACAAGTATACGGTTAATTAGACTATCTCGTTTCTAGCAAACAAAATTAATTACTCAATCACAAGATTAATTAATCTAAAACAATAATATCGATCAACTGGGCATTTACTGTCTCTTGTTTGTATTGAGTAAACGAAAGCAAGCATCATGAGAGAGAAAGATACATGTATATTCGCGGTGCCATGTTTTAGTCGTAATATCCGATTATCCCGTAATCAATGCTCCTATCGTATAAGGCAAAGTTACTGGTAGGAATATAACAATTAGTAAAAATTATTACAATTGCCTATATCTCATTACCGTTGATAAGTATTTTGTATGGTATAGGTTGGCGGACGCGCAAATGGGCCACGTGATGGTAAGTGGTCACCACCGCCCATAGACAATGGTGCTGTCAGAAATATTAATTATTCATTACATCGCCAATGCACAACCAACCTTGGGGACTAAGGTGTTATGTCCCTCGTGCCTGTAGTTACACTGGCTCAGTCATCCTTCAAACCGGAACACAATAATACTGAGAATTGCTGTTTGGCGGTAGAATATCTGATCAATGGTTGATACCTCTGGGTGGGCTTGGACAAAGTCCTACTACAAAAAGATAATATTAATTCCAAAAAAAAGCCCTTTTAACCAATATTTGACAGTACGTCAGAAGACTATGTTAGAATAGGGTCTATGGCGGAGGACTCTGTAGTTATAATCATCGTATAATAATTAGTAGTTAAACATGTCAATAACTGATCAGTGATAATGATACAGTTACACGATGCGAACTTGGTGTCTGTGTAATAACGACAAAGACGGGAAAGTACTCGAGATTTCGGCTCCACGTACAACCCACTCATCAATTTATTTAAAAATATTATAAATACATTGTCTTTATATAAAAAATAAAACATATAGAAAATAAAACATTGAATGAACAAGAAAAAATAGAAAATATGTACAATAGTAGGGTAAGAGTGAGCTACAGATTAAAGTATTCATATACTGAATATTCACATGTGAATGTTTATACACATAACTCACTTAGAGTAGTGTGTGTGTGTATGTGAATCGTCAATGTAAGGAATGTCATTTTCCAATGCTGATGTTTATCATAAGAGACAATTTATAATCAAGACAATTTTCTTCCACCACTGTCTTGTTGCAATTACAACAGGCGTACGACGAAATAGAGTTAAAATGACGTCACGCATTAATCAAATATTTTTCCATCCATAAAAGTCGGTGTAAAATACTAACATAACTTATAAACAAAAAAATAAAGTTTTCTAACTATAAATCGGTGCTGCATCTCATTGTCCATTAGTCTCAAACATTACAAGATGGCTTACTTATCCTAATTACTACAATCGTCCCGCAATCAAATCCGTTTTTTATATAATAATATGTAATTTCTCGATACCATTCATAAATTTTTTGTTATCCATTAGTTTTTATGAATACTCGTATATAAATATTAGGATAGCTTACAATTACAGAATAAAAATGAAAGTATCATAAAAACGCCTTTTTTGGATTTCTCTTCATAGTAATGAAATGGTAAAATTTTAACATTAAGAACACAGATTAAAAAGGTAAACAGCTGCATAGTATAAATTATAATTAACCCAAATATAGTCATGGACATATTTGGAAGACCGTAAAAATTTACGAATTACTTTAAAAACAGTTTCATTCGCATTTATTATGGAATTGATAAGGTTGGATTATTAATATTAACTCAGTTGAATAAATAAAAACTATGATAATGGAATGAATTATAGTTTGGGTTTAAATAATTAGTTTCTTATAAAAAACAAGTGTTTCATTTACAATGAGATTTTTTTAACTTCTATGGTGTAAACTAAAATATTAAAAGAAAATTAGTATAGTTATAATATTTAAATAAATTTAACATTTTGTTTAATAAACATACGAACATCTAACTAAACACTTAACATATAAAATCCTTTTTAGTAGTTAAATTTTCTTCGTAATTTTGAGTCGACTACCGTTAATTAACTTTGAAATAATTTACTTCGCCTACAAGACTAAGGCTTAACAGTAATCGTTTTTAGCTAGAATCATAGCGTTCAAGGTAATTATTGCGTTTCCATCGAACAATATAAATTATACGTGCATAGAATTAGGTCTTGGTAATGAAAATACCATTACACTTAGGTGAAAGCTAATTTAAATTGAATTATAATTGCGAATAATGGACAGATATATAAAGCTACTTTCACACTAGTGACAAAAAACGGTGATTTATGGAAACGTGTCTTAATTCTGTGATATTTTGAAATGAGAACTAAAATATATTAGGTCTCGTACTCGTAAATATAACGATTTCATTTTTCCATTGTGCGGTAATAAGCGACGCCAAAGAAAAAACAAATGACTTTTTTCAAAACACAAATGTACCAGCTAAATGATTTATAAATTCATGTGGAATTCTTAACCAGAGAGGAGATATTTCAGATCAAAGTAGTACGACGAAACGTTTATTTCATATGTACCTAATATATACAGGGTTATTGGTAATTCGACTTATTCCCGTTAGGAGGTAATAGGGGTGACTATTTGCAATAATTTTAACCCCCATATGCATAATGCAAAAGTTAACCATTTTTGAGTTATCACGTTTTTTAGTGTTTTTCAAAATAAGTCAAAAATGCAACTTCAAAAATGTATTTAAAAAAAAGTAAAAAACGTGATCGCCATCGTCACATAGCGATCTGTTCCAGGCAACCAACGGTATAGGCTAGGATAGCCCATAGAATATGAGGTGGGTAGTGCTGTAATAATGAATAAAAATAAAGTAACATTTAAATATTTAGTTAAGAACTTCAGTTCAACTCAATTCAACGCGTGATTTTTATAAGATTCGATTAAGATTTTTCATATCAAGTGCTATGTACTTACTGTAAAAATCTGCCAACTAAGTTTCCCGCAAATAAATAGGAAAGACGTGTTGACTCTTTTTTATTTTTGTTGTTTTTTTAACCGTATTTAGCGCTAAATTTTTGCTTCTTCATTTCACTGTTCTTGACTCGAAATGTTTACGAAATGTACTTCACATTCGCTATGTTGGTACCACTATAAATATTTTTTAAATGTTTAGCCGATTTAATTATATCACAGTATCACTATAATACAAAAATGTCTAGACATAGAAAACTTAATTATTACGACCACAAAATCAGGGTACAATTAGTTAATAGTAAAAACAAAGTATTACATACGGTAATTGAATAAACATTATACCTCTCATAAAGATTTTGCTCTAAATTCCAGAGGAATCGAACGTACATAATGAGATAGTTCTAATAGCTGATTAAGTAACACGCTATATACTGTAAGCTATAATAAATATTCATTTCGAGTAGAGCCAAGATGTTCAAGTGTATAGAAAACGTCGCTCGTAACTGAGGATTGTTCGTTCGTTGCCAAACACTTCTGAGATTTACAAGAGCTGATTCTGCAATTGCTTTTCAAGTAATTGTCGGGAAAATTTCTCGAGACTTCATCTGCTGTTTTGTACTGGAGGAAATCGGCGGTTAATGTTCCTTTAATCCAGAATCAGGCCATTTGGCGCAGTAATCTTAAACATTTCCTTTAACCATAAGTTTAATTTATATCAAATCTCATTAACCGTGCCCCTATTCTCTTCATCTGACTTCCTCGATTCGTGGCGGTGTGGTAACGCACAAAGTTGCTTCAATAGTTTGAATAAATTAACTTTATAAGTCACAATTACTACTCGTCGTAACAACTACACAACTTACAATACATAAGACACGTAATCTTAATTCAAGTAATTTATTAGTTAGTACAATCGTAAGCACGAGAACAATATTGCCAACGTTAACAAACCAACATGCAAATAACATTTATCATTACGATTACGGTAATTATTACCGATATTTGCCGTTTCAAGTGGCTGGTTATAAATGTGACGTCACGGTTGGCAGGTCGCGGCAGATGAGAAGAATTTCAAATAGTGTTTTTTCGCATACTTCAAATAGACCGGAACTCGAACTGGTGAAGCACGGACGTTCGACGGCCCGTTGGCTCGCGTGCACCAATTGCATGTTGATACGAACATGTGCGGCTTTTGCGTTTGCAAGAAAATCTGTTTTTTTTTTTTATTTAGTTAATTGGTATAGATCACATAAAATTAAATGCAGTTTATGATTATATTTATGAAACTATTTCATCTCAACTCAAAATTATTTTACTATAAAATCACCCGTCTGGGATAACAACTTCATGTTTAATATCTTTTAGAGTCATAAATTTATAATTGCTATATATAATGAGTTATAAATCAATTATAATTGAAAGACTAAAGCTTATTAAGTAACTTAATGAGCTGCTAATAGGTATGTAATTACGCGTCAGATGGAATTAGTGTTGAGACGATATCATCATTTATCTTCAATGTACGCGAAGAAACGTTATTTACAAATACACACACACCTACATATTTCTAAAAAACATATTTATCTGAAAATCTTGAAATTCAATTCTGCGGTCCAAAAGTTGAAGCCATTATTAACAGTGTTAAGTTACATTTCGTTAACAAATCAAGAACAATCCAATGAAAAAAAAATTAGCCATAATCCTAAAATTTAGAGCTGTCTGGTAATAAAAATCGACGAAAATAAAAAAAAAGTCAACACGTCTTTGGCGATGTGATTGCTCGAAATAAAGAAAAAAAAGATACAGTTTTGACAACTTTTTTGTGAAATATTGCAAGCATTAAAACTTCCAAAAGTACCTGTGTATAAGGAAAATGTTTAGAACGCCTTCGTCTTATGAAAATTGGGTTAATCGTGACCTGGTTGACGATACTATTCAATCGTATTTATGCATTGCTATTTATATCATAAACGAATAGATATAGCGGTAATCAATCAATTTAAATTTAAGTACATCCGCAGTATGGACTCATAATTTTTCACTTCAATTTATACTCATTATAGCAATAATTAAGTATTTTTGTTAGTCGTTTACATGATACTGCTTATTTTTGCTGTATGTTCGTTTAGTGTGTAATTTTATTATTTCAATAGTAACTTTGAACATGATAAGTATGGGTTAATTACGTACAATATTAATCAAAGCAATAATTTCCACAGATCGAAGACGACGCCTACCAAGAAGACTTGGGCTACACGCGCGGTACGATCGGCAAATCGGGGACCGGACGCGTTCGTCTACCGCAGATCGATGAGAAGACCAAAGTTCGAATCAGTAAAACATTGCAGAAAAACCTCCAAAAGCAGAACCAGCAATATGGCGGAGCCACGAGTATACGGAGACAGGTTTCTGGTACCGCGTCCTCGGTCGCCTTCACGCCTTTGCAGGTCAGTAACTTGACGCTTCTAGCCTTTAAATCGACGATGCTCCGAACCGTGACATGACTTTGTTATTACTTTGACTTTACTGGAACTATAATATTGAGTTTTTTATAAATCTAGTTGAGATATTTCTAAGAGTAGACGTAATGACACTATTAAAGATCAATGAAGCGATGAAGATTGTCTTTAAATCGCCTTAATTGACTTTTAATATATAAAGCTAAGATCGAAATGATAGTGAGGAATCTTCCCTAATATTATAGATGTGAAAGTGAATTTGTTTATTTGTTTAGTCTTTTGCTACTAGACCGATCGTCATGATTGTGTATAGGATACCTAACACATTTTTTAATATCGCTAAAACGCGTTAAGCGGCTCCCCCACGACGACGGCCGCCACGGGATCGCTTTCGCATGCTACTGTGACGGGTACCTAAAACCTACTTAGGCTAACTTCTAATTTACATCACCAATTAACTGTATAATTCTATAAAGAGTACGAGCGAGGACAATAGCCCAGGGGATAGTTTTAAACCTGATACTTTCACATTGCTATGTGGTCCGTATACCGTTAAGCAATTGATGTTGTGATTGAGATTAAAGCCTTTATGACCTTTAAGGGAGAAATTAAACTGATATATATCAGAGCAATTCTGTAATCACAAACCGCTTGTAGGAAATCAGCACGATACGATAATAAAGTAGTTTGATAGCATCGTTTAGTGGTTATAACAGCGTAAAATATTCGATCCGCAGATTGAACTATCGATCGAGTCAAATACGGCAATATCGATAGGTTAACTGTTACTAACTGCTTTTCGACGTCATGCTACGCGGTGTAGTGGAGAAGACTTTAAAAAAAAAAATAGATGACATTATCTAATTAATTATTATGACTTATGTTCTTCAAGAAACGATTTATTTATTTATGGTCACATCCTTTTTTTAAATATAGAAGCATTAAACTTTTTTGTTGAAAAGAAATACCCGTGAGTTGAGAAGAACCGACGAAAGTGACTCAGCATGTCTTTTATTTTCCTTTTCTATATTTATATCAATTATTTCAAAACGCCTGGAGGCGTTCGTTTCATTCCGAAGGTCTGCAATCGACTACCTATTATTTATTATTTATAGAAATGCAAGATTTAAATTTAAGAAGCTGTGTTATGTTGTATACATATAATCTTGTAAACGTTAAAACAAATAAATGTTACGATAGAATCACGAGTATAAAAATGTATTTTGTACTATAATATAGATATAAAACAAATCCGATCTGTTCCCCCAAAGTAGTGAAGCCATTGCTCCAAACTCTGCTTAACCTGTCTTCTCATGTCAGATTGCTATCGTACCGAATTATGAGAGGAGATTGGACCCGTGTGTATAACACAAACCTTTGTGCTCAAAGGTATCTACTACACTAAATGCTAGTTTCCGTTCGGAATAGCCGTCGCGACGGCACGACGTGTCGTGGCAAAAATCAGAGTAGAACATCGAAATGTAATTAGTTTATCATAGTAATAACTCAAGACCTATTTTTAAATTGCTCAAATGTACGACCAACATTATTGATCATTAAAACGCCATTAAACACGTATGTAAGGGTTATAAAAACGACGTAAAAGCGAGTCTTCTCTTAAATAACTACTCAGTTTAGAAATTTCAAGCCTTAATTAGTATCATAATAAAAAAAGTTTACATCGTGAGAAAAATGTTTGCTAGTGTTAAAAGATTATAACTCTATAGTCATTTTAAGCTAATTACCGCATCTTGTACGTAAATATATCAATGAATATAAGTCTAAAAAGTACATTACATAAACACTTCAACAATTGTTAGAATCTATGCCATTGTACGCGGTTAGCGAGTTCCATTGTGATCGTAACATAATAATGGGGACATTATCTCACGCATTCTTAATATGCACACTCGACTATGTGTTTTATACAGAAAATAATCGCGCCATCTTCTTGGCATGTGTGCATTTTTTTGTTCGTAATAACGATCGAACAATTATAGTGTCACAAGAAACTAATGAGTTGTGTAAAAAGTGTTTTAAATCCAGCACGACTTTACACGATTATCTCTTGTTTTTTTTTTTTTTTAAATGTAATTATATATTTTTAATAAAAACGAAACTTATGAAATGCTTTCTTTTAAATACTTAATTAGAGTTACCATATGAAAGCGAAATTTAGATTTTAATTATTCGTAATAAATGCATAAATAACTCAAAACATTCTTAATGTAACTAGCTTCAAATTTAAGTTAATGTTTTTTGGTAATATCTTAGTATAAACTATTATTAATAATGGCGGATGTTACTTTCGTAATAAGTGTCAAAACCACTTTTTTTTTAAATATTTGTTGTTTGTATTTCTGTCTATGTTTACATCGCGCTGTAATTGATATATTAATATATTTTAATATAATTGATATATTTTAATGAAATTACAAGTGAAAGCTTACGTCAAGAGCCGATTTTTACCGATAAATAAAGAAAGAGCGTGTAAAATGACCTGTTACTAAGGAATTATCTGTTTACATTATTAACAGATGCTAAATTTAAAAAAAATCTCTTCCTTAACGTTCCCTGTAAGATATCGCTGTCTTATAGTTATAGATGAGGTCGCGTAAATCATCCTTGTCAGTATTTCATATTTATTTTCAATGAGGTACAATCAAGAATTGTAGAAGAAATAATAATCAATTGAGAGCTGTGATGAATCAAACCCGGGTCAAGCACCACTGAATTAATGTTCTTAATTTCGTGTTTATAATTCGAACAGCGTTCAGCGGTGAACGAAAACATAGTGAGGAAAACTGTAAGTGGTGGTTGCGAATCTGCCACTTTCTCACGAGAGAGAGGAGGACTTGCCCAGCAATTACATTAATATTTATTAATTGATTTATTAATATCAAAAAAACTTAAGCTTTGATTCAAATAAGTGGTTCTATAGAACCGCTGATAATAAATGCACAGGAGAGTGAAAGAGATTAGAATATGTCAATCTTGACCGAATATAGGTCAAAATTGGGCAAACATTGACAAATGTAAAGGACTGTAAACGCCAGTCGATTCTGTTAATTCAATGTTGTCAGGTCAACGTAAATAAAATAATTGTTTCTAAGCAAGCTTAATACGTCAATTTATTTTAAATGTGTGTTTGTTAACGTCTGCATTAAGAAACTAATGTCGAATTTACAAAAATTAACAACACTTGGAATATTTTAATATTATCGTACATTTTATCATACTAATTGCGTTAATGAGTTAAATTTATAAACATCGCTTTCACAGTGTAATTTAGTGGAAAGTAAATAGAAGATTTATTCTGGAAACAGAAAAAGTTATTAAAAAAATATTCTGGACCTACTTATTTGGTTGAAATTAAAAAAAACCTTAATAACTTTTTTGATGGCCTAACTCTAAATTTAAACCTTGTGATATCTTTTTATTTAGTCACTAGAGATGACTTAAAGTGTTAGTAGATCAGTTTGGCATTTAAGTTTGTTCGTTGTATTAATATAATACGATTAATTGTGTCGTTAAAATTTAGGGGAAATCCGGGATAGTGTTTTATGTCAATATGAGTTAAATAACTATCTACAATATTAATTTTAAATAAAACGTTAACTGCACTTGAAATTATTTGTAACTTTATTTCTTATGAAAACAAGTAACGGTTTCCGTAAATATTGCAACTTGAAATTCAATTTACCTACTTAAATATATATTATATAATTATATATTTTGTATTACTTCAGAACCTAGTAAATTAAACATACATTGTAGTAGTCATTGTTAGTTAATTTGACGAAGAGTCATTATTTTTTAACAATTGTTAATATAATCCTTGGGCATATTAATTGTACGGTATCTTATCTCTACCAACTTGGAGTATATGGTAAGTTCCAGCTGTTAAATGCCATACCTTTAGCATTGCATCTTGACCTATATTCACAGAAGTTAATCAAAATTTTGTCAATCTTGACTTTCAACGCAAAAATACTGAGGTGTGAATTTGTTCCAATAAATGTTTTGTTGTGATCATTTTTATTGCTTCCTTTTAATTTGTTACTCTACTTCGAGTAATCTTTGGCTCGAAGTGAATCTGGTACTGTCATTGTCCAAAACCAAAGACTCGATCGGTCAGTGTAGAGTTGTATGTGAAAAACTTAAACACCCAGAAGATAGTCGAATAACTGTCTCATTTTTTACGAATAATTTTGTAAGCTTTCATTTCTAATTAAATTTATATATTTCTTTTAATTTTTATTTTGCAGTAATAAAAAATAAAAGGCGCATCGCTATCTGTACATTTTCGGGCGCCATCATACATATTTTGAATAAATATTTGTACTCCTATCGTTAAACATTTTAGCAACGTATATTTAAATTCAAAAATCGAATACTGCATTACATTCCGTGCCTCCGTCGTGTTCGAATAAAATATCCCAATCACAGTATACGTTTTCTACCGTTTGTTCGAAATGAAGAAATTTATAGACCATAAAACATAACGATGCTTTCTTCAATATGATGGTCTGTATCGTTAATATTATGCACTGGAGCAAATGTAATATTTTAAGTTCATTAGGAAAGTAGAAACCAACTTACCCTCGGTTTATTTTTAGGTTATTCGCATTTACTTTAACCATAATGGAGTGATCATTTACAAGTTGCATGTAAGTGAGCGAGAAAATAGCCTATTTGTATTTCAGACGATCTGTTTAGTACTTTCACCGTTTAGGTTTCGCTGTTGGTATTTGTGTTAGGGAAATGACGCCCTTTAGTATATCGCTGACATACTATCAAATGTTGCTACGAGTTTTATGTAAATTTACCTCCGGAGGTGCACTGCTTGCTCGGTTATGATCGCTTCGAACAATTGTAACTGTTGAATATATTTATTTTCAACGTCTCTTCAATTTCTTATTTGATTATGCTATTTTTGTATGAAAATTTAAATATTTAAGTTATTTAAATTACCTACAAGATTAAAAAATGCTTTGTTTCTTTTTTGAATATTTTAATCTACATTTAATTTTAATTATCATTAATTAACCTTAACAAATATTTCGTTTTTATTGAAATTATTTAAACAATCAATTGTATATTAAACTGCGTTTAAATGAATAACAATTTTAATGAAGGCTAACAATGTTTGTAATCTTGTATAAACCTTTTACGACTTGTATCTCTTTAATAATACTCGGCTCGCAGTTCCTCATACCTGCGGTTTTCAATACAATTGTGTTAAATCTTACAATTCTGAAGTGTTAACGACCTAAGAAAACAGGGTGCTATTACAACGTGCATACTTAGCCTGAGCCTCGTTACACGGGTTACGCTGGATGTAATGTCTGATAGCATTGCAAATGTTGGTCATATTGGAAATGATTTGGTCCAAGATTTTTGACGAATATGCATTTTCAAACTGGCAGATAAAACAATTCCTTCCGCGTCTTGTTAATGATAATTAATGAATTATACATAGTTTGTCGCAAATCTTAAACTAGTTTGTCTTTTAATATGGAATTAAATTATCCTACGCGTTGATCGTTAACTCAACAAGTTTCCCATTGTTGTTTCGTGATGCAATTCTCTGATTGATATTTTTGTATAATGTGATATGATACGCGTTGAATATGTATTATTGGCCAACCTTTGGGCCATGTACGACTTGTTGGGCTTCATCACCGTTAGAAGATAGCAATCATTTAAGATTATGCGCTTGCAACGTTGTGGAATATGCGGTCCTTGGTAATGTTTATGACCTTAGACGAACTAAAATGCTCATACCATTGAGATATTAAACTAGGTTTTGTTTATTTCTAGTCGCCTAATGTGCAATTGAAATGTACGTAGCCTGTAATTTTTTTTATTTTGTATACATCTGTTTTTCTCTCACAAAGCTAGGAGTTAATTAAAAAATGTACTATTTATTAATTTAAAAGCAAATAAAAAGACGTACCTATGTCCTACTCGAGTATAGGTGGACTACCTACGTAGAAAAATAATTTCGAAACCATTAAGCACTTTTGGTATTGTTAAGTAACAAAACACAGACTCATAAATGTTCATAGATTTAACATTAGAGATATACCGTAATATATTGTAGATGCATTTCTATGTTTTTACGCTTTACCCACTGTAACGTATACTAGTATATACTAGAAAATATTCTCATTTAAATTAAAATACCGCAAGTTATTTTGCTCGGTAGAATCCACATTCCGTCTCGATCACGTTGAACATAAGAAACTCAGACAAATATGACACGAGAGGATTCAAAGTTAATTTTTAAAGCTTATTTGAATTGGAGAAGTTCATTTGAACTTCACAGCAAATGGTTTATTAAATAGAACGTGGTATTCATATACTACCATATAAAATAGAGGTGTTCATTAATAACGATAAATTAATGGGGTCAACGAATTCTCGAGTAAAAACTGAGTCTTGACAATGAATGGGAGAGCGTCCTCAGACTACGTGGAGTGACGACATAAGTAAAATGGCTGGAGGCGGTTTGAGAATTATAGACGAATTAAGTAACCTAGGAGGGGACGAATAAGGGCTGATGATAAAATACACATCATTTGATATTTTTAAACTACGCAATTCATTTTAATGCGGTTTCATGAGTGATTCTTGAAGGTTTATATTTATACATGCATTATTATAGTAGAAAAATGCAAAAATTTTTAACTATCCTAGTTGGAAAAATGAGTTTTCTTTTCATGTTTCTTATTCAATCTAAATGTTGTAAATAGATCGCTATTGTACCCGTCTGAAGCCGGAACGAGTAGCTAGTTTGAAATAAAGTCATGTTTCCTTCATTTGTAGGTATAGAATACCGACACGACCATTCAGTTACTCGTCATAACACTTTTAATGTTGAATGTTACATCAAAACATTTGAAATAAGTATAGGTAACATGATATCAATTCAATAAATAAATAAAACATAAAATATCTCTATAAATATTTAAACTATTCATTGATTTTTATAAATTATGTAATGATTAAAATATTTGAAGACTATCATCGGGCTTCCAGTTTTATTAACCTTATTTTTCTCCGATTTGAATTACAAATATGAATATATCGAGATCAAATGTGAATCAGATATAATTGACGGATTAAATGCTAATTAATATTAGTGGAAATATAATATTAGTGTAGTTTTATTACTGAGAAGATTTGTTTAAACATTATCACGATAGTGATTTAATTTCATTAATATTTTAGAAAATTTTGCTAAATATATTACTTCGGTTAAAGTTAATACTAATCTCTTTTGTGTGTATAATTGTGTATAATTTTTCATCAAAAATAAAAAGACGCGATTTTTATTATTAAATTTCGTGTAGAAAAATATCGCATGAGGCTTTTTTTAAGTTTGAACAATATACGCTATAACAGTGACAGGCGCAACGTCTAATCATCCACAAGGTAGCAACGCGTCGCACTTTTACGAATAAATGAAAAGTCATCGTGAGCAATTGCCTTACTTATCTACTTGTGTATGACGGAGCTGAAACATCGCCTCAAGTAATCACAGATCTGAATGATAATAGTTTGAAATGGTTAGAGAACGTAAATGAAGCTACGTCTATTGCTATCAAATTGTATCAAATTCGTTTGTCGTTTAGCTTTTTCTCGTGTCTAAACCGCAATCATCATTCTACTACAAAATCGGATCGATTCGTACTTTTTGTTTTCAAATGACTGACCTTAATGGTGACTATGTTCTAAATTGACTATTTGATAGAGTTATAAAGTTCCTATAAACTTTCATAGCTTTGTATCTCGCTAAAATGTTGAATAAACATTGTTGTATTGTATATAAATGTATTCACTTGGTGGTAGACCACTTTGTGAAGCCTGTCTGATAAGGTACCACCCACTCATTATACATTCTACCGCCAAACAACAATACTTAGTGTTGTTGTGTTCCGGTTAAAAGAGTGAACGAGCCAGTAACATCTTTGTGCTCAAGGTTAATATTTCTTACAATATGAATGTCTATGGTTGAAATGGCGGTGGTTTTAACAGATCCTTGTTCAGAATATTACATGGAAAAATGACTTAAACATGAATTGTGAATTATAAATATCAAAGGTCAAACACAAAATATTAAATATGGAACCATTACGTTTCCTTATTGATTATGTTCAGACATAAAATATCTGGCTCGAAGGACCACGTTTTAATTTTTTTATTGTTTCAGGGCCTCGAAATCGTCAACCCACAAGCAGCTGAAACGCGAATCAATGAAGCAAATGCTAAGTACTTCTCTAATACATCTGGTTTCTTATCAGTGGGAAAGGAAACGACATAACTACATTCCACGACGAAAGTCACCCAAAAATGTCTCGTAAGTTAGCAACGCGAAAAGAATTCAGCGTACTATTGCGTCACTGCTTAAGTGAATAATGAAAATGCAATGTTACGGTCATAGCCCCTTGTGATTGTGTGTTTTGTGAATGAAATAAAAACTTTTAATAGATTTTGTGTTGTTTATTTTAATTTACCTATTTAGCTTATAACTAATGCTTTTATTGAGTTGCGTGAAGCGAATCCGGTTACATTGTACGGTAGTTGACAAGAATAAGCAGGCTTCGACTTCAAAAGTAAAATCAATATGATATAACAAGATAAGGTTATAAACTTCAGAATATTTTTTTAAGACTTCTTTTTGTCTTAACAGTATTTTATATTGTATATAATTTAATATTATTGTTTCGTCAATTGAATCAAACAGCGAACATGTAATTAAATAAAAATACTTTTAAGATTTTATGATAAGGACTAAAATTTACCCGTTCCTTTATCAACTAAATTACTATATAAATAAAAAAAAAATGTATACTATAACATTCAGGAACAGGTTCTCATATTACTCCATAACAAAGAAATAAACGCGTTTTAAGCTACACAATATTTTTTGAACGATTATTTCCACTTTACACAATAAACCCACAATTAATGTAATAATTATATCATTATTATATGTTTTAACTTGTATATGAATATTTAATACAATATTACATTACAGAAATTATATGATAGGTATTAAATATTAAACGTGGTTTACGGTAGTCGTTAATAATTTATACATATTTTCGTATACCATGCATCCATAGATTTTCCCCACTTTCTCTTAAATATTTCCGAAGTGCCACATTCAGTGAAATTCTGAGAAATGATAACAATTCGTGTGCTATCAAAGTAAAAAAAAAAATAAAAAAAAATTTTTGTTCAATTTTGCTGAACAAAACGAAAATGGATATTATCGTGAAAGCCAAATGGTAAATATTCTGATTGGAGATTTTCAAGGCCATTTATACTTGAACTTATTGTATTTGGAATTGGGCTATTGTATAGTTTAATTTTTCGTATATAATTTAGCGATTAGCTTTTTATTTTGTTTAGTGTTTCGACCGATTTTCTATCTGTCGCAGCAGCAAGCTAATTACGTGGCAGATGTAACAATTTTAAAGAGTGGTGGGGGAAATTATTCTATAAAATGGGATATCACAGTTTTACGGCTGAAATTTATTAACCAAATCCAAAATCTATAGATTTAAGATAGAAAACTTCACGTAGATCGGTATTAAAACAACCAATCGTCGGATTTACAGATTTTTTTCTAATAATATACATGCCTTAGAATGTCAAATAAACTATTTCGGGCGTCTATATCATGTCAGTCGGTTTTCGGACATCTTATCTGGAATTGGGAGGACTTGACAAAGTCCGTAATGAATATACAAGAGGTAGAAGGTAAAACGAAACGCATCATTTAAAGAAAGACATTATATATTATTTTAAAAGTGCGATGAAAGATTTTTATTTCCAACTTAGAAGAGAATTAAATCCTAAATCACAATAAGAACACTATAATTTGGTACATCATAAGTAAACACAACACAAGATAATTTTGACGATAATAAGCTTTTCTGATGCCTGAGAACTTTGTTGATCATATAAACATTAGTTCACACGATCTTTAAACCAAACGTCTGATGAAGATATTATTATAATTACTTTTTTGTGCCTTCAAATGAAGGCATAAGAGATAAACAAGTAATAATTACAGAACGAATTACTGTCTCGTAAATGACTGGAGTTAACTTTGCTGCATTCTAAATTTGTTCGTATTAACATTCTTTTGAAGTTTATTATCTAACGAAGTCAAAAAAGTTTTTAAATTGACCTATCAAAGAGGTTTGAAAGGTTTTCAAACCTCTTTGATAGGTCAATATCATTTGCCCTTATCCTATTTATTTCAACGCGACGTTGATGTTTTATAACCTGTGAGTCCCACTTATTGTATCGTCATCCAAATTAGATAATATACCTCCCAATCAAATCGATTTATTATGTTACGTTGTAAGACATTAGTTATAGTTGTGACAAGAATTTTTATGACATAAAATTGTTCTCGTTCCAATGTATGATGCAGTAAACTGTTAAACAACATATTGATTAAAGTCGCAAACATACCTTAACGAGAAACACGAGCTAGCATGCCCTATTTACCACGTGAGTTGTTGCTATTACCACCAAGATAATTTAGTTGTCTGAAATAATATATTAAATACACAAGTAAGATCTTAGTATATTGATTTATAATTCTTTTAAATGGTAACATTTAAAAAAATATATGTATGATTATTTCAGATGAGTACTTAAAAATAGTCGATTAATAATATCAAGAACATCATATTTTTTAGTATAACTTTGTATAGTTATTATAAAATGTCAATAAAATAAAACTATTTAAAGGAACGAATCACACCACATGCACAATCTAATAATTTCTTAGTGTAATGGTTTTGTACCATTACACTAAGAAATAAAAACTTATTTAAAAAAACTTTACATGTCTTTTTTTGTATAATAGTTTTTTTTGCATAGTAAATATATTTTTAAAATTCAAACTGTCATTTATTTCACAAAATTTATAAAAAAAGCGAGATAAGATTTTAAGTTATGCCTTTTCGTAATAGCTGTATTTAAGTGTTGGTATTGCGTTGCATTACGTTGAACATGGTTAACTATCTGTGTTACTATAGTTCAAGGACGGCGCGCCGCGTTAACTTTTAAAAAACCAAATAAAACATAAAACAACAATTATAATATGATGATTTAACTTTCACAACTTTTACCGTCATTGCATAATACGGGTGCAAATAATTTTCAGTTCAGTCGTTAGTAAATATTTGTAAACCACGAGTACAGATAAAATGTGTAAAAGGTTTTTAATTTAATGAGTAAATATCGCGTTCACTTACCGCTTTCTGCTTTGGCAACGTTAAAGCAACGACTTCGCAATTAATGCCATGCTTTATGCGAAATAAAATTGAGTAAGCATTTACATAGACCGCATATTCTGACGTACGATGAGCGCACATACATTTCTATTCAACGTATTTCTTTCGCTTCCTTTTCTCTTGGAATAATATGAATATAGATTTTCATTATAAAGAAATAAAGATTAAGTTCTGCTCTATGATTATGGAAGTAGTAAGTCCAGCCCAAGTTTCTTCGGTTTCATGATATGCTGTTATCAGTTTAACAGTCAGTAGTGATATTAAAAAAAAAAATCGTTATTATGTCATTAAAACAGCTCGCGTTCCTGTCGTTAAAAACTTATTCACTTGTTTTAAACAAAAATATTATATGATAACTTAAACACAAATAAATATATTTATTGCTATGGCAAAGGAATGATTAAATAATTTTATGGTTAGATTTCATTTCGAATTTGCGTGGGTAAAGTGTATAAGGTCGCCTAAAGACGGTCACTTTTAATGGCCGTTCCACCTATTTGGAATTATTAAACAAGGTTAAAGTTTAAAAAAATTATTGTAAATAAATTAATTTAGTCGACTGCGCGGAAACACGTAGCAGATGCGGTCACATTACGCGATATGTTGATAAGACACTTCCAAAGAAAATAACGTTAACGGTTCATTGAAAACGAAAGAGGTAAAGAACGCGCAGTGAGTGAATGCTTCGCTGAGAGTCCGAGGAACAGGTTTGCGGCGACACATCCCGAGTGGCCCGCGAGGTTGCCGCGCAGTGCTCCGCCGGCCGCTAATGTGTGTGCGCGCGCACATACGGAGGCTTTAGAGCGCGACCGCCGCGAACTTGTTTTATCACCTGCGGCTCTTATGACAACATATGATTTAATCATTTTTCAGTGATTAAAAAACAGCAGTCTTAAGTATATTTCGCAAGGATTTTCGCAAAATCGCATAGTGCTAAGTGCTTGTGTAAAAATAGCATGTTTCTTGTGGACTTGTAATAGATTTGAAGCCATAGCCATGGCGAGTTTTGAGGACCTTTCCTACGACTGGTCAACGCTTTGTCAGGAGTGTCCCGAATGTTGGACAGCATCAGGTCAGTGAATTATTTACATTAAGCGATTGTAATTGTTAGATGTGCATTACGTTTCGAAGCAACGTTTTCTAAAATTAGTAACAGTTAATTTAAATTTTAGCAAGTTTCTTTTAGCAACTACCCACAAATTCATCGCACACCTTTCATATTTAATTGGATGTTTCGAGATCATCTTTTTATGGCTTTCACATAAATCAAGACAATTCACATTTATGAAATTAAGTGTTATAAAAATAAAATAAATGCGGTATCCCGTAACCGTTGTACGGATACTGTATGTACGGAGTTCGTTTATTGTAAAAATATATAAATCATAGAAAATAATTAAAATTTAACATTTTCAAATAGTGGTTCTTTTTTCAGTCCATTTACATTTTTTATTTCTTAGTTGAGTGCTTAGAAATTATTTTATAATTGTTAAAAATAATAAGTTATTTAATGTTTACATAAATTATTAAAATAATTAATTTTCTTGATTTTTAATTGTAAGTATTTAAACGAAGCAATACAACTATACATTATTTAATTTTGTCAAAACGATAACACAAATATATGTAGCGTAAGCGTAATATTTGTAGCGTTAATGTTACCCTCGCAGATTATTTTCAAAGTGTAATTTCTTGTTAACAAGACGCGTTGAAATTCAGCAACTTTCTTTGAAAAGAAATTGTATGTTATAACAAATGGAGTTACGTGTATGGTCAGTTGTTTTGCAACGGAACTCAATTTGTGCCTTTGTCGTCCGTTTGCTTTAATCATTTGACGGTATCCACGGTCACGCTTTCATCCACCCATCCGACGCCTCGCAGCTTACGGACCAACTCTTATGAATTTAGCAGTTTTGTAGCAATTACAGATTCATGATCATATATCGTGGATAATTAACATTTCTACTTCATTCTATTGTTGTATATTTCTAAGTGAGATTTCTAAGAGAAAATTATTTATTTAAAAGTATGCATCTCTTGTTTATTTAAATAGTTTAAAATTTCTTCCAATTTGAATTTTATGGACGCTGTTTAATATTTATTACTATGTGTCTTGTACTAAATTAATGTTGAAATAATTGAATGAACGTTCGTTTACCGCTAATGTTACCAATTTTATATCGAGAGTACCTATGACATAATATGTTTAAAAATGACTTTTAATAGTTCGAACTAAGCAAAAATAGAACCAACAGTTATGGATTACATTAAATTTTATTAATAATAAAAACGAGTGTAAAGCAATATCATGAGAGATAAACCAAGAAAAGATTTAGTTAAGTTGCTAATACTTATGTAATAATACTAGCGTGCTGTTAAAAAATCCTTATTTTTATTTCCAAATTCTGATATTGTTTATATTTATAAAAACCAAATAACTTAAAACAAATTGGGATCCATAATATATATAATAATATATAAATGTTCTTACCTGCGACGAATGCAAGACGCTACCCGCCTAATACCCATTGAAATTCCGTTGAAGTGTTTTATTTTTAAAATAAAATTTAACTTTTTTAATTTATCCAATATAAAAGAAAATAACCATCTAAAAAGGTTGCACTGCTTGTCACGCACATTAGGTAGAACTTTATTTACTAAACAAATAAATTTAAAAAAAAAAATGGTGTGATGTGATGAAGGTATGCAGTACACATCCTGCGAAAACGTGCATATCTTCAAGTAGTAAACATCCCATTACAGGCAAAGATATCCTCTTCATTTAAGGAGAAGACATATGACAGTATATATATCATCCGACCAAGCAGGTTTACGTCGTTTCACTTCACCACGTAGCACGAGATGATTATAAATTATAATGTAGATACACTAATTACATAAAAAAGGCAGTTCATAAAAAGCATCTGGTGTATGGCGATCGCATGGATATGAATCCGCGATTCTTGATTAAAATTGATGTGTACTATCCACTGAGCTATTTCGGCTTTAATAAATCAAACGCAACGTTTTATTATAATTAATTATCTTAAAATTTGTCAAGCTCAGAATTAAATTAACCACCAATATATTACCCGTTACACCTGTTGCTGATGATTACATGTTGTGGTTAGTTAATATATGTTAAATTATAGAAAATCGGAAGTAGTATTCTTGTATATAAAATAAAAAATGATGTAACCTTAATTTGACTTTAGATTGACCTCGAATTTTTACCTTATTTGGTAATATTTTGAATCAACAAAACCCAGCTATCTTTGTTCTGCGTATAGGTACTGTGTTAGATATATGTATATATATTTTTTTTCTTTTTTAAGTTTTAATTTATTCTATCAAAATATTTCTTGGCTATAAACATTTGCGCCCTTAGCGTCTAAATACAATTGTATTTTTTCGATAATTTTAGTATGAAAACATTCAAAAATATTTCCTTAAAGTGTCCATGTACTACATTTGATTTGAAAACTTTTTTACGCTAAGTGAGTTTTATTTTACTAAAACATAAAAAAATATATAAAAATGTTAAGACACAATAATCTTATTACTAGATATACTCGTAATTAATCCAAACGTAATTATACTTATCCTTCAAATCACCACCATAGGAGATTATTGAGTTAAAGGTCGATGGAACGTAATAAAATTACCTTACAATAGTAATTAATACACGAACGGAAGCTTATTCAATTTATTCAACACTAGTGACGTGCCCTGGCTACGCCGTGACGCAATTTATTAACAAAAAAATGATATGACATAAAAAATATATATACTCAAAAGCACTAAGGATAATGTAATTTTCTACAAGTGATTTTTTTTAATAGGTTCCTATATAATTCCGGAGATCCCCATCAAACAAAAACCTAATTTTACCTCAATATGATTATTAGGATAAATTGAACGAAATTGTACTTTTTACACAATAGTTACACTTTCCTTCTCACCTAAGGGCACAATTAAAGTATAATTCGAAGTAATAGTTCGTTATAAATTTTATAATTGATTTAATTTATTCTAAACGCAATTGGCTCAATTTTATTATTAATTGTTAACTAACAATTTTCTCACGAAACAGTATAATTTATTCGTTATTGAATCGGACGGTGATGGTTTTGTAATCTTTGCCTTTTATAGTACCAAAATGATTGTTCGTTATAAAAATAAATATAAAGATTTCGAACTAACAAGTGTGTAATAGTGTAAATGTTACCGTTCATCAATTAACACATGCCGTGGAATATTTACAGTGATGTCATTTGACTTTACAGAACTTATCCAAATAAGTTAAGTATTTCGTACAAAGAGCCATATTTACAGACCTTATATTATAGTTTATCATTTATAATATTTTTCCATTTATAAAGGTAAAAACATTTTTTTATATTATTTATACGAACTTAGAACTAAATTTGCCAATTGAACTCTTCAATATTGATTATGTATTGGCATGGACATTGACACGAATCCACGATATAAATTAAGATATAAATATAAAATATAATTGTCTGGCAATAATCATAGTGAAAGTTTAATTAGAATTAATATATACCGCAGTTTTATGGCATTTGCGTTAGCCTCAAATAGAAATAAAAAAACATTTGGCTAATGATATTTATCGAACGATAAGATTTAAATAAAAGTAGAACAATTATGTTTAGTGTTGGAATGAAACACACGACCGAATCCAGAAACGTCAATCAAATCAATCACTCATTTGGGCACAACTTACCTTTGAGCCTCACCTAAATGTTGATAGAACTCTCAATCGTTAAAGCACTGATTGTCTCTTAATTTTTTGTTTATGGTACTGTCCGTTAAACTGTCCGTTTAATGATAATATTATTTTACGTCGTTTTACGCGGAGCATTCTAGATGCAATTCTAATTTATAACTTGACTTTTATTACTTTTAACTCGCCACTATCACGTCGTTAATGCTCCGCTTTTGGCAAAGATGATCTCTTCTGTTAAGAATATTTGAAGCTATTTTCACCACGCTTAAGTGACGCTTTGTATATATACGTGATAACTAATTGATACTGGTCCAGAATTGAACTCACTATTTTTGTTCCAGATCATTTTGTTTTAACCATTTTCTAAGTTTGTACAGCGCGTGTCACGATTAAAAAAAACACAACGGCATTGGATCTTAATGTTGGAATCGTGTTTTTAATAAAAAACATATCCGATTTTCAAACTTCGGTCTGCTACTGATAATTTTTGACAGATATATCCAATAATATTTTAGTTGCCTAAGCAAGGGTTTGCACCCACGATATCTACAGCCTTATAAGGTAACCATTAGTCCAACGGCAGTCATAATAATGAAACTATCAATAGGTAATCGTTTTCAATAATTAAACGGATTAGGAAAATAGGACGACTTTTAATTTCTTTGTTTATTTAAAATCTTTCATTGCAGTTGGGTAAATATTCAACGTATTCTCATTCATTGAGTTTGAAAAGGTTCTGAGTGTCGCATGAATAACAAAAAGGCTTGACACGGCCAAACAACCGTTAGAATGTGGTTGTAGCCGAATTCTCGACTCGTAGGCGCACTTAAGTTTTCTGCCATTAAGGCCACCCAAATAATTCTAACCTACACTAGTACATGTATGAAACAACGATGTCCATTTGTTTTATTTCGATTTGTTAACATTCATTCATTACTTGATAGCTAAAACAGATACAATTATAAAATCTACTCTTTATGTTAAATAATGGTTTGATAATAATATAAGAAAAATTTGAACAATTGAAAATAAAAAGGGATACAATTCTTCACTTCCTTATCATACGTCATTTTTAATATTTTTAATAACATGACCATAAAACAAATATTTGCATTTGTTGTGTTTTGGTTTTCTTTTTATGGATACAAAAAAAATCTAGGTAATACGGTCGAGATTAACATTATTTCACTGGCATACCTAAATATTTTCAATTGTTAAGGAAACAGAAGTCTAGGTAAAGATAAGCCTTAAGGAAGGTGATAAGAAGAAGCTATACCATATATGTTTGTCAATGACATAATGATATCTCAGACATTAATATGTAATACAATTATCGATGAAATATCAAATTTAATTATGAATAGTGTATTATAAATATATAACGTACAAATGTTTATGAGTGCTAGTTTAAGAAAAGTGTAAGAAACGACTTTACAAGTAACCTTTAGGCGAATCATATGATCATTATTACTTTAAATGAATAACGTGTTAACGTAGCTTTATCACATACCCTTCATTAAACTAGACAATTCAAATAATATATCTTCTTGGTTTGAATGAAAAAGTGATTGTTTAAACGAATGTTATCTCGATTCTTTTATTTTCGGAGTAAGACCATCGTATAGTCCACCTGATGGTGTTAGGATACTTTTGCTCTTTGATAAAAGCACTGCAAGAACTATATAACTTTAAAATTTACACCCACGGGTCACATCACATCTGTCTAATATAGGTAATTATCATAAGTCGCAAATTATTAAAATATATAAGTAAGGATACTTATGTTATACTTTCATGTGTCATTTTTAGAATAACTCGTTTGTGAGATGTTAGCAAGAAGCAAATACGCGAAGTAAAAACATATATTTATACAAGACAATCAAATATACACAAGGCATATTTATTTAAATGTCATATTGTATAATATATAGGGAGTGAATAAGAGCTTATATTATTTTCATAATTGTCATCCATTTAAGTGAACAAGGTAAGTATAACATTGTCCGCCTCCGCAAACGACTTCCTTAATCGGTAACTTCGTTATTAAAGTCATTAGAGAGGTCACTGGTTAATGTTCTAAGGACTGTATTATATAATATTAATTTATCTACAAAATATATAAGCGTTAATAATATTTCATCGGAGACTAATGAGTAAAGTAGTTTAGGTAGAACTCATGTTGGTTAATTACGAATGTGTTCCAATAAATGTTACTGTTTTAAATTTTTAATGTGCGCTATGTCGATGCGATGTCATTTTGTATGGAGTACATTATGAAATTAAAATATTTCCCTTTTACATCATTGATAAGAGTTAGATTCTTACGACTACAAAAATAGAAAATCTATTTAAAAGATTGAATTGTTTTTTGTATATTTTTGCGTTGAAAAAAAGTAATACTACAATTTTTTGCTTATTGTAATTTATATTTAGGTGTTTTTTACACTTCCTTCGTGTGAAATTCAAGACTCTCAAAGTTGAGATATTTTCCAACCTCAAATTTCACGTCAACAATCATTCTTTGTTTGGCAAATTTGATTTATACTTGAATAATGATATTATTTACAGTAACAGTATCTTTTGAAATACATTGTGGAATTTAATACGTAATAATATTTTAATTCAAAATTGCGAACTACATTTCCTAACGCTTAATAAAGACAGCTACTTTGTACCTTATAATATTATACACGACTTCAAAATGAAATGTGTAGAGATTCTTTTAGTATTCTTTAGTTTCTGTTAAATTCTATTTTGATAACCTCTTTTCGTGACATTTTACTTTGCATTTGGGCTATTTTATTCATTTTAACTAAAACAAAAATATCGAAGTAAATTTTTTTTTTATTGTTGCAAAATAAAAACTTGACGGTACTCTTATTTGCGCTCGCTGGTGGCTTTTTGATACTTACCGATTAATTACGTTCAATTCCATACGTATCAATTTTTTTGTGGCAACGGAGCACAGATAAAGTATGAATATTTTATCATGTTCCATTTTCGAAATATGTTTACTCAAATGCGGATGCTACTACATAAATAAAAAAAGTATTCGTAAAGTCAATACGACCTGTAAAGATGCGTATAATACTTTTAAATAAGGACGTTGACCGACCAAGCCCGGAGACTAGTTCGAGCGGAAGGAAAATAGATAACAAGATTTACAGGTTGTAACATAACACGCGGCTCATAAGTGTAGTGATTGTAGTTTATGAGCAAAACAATGAATTCTTAATCGATTTTCACATGCGATCTTCATTTATTAGATTTTTTTTATTGTTGATATTTAAATCGAGAATTGTCTAGTATGGGCATGTTATGCGGAGGAATAAGGACCATGTCTAAGGAGAGGCTTGAACAACTTAGATGGATATAGAGGAATGGGATGACCAAAGAAACGATGCATGGATTGGGTGAAAGACGATATGGCTGGAAAGGATGTTACTTGTAAGATGACGTCAGACAAAAAAGTATGGAAGAAGAAGACATGCTGCTCCGACCCCAAATAAAATTGGGTTAAGGGTAGGGTAATATAATTCGATATTATCCAGTTTTGATTGTGATACCAAATGTTCCACTGCTGGGCTCAGTTTTGGAACTTATTCCACCGCGCTGTTTCAATCTGGGTAGGAGTACAGTGGAAACACGTGTCGCAGAATTTCCATGAATTTAGACAAATGATATTTTAAGCAATTATAAAATTTGAAAATTAAGCCTTGGATCTGAATACTAGGCCATCTCGGTTATACAAAAACGGTTGGACGAAAGAAATTTAACATAAAATAATACGAAATTAAATTTCTCAAGCGCAAAGAGTAACCTTTTTGATCCTTAAAAACTCATTGTATAGTTTCGTCTGTTGGTGTGTTATTTATCCCGTCTATGTAACTAATATACATAATTACTTAAAAAGGTGAATACATTTCAGCGATATCCAATACCCTGCTGTTGATGAAAAAAAAGCTCCAAAACCGACATCAATTGTTGTCGTTTTGCGTCGCAAATGACTGAGGTTTTTTTCGTAACGTGATATTTGTCACACTCGTGAGACGCTGACTCTCTGTCGAGCGTGACTGTGACCATGGTGTGAAACCAGGTGTCATTGAACGCGAGTTAACGCTTAAGAAGCTAATAGACTATGCGATAATCACTAGCTCCTGAACTTTTGTTTGTTGCGTAATATAATTTTGGGCTTCGTTTACAGTTTTCAATTTTGGTATTTATTTAAGAAAAAATCTGTCAGGCCCAAAGTACCAGTTAACTTAATTTCAGCAGAGTAATGTCTGTAGAATAGATTTGTAAAATGAGAATCTTAAATACGAAATCATAGGACATACAATTAAAGTTTCTTAACTAACCCTACGTTCTATATATTACCGAAAGTTTTAAAAATATTTTTATTAACAACGGCCACAGTTCCCATCGGCAAATAGTAAAACCAACTTATGATAGATGAAAATACACGTATCTAGCTCATAATTTTGTTTGTCATTTTTACGTGAAATGCAAATAAATTATACGATATATTACAAAAATTACAGTGTTTAAAAATAACTTTCAGAAATAAAAATAAACTTTGTTGTTAAAGCAGCTGGATTAATTTTGATAATTGGTTTCAGTCTTAGAGGCCAATGCCATTTCCAATGCCAAGCTGGATGCTGGGTTCGAGGCATAAGATGCGTTGAGGCACGATCGGCAATGTGTTAAGATCTATCGAATGATCTATCGACCTATCGAATATCGGGCTGATTGGGCCCCTTTTTATAAGTTAAACTCCAATAAATAGAAATATTTTTAGTTTTACTGCCTGGAAATCAAGGTCTATAAAAAGGTACTTCCCGCGCAAATTTACCTGAATAAAACTCGAAAGCATCGTCGCTTACCAGTTGTTTAGTTTTGACCTTAAAGGCCATCTTAACTAAGTAGTTGTCGATGGTTATATCGAGATGAATATCATAATTTTATTCCACAAACAGCCGCTAGGGAAATTTACTTAGCTTAATAATCCATTCATGCATTCATTCACGCAATAAATTCATTCACTCTCTTCTAAAATTGTTCAAGTTTAACTTTGTATTTTAACAAATCTTGCAATATGTGAATACTTTAATGTATTTTATAGGTACATTACTTAAACGCTTGACAATTACGATTACATAATATACCATATTAAGACCAAGGAGAGTGGATATCTGAAAAAATCATGATTAAAAATTAAAATGAGGTGAGGCTTGTGTGATTGCGAATTATTGCTTCAAGTAAAAAGGTAAAAGTGCGTTACGGAATTTCTTGGAAAATTTTGCGATAAAATAATTATAAATTTTAAATATCATCTAGAGTTTAATTTTATAATAATGATAGTTTTCACTCTTTTAGTTTAACACAAACAGCCGCGAACTACTAATCTAATTGACGAAGTACTTTCACATAATCATATATTTTAGTTTCTAGATATTTGTCTATTTATATAAACTAAGATAGGTCCGTGGCTTTCTCTATATACAAGCGATGCGCTGATGTTTGCGCACACACTTGTGTACCGTAAGATGTCCTGCGTGGTTGACTAGTCTCTCTTGAGTATATCCGCCGTGACCGAAATCAATCAGGAAGACTTCAATATATATATTTACTAGTTCCATGTCCTCACCTTAACACGGATACAATAAGGGTCTATATACTACTTTTAGATTGAAGAAACAAAAGTTCTTTAAGCCTTCCTCTCGAAGAACTCTGTTTATTGATGTATTTAAATTCCGCATTAAAATCTGTTGTGTAGTTTACAAGATGTAAGTGTACAGATGGCGGGAAGCTACTTTGTTTTATAACATGTTGATACGGATATCATCGTCCATCAATATATCAATAGCTAAATTTTACTGCCTTCGAAAATTAGTAACATACTATTTTTTTTTCACAAAATGCAGTTTAAACTCTTTTTATTCATCTTTGAATTGTTTTTTATACTGAAATATAAAATTACAAAACAACTTCACCGTAAATAACCATAACTTTTTTTTTCTTTTGATTGATTGAGGAAATATATATATGATATTTTGGTTTCGTATAATAATTTAAATATTCACAAAGATAATCGTTAAAAAAAAATCCTGTCAAATGCAATAATTTCCGTAAAATAAAATTTACTGTTCGCTAATAATAATTGGAATTATGAAAAGTATAGTTCAAAGTTTGCAAAAAATATTGCATTTATAGAAATACATTAATAATTTCTTTAAATTGACCCATTTAGGCCAGTCGTCATAGGTCAAGTTTCGTATGCATCTTTTGGACAATGATAGGTTAGTTATTATATCTTCTAGAAATAATGATTTTATAACCATATTTATAAATTTCTCGTATAAGTAAAACTGCAAGATAGCGTGATTATTTCTCGCGAATTTGATAAGATATAGGTACGTGACTTTTCTCGACTGTGATTCTAAATATTATTTTTCTTGGAAAAAAAATGTACAAGACCTTATCGATAGAAAAAAATATTATCATTAATTCTTTTATAAAAAATAAATACTCATTTAAAAAATAAAAAAAAACTTTTTCGGGGACTTGTGAAGGGAGCAAACCCACTAAGATCTGAGATAAGAGGAAACAATCCAGCTGTATAATTTTAAAACAAAATTGATAACTTAAACTTCCTTACGCCTGGCCTACTTGTCATATTACAACGTTTGAAGACGAATGGACGTCAATTACAGATTTAAAAGCATGGCATAACGATGGCAAAGTACACTATTAATAGCAAAAGCGACTGCCGTTACAGCGTACAAGGTGAATAGCAACTATCAAGCCTGCAATCGAGTGCGACTCACGAACCGCATTCCATCATGTTGATATACTCCGAAGCATAACAAAATGACACTGGACATTTCAAATGAATTATACTGTTTTGCGCCTCTGTCGTTATCTTGTCACGTATAGATCCGTTCGCTTGGGGTTATTACCATAATATATTTAATTCTCGACAGCTTGTTATACTTCGAGCCGTTTTTACAACTTCCTACTACCAGACTCGGCGATAAAAATATATACATTGTTTTGGAGTGTTTACACCCTTCGTCTTTGCCATCTTTTATAAGTTTTTTAAGAGTTCGCGGAGCGATCGTTATCGAATAAAAATACCCAAACATAAAAAAATTGCGCATTTTACGCTACTAATATTAAAAGTCACGTTCCCTAATGTATTTAAATATAAGCTCAGTAGAATGTAAGTTATTGCAAGAATCTTTTCAAATGGAGCCTCTTATATTCTACGATCTGTTATTCATGTATACAAAACTATTGTTGGATTTTAACGTCGTTCCATTTAAGTTGCAAATAAATATGCAACATAAGTAAATACGGGTACGTGTTTTCAATTGTCCATAATTTGCTGTGCGTTTCATCACGCTACATAGAAACGTTGAGCCTGTCACAATGATTATTCGACAAAAAGGAAAAACGTATATCTTTCTCAATTCAATTTCAATGAATAGAAAAAAATAATGCCTCACTTTGTACACGTGATAGATCAAAATTGGATCTGGAACATTTCATCTTGCAAAGTTACATATATGAACGTACTGGAATTTGCTCTTGCAAATGTAACCCCATCGCGTCCAAAGAAATTACAGTTAGAAAAAAATATATTAAACATGCTAAAGTATTGTAGATCAAACTAAATGATTCAATAGTAGAGCTGTAGTATGTACTCGTCGTAAATAAATGGCTACTGAATGCTCATTATCTTAATTTATAAGGAGAATAATAAAACTACCTGAGCAGTTATTCAACTGTAAATGTTAAGTGCATGTCGATTTACGGTAACTGAATTTGAGAGTTAGATTTTAACATTACATAATCAACCAACATCCAGAACGTAATTTAAATTGCGCAAGCTATTAATAAAACTATCTAAGTGCGTGACGGAAACGCATTTACATAGGATTCTATAGTCAGAATTTGCGTATTTCCTTAATTAAATAAAGCCTATTTGCAACCCATGTTAAATATAATAACAGTCTGCTTGGTGACAGAGCAGGTCAGGTTAGATCCACCTGACTAGGATCCACTTATCTTATTTTGTACCGGCGAATACCAATGCTTAGTGTTGTTACGTTTCGGTTTCAAGGGTGAGTGAGCCAGTGTAACTAGGCACAAGGGACATAACATATAAGTTTCCAGATTTGTTGCATGGCATTGGTAATTTAAGGGATGGTTACTATATGCCGGTAGTCCGTTTGTCAGTCTGCCTACCTATTTTGAATAAAAAAGTCTCTAAACAAGTCAAACAGTCAGATCGCAGTGCAAATATTACGTTGAATATATATTTAAAAAATACAGCTAATATAAATACACATTATAATTTTTTTTTTGGTAAATTTTGGTGAAATCGAATCTTCTATGGACTCCCCCACAAGACTATGGTCTAGTTATTAATTTGTGATTAATTTTGTTCTTACATGTAGGCGTTTATTGTTATATATATAAATTATCCTTGGCTTTATGAAATATATTTTCATGGTCAGTTATTCTCGGTCTAATGCGTTCTAAAGCGTTCACGCATTTTGCACCAACACTTATTGACCCGAAGACTAGTTGGTACCCAACTAGTCTTCGGGTCATTACATTATGCAAAAAAGTTACTGGCGTATCTCTCCTAGGAAAGTGAGGTGATTTAATTGTTTAAAAACCAGCGGCGTCGATATCGAACGGTGTAATAAGTTTGGCGTCTGTCTGTTTGTCTGTGACATTGTAACTGTAAATGCATCGACAGATTTTTTTTTTTTTCGAAAGCTATTCTTCCTGAATGTGTCTTAGATAGATAAGGTATATAGAAACGATGTATTTATTTTGTTGATTTTTTTTAAATAGTATGTTTATTATTAAATAAAATAACAATAAATATATTAAAAAAATAATATTATATTACATATATAAGTATAAACTTGATCGACGTGATCAAGGAAATATCGCTGTCAAAATGTCTTCTTCGTTTAATGTTCAGGTAATCTTAACGTTGTTTCGTGTCAGACACCAATCATGTTTGAATATTGTGTTGTTGCGTGTTACGATTGCGTTGTTGACAGCTGGCTATGAAGAATTTTGAATATATTTAAAGGCGCTTCGTTTCTCAAAGTCAGTGTAGCGTGTACATAAAATCAAAATGACTAAATTATTGTACCGACAAACTGTGTTTAAACTAATTAAGCTAATATTGAAATTATTAGATATGAATAGCAAATTTAAATGCTTAAAATTACAACGCTTTAAGTATAACATGGGTAACAAATGTATATGTGCCACTGCTGGGCAAAGGATTCTTAATCTATTGAGGAGAAGGTTAGGAACTTATATCGTTTTGCCGTTCCAGTGAGAGATTTTCATACGACACATACACTTTTCGCCACGATAAACACAAATTAAGCACATGAAAACTAAGTGGTGTCTTTTGAACCAGCAATATTCGATTACGATTCATGTGTTGCTGTTTTATCCGCGGCCGTGCTCTGCTCGTGGTTTGTCAGAGCTCTCGTAAGGGGTGAAAGATGATCACGCCTCCCCAATATTTTTGCTACTGTCCATGTACTAGCGTTTATTTTGTTTTAAGAATATTTTAATGTCTATAACCATGATTTTACTTTTAAAATTACGTTTCCAGATGCTTCGTTATATTATATATTAAAATGTAAATCATTTACAGACAAACAGAATGAGATAAATCATGTAGTTCGATATCTTTTTCACACGCAACATCATAACTCATTAAGATATACCTATGATGATATGCGCTTACTGATATCAGATGTAGACTGATGAATAAAAAAATCAATCTAACGAAAGTAATCAAGGTTTTATATTAAGACCACCCATCAGACAAATCGATATTTGTTTTACAGACTTCTTTAAAAAAACGTTACTGTTCTTATTGTAATCATTTGATTTACTAAGCATTGTATTCTAGTGTGAACACGAAAAATTCTAAATGGCTTAACCTTAATATCTTGATAATTCGGGCAAGTCGGTGTCAGGCTTTACATATGATGGGCTTCTGTAATCATGAATATTACACGGAATAAAGACATTTGAGCCGATTTCTAAATATGTGAACTTTGGATGAATTTCTTTGTAATTATTTGTACACTAAAAAGAGCCGAGATGGCCCAGTGGTTTGAACGCGTGCATCTTAACCGATGATTTCGGGTTCAAACCCAGGCAGGCACCACTGATTTTTCATGTGCTTAATTTGTGTTTATAATTCATCTCGTGCTCGGCGGTGAAGGAAAACATCGTGAGGAAACCTGCATGTGTCTAATTTCAACGAAATTCTGCCACATGTGTATTCCTCCAACCCGCATTGGAGCAGCGTGGTGGAATATGCTCCAAACCTTCTCCTCAAAGGAGAGGAGGCCTTTATCCCAGCAGTGGGACATTTACGGGCTGCTAATGCTAATATTTGTACACTAAAACTCATAAAAATATCGAATGTAAGTTTGCTTTTAATTGGGGATGTTAAATCGTTCAACACAGTGAACTAAGATAACCCATATATATGTATGTGTGGTGTAAAATGTGAATATTAGATTTTAATGTATGATTTCAAATAATTTTACTTACGCCGTTTTGCACTAGCAATAACGATATTGCTGTAATATATAAATAAAAGCATGTATGTAACAACAAATATTGTTCGTTGAATTCGTCGTAAAAAATCGTATCACCTAACATGTCTTAAGAAGCTGGTTTAATCAACGAACAAAAATAACACGACAATTAGGTTGGACGATAATAATTGTTCAGCAATTGCCAGTGATTGCTGTAATCACTCGGCTATATAGATAATAGGTTGGAAAAGTAATTTCTTATTCGACTCGCGGGCGGGCCCCGCGCGTGGGTGTGCTATGGTGCAAGTATGCTGTAATGATGATACATATCTCAGTTGTTTACTAGTCCTCACTATACGTAATACCTTACACACAATTCACTTATGAAATTGACTTTTGACTTTCTTATTGTAAGATTAATTCTTGTCCATTTAAGGCGGATTGTAATCTTTTTTATAGAGTGATTTGTTTTGGTTTGTCTATTTGTTTATATGTAATAGTTTTAAATTGTCTCGACTACATTATATTTTAGTAGAAAGCTGAATGGTACATAATTACATATTCCAGTTTAAAATCACTCGCACAGCATTTGAGTTTGTGAGCAAATGTTATTTATAAATCATTTCAATTATTTTTTATTTTTCGCTATTTGATTTATCTGAAATGTATAAAGTAAGGAAACTTAAGAACATCGTGGGAGAGGTTTTTGTTCATTCATTTCATTCAGTTCAACAGTGGACTGCGATTTTCTGATAGATTGTATGGTTAAAGAAAACTTGGAACATCGCGTGTTTAAACTTTGTTTCACACCTTTACGACGAAAAAGCAATACATTGCAATGCTGTTAATGCATAAGCAAGAATTTCCCATTCATTCTTAAATTTTCCACTCATTTATTATCTATTTATTTTTAATTGCCTTTTAAATATATTTACAAAATATTTTTTATCCGTGACAATATTTGAGCGATTTTCGGAATTTACAAGTTCATTGAATGCAGAGACGCTGAACAGGCGACCTTATCGATTTTTCATATATCAGGATATTTTTGGTAGATGACCACTTCGAAATTTGTGAGAAGGGGCTAAATATACAGAGTAAATGTATGTATAATCTGAAATAAAAAAAAAACATACACGAAATAAACTAAATACTATATAATTATACAATCATAGATAAACAAATATTTTTTGAAAACAGCGAATGGAGGTTTTATATATAGTAAGAGGAAGTTAAATCGATTTCGATATTAAGACTAAAATAACAATTTTCTATGTAAAACAAATATATACAATAAACATAGTCATATATATACATAACCGTTTTTAGGTTACGCCGTTATAATCCTTCCTATACACTATGCCGTCGTGTGCACGCATGCTATGAAACTTACGAAATATTTTTTCCCGGGACGCGGAAATACGCCTCGTTTACAATCCTTTTTTTTTTTTTTTTTTCTCGCTGGAAAAACGCGTTACGCGCTTCCCCCACGTGATGGAAGGTGGGGGGGTGTGTGGGACTCCCCGGAGCCCTGGACGCCGAGTGCGCCCAGGTACGCCGGGTTTACCCACTAAAAAACCAGCGGTACCCTCTCCGTCTTTCGGCGGGCGCCACGGGATCGCTTGCGCATGCTACCGTGACGCCCTGACGGTCGGCCCGCCTATGCGGGCCTCCAACACCTAGGGGGGGTTCTCGGGGTACTGAGACCCCCCCTAGTCCCCGCGACGCCTATTGAGGCGGGGGGAGAAGGTGCGCGTAGCGCTTCTTCCTCCTCCCCGGTCGTCTTCGGCGGAGCGGGTCTGCAGCGGCATCCTCTTCCCGCTCCCGCTCCGCGGCTTCCTTCTGCGACATCACGTTTTCGCAGAAGGAGCGCATCTCCGACCAACACGTCTCACTACCGAGCATTTCGTTGACGATGCTCGGCAGCGAGAGGTCTCCGCCCATAGTCGCCGCAAGGGTGTGCCTCTGGGGCCCCCACGCAGCACACTCACTCAGGGTGTGGTGCGCCGTGTCGACTGGCGCACCACACTCGTGGCAGGAGGGTGACACCTCCCGCCGCGCTATCCCGTGCAGGTACTTACCGAAGCATCCGTGCCCGGTAAGTACCTGCGTCATCCTGAAGGTGAGTGTGCCCTTCTTCCTCTCGACCCAGCGACTCAAGTGGGGCCGGATCGCCTCCACTGTCGCCAGGCCCGCCGTGGGTGACCCCAGATCCTCCTGCCATCGGGCGATCAGGGCTCGCTGGGCTAGAGCCCTGATCCGCCCGACCTCCGCCGACCCTGGACGGTCGCCGCGGTTCCTCGCCTCGACCCGGAACCGGTACACTTCCGCGAGCACCTCCGCCTGGAGCTCCCAGGGCGGATCGCCCGCGAGAAGTGTCGCCGCAGCCCACGACACCGTACGGTACCCTCTGATGCCTCTCACCGCTATGACCCTCTGCGGCTTACGCAGCAGGGCGGTTGTCAGCGGTGAGGGCGTCGACCCAGATCGGGGCACCGTACAGCGCCATCGACCTCACTACGCCGGAATATAGACGCCGGCATAGCGATCCCGGCCCCCCCACATTCGGAAGGAGGCGGCCGAGAGCGGCGGCGGCGTTGATGAGCCTCGGGCCGAGATGGACAAAATGCTGCCCGAAGCTCCATCGACCGTCCAGGATGAGGCCCAGATACTTCATCTGGGCCTGCACCTTGATCACCGTCCCCCGGACGGTGATACTCGCCCCTCGTGGGGGTCCTTGCCGTGGACCGTGGAACAGGAGGGCCTCCGTTTTGGATATGGAGACCCTCAAGCCCAGCATTCCCATACGGTCCACGGTGAGAGCCGTTCCGACCTCGGCGAGGCGTGCCGCCTCCCGAAAGTCCCGCCCAGTCGCCGTGACGAGGGTGTCGTCAGCGTAGCACAACACCCCCATCCCGGGAAGGACGGGAGCTCGCAGGAGCCAGTCGAAACCGACGTTCCACAGGATTGGGCCGAGAACCGACCCCTGTGGAACGCCGCAGCCCACCCGACGCCGGACCAACCTCCCATCGACCCCCGCCCAGAGGACCTCCCTGTCCTGGAGGTACGCCTCCAGCAGCCTCCTGAGATAGGTCGGCACCCCATGGTATCGGAGTGCCTCCCGTATCGTCTCGAAAGGGAGACTGTTGAAGGCGTTCGCCACGTCGAGCGACACCGCCAGGACGACTTGACCCCGGGCCACCGCTTCCGTCGTCCGAGTCTTTAGGGCGTCCAGGGCGTCGACCGTCGACCGGCCCGCCCTGAACCCGTACTGAGCCTCTGAGAGACCCGGACCGACCTCTTCGAGGTGCTGAACGAGACGGGCTGCGAGGACCTTCTCGAAGAGTTTGCCCGTCTCGTTCAGCAGCACTATTGGCCTGTATGCCGAAGGGGAGTCCATCGGCCGACCTTCCTTCGGCAACAGGACCAACTTTCCTTCCTTCCAAGGCTTCGGAAACTGCCCGCTGCACAGGCACTCGTCGAACAGCTCCCGAAGCCTTGCACCCAGGAATTCCAGGGCGTCGCACAGAACACGCCCTGGAACCCCGTCCGGACCCGGCGCCGTATTCTTGGCCCTCAAGCGGCCGAGGGCCATCTCCATCTCCCGCTCCGTGATCAGTGGTGGAGCCACTGCGTCTTCGATCACGGAGCGGGGGGCCATCTGCGGAGGGACATGCTCGCCTGGATGGGGAAAGAGTTCCCCGACCAGGCGCAGGAGGAGTCTCGGTGGCAGCGTCTCAATCACGGGGGCGCCTTGGGTGCGGAACTTTCCGCGTACGCCGCGGTACGGGCGCCCCCACGGGTCTCGATTGAGACCCGCCAGAAGCTCCTCCCTGGCCTTCTCCTTGGCCTTGCTTATCGCCAGCTGCAGATCTTTTTTCAACTGGCGATAAGCGTCCAGCATCTGTCCCTCCAGGTCCGTGTCGAGGCCGTTGCGCCTTCGACAGCGGACGTAGGCCCTCCGCGCCCGGCAGCACGTCGCCCGAAGGTCGGCGATTTCGGGCGACCACCAATAGACGTGCCGGCGCGGAACCCTGCGCCGGGTCCGAGGCATGGCCGCATCGCAGACCTCCTTGAGCGAACTGCGCATGCGGCCCGCCAGCTCCTCTGCGCTGGCGCCCTCCGTCCTCCCTGCGGAACCCCACCGCTGCACGATGGCGGCCTCCTTGACCAGCTCTCGATCGACCTGGCCGAGAGACCACCTCGGCAGCGTAGTCGGCACCCTCTGGGGTTCCGCCGGCCTGCGAGAGGTGGAGATCTCGAATCGGATGTACCGGTGATCCGATAGAGTCTCCACCTCCTCCTCCACTCTCCAGTCGACCACTCTGCGTGCAACGACAGGGGTGGCGAACGAAACGTCCACCACGGAACCCCCCTGATGTCGCACGCAGGTGTGTACCTGCCCCCTGTTGAGAAGGGACAGGTCGGAGAGCAGGGCCCACACCTGGACGGCCCTCCCTCGCGGATTCGTGGCGGGGTTGCCCCAGGCACGCGACTTTGCGTTTAAGTCGCCGAGAACCAGTATAGGTTTCGGCGACTGCCTGGCCACCGCAGCTCTGACTAAGCCGAGATAAGTCTCGAACTCAGCCAGGCTGCGGTTAGGGGAGAAGTACGTACCGACGATGACGTACTCCCCCCACCCCATCACTACGTAGCCCGAGCCCCTCTCGATGAGTGAGAGGGGGGGGGCCGTTCCGCTCCTCGTGAGAACCGCCACGGTGTCGTCCGAGTCCCCCAGCCAGTGAGGTAGGGGAGGGACGAAATAGGGCTCGCAGGCCACCGCCAGGTCTACCTGCCACTCCGCCATGGACTGCAGCAGCAGGTCCTGCGCTCCGGCGCAGTGGTTTACGTTCGTTTGGAGGAAGCTCAGTTGTCCGTGCATTTTTTGGTTCGTTGAGCTTCCTCCGAGGCCTGACGGCTACATTCAATTGGGGCGGCCCTGGTTCCTTGGACCGCCTTGCCTTTCGTGTGGGGAGGGTTGCAGTCCCTGCCACCCATCGAGTGCCCTGAGGGCCTCCCAGCCTCTGCACAGACTGCGCAGTGGGCTGGTGCAGAGCACGACGGTGCCAGGTGTCCCGCACCTCCACACCTGTAGCACAGCGAGCTCCTGTCAACCTTTGACGGGCAGAGGGCTCTCGTGTGCCCGAGGCCGAAGCACCGGAAACAGCGAAGAGGTTGCTGCTCTAGTACCCTGACTCTAGCAGAGCTCCATCCCACTAGGAACCTGTCACTGTTGGCGAGAGTCTTAGCCGCCACCGTTGGGCACCTCACTGTAGCCATGCCCACTCCCGCAGGACCTGTGCCGACAGTCCCGACCCGGACAGAGTCAACGGGGCAATTGCCAACCCTGGCTATGGCTGCGGCCAACTTGGTCTTTGTGACCGAGTCGTCCAGCCCCGTGATCCTCAACTCGGTCATCCTCACGGGTAGAACGACGTTGGCCACTCCATCCAGGGCGACGCGGAGCTTATCCGCCAGTCGCCCAGCCTGCTCCTGACTTTGCGACTTAGGCAACTCTAGGACCCTAGCACCGGTGGCAGCGCGGCGGATCTTGATGCCCTCCCCTATGCCCAGCTGCGCCAGGTCGACGCTCTGCTCGGCCTTCTCTAGCACCTGGGCGTACGTCACTCCCTTTTCCTCTGCCTCAGGCTGCCTCGTTTACAATCCTACCATAACTAAGCAAAACAAATCGTTTCTTAATTATGGTATCTCGACTTTAGTGTTGCCATTAGTTAAGATAATGTGTACAGCAGAATTAGTTATATTTCAGTACGAAGATGAATGTAAAGACTCGGACACACGCGACATTTTTTATGATCAACGTGCAGCCATGTAATCTTGACGTGTATTATTCGACTGATTGTTATGTCTGTCATAATTAGTCAGCACTTTTAAAATTAAAGTCTAGAGCATTCGTTGTTTTATACTTTAGTTGATTGAGAAAAGAATAAGTATTTAAAACAAAGATTAATTCCTTAATAGTTATTAAACTAATGAATAAGGACTTTAATTTATTATTGTTGATTAAAGATACGTTATGTTATATAACAATCAGTAATTAATACCACTGTAAGCGTACAAACGTGTGTACTGAACTCAAATTGTGTTAGTTTTATTACGAGACTATATGTTCGTATAGACTTCTTGATAAAATTCAGTTTTCAGTTTCGAAGATGTCGTGATTAACTTATTTTGCATGTGTTCAACACAGAAATTATCTGTTGAAACGTGTAATATTCATTTCCTCATTGTTATAAGATAATATTGTTTAAAATCTAAAAATAAATTCAACTAATTGTGTACATTTTATTTAAAAAAAAAAGCCATTAGCCGGAGCATGCTATAATTAATAACTATAAAATAATAACTTGTTATATATATCTACAGTGAAATTGAGATTTTTTCACACTATATACTCACAACGACTGCCTCGCAGTTCCATTTATTACCAATTACCTAATGTTTTATAGTTTTAATATGTTATGACATATTGCACATAATATACGAATTATGCATCGATTAAAACATAATCCGTATGATACCTGCTATTATGATTTCGAGTGAGTTAACTACACTATGTGCTCGTAAAATGAGTTGACTGAGAATATTTTTCATCAATTTATAGCTTTTTGATACTGAGGCAATAAACATGAGCAGTAAAAAGGTTCGCTGTCGAGTATTGATTTTGATTATTCGAGTTTAGAATTCGAACTGTAATGCCCACGCGTATTGACTGGTGCACTTAGCAATCAATAAATATTAAATAATGGCCTTAAAACATGCATAAAGAAATCAGTGTGTATATACCTTATAAAAACCTTTTTAATAGTTTTTAATTTTATCTGTAATTCAATCTTAATTTTATCATTTTAGATGTTTGGATATTGTTTATATTAATACCAAGTAGTCAAGGATTTTCGAACGTGTTACCAAGGCCAATGCATAAAAATAAACACGGCGCATTGTGTGGTTCAAATTTTGTTAATTACGCATCCCTACCGCGTTTCATTGAAGCACAGAAAAGGAAGCCGCATCTTTTTATTCTACACAGAGGCAGATGCAAAAAAATATGCCAGATATATTCACCTGTATGTGCGAGTAATTGGAGGACGTACCATAATGAGTGTCAATTGGAATACGCGAAGAAGGAAAATAGAAATCTTTATTTAAGATATCCAGGAAAGTGTGCACTGAAACTTCTAAGTCATCCCAAACGTGTAACGTTAATTACCTATGAATATTATTTTAAAAGCCAAGAAGATTATTTTGATATAAAAAAATGCAAAATACATTGTTAGTTAATATTTTATATTTGATAAAATTTACAATTCTTAAATATGGTAGCAAAGTAATTTAATATATTTAAAAAAAAAACTACTCTTTAAATAAACTTCATTTTAAAATTTTCTAAATTTAAAATAAATACAATAATTAGTAAAACCTACCTTTAATTTCAATATTAACCAACAACATATTTCTTACAATTCCATGTATTTATAAAGGCGTTTTAATATAATTTTAAACATTTAATTTTGTATTGAAACCTTCAACAGAATTATCATAGTCCTTATCGTATTTAAGTTTTAGTTCTGATTTTGGTCTAACCTCAATTTCACCTTTGCCCAAATGTTCTACCTCGAGAGATGGGTCCAACATCAATTTATCTTGTCTGAAGTCACAGATATTCTCATAGGTTTTACCGTTGGAAGCACAGACGACTTTTGATTTGTCGTTTAAAAAATACATTACAATGGATTTTTGCGAAGAATAATCTTGTGCAAATAAAATTGATATAACGACTGTAAAAAAAGACACAAGTTATTTTATTCGAATATTTATTTATATGAAATAAGTTATTTTGTAAATAAATAACCACTTCACGTTAATCCACGAATGAATGAGTTTTAGGTTTAATAAACCGAAGTTGATTAATTACTAGCTATCGATAACATGATAGCTTTTTTTTTACTGAAAATAATAACTGATTATATACTTGATTATAATAACGTAACTATTCTTCGTAACGGAATCTGTTTTTTAGTGAATTTTCTAAATAAACGGCTTAATAATTAATTAGTTAAGCTTACAAATTGAACATGTCAAAAATTAGTAACGTTGTGATTAATTAACTTGAGGCTAAGGAAGAAATTATCGTCCGCATAACAAAAATGTGATAGGGGATTGTTAATATTAACAATACCCTAATCAATACAATAACAATTATAAAATTCATTCATGTATTATATAATATTTATATTTTTTATTTAAAATACATATGGAAGAAATTTTGGTATTTAATTTTTGTATGTTTTTAAAATGTTATGAACAAAATATACAAATACATATGGAATAACAAATACTAATTGATACCAATAAAGTTTGCGTATTAAACAAGATAAGTTGAGTTAAAGCGTTGCTCAAATGAGGTAACGCTCTTTAAACGAAAAAAATTAACCGAATTTGCTACTTTTAACAGCTAGTACTAATTATAAGTACTAATTTTCGATCCCAGAAATTAGTACACTCCATTTCGAAGACAACATTTTGAAGTCTGGCGAACTGAGGAAGGAAAACACATTAACATGGTTGTGAAAAAAATACAAAGACCATTATTTAAATTATAATTCTATATAGTATGTATAAACTTTCCTAGTGTATACACTTTTTTAACTTTGTAAACAGCATTGTAAGCATTTGCGTTTAAAAAATATTAAATTATTCACTAAATTAATTTTTCTTGGACAAGATCGACATTTCTTGTAACATTCGTCGAAAATAAGGAGTAATGTTGAATTTGCGGCGTAGACGGGTATATTATTTACCATCTTTAATACGTCAGATGTGTAATTAAACGATCGATTGCTTGAACTCAGTCTTTCTCTATGTCTCGCGGCATTCGCAGATTTTTTATTATGAGACTTCTTTTTCAATGTGAGTACAGTCTTAGTTAAACATTGACCATCATATAAGATGGACAAATCCCGATCTGTTCGTTTAGCTTCGTAAAATTTACAAATATTGCTGTATGTGATGCCATCGGTACCACAAACTGGTTCGTTCGAAAAACAACCTTCGTCAAATGTTTGATATGATTCTAGTATTAAAAAAATTAGAAGTCCGCCTGGAATTGATAAATTTAAAGGATTTAATGTATTATTATAATTGTTATCAAAGTCAAAAACTTTATTCAATATAGAAGTGTTTACACTTGCTTATTGATCGTCAAAAATCTACCACTGGTTCGGAATTTTTACCTGAGAAGAACCGGCGAAAGAAACTCAGCTCAACTCAGGATATTTTATTCAATAAATAACTTTGAAAACCATCAAAAAAATGTTTTTGTCAATGTAATTTACCCGTCGAAATAAAATTTTGTTCCTTTGTTAATAAATTATCGGTTAAGTAATTAGCTCGTAAAGTTCTATATCCTGATATGAATCCTAGGATCAAATCCTGACTCAGGGCAGGGCAGTAAAATTGTTTGAATATTGTCAAGGAATTATCACTAACAGCTACGTGCCTCTAAAAGCACATAAAGCCTGCTTTGTATCTGAACTCTACGGTCGTGTCAGATTGCCATCCTATCGGATATTTTCACTAGCCATTCTCCGTTTAGTATGGCGCTATGGCCGAAATCGGTCAAAATGATTTCTATTTTATGGCAATCGTATGCTGACTTGCAAATGGGCTACATTATGATAAGTGGTCACAATTTCCCATAGACATTGGTACTGTATTGAATTTTAGACATTTCTTACAAAACAAATGCGTTACCAACCTTGGAAACTGAGATATTACGTCCTTTGTGTCTGTACTTACACTGGCTCAATCACACTTCAAACTGGAATACAATAATACTAACTACTGATGTTTGGCGGTAGAATATATGAATGGATGGTACCTACCCCAAGATAGCGACACTTAAAACCGAAGCTATTATAAAGCTTCTAACATTAGGATACTTACATAAAACAATAATAATATCAAATATATATGACATGATAAAAATGGATACGGCAACTCATTTCATTTTTAACACACAAATATAACGCTTTGACATTTGCATTTAATGACTACATCGATTGTTTGATAGTATAATTAAACTGTGGTGCAGTGTTGATTAGGGTTCCGTTTTATTGGTTGCAATCATTGAGAACTATATATCACTCGTTTAAGTAACTACTCGAGTAAGGAAAATTCTAGTCGATTTTTGTTAATTAAATGTGAAATCGATTAGAAAAAGCTCAAGAATCAATTGCAGTGATATAATTTGATTCAATGAAAATTTAACAATTTTATTTTTAATTACTCGGTACAATAATGTATTTTCAATTTAACAAATGATAAAATAATTTCGAACGTATTCTTAAAAAAATATAAAAATAGTAAAATCGTTTGAGTTTCGAGTAACTCTATAGTAATACAATCTCTGCCAAGTGTATAAAATATTGTTATTATATAATTGGCTCAAATTTTGTAATAAGAACTTGAATATGAATATTATGAAGATATTAATTACACACCAGATGAACAGCATACCCGCGGGCCACGTGTAGCAGTCCAATTTAACATATGCTGCATGATCACCTTACCTTCGAAGTTTAATGAAGCCCTACAGTGTAATTTACACTAACACGGTATATTATATTCTAGAAACAAATGAAAACATTTTTTTTTTAATTAACCTAGAAATTAATTGAAATTTTATTCCAAAATAAATGTTTATCAGATTAAGGTTTAATATTTTCTGCTAAAATTATTAAAATGAAGGCGAAATATAATTTAATATTATAAAAAAAAAAATACAATAAAATCTCATATTATAATATGTGTATAGATATATTTTTCAAATTTATTTTTTCTTATTCGTTTATAGACATTGTCAGTATAAATATATTAACGACTCCTTACATTGCGAATACGCTGATAATATTAGGAATTAGGGTATTCTACCCCTCGTACTTTTAACTATACTGGCTTACTTCGTATATAAACTGAAGTACTGTTTAGCGATAAAATCAATTTTGACAGTGTGGTAAGCACACAGTTGGCTGCAAAAATTTATTGAGGTCAACTGTCAAGTAAACATTCTTAAGTATGTTATCAATTTAAAACACTTTGAACGCAATTTTTCTTGATGTAAAGATGATTAATATGTCTAGCAAGTTAGTTAACATGTGAAATCATTTTTATTACATATCAATAAGTGAAAATAAATTACCTCATCAGGTATATCAGGTTTCCTAGATAAGTATTGATTACAATTACATTATCTGAAAGTAGGACTTTGATTTACTTAGAGATTTGAATACATATTTTATAACGCGATAGTATGTTTTGCATGTTTGAGCGTCTGTTACACAATTGCGCTAGAACGATTGGATTCTAATGAGCTACAATTACGTCATTCAATAGGATACATACATGTTGTTGTTTTTATAAAATAAATAACGAAAACTCCACAGACTCCATTTACGTTGTCCGTGCTTTGGTGTACCCTTATATATTTAACTAGTTGTTGCACGCAACTTCACTCGTGTTTGAGGTAGAAAGTAGTCTATGTCCTTAAATTAAATTAAGATAAAGATAAAAATTTAGTCAGACTTGCTCGAATTTGAACTGTAAACTTCGGTCAAGTGTTACGTGAGCTTATGTGTTTAGGGCACGTGAATCTAAACCGAAACACTGCGTCATCATTACTAAATTTGATAACTCGGTTAACTTAACTTTCGAAAAAGGACTACCTTTCAAATTAAACCGTTTTTTTTTTGTTGAGAAACATGGTGCCTGTTTTTCACAAGGGCTTCGATTTCGCATTATTATAGAAGTAAATATTAGTTAAACCTATCCGTATCTTATTAATACGTTTGTAGACTAAGTCTTCGTCGTCGATTTTTCGTTATTATATATATTTTTATCTTAATTTCAACATAATATCACAAACGAGACTCTAGGATTACTGTTGACTATTTACAATACAAAGGAATTTAATTTACATATAAAGAAGCAGGTATACTTGTGTAGAAATTAATATAGATACACTTTCACTTATTATATTATTAACGGGTAAGCAAATTTCATATTTTATAAAATAACACTGCGATTGTATCATTATTATACAAACATCTGACATTTAAAGGTTATGTATTTATTGGAATTTAGTAGTACGGGTGCAGTTAATTGCAAAATTCGCTCACTTCAGAACACTTCAGAAGAACGTTTGTTACATTTTTTAATAATAAACCCAACCTCTATTTTTTTCATGGAATGGTTCTTAATAAATTATTTTTCTTTTCAGAGCGTACAAAAAAAAATAGTTTCTGTCTATTGATCAAATGTACAATGTATGTATACATAAAACAGTTCAAGTTATATTCCTCATAGACGTAAGTGTAGAAGTGATTGTGTTTCCTTATTGACGAAAATTGCTTAGTGGCCATTCATTAAGAGAGGATGATTTTGGCGATCTTTAAACCGGCACCATCCCCATATACCCATAAGATTTCGAAATCCTTTTTAACATTTTTTTAAACATCCTTCCTTCTCGGCACCCTTACGTAATTAATGTCGCAATTAACATGAGATAGTATGTCAATTATAGTTTAAGCATAGAAGGGTATTATAGTATTTTATATATAATAGTATATTTTATGAGCAAATAGTAAAATAATCATTAGTCTAGAAGCTTATAATACTGCAGATCAATACTCGGTCGCTAAAGAATTTGTTAAATTTTACGAGTCTGTATATAAAGTAAACTCTTAGTATTATTACAGTTTTGTTCTATATTATACCTAAATATTCTTATCGAGATCAAATAAAGGGTAATGTATAGCTTTTTTGTTTTTATTGCATATTTATCTTTAAAGTTGATTGTCTGGAAGAGATCGCTATGTAGCGATAAGGTCGCCAAAATCGCAGTCTTTTATTTAGGCTGTATCCATGTTTTTTTTTTTTTTACGGTGTACAAATAAGTACAAAGTAAAATAAAGTTAATTCCAAAGTAGCTCTCCGTCACTTCAGAGTATACCATTTCATTAACTTTATTACACCAATCTTCTTTTCCAAAGAACAAATTGCCAAGGAAGAGGAGCCTGTTTATGTAAACCGCAATTAAAAACGTGTACAGAGTAACTCTTTAAGTTCCCCGAGACATCACTTACGTAACTTGGTTAACTGGAAGTGTATCTTAATTCACAATTCATGAACGCAATCACTCGCGTTCTCAGATGGTTAAACGCCTTATCAACGTCTTGTATTCGTGACGTCGAGAGGGAACTGGGAGAGGTTCGGTCACGACTCCGCTCGATATTCCAAAATGTTAACGAGACGAGGCGCGAACGAAAGTGAACAAATGCCATTGTTATAGGAACAGGTGCTGTGATATAGATAGCCAGCTATGTAATCCGACACCTACAGACACATTGGAATATTGTTACACAACTCGCTTATAATTTCAAATTTGACTCGTTCGATTTGTAGTCATCGATTGGCTTTTAATTTTATTAAATGCTAGAGAAGATACTGTAGAAAGTTTTTTTTGTTATTGGTTACTATTTTACGGTTAAGTTTATGTAATATCGTTGGTGTAATGGCTACTTAATGAGGCTATAGACCCTAACAGGCTCAAAATGCAGATTCAATCCCCGAGGCGAATCAAAACAAGTTAATTAAGTTTTGTGTCAAAAGACTCGACCTGTATGGAAGTTGTATATACTCCTGTATACCCTGTACCTCAGAAAATCGAACTGGATCGTAATAAAAACAAAAACGAGCCGTTAGTATACTAATTGATCAGCACGTTCCTTCGGAAGATGAATTTGTACCTGTGCACTATAAAATGTCCTGCTAAGAGTGAATCAGTTTTTACGAAAGTAATCTAGAAAAAAATAATGAGTCAAAATTCATTCTCTATTAAAAAATGCCTATGTGAATAAAAATGAATGTTTGTATGTTAACATAATGCGTTCCTCTATTCGTTCTTAAACCATTCATCCGATTGTGATGAAATTGGTAAGTGCTTCTGCGACCGCGTTAGCGTTTTTATGCAAACCTTCATTCTAGCCGAGCGAAGCCGAACCGGGTACCTAGTTATATTCTACAAACAACAAAAATCAAACCCACAATATTTATCAAGAAGTAGGAAGCATACGTAAGTAATAATATGCAAGATTTCAAGTTGCAAAGGAAAAGCGGATGAAATAGATAATGTCGTTTACGAAAAGATCGAAGTGAAGATACGTGAAGTTTTGATTTTGAATAGAAGTTAAAAGACAGGAGAAACATTTAAGATTGTTTACGATAAAAACAAGCATACAACGAGAAAGCCTAATACTTTACCAAATACGGGTAATATTAAAAGAAAAATAAATAAATCATCAATCACTTTGTATGAAAAAGTTCGCAAGTTAAAAAACCCTCAGTTTGGTCATTCATCATCATTTCTCTCCCTCAGTTTCATTTACAAATAAATCTGAGGCGCCCTTTGTCATAAATATTCTAATGATTGAAAAATAATCGTAATAAATCATCAGATCTCAGAATCAGAAAAATATTTCTTTATAGTTATTGAATATCTGAGAAAATCCCTTGAAATTCGTAAATAAAATAACATGAAAGAGAATGTTTAAAATTGTTTCAAATTGTAAAATATAAAATTTATAATAAATCTGCAAATCCATAATGAAATTAATTATTCTGGTTTATTCATTAAGCTGGAAAGGCTTTTTCTACTACTATTGTAAGTTAAACTATATTGAGATTAGGAATCTTTAAACAATATACAGTTGTTGTTAAGCATGTTGCTAGTAATTCAGTGAAACAGTCCACAGACTAAGTGTCCGTGCCTTTACAATACAAAAATAAAATAAAAATGTTAAGTAGTTTAGAATCATATTCAAAGAAAAAAAGATAATATCTAATATTAAACATTGCCATAAAGAGAGTCTGTAATAATAGTATCTCATTGAAACGCCGCGAGTCGTCATTATTTCTTAATCCATTCCAGTAGTATTGGCATGTTCAAAATCAAGATATACATATATGGCAAGTATTATGTACAAACATTTAATGTTATTACGTAACATTTAATCGTGAGAGCCCTCAGTAGATGTTGCTTTAGTTAGTCATGCATTAAAAAATATTCATGCGTGCAAGACTATGTAAGAGGTACCATGCAAAGTCGTCTTTCTTGTTTATGTGTTTTAATAATTAGATCCCTACTATTATTACTAACACAGATATTTCATTAACTTAATTTATGTGTAGAATTCATCTCGTGCTCAGCGGTTAAGTAAACATCGTGAAACGACCGCCATTTGTCGGCTGAAAATCAGCCAAATTTATGTATTAGCGTCAATATCGCAATGGTTTACGAGTCGTCTAGTGATGTAAAATTCGTGGGTCGAACCTTACCCCTCGGGCTATTGCCCACTCCTGCCATAAGCATTAAAATTAATTAGAGATTTAAATAGGAATATTAGTAGGTAATACCTTATAATGGGGCATTGCTAACATTCGTTTTAAATATCGAATAATTTTCAAATCATCTCCTCAAGAGAAAAGGATACCTTAGACCAACAGCGGCACATTCAAAGGCATATTTTACTTTATACTTTCAAACTTTCTTATGTTATTAAAACGCAATTATGTTTGTCGATTTATTAGTTTGTCTTTCGCTCAGCAGTAACTATCGAACAAATATCTAATATTTTACTTTGAGATAGTTCTTCTCATGTTAGCTTTACATATAATCTTTCCAAATTACGATTACTACTTGTACTTGCGTGCGATTGGTAACATGTGATTGTCGTAAGTAATAATTCCATAAGACAAATAATAAAAATTGTACATGCCTTTCTTTTGAGCAAACTACTCATTTTTATATTAACAGAATACGTTTGTTGATGCTATCCAAAATAGCTAGAAACAACAAATATTGTGTAACATTGCAATTCCTATAACTTAACAAGTGTGTGAATTATCAAGAGTGCAGCTTATCCAATTTACTAGAAGTATCAATAAATTATTAATAATCAAACTAATTATCTTTACCTTATTACATTATGCGGATGTACTTCTCACATTTGTTTCATCGAAGTTAACGAATTGTTCTACTATTTAATTAAACTAAACAGGTATTCGAAGATCTATTTATTGTAAGATAAACATTTTTAATAATATACTAATAGTACTTGTCTTTCAACCATATACTTCGATATACCTAAATATATTTTATATCGTCTGTGGCGACGTCAATTGCGTAAAGGGTGAGAATTGAAGTAGCAACTTGCACAGCACTAGGCACTACATATATAAATATGTATATATATTTATTACCATAAAGCCTCGAAAGCTCATCGGTATAAAATTCATACATATATCCCAGTATTATACCAGCGTTATTTTAAATATAACAAGACAAGCTATAAAGTCTCATTAAAACCAATGATTGGCGGGTACAAACCTGGCCAAACAGCACTGAATTTTCAATTTAATTTGTGTTTTTAATTAATTTGCTGGTGTTGATGGAAAATATCGTGAGGGGTTAGCATGAAGGTTGCAATGAAATGGCAGTATTTATCTACCAACCCGCATTGGAAGAATGCGGTAGAATTAGCTCCTTCAAAGAGAGAGGAAGCCATAGCCAAGCTGTGGAAAATTTACAGGCTGTTACATTCGTTTTTTATTTACATAAGAATAAATTATATCGAGGAGTTAAATAAGGTTATATAACACATTAAATTTATTACAATACTGTACAAATCATGACCGAGAGAAATGGTTTTTTTAAATGATAATCGTTTTACACGTTTCAATTTATTGCACATTACGAACGCAAAACGGTGTCGGTTGTGCTTTATCGTTGGATACTAAAAATAAAAAATATAATATAAAAATAGCGATACATTATAATTTTTATTTGCTAATTAAGACAATTTTGTGTTATAAATATTTTTATGAATACCCTACATATTCTCATGGTTATATAAATTAAATAAAGAAGTTAAGATTTTTTTTCAAAGCTTATTGTCTTTCTCTAACGTTCAGATTCATCATTTTTTACTCTTAAATGCGTCATGGTATCATAAAAGATATTATTATTTTTATACGATTATAAAAAACACGAGTATTTTTTGAAATGTTGTATAATTTTATTGCAAAACAAAATAATATTTCGTATCATGTATCTTATCGACTACCGTAAAACCATATTACGTTTCCTAAGAACGTATATCAGAAAGATTTGTGCAATGAAAAATAAAGAAAGATTGTTTTCAGAACATTAATATAAATATTGCAATGTCATAATATTAATTTCGCATGCTCTAGTAATCAACGGTTTTGATATTGAAGTTTTCATTACCAATTTTAACTTTGAGACGTAACTGAAACATATAGAAATTATTGCACATTTTTTAATCTGGTACAAGTTAGTTGGGATTGACAGTCTTATCGCTAGGCTTTCTGGTAGGGCTTTGTGCAAGCCCGTCTGGGTAGGTACCACCCAGATATTCTACCGCCAAATAACAGTACTCTGTATTGTTGTGTTCCGGTTAGAAGGGAGAGTGAACCAGTGTAATCACAGGCACAAGGGACATAACATCTTAGTTCCCAAGGTTGGTGGCGCATAGGTAATGTAAGGAATGGTTAATATTTCTTACAGCGCCTTTGTCAATGGGCAGTGGTGACCACTTACCATCAGGTGGCCCATAGCTCGTCCGTCAACCAATGCCATAAAAAAGGCGGCTCATATTGAAATGTTATCGCACATATCAATAGCAGGCTCATCACCAAGCTGTTGTGAGTGGACTCCCTTGTTTAATAGACACTAGACAGCTTCACTACAGACGACGAGAAGCCACTTAAATTGTAGCAGAAAGGTAAATATGTCGTGGCAATTGTTTCATCGGATGTATTTAAATACGTTATTATAAACGCGATTGTCACAGATTTTCACTATTAGAAACGACCATGGATTAATTTTATCGTGGTTAACAGCTGTGTATTGTCGCTTGTAGAACAAAAGATTAATTTAAATGTATTTAAATAGTTAGAACTTCTGTCCGTGCTTCTTATACAGCATCGTAACTGGTATCTCTTGAAAGGGTTTTAGTATCGTTAAGCCCGTGTTTTCACACAATTCTGTGAAGTAACACTCGGGAATGGAAACTTTCTATTTCTTTGATAAGTTCAAGTATGATGTTCAGTGTTGTACACCTTTCGCTAGTTCTTATATATATTGAACAAACACACAGATCATTACAGTTAAGTAATATCATTGCGGTCTGGATAGGTCTTTGACCAAAGCCTAAAACGGTAATGAAAGTTGCGCAAAAACATGCTATTGACTACGCCTATACAGGGTTGCAGGCGGATTTATATTTAATTATTATAACATTAAGGTCTTAACTATATAAAAATAAAAAATAAAAATAGTAACTGTACAAATCATGATCGCTTGGAATTGTAAAAAGAATTCTAACAGCCTTTACACGTTGAAACGCAGTTCCGATCCTATGGGCAAAAAATGTACCAACCTCTTGTCGCCTGTTAAGGAAATGAGGCGAATTTTATAAGTATATTTTTATAAATGATACTTTTAGGGCTCGAAGGAGTCAAACTCTAACTGTTAGTGTAATGTTTTACGTTTGCTACCTATACTTCTATGATACAGTTATTTTTACGTTACATTAACAAAATATTATCTAACTTACGGTTGGTTTTCTAAACTAGAGTTTTTATAAAAAAAAAAACATAAATAAAATTTAACATAAAATTATGTCAAAAATCTTTTGTAAAGTCATTATATTTATATAGTTTTATGTTATGAAAGTAATATTTTTTTGTTCAATTGGTTCGTATTTCTTTAAGCTTTAACGTTTGGTGTCTCTTAACAAGTTAATTATGCGATTGCAGCAGCCCTAGGCGAGTTAGGATCATAACTCAAGTAGATCTCGAATCGACACGATGAGGATTTACAACACGTCTCGCAGAGTTATTGGTAAAAGTTATTTTGCTAGAACCGTGTTATAGTTAACGAACACGAGTAACCCCAGACTTTCCAACATTTTATACTATTTATTAATTATTATTTTTTGTTTCAGGTAAACTTTGAAATTCATCTAAGTGTAATTCGCAATTAAATTATCATTTCTTAGAAAAGTGGTAAGTAATATATTTAGTACCTTTTGCAGTATTTAACATAAGTATATATTTAATACCTAATTTTTTTTATTAAAAGTGGTGATTAGTTAAGGTGTCTTCTTCGTTCGAATGTCATATCTATGATGCCAGAAAGAGAGAAATTGGTTTTTAACTAAATACACAATATTTTTACGTGAGGCCGTCAGTGTCTATTTATTAATTAGTTTGTTAATCTTCCTATGTTTGATGTTTGATTTTTTAATGCTGTGTTGATTCCTCTCTGATAGAAAAAGTGAACGTAAACCAAATATCACGGGTTCAATAACCACTGAGTTTTCGTGTGTTTTTTTAATATTCTTATTCCATCTCGTGATCGGTAACGAAGCACAACACCTGTACGAGTCAAGGTAAATTTTCGCACATATGTAACTACGAACCCACACCAAAGGTGTAATGGAATAGGTGTCCTTCTCCTAGAGACTTTTCCATACGATTGGAAATATACTAGCTGTTACTATTTTTACTACACTTTTTTAGAAACACGTACGTTTTCTCACGATATGTATACAAACTACCTACTTATCAGAGCATACAAATCGTACATTTTTTAAGATACGCATTACATAAGTTTCTATCTACTGGGCCATCTCGTTTTAAATATGTATGTGACACCATAATGACTAAGCTGATATGTTAAGTCTTATTCATTACATCTACACAACCTTGGTTCCATTTTGAAAGTATTTGTCGCATTCGAAATCAAGTTGACACGAAATTTCGTCAAGTGCTCGCTTATCTGCAATACTGGTATTTAATTTTATCTATTTGTGTATTTTTAAATAAGTTTAATTTACTTGTCACATTCTGAACCAGCGGCTTCGCGCTCTTCGAATTTAGTTTATGACGATAACTCTTCAGTTACTTGTCACCAAAATAACCCCACTCAAAGGATAAAAAAATAGTCTGTGTCCGTCCTTGGGGTTGAAACCTGCTTCGTAAACGTAGCATACTGACAGAGTTACTTTCGCAATTACGATATTAACTGAAATGCTCATTTAAGAAAGTTTTTAGTGTTAATTTAAACACAGGTTTAACTCTGTCTATCATCATTGGTTTGATATTCGAAAGAAGAGGAGACGTGATTTGTTATGTTATTACTCCCTAAATAAGTTATTTGGATAACTTGAAAATCCAGAGCTTATACATTCAAAGTTAAGACACAATATGGACTAATGAAAACTATATTTTTGTTTACACATTCATAGTAAACAAACCGATAAACTGTGGCTAACTATGAGCAAAAAAAAATACAGATAAGTAGTTATCATATATCCTATTAAGGAATGACTTTTCATTTAATTCAAACTACTATTCTACGAGTCATTGTGCCAATGTATAAAGGAGTTGGATGAACTGACGAGGATTTATTAATAAAAAAAAAAAACAAAAGAATCGTTGAATAATTACAAAGATAATTGAAAAGTGGTAAATTTCCTTTCTCAGTTGGTAGCGCAGTTTCGTTGTACGGATTTCAAAGTTTACAAAGATGTAAACACAAACGTCAAAAAACTTTAATTGCTATTAGTGCATGTTGCTATTACTTCGTCTTATATAACACGACCTTTTGCTGCAATTAATATCATATGAATTATGAACCAGCTTAAGATTTAGATTTAGCAATAAAACATTTATAAAGTTTTCTATATTTCATAAACTTCTATAAGATCGTATAAAAATAGTGTCTGTAACATTAGTAATATATATTAAAAAAACACATTCCAAAGCCACATCTAGGTATATGTTATTTTTCGCCTAACAGCAATACTTATGTTATATTCCGGATTGGAGGGTGAGTAAGCCTAACAAGTACAAGCGACATAAAATCTTAATTCAACTAGTTGGCGACGCTTTGGCGATGTAAGAAATGGTTAATATTTCTACGAGCGATACTGGGCAATTACCATCAGTTGTCAGTCCATCAATTTTTTTTAAACAATGCAAGTAATTAAACCGATAATTGAGATCAAACAGGTCATTCATTGACTCGGTACACATTATAGAAGTAGTGCTTTGCTTTGATAACAACTTGTAATTTTAATTCTTATAGATATTTAACTTTATGTCAGAAAGTATGACTGGGAGTGATAGCTATACCAATATAGGCACCCTATGCATAAGATTTGAAACTTTATAGTGTGTGAGTGCAATAAATTAATTAATAAAATATATGTTTTAATATTTAAATATTTACTCACCATCTTGTAATATGACAGGAGCCATGACTGAAAACTAGAAGTAAAATTATAATAGGTATGCGGAAACGTAAGTGCCTAGTACCTCCCACGGGGTCTGCCTGCGTGTAATAAAATATTGCTGGCATAGAATAGGCGCTTACTTACGCAATATGAATGAACGGATAAACTGAGGTAGACTATTTATATAGATAATCGGTAATCAGTTTATACCGTCTAGCATTATCTTATTGTAAGTAACGATAACTTAAATGCAACATATACCGATTATAAAATAGATTTATATATTAATATTTGTATAATAATAAAACTATCATAATATTTTGGTGATAATATATAAAGAAAAATAGTTATGTAATTTAATCTTACAATTAAGTTTTTAGTGAGGAGGTACTAATTAACTATTCTATTAGAACCCCTATCAGGTCAAGGCCTCCTCTAGCCCCTCTCAGGTCAAGGTTTCCATTTCTTTCAGTCTTGGGCTTATTTTTTGCCATTGTTGGCCGGCAATTTTTCTTTCTATCGTCTTATCTAGTAAGCGGTTTTCCTCTATAGTGCTTATCCATTTTGATAATAATAACTTGTACATCGCTGAATATATCCTTATTTTCATAAAATAAAACCTGTTTAATTTTTTTTTCTTGAATTTAAATATTACATACTAACTACTAAGTTTCAAACTTCGTATATCAAATTTCATCGCAATGAATGCTGGGTAAGATTTAACTTACATCATAAGTTGCTTTAAATACGGTTTAGTAGATAAATAAGCTACAAATGCACGAGATATTTTTTATAAACAATAATTAAAACCGTGATAAGTTTTTGCTTGTCTGGAATGGAACCTATGATAATTTAATTCAGGCTATCTGTCTATCTGTTAGCAAGTCGCCTCTGTATTTCTTTTGAATATGTAACTACTGTAGAAAAAATATAAATACAACCGTTGCATAAGGCATTATATTTAAATATACATTACAATCAATGAAGTTTTCTTGTATGATAAAGTGCACTTCACACTGGTCTATTCAAATAATTAGAAAATAATTTCTTTGAACTGTTTTAAGATCAGACAAAAAAGTGTTTGACGTTCCATTAATCTGATTTGAATATCACTTTCATCGCACTTGAAACGTCAATAGAATGTAAATATAGTTCATGTTCATTTGAACATATATTCTATACGAGTAATCGAAATGTTGTGGGTTTTATAATGAAATACAAACTTTTTGGTCCAAAGTGTATGGTACAGTATCTTTGAATGAGATAATAGTAATTTTCCTCCAGTTCAATAAAAAACTAAAATCATTTAATACTTCTCGATGTTTACGCAATATACCTACTAAGGTAAAAAATAATATTAAGCAATTCGATATTTAAATCAATTAAAATAGTATTATTATTATTTCCTAAAATGTATTTCTCAGATTTGTAAATACGTGTATTTATTTTATTCAAACAATCGTGTCACAAAAATCATGCGATTTATTTAAACTGACAACACCGGGGAAAATCGATTGGAAATAATCTTGATCGTCATTGATGTTGCAGCGTCGCTTAACAACTTTTGATACGGTTGTAGTGATTCGTGACAGGTTTACCTCGAATTGAATCACCCATTCTAACAGCTGAATACAATTCTGGAGTGATTTATCTTAACAAGACCTCAAGCATCTCATTATATAATTGTGAGATGGAACTGACGAGCAAAGATAGACCTTAAAAGATTTGATTTTCCATATGACACGGGACATTAAAAAAATATATATTGCTAATGTGCTAATGAAACACTATATATAATGTATACAAAACATATTATTTTTTTACAATACCATCACTTGAAGCACAATTATGTGGTATAATTACAGTATGATATATATGAGTGTGAATTTATATGGTATTTATATGGCAGTTGGTATAGTTCATATTATATGCGTTCACGCCTCGTTCATCAATTTGAGTTAACGCTTTGTAATTCTAATTATTGTTAAAATTTGCATGAACGTTTCTTATTTAGAACCATCAATAGATGATGCCTTTCAATTTATTACTATTGCTGCTAATAATGAAATAATTAATTATTATTATTATTAAATCTGTCCGGAAGTTTTACTCTTCAGTTTGAACGATAGTTATTAAATTTGCTTTAGTTTATAATTAACGTACTTATCGATAGGTGTTAATTATACAGCTGTGTGGAGGTTATTCGGTCCACGATCAACCGTTATAGATCTATTTGTTTTAAATACTTAATTATCTACGTAACATCGATTTTACAATTAGCGTGTGCATTACACAATCATTACCAAAGTAAAAAGTATCAAGTATCACAATATTCAGTACCAAGTTTTTACACGAAGTGCATCAAGTCCAAAAAGTCAGTGGCATTAAAGCCTGCGATTTTTAAGTATGACATAGGGTAGATACGCCCTATCTTTTAAGCCCCAGGCATCGGGGCTGTGGAAGAGCCGAGACAACGCCATTGTCGTCTTTGCTTAGCGGGATTTGCTCTTTTTGGTTTCCGTTCCAGTGTTTCCTTCTGGATCATCACGATTGCACAGAAGAAGACTATGTCCCTCCGGTAGATCTCCTGCGAAGCATCGCCGACAGGATGTGTTTTTTCCACTGCGCAATATCGTCATGTTTATAGCTTCGGTTGTTTATTAACTTTCGGCATTTTTAATAATGTTTGCCTTGTGAATAAGAACAATATATACATAAGACATAAAAAAGTCACATTTGGAACTAAATTAGATTTAGTTCCAAATGTTAAATATATAATTATAAGCTTGCCAATAAGAGTGGTGAATATGTGTGAAAAATAAATCTTTCGTTTAAATTAAAGTATATAATTTCTAACCTATTACAATTTCAAAAGGCTTATTAAAATCAAAGAGAAATATACAACTTAAATACTGAGTTAACATGATAGAAAGGTAGATAAGTGGTCGAGATCTTGAATAATAATTAATCTAAGCTGTTCATTATGGATTCGTGAAAAAATAACGTTTTGAAAGGTAGTGCATAATATAGTAAAGTTAAGCAAGTAATAAAGCAAATTGTATCGAATACAAGGTACCTATTTAATTTTACTTAGCTATTATTTGATATTTGGCATAACCACAAATAAAAGGAAATAACTATAAAGGAAAATAATTAAAAATAACTTTAGCTTACTGCCAATAAATTACAAAAATATCGATATGACCGATATATCGAATAAATACATTTTTATCAAATTGTGTTACGATTTCGAATAGATTTTTTCGGATATCCAATAGTTTCGTTTACGGTATAATAGAGCTGGAGAGAGCTTGTATAGATGAACGCGCTTGTCTCAGGAAATCCTAATCCGATTTATATAGCTTCGTTATCCGTTTATTGTAAAGGGTTATATAATTTTACGTTACGGACCTAAGTAACGGTAAACGTCACTCAATATGCACTGTGTGAATCAAGCACTTTAATTGGATAATCCAAATTAAACCGCAAGAAAATCGCGGTCCAATAATAAATAGGTAATGATAGTTGATAAATGTATCTAAATATATCGAGTTTCATTGCTAACTGATATCGAAGTTCTTGTTGGAATTCTAGATTAGTACACCAGGCTTAGAGGCGGACATCTTAATATTCCTTATAAGTTTTAAATTCTAGGTCTCACGGACTTTGTGAGATTTGCGGGGAAAGTGCAGGCTCGTATCGACCTCATACTACGGTTTTCATTACCTCGATGCATGCTTAATGACTATGTTTACGCGAACATACTTCCATGATTACCATTTGTATCATTTCTATACATATAATGTGATAGAAAATGTTATCATATTTAATGAGATATTAAATGAGGACAGTCGGAAGTGTCGTTCAGAAATCATTGTAAAAGTAGGTATCAGTTTTCAACAACTGATTGTGAATGCCTTCACAAATATATTAGGTTAGCGATTTTTAATAACTAAAGATATTTTATGATATAATAAATCAGTGTCAATCATGAGTCATAAATATTTATAGACATTATAAAATTCGAAAAATTATAATCAACAGTCTTGTAAAGTTAGATAAGTATTATGCTCACGATTAGCTAAGATATTTGACGTATGCATAAATAAAATTAGTATGAATTCGCTTCGTGCGTAAACACACAAAAATTCCAAAAATGTCGAGATTTGGCTTTTATTTTAAGTAATTTAAAGCATATAGTTGAAATGGCCCAGAGGGTAGAACACGCGAAACGTAACCGAAGATTACGGGTTCAAACTTAGGTTTATATTTTATCTCGTGCTTGCCAAATTCACTTTCAATTGCTAGGATGGTAATGGACACGAATAGAAATAATTCAGAATTTTAACGTGCTTTCCGAGGCGTAGTAGTCAACTTTGAATTCGAGCTACTAATAATTTCTTGACATAAAAACCCATTAACCTTTCATTAAACTAACCTGAGGTCCTGAGTTCCACACATATACAAAACTAATATGATACTTAGTTCAACAATTAATTAGGGATTTGATAATAAGGAATTACATTTCGTCTGATAAAAAGGACCTATCACGTTTCTAATACATTTCAACAGTTTACTGTCTATACGAACCTTCGCTAGAAAGTTTCCCACGTAGTTCGTTGTATACATTCTAAATGACCGTTTATTTAATTTGTGATAAAAATTACGTCAAAATAAAGAATCATGGTTTTGCAATATTTTAATAACTTGACCACGGAAATATAAAAACCACATTTGAGTAGTTGTTTTTCGTTCTGTAATACGTATAAAAAATAACTCAATATAAAATAAATAAAGTATGTATTATAAAGTATTCCATATTTTTTGTTGTTTATTTGTTATTGTTGTATTGTATAAACTCGAACTAGAACAATTCTCTAGTATTTAACGAGTTTAGCGAGGAACTTTAGTCATTAAAAATTAACTCGCACTAAAAATACTACTTACAAATACACCAAGGCACGAAGAGCATTAATTATGAATATATAACTGAACTAGCTGTTCGTTCCGACTTCATAAGTAAGATTTTTTTTTTTTTTAATTTACTTAAAATAATAATCAAAATCAAAAACGCTTGCAGCGTTTAGGAGGACTTCAGGTCCACACATATGAACAAGAATTAAATACATAATGTTTATTTTTTCATTTAGAGCACATGAGTCTTAACCGAAATTAGTTAAGTTTAAGTCCAATCAACCAGGTTTAATCCGTTAATCCGAAGATTACGGGCTAAACACTGAACATAACTGACTTTTCGTGTTTAACTTACGTTAATTATTTGCCCCATACTCGATGGTAAACGAACACCATGATAAAATCTACATACATCGGATGAAAATGCAGGTTGCATTGGATACAATACCTGATGAAATAACCTCCAAATTTTCTGATATATGTATTATTACATTTTATCGCATGTAAAAAAATACGCTTCTTTGTGTATATTTATGTGTCGTTACTACGAACATGTTCTTGGCCCCTTAAGAATCGAAATTATAAATGTAATTTGCTAGTTGAAATACATGCCTTATCCTAGGATCAAAGGTACATTTACCGCTTTGAATTTATTCCGTAACGAATTATCATCTATCAAGTGGATATCTCGATGGCTGTTCGTGACCATTCCTGCCAACTGATTTCAAATTCTCTTATAATGTTCAATCATACCTTTGCCGGGAACAGGCGAATGGCGTGAAATCGATGATAACGATAATTTCAAATGGGGCGTTGAAATGTCTCCTAAGAATATATACAGAGATTGACCGTTACTGTATGAAGTTCCTGTAGCGGTTTTACGCCTTCATTACAATTTCACAATGTTATATTATTAATTAGGAAATTTATTAAATAGACTAGAGAATTCAATTATATTCACTAATATGTACATATACCCATAAAAGATTAACACGTTTAATACAAGACGTGACCTTAAAAAGGGCATGAAGAAAAAAAATACGTAATGGTAGTTCCTGTATATTTTGTTTCAAGTTAAAAAGTAATACTATCGCTTCTTGGCTTGTCCATGTGTTGTTGTGTTGAGACTCGCTATCAAATCATACTATTGTGAGTATCTAATTGTATGATTTGATATATATAATAGAATTCTCACACGACAAGTTGAATATAAAATACTTATTACATTAAGCGATAATTTATGGCTGTCGTTTTATTGTATCGCCCCTTTTTTGTTTACTTTTTGTCTAATGGTCTTAAACTGTCAACTCCAACAAAACATTACTTTTATAAAGATGATTACATAACCTTTGACCGCAACTTATAATAAAACGATTAAATATCTTTTTATCTCCCGCGGCGTTTTAGGGGTTGATTAGACATTAAATGTAACCTATTTCCTTTCTTGGGCTTCGAGCTCGCTTCATGCCAAATTTTATCGAATTCGATTCAGTAGTTTAGGCGTGAAAGAATAACAGACAGACAGAGTTACTTTCACATTTATAATATTATTATAGATTAGTACAGATAAAAACTGGAGGTTGATTTATTCAGGAAGAAAGATTGAAATACTTAAACATCTTTGCGGTAATATTTATAGGGCTTATATCTGCCGTAGTATTTCACTGATAGAGATTTTGTCAGGTCGACATGAAGTTTGTTAGATTACTAAAACTATTTATCTAGATTTTGATTATCACTATAAATAAAATTATACTAAGCTCCCATGCTTACGTAACAATTTCTCCACTATCTAGTAAAATTGTATGTAGTCACTGCTAAAATATCAACAGTTTTTATTTTTAAGATGTACATAGACGGAAGGGAAAACTGACCACCAGATGGTAAGTGGTCACCATCGATCATATACATTGGCTGTATGAAATATTAACCATTCCTTACAACATCAATACGCCACCAATCTTGGTTACAAAAAAATTATGTCCCTTACACACACACAACAATATGACGTATTGCGGTTTAGCGGCAGAATATCTGATGAGTGGGTGTTACCCCATACGGGCTTGCACAAAGCCCTACTACCAAGTAAGTACTCAATCACAACAGAACGCCAGACAGATCTAAATGAAATTAATAACAAAATAGACTAGATAGTGAAAACATCCTAACCAGACCTGTTCCTCACAAGCGGTGGAAGCCGCGAGCATGTATTGCAGATCAAGAATAGCAAACTTTACATGAAATGTTGATTGGCAGGTGTGATTTATGTTAGTTATACGTTTAATACTTGTATTGTCCTTATTGGGATTCCACTTTCACTGTATTGTGAGCAGTAAACTTAAATGTTACTGAAGTTTTATTACCTGTATTAATGTATAATATATAAAAGGCATTGCTCTCTTAATATACATTTATTATAAAGCCAATTTTACACCTAATAAATTAGAATATTATTCAATAAGCTCGACGGATAGACGCAAAGGTACGTGACCTTCCTTCCACCGGCATAGAGGAGCCAAGCCAGGAATGAAAGTATTCTCGGTAGACTGAGACACTATCAAAGTGTTAGAGGTTTGTCTACACGACAGCATACGTAAGCGATTCACTGTGGTGGAAAGGGTGTAGTGGGTAGACTGGCACCCCGCCAGACGTCTCCCACGTGACCCCTTGCTTAAAGGGGAGGTGGCATAAATGTTTATTCCAGCGTCGAGAAATGTCAGCTTCAAAAATGTTTTCAACCTATCTTAGCGAAAAAAAATGTTTTTACATACACAAAAATATTTCGTAATTAATATTAAGATTAGCGATATATCCACTCTTTGTCTGTGAGTAAAATCTCTAAAACGACTTATCGAAATTTTCTTAACAGCAATTTTATTTCTAGTACAAACAAAAACAATTTCATATAATTTATCATAACCAATTTCATATCATAATGAATTATTAAAGGTATAAATTATACCTTTGCGATGTCGATAATACTATTAACAATGTTAAGTAATAGTTCTCAGCTTACACTAACAAGTAGGAATTTATTTATTATAAAACCACCGAAAAGAGTAACAATCTCTTAATACATAGGTTAGATAACCAATAAGGTATTAAATTAATGAATCTCACTTTTAATTATCAAGTAACCACAGTATGTTTAATCACCATAATCTAGAAGAATAAATCTGTACAAAAAAGGAATATTTACTTTCTGTTTGGGCTTTTTTTTAAGTCCGTTTGAGACCACTCATCGGATATTCTACCGTTAAACAGCAAAACTTAGTATTGTTGTGTTGTGTTTCATTTTGGTGGGTTAGTGAACCAGTGTAATAACAAGCACAAGGGACATCTTAATTCCCGAGGTTGGTGACGCAATGACGATGTATAAAATGGTTAATATTTCAGACCATAAAGTGGCGAATTTGTACGTCCGCCTATCGCATAGAAAAAGATAAATTCAAATAAATTGATGTAGATTTACATATATTTATTTAAATGTTGAAATCAATTAAACTATGCGTTACAAATTTAACAAAACAATAATGCGAAACTAGAATTAACTAGACAATATATCAAATAAGATGTGCTTGTACACATACCATAAACTTTCGCTATTTGTTTACTTCAGTAATATGTAGATATATGTGATCATTTGTTCTGCCACTTTATGGTAATCTTTACAAAGTCTGATAGAGTAACTACATCGTAAAGTCCGGCTACAATAGTGTTCAGCTGACAAATAACTTCGCTTTCACGCTCAAGACACGTCCATACAATTTGCTTACATTCGAAATGAAACTCATTTATCTACGTTATGTCAGGGAGACGGAACTGTGGGATAAAACGTGGAAAAGTGAACACAGATTTGTGATGACTTTTTCACTGAACGTAAGTAACGTATTCTCTTATATCATACATAATCATAATTAGAAAATGATAAAGGAAATATCGACTTAAATATATTTATATTTTTTATAAATACTGAAATACTCAGAGATATCTTTTGACCCGAATAATAGTATCGATTAACATAATTTAAATTTTTACAAAATACACTAAAAGTATTTTTATGCAAATTTATAGACGAATATTTCACTTATGTATCGATTCGTCATAAGTAATTTTACATAATTTCCGTCTAAACAAAATAAACTAACATAACATTTCAAGTCAATCCCTTAAGGCTATTGTACCCAATAGCAACAATTAATTAGATTGACAAACTGGTATAATAAATAATAACTAGTAAAATTTAAGATGACAAAATTGAACAAAACCAAATGACTTCAATAATTTGTCTGCATACACTAAATACTTAAACGAAATACCTTTTTATATACTTAAAAAAGACTTCACAAGGGTAATATTTACACAAACATCGTTATTTAAATATTTACAATACCTAATTTTTTATTTAAAGTCGAGATACTCTAAACAATCAAAGACATGTCTTGTTTTTCTTGTTACAAGCGACACTTCTAAAACCGATAACCCTATTTGAGGTCGCCAAAAATATAAACAAAAAATTAATGACATTTTTAAAGTAACATAGTTTAAATATTTAATGATTCGGTTAAACAATTGTAAACAATAGGACATAGTCAATTTAATTACCTATATTTCCTTTATCCTACTTATCTTCCACTACTGACCTCTCACCCCATTAATCAGACGAAGCTAAACAATTACACATAGTATTTCAATATCCTATAGTTAGCCAACTTTCTAGTCGCTTGCAGTAATCATGTCCTCTTATCTTATCTCCACTTTAGACTTAGACTACCTCTCGACCACACTCCGCTGTTGCAATGAAAGTTAACATGCGAAGCGCCTGACCTTTGATTTTCATCTATCCGCAAGTTGCTATTATTTTACGGGGTAAAATCATTCTATGAAAATTCTTGACGTTAATTTAAATTTCGCTATCATCGAGTAAATAAATACAGGTTGTTCATTGTTCATATTTACTTGTATTATGTTTATTATATGAAGGAAAGAAATCGCTTTGTACATTGTGTGCTTTTTTTATAGATAAACTATCGAAGCACAAGTATAGGCCGAGATGGTCCAGTGGTTAGAATGTGTCAATTTAAATGAAAGTTCGCAGGTTTAAACCTGGTTAAAACCCGGAAAATAAATTAAATATTAACTTACCACTGAATATTAATGTACTTAATTTGTTTTTTTAATCATCTTGTACTAGGCGGTAAAAGAAAAAAACGATCCTCAAGGGGAGACGAGAAGCACGAGAAGAGCCACTTTAGTGCTACTATAAAATCACTATTATTTACACCTAAGTATTGGATGCGTTGTAATAGCTCTTTTAACGTGGTTGTATATTCATTGAAACTTACTCGCTGCTTATTGTACGCGGCGGTACGATGCCAAAAAGCTTCAAATAAATACCAAAAAGTGTACAAAAATTTAAGAAACAAAACACATACGATGTCCATTTCAACCCCAAAAAGACGCAAGTTTGCGCGTTAACTGCTAAAAAAACACCATTTGTCGTATCTCCACGATTCGAGAACATTCCGTTAGCCGCCACAGCTAGTATCGGAATACTTGGCGTCGATGTTTCGAGCATCGTTCAGTTCCGCGGTCAATTGGAAGGCAAAGCCAAATTGGCATCAAAAAAGCTCGGTGTGCTCAGCAAGGCAAGACAGTATTTCACGTCGGCCCATCGTCTAAGACTATACAAGGCGCAAATTCGGCCTCACATGGAATACTGCTCTCACCTCTGGGCGGGTGCTCCCCAGTACCAGCTCCTTCCATTTGACCGTATCCAACGTAGAGCGGCTCGAATTATCGACGATCAAGCCCTTTCCGATCTGCTTGATCCTTTGGCTTTGCGTAGAGATGTTGGATCGCTCTGCATCTTCTACAGAATTTATCACGGGGAATGTTCCGAGGAATTGTTTGGATTAATCCCGGCTGCTGAATTTCATCTCGTCAATATTCCAAATATCACCCGCATCACCTAGATGTCCGAAAATCCACAACAGCGCGATTTTTAAGACATTTTTTACCTCGCACAACCACTCTGTGGAACCAGCTTTCGCCGGCGGTTTTTCCGAACCGATACGACTTGGGAACCTTCAAGAAAAGAGCGTACTCTTTCCTGAAAGGCCGGCAATGCACCTGCAAGCCCCCCGGTGTTGCAGATGTCCATGGGCGGTGGTAGTCACTTTCCATCAGATGAGCCTCCTGCTCGTTTGCCACCAATGCCATAAAAAAAAAATCAATAAATTTAATAATAAGAAAGAAGCAAATTGGTTGGTGAAGGTTCAAATTACACCATACACCGAGCACACCATATGTGGTGTAGAATTATAGATGAAGCCTTATAAAGGAAATAGACAAGAACATAGCAAAATAAGGAATTTCAATCGTTTATGTGTTGTCGTTTCTCTCATAATACTGGTCCGGTAAACGTTTTTTCCTTGAAATTTATTTGTAATGATTACGCAAAACGTATACGACAGGCTGCAATATAGCCCGGCTATTAACAGCTTATTACAAAAAACTATGGTATTCGCGTTATATGTTGGTTTGAGAATTATATATGTAATGCAATACGTTGATTTGTTACGTGTTGTATTATGTTACTGAATGTAGGAGGTAATAATAACCAGTTGGAGTCATGTATCCGGAAGGCGGAACTTGCAATGTTATCAATATGGCACAATTTGTATTATTTATAAGTCAGTTTTAATAGTCACGTCTATAAATTTTCTCTTTACACCGTTAAATAAATATTTTTAAATGTACCAAAGCAGAACGAGATCAGATTGAAAAAAAAAGCACAACAATTCTAAGTCACTAATATTTTTGACCATATTTGATTTGTAAATTTCGTTTCTGTTCACGTTATCGTCTGTTTTTACAAGTTATTATTTAACCTCACCTTTTGGTATGTTTTGGTCAAATCAACTTGCAACTGACTTAAACTAATTAAACCAATCGATTAAGCTAGATTTTACATATTTTTTTAGGTTAGAGTTTTTCTTTAAATAAAAATACTCAAAGTTCACAAACCACGAGCGTGATACGGAATGACTGATTCACTAACGAACGAAGTGATTTCTAACAAAATCGCACTACTGATGACAATATAATTTCGTAAACGATGTGAATTATAATGTAATTTAATTATCCCTGTGTAATAAAAGCTTGTTTTAATTTTTTTTAATAATTTTATTTTTAACTGCTGGTTAAGGCAGCTTTAACAGATACATTATATCTTTAACATTTTATTACAATTGCAACACTATGATACCACAATATGGCCTACGGTTAAAAATTTAGGCTTTTATAAGAAATTATAAGAGAGCATCACCCACTGATTATTTCTCAGTGATCAGTGCCACGTATTGCTGATCGTTTAGTTTAGCGATGTAATTATTTGATTACGCTTCTTACAGTTCAACGATTTAGATGTTGCCGACTATAAAATGGACCGATGTCACAGAGACCGGTGACAAGCATGGTTGATAGAGACGGAGGTGACAATCTACCTACAATCAGATGACCCAATTTAGTTGGCTAGGTACGCTTACTTAATATAAATATATAGGAGTACATTGCAGATGCTTTTGTGAATTGACATTAAATTGAAGAAAAATTATATATCAATGAAAACAGTTTTAATGGTATCATCATCATTTATGTGTAAAAAAAGGAAATCATCCCAATACTTTGAATGTATATACAAAAAGCCACACTTCTGATATGCACACGCCCTAATTGTCCGTCATTACCGTCGTATTATTTCCTCTGTATTATTACGTACTGTTATGAATGAAATCAAACGAAATTACTTACGTAAGAATGTTGGCTCGGATGCAAAAGTATCCTGAATGTCTCTCAGGAAGCGGTAATTACAATATGTAAGCGATTTTAAATTGGGTTCAATGTCCGCTGTTGAATATATATAAAAAATGCATGTATCTACAAAATATAATATAGCATTCCAGTATTATGTATGTAAATGATTTATTATGATATATAATAATATAATTTAAATAAAGAATGAATCCAAACCAATCCGGTCAATCTTAATGCTTAGCTAATTACGTAAATTATATAGAGCACAAGTATGTGCGCAAAGGCAAAATTACTCTATTTATCTTTTTCCTATCATAATCGGATGAGACGAATATTTGGCACGATTCGTAAACGATCAACAGAACTAACATTAAGCGACGAGGCAGTTTAAGTATTTGGTACCATATTAGTCATGACACGTACCTCTGTACTTCATTTTTCTTTTCTACGGCTACCGAAAGGGACAAGTTCATACGTAGCTAGTAGAGACGAAAGATTTATTAATGAATAGCTATCATTATTTAAGTGTTACTGAGTGCGGCTGCCAATCGCCTTTCAATATTATTTATTAAATGTATTTGTCTGTGGAACTTCGTGCAGTGAAGTACCATCATGCAATTTATGTCATTAACCCCAGTGTTAAAAAAATATCAAAGCTTACACAATATAAGAGAACGAAATAGGTTTCAATTATGTTATTGGATATTGTAGTGTACCTATACAGATCTATAATAACATATTAATTAGTATTATATAAATATTTTATATGAACATATATTATATCTGTATTTATGCATGTCATTTCGAGTGACATACATCGCGAAAGCGCAGGAAATTGATGGATATAAATTGGCGCGCGGTGAAGACGGCGTGTGTGCTCACTGATATTAAAATATAATATATATTTAATCAAATTTTTAAATGAACCTTACATGTGAACATACAATTAAAAACAATATTTGATAATAGACATTTATATCATTTATTTACCATTCTATTAACAGTGAAACGGCGTAGTTGTTTTTGGGAAGGAAAAACTTGAGAGGTTATAATATAACAAATAATTCTTGCATACATGTACAAGAATTATTCTCGGTATATAGATATATCATCACGTCATTTGCCATCACCCTAAAAATAAAATTGCGTAATATCCACGTGTTCTAACTCATGTAAGTGATATTGACTTATTGATCCGGTTGAACAAAATTTATGACAATCAATAAATTATAAAGATTGATTACTTTGAATTTCAAAACGTTTTAAAGTTAAAAATTAAACAGTAATAATTTATTTAGGTTTGTTGTGATGTCAACGGATATTAAAACTTTAGATTTTAGGTGTCGATTTAATTTTAGGCTTATTAAGTATGACATGGCGATCTGATAAACTTCGATATTTGTTTCCTTAACGTTATGTGACGGGATGTGGCGATGATTTGTGAAATTATTTATAATCGAAATCACATAATATATGTTATTAATAATTGGTTATTATTTTTTGGGCGTGATGAGAACTAATTTAATTAAGATTTAATAACTTTTGTGTGAAAAAATATTACTGATTGTAGTTTGCGACAAATAATTTAATGAATTCTAACTAAAACATTATGTTTAATACATATTATTATATGAGATTTTAAATTAACATGGTTATTTTTATTACAACAAGTACTTATTTAAAACGGTATATTTACCCATGTTTTTTTATTTTTATTTAGTGGAGCTCGATATTTCGACATTATCTACGAATTTATTGTTCACGAGTTATTATTATGTTTCATAAATTATACTAAAGATAAACTCTTTTATTATTGATTTATAACATTTTTTTTTCATTACTAACAGTATTTCAAACGGGATATTTACCATGTTTTTTATTTTTATTTGTTGGAGCTTTTTTTTTCATTTGTCAAAATACTTTTTCCAGAGATAAGTGCACGTCCCTTGATTAAAGTCATCGACCTTTCCACAAATGTATAAAAATATCCATTTTGTAACATGAGAAAAAAGGTATACCTACATGAAACCAATATCGTTGAATATAAAACTCTAAACTGATTATCCTTCATTTCTTTTGTAATTAGTTTAAATAAGGTATTGTGTTTCATTAATTTTCAATTCTTCCAAGAAAACCTTCTATTCAAGGTTTAGTGCAAGAATTAACTAAGCTGACATTGAATATATTATAGTATTTACATTTCATACTGTAGATATATATTTGATGACCTTATATAAAGCGATCAAATATTGTAATAAAATTTATTAAGTAATTATTATAACATTAAAATATTGGGCTTATACGTGATGATAATGATTTACAAAATATATCAATAGAAATAATTATTGACAACTTTTTCAAAAGGCAAAAGTCTGTTGAGATCTATTGAACCTGTAAAAAACTATTAAATCATCGTTTTTCTGCGATCGTGAAATGTCAGAAAGTAATATGCGCCGTTGAATATAAACAATATTATTTATAACAACACACGGCACACGTTTCAAAAAAGCGTATCAACATAAGTCTGTTGTGATCATTTCACGAACAAGCTAAAGCGAGATATCATTAATATTCTCTTGCAAAGTCTTCTGACAATTTAAAATAGTCTAAAAACTGATTCACAATTAATTGTGCTTCTCGTAACGATTATATAACAGATTGATTTATTAGTGTTAACAAGCTGTGTTTGTTCTTCAAATCTGATAGATCGATTAGACTCTTTTGACGTCTTATCTCGGTCATGTGAGATTTATTGTAATCGGACGTTATTATCTTATAATTCTTAAATGTCTCGTTTGTGGCTAGCTTATAGGGCTGTCTATCGCGAGAATCTAAATCCGAAACCTTTCATTTTATCTTAATTTACTTGTTTGTTAATATTTAAAATTATTTTGAACACGAAGTCATTGTACGATTACGCTTTTGCATTTTGTGTTGTGCAGACCTGAAACCGGAATTATCTGTAGCCATATGTTTACTTATAGCGTGTAGTATAAAAAAAATAAGATAATAAAGAGTTATTTGATGCTTTAATCATTAATTCACAACAGCAGCCCGAAGTTTGGGTGTAAGCTGTATTTACACACTCGCCGTCATGGCTGGAATCAATCGAGAACATCATTAAGCTAAATATTAGCTTCTTATGATCCAGGCTGATGAGAAACCGGTTTTGAGATTACAACCTTTGCCAATAACCATTCACATTCAGGGATTGAGGACTATCGTGCATGTATTACCAACCGTGGGAAACTTCCAACTACTGTCGACGTCGTAAGCTTCGAAAGTATTTAATATTGACATTTCCTCTGTATAAATGTAATGTTTTTAATGTAGAAAAATTAAATGATCTTTATTTTTATTTAACTAAATAATTTACTGAAATGCTTATTTGAATGTTTAAAAATTAGGACATTAATCCTTCATTGTTTCTCATTAGCTCTGAACGATATAAGAAGGCTTTATAGTGCCCCGTATTTAACTCCTGTATATACTGATATACCAATTACTTTTTAAAATTCCCATGAAAGTAATGCTGTTGTTTTCTACTATCAAAACAAATTAATCGTTAATAAGTCTCACAGAGTGAAACAATCGCCTGATCCCACGAAGGTTGGCACGCGACTGTCGTGTTACGAGAATACCATAACAATCATTATCTCTTGATCGGATACATCTGAGGTATCCGTTTTGTAATTGTTATTTATACACCGACGTGAGACTGCTAGATTCCATAGACTTTTGATAGATTAATCGCTGTGCTACTTTCGCTTCCAAGCTGTTACTGTATATAGTAAAGATTCTCTTGAAATACGTACCAAATTGAATTTAGACGATGCATTGGTTCATTGTATGTTAACACTACTAATACAAATTAACTACAATATTGCTCGATGCCACTATTTTTCCTGCTGTTATTTCAATATTATTATTGATATCAGTAAATTTCGCCAGTAGAAAATTTAAACACTAAACTAATTACTATCGAATAAAATGATATGATATAAATAAAAAATGATGCTCTTGCAGAATAAATAGGCTTTCAACCAGAAAACATTTTTTAGAATTGGTTCATTACTTCCACTTACAAACAAAATTTACTATAACATTCAAGTAAATAAATTCAAACAAACAAAATTTGTCTCCATATAATAGTAGTATAGATATATTCAGTCGAGACTATTCGCAAGTAATTGTTAAATTAATATTAAAGCTCATTACAAAGGCTATGTTACCGTTTTGAATCTATGATGTAAGTCATTAGGATTGTTCATTAATTACGTTAATCGTCGTTTAAATTACGTAAGATGCTTTCGCCAATAAAATAATGTGGCTATTGTCAGGGATCTGTGAATGAAGCTTTGTTCACGGTGTAACCTGTAATAAATTGTATCTAAACTCCCATTGTCTCTTGCTATTCGCTTGTTGCGTAATGAGTAATTGATATCTAATTATTTTTATCCGATTTTTTTATCGGTTTTCGATAACCTCTTTATTATATTATCCATTTTTATTTTTATCTATGATTACATTGAAACTCATAGAATTTGAACCGGACTTAACGAACAAGTCTTACTTGTTCCGACCGTTAAGAATACCGTTTAAGTGAATTTGCTTCTTTTTTTAAATTATTTTAGGAAGTAAGCGAGGAAATAGGTTACTGGATAGTAAATAGTCACCTTACACTATTCTTAAGAATCTTAAGAAGAAGTACAAATCATTTTACACTATTCTTCAAACAAAGCAATATAAAGAATTGATGTTAAGCGGTACAATAAATGATGCTTTCCAGATACGTCTAGGCAAAGAATTAATATTAGCGTTCCTAAATTAAATATCAATGTTCGGTGCTATTAATATTCACAGAATCACTTGTATTTGTCTCTCTGTTTGTTGTATTTGGCTTTATGGCCGTTTCTTTTCTAATTTATAAGTAAATCCTAAAGTTTGTGGATCCTGTGGCCATTCGTGAGAAGTTTGAAAGATTTCAATGATAGATAAAATAACTCCATATAAACAAAAATCACGTTTAATATTAGTCATGTTTGGATGAAAAATTATAGATGTTTTCTCATGATGTAGGCACGTTCTTCACGCAGGTACCTAACATCATAATTTAACGAATAATTTTGAACTTTGTCACTAATCCAACAGGTTTTTTATTTATTTTCGAGATGATGACCTAATGTGGTCAAATATTCTTTAAAGATAAAATGATGTCATGATTGTGTTTATTGAATTTTTAAAACAATTTATGGTAATTTACTTTTGCAGACTAACACAAACTGCAGAACCAAGACATGCGTTTTTTGTCTGTATTTCACGGTGTATATAACACCATTTTGGCGATCGATGGAATTGTACGGAGGCTGATGTGCAGATCCATCAAGTGGCGTTACAACAAGATGAATGTTAAAGTAAATATCAAAGAGATATATCGTAATCTCTTTTTATTTTATTACATCGATAATAAATCAATCGGTCAATGGACTTTTTGATTGCATGTGGTCATGAGCATTTTTGAATACAAATTAAATAGGGATTCTTTTTACAAAATTTACAACTTGAAATAAAATAGAAAAAAAAAGATACGGTCGCAATTTAATCAAGAACTTTATATTATAATTATAAATTATTTTATGGTGATTAATATGTCTGTGTATTACATCACGTAGATATTATATTATATTACTTTAACATTCATCTTATTTACAAAAAGTTCACACATCGTTTATTTGTATGTTAAAATTAATTTTATACAATAAAATAAACTCATAAAACCATATATACGTTATGTAAGTAGTAATATATGGTTTGATTCTGAAACTATTCCCGTGCTGTTTTAATTATATTATACAAAATCCCGAGCTGAGCTGAGCCGAGATGGCCCAGTGGTTAGAACGCGTGCATCTTAACCGATGATTTCGGGTTCAAACCCAGGCAGGCACCACTGAAATTTCATGTGCTTAATTTGTGTTTATAATTCATCTCGTTCTCGGCGGTGAAGGAAAACATCGTGAGGAAACCTGCATGTGTCTAATTTCAACGAAATTCAGCCACATGTGTATTCCGCCAACCCGCATTGGAGCAGCGTGGTGGAATATGCTCCAAACCTTCTCCTCAAAGGGAGAGGAGGCCTTTATCCCAGCAGTGGGACATTTACGGGCTGCTTATGTATGTATGTTATGTATACAAAATGCTTTATCTTCTTCTTACAACTGTCGAAATCTGATGTCAGACAGAGATAATCGCTCTGTAACTATTGACCCGCTGTACAACATCCATTAGTAAGACCGTTAACCCCTTAATGAGCCGGCATGGCCTAGTGCTTAGAACCCGTGAATCTTAACGAAAGATTGTGGGTTTTAACCTGGAAACCACTGAATGCTTGCTGGTAAAGGAACCTACTCAAACCCCTAACATTGGGTGGTAGGGCTGAATATATTTATATTGAATAATATAACTTCTTTTTTATGATTACCAACACATAAAATTCATAATTTGTCTCAAATTCAATAAACGTCTTCACGTAAAAAGTAAAATAATAACCTTAAAAATATCATATGAATATATTCATAGTTTCTAACTCTTGCTCTTCAACAGAGATAAAGCGATTAATGTGAATGTTAATTAATTGATCAACGATTACTAGTTTGACCTTATTTAATGAGATTATACCATATTAAGTCAATGATATTCATACTGCTTAAAAATCTATACAGGTTTAATAAACATATAAATTAATTAGTAAAATCTTGTGCTAAAGCGCCTGTTATTATAAAATAGCAAATCTACTATCTGGCATTTTGCAGGTGTAAATATCTCAGCATCGAACTACAAATACATGAATAGTTAAATAAAAAACAAGTCCTACACTCGTTAAACGTAGTAATAAAACTAATATCAATTTGCAAGGTCAAAAAAATGTCATTCATATACCTAACTACAACAACAGCTTTAATAAACAATTGATATAGAAATATCTCGTAAAGTTTGACGTCATGACTTTGTTGTATCCTTATACTGGGAAATTGTAATCAGTTGATGAATTATGATCTATGGCATTGGCTAAATGTGCCCAGTGAAGCATGGCGACCCGCCGACGCCAGAACGCCTCGCCGTCCGTATCGACATGCGCCCCTCGCGCAAGCGTGCTGAAACAAAAACGCAGAGTACTCACGCATGCGCCCTGTTCCGATATTGTGCTTGAGCCCGAGTCTTGCGACACACGACTCCTCTTTACGCTGTGTCGCATAATTGATTGTCCAGTCGATACTGACATTGAACGGCTGGTGCGCGACGGTCGCCTGCCTCATTACGATTATTTATATTCGAAAGCGATAACACACCCAACGTAGTTTCCGAAACTATTCCATGATATGGCCTTATTCTGTGATATAATGCATCGTAAGTTGTGATCTGAGTGATGTGTAGTGTCTAGTGCGAAAATATGGATGTGGCAAAGGACAAGACGACCTTCCATGACGATTTTGGGGATGACGACTTCAATTCGAGGCGATGTATGCTTGATGGTTAGTACCTATGATTTAATTGAATGGATAATATTTTTATCATTTAATGAATAACATTTGTTTATTTTAACATATTTTATGTTCGTCAATCATTAAAATTACCTATTTATTATCTATGCGATTGACATTGGAGACGTTGGAATCGTATTTACATTTAAAAGCGAATACCGCTAGCCATTGTTAAAGACACCTTTCGTTATGATTCACTGCAAAAAAATGTTTACCTTCCGTTAATAGTTATAAAATACAACAGAATGAATAGACCCGTGTATAATAATCTCAATAACTAAATCAACGAAAACTTAATTTAAATTCTATTCGTATGTATTCACTGGTCACATCTAACCTAGATTACCTGTTTGTTATTGATCAACTTAAAGTTATATCGAGACGGACGCATGAGTCACAAATTCGCCAACGAAAAGCGTTAGTAAAATCGGTCGATAGGGCCCGTACAGACAGATGCGATCCCGTTTTGGCAAACGAACCTTGGCTCAGAGAACCTTGCAGCGTGCCGCCGCGTGCGTTAACCCTACTCCCCTCGGAAACTTTTATAGGGTTTTAAAATCGATACCAAGCCCCTATACAACTATAAGCTTATTTTAAAGCAGTGTTTTTATAACGCTTCCTAATCACTTCTCGTATCGTTGAAGGAAATCGATTGAATTGCATCATATATTAATTTGTAATCTCGTTCATTTATTGCCAATGTCACAGTTGATGGACAGTTTGACCGTGTCATAGTACAGATATGTAATTCGTTATGGAGCTAATGGTCCGGCTTAGACGAAAACCTTGATTATTTTTTAATTGAGTATATAAAACTAATCATTATTACTTAAATATATGTATGGCGATAAGAAATTCTTGAATAATATTTCAGTGAAAGTCCATTTGCTATCATAATTTGTTTTTAATTGTTAATTGATAACAGTTGCTAAGTTGTCTCGTCGGATACGTATTTTGATTCATTGTTAAAGGTTTTTCAAGATTTATTTATTTACATCAGATAAGTTTAACGACCACTTACAATATCTAGTTGATTATTAATAAACTACATGATTATATATATAAACATCTAATTATTTCTGGCCTTAATAGGTCATTAAATGATAACAATAAACTTAAGTCATACAATCTTACTAAACTATTATTTAAAAACCTATATTGAAGTACCTAATGTGAGAATGACGATATAAAATAAATTAAATTTTAATTCTGAGAAAATTTATTGATATATTGAATACTTATTTATATATTTCTCATATGTAGGTAGAGCCGAGATGATTCGGTGATTAGAAAACGTTAGTCAGAACTGATGATTACTGGTTGAAACCCAGACAAGCACCACTGAATTTCCGTGTGCTTAATTTATGCCTATAATTCATCTCGTGGTCGGCAGTCAAAGAAAACATCGTGAGTTAACCTGCATATATCTAATTTCCATATAATTCGGCCACAAGTGTAATAACAATATCTATATTACAAATTGTAACAGCGTGGTGGAATAAGCCTCCTCAAAAAAGAGAGGATGACTTATGTCACCAGAGACATATACAATTATAGAGACTGGTACTTCATATACTAACTCGATACAACTTGTGATCTCTTATGGATTTATCGATGTATTGTACAACACTAGAATGGTCCTTTGAATACGTAATACGTGATTTGCAATTAAAATTCACAATGTATTTTATTATAATGTTCTAAACTCTATTTTTCCTTATTTTATTACCAAAGGCTTAGTAAGCTAGAATTATGTAAATTCTAATAAAAATCTTTATGTATTAGCAGGGGGACCAGACGGTCATCTCGAGATCACGACAGGTACAACTCGGTCCAGACAAGATAAAAAAAAATACTAATCTGGTTTCAAATCCGCAAATAATCTATAAAATTAATAATATAGACGGATAATATTAAATTCGTATTACTATTTATATGTTAATTTCCACGTCATTTTTATAATTTTTTTTTATTCCATTTACTGGAATATTATAAAAATCTTTCAGATAAAGCACAATTCTATTCACGACTGTAAATAAATCCTTATGACCGGCCAAGATTATGTAGTATTTGTGTCTCACGTACAAAATACGATAAAAATTCTTCGTAATTAATTCTCATAATAGAACGACATCGTGTTACACGGAATGTGATAATCTTTAAAATTAAGAAGCGTGAGAATTTACACTTATTATTCGACTGCTGCAAAACGTATTCCGAAATTATTTGCGCACTTCGCACTACATATATGAATGTGTGCAAGGTGTGTCCAGAGAAAAATAAAATATAATTAAATTTTATTAATACACATGTCATGACTACATTATCGTCCCCGTTATATTTCATATTCCAAAAACTTACGTATCAAAAATATCAATAATCATTAAAATTCATAAAGTCAATATATGGGTCCAAGAAAATAATATAAATTATCACGGCACTAACACTAAATAAAAGGACATCATCAAATGCTATTCCACTAAGCGGTAAGCACAACATGCGCAATATAATGTGAACTTAACCCAATTAATATACCAAATAACTTCACCAAAATATTAAAAAAAAAAAACAATCAACAAACTATTAAAGTACAAGGTAATAAAATGAACAGAATAATAATAGTCAAAATGCGTATCTAAAAACCATAAGGTACATCGAAGACTTCACATTTTTTTGTACGATGAACCACACCCACATTATCTATGTTCCTAACTATAGCCTATTCCAATCGAAGTAGGAATAAAGATAAACAAACCTAAGATTTACGTATTTCATGCGTTAATAACTCACCTATATTGTGCACTAATAAGAGTTTATGATTAATATATCTTTAATTATTAATACAATGCTATTACACTTAACTACTTATATCCACTTTTATTTTCCTTTCAAAATTCTGATAACAGTTTCCGAAAATCATAGATTAATCAAGCTCTCGAGCAAAGATATCGCGTCAATTTTCTGTCAAATATTGTTTATTTAGCCTTTCTCCACTTATGGTTGAAATAGAGTATATATAGTTGTATGCATAAAACAGTATCGGGATAGGTTTTAATTAAACATAACATCTGCTCGACTCAATCGCTTAATGAACATCTGCCTCCAATGGCAGTGAAACCCTTTTATTAATTCACCTTTTTAAATCGACTTCAAAAAAAGATGCAGGTTATATTGTTACATTCGACGTGAATTTCTGTTCTGTTCTTCGGTTACAGAATACAGCTAGATCATTTAAGCTTTGTTCACTGACTACAAGTAAACTAGAAATTACTTTTGTCAATATTAGTTTGATCATCATCGTTCAATTAATTGATGTTATAAGCAAACCTGCTTGATCGGCGATTTTTATCTCTTTCCGGTTACGCGAGTCAATATTTTTTTAGATTATAAATTTTAATTTAAAGTATATACTTAATGATATATTCACAGACACCAAACGATGGCAAAACATAGTCATCCCTTAACTCCGAAGAAAATTGGATTTCTTATTAAACTTACGATTTGCTCTATTTTTGACTACATTCCAACGAATCAACTTTTGAATGGCATTCAAAAATAGTTACAAAGTATTAACCATAAGGTGCATGATGCTATGAAGCTTCAAGAGCTTAAAGTACTAAACGAAGCGATAGTGCATAGCGAATCGCGTGTGGAAGGTGTAATTTATAACTCATTGTGCTATGGAGTTACGACGCTGATCGAGGATACCGTGACACCTCACATATTTTGTATTACTTACTCAGACTTATCAGTTGAATTTGTAGATTTCGTAATATGTATTTGGGATAAAAATGATCACTTGAATTGAATTTAAGTCAGTATCAAAATAACATTAGAATAGGACCAAAAAGATTTCGGAAAGTTAAGTGTCTAAGTAATTACTTCTACTAATTACTAGTATCTATTATAAGTGCAAAAGTTTGGTTGGTTGGATGTACTCAACAACAAAGAACGGCTGAGCGAATATGGATAAAATTTGGCACACAGAAAGATGAGAGAGTCTGGAATAGCACATAGGTTACTTCGGAAATATGTACGGTTACCGTACAGATTTGGTTTTGATTTTCACAGATCGACATGATTTTGTGGCAGTTTAATTGTGAAATTATTATAAATACAACAATTTGTTTGTTACGCTTTCACGTCTAACATATCAACCATTCATCATCAAAATTTAACTTACACGTTGTCAGGGGTAAAAATACATGGGGACTATTATATAGAATTGATTATCTGAAATGTATAATTCAGTCAATTACTTGTATCGTATCCTAATAATTAAATGGTTGGGTTAATTTAAAAATATAAACTATACCATGTCACAATTTAATAAATTTCAGTATCTAAATATTTTAACGACTTCCATTCAGTTTAAAAATCGTACCGAGCATTTGAAGTGGAGACACTCGCGAGCCATGTAACGTTTGTAGAGCACACTTCACATTTTTTGCGTTAAATTTTGTAATATAAAGAAAGCTTAAGCTTAACAATATCCAGATTATTTTAAATAAGTATTAGATTTAAAACCTTCTTTAATAAACAGTTAAAAAAATATTATAAACAATCTAATAAAAATGGGTCTATAGTTATTCCTTAAATAGTTGCGTTCAACTATATAAATTCCGCTCTATGATATTTCAAAATTACTTTTATAATTTATAATTCAATTAATTTTATTAAGCTTAAAAACAATTACAATTAAAAAACTAGAAGATCAATAAAATTTTACTATTCAAAAATAAATCCAATTAATTTCGAGAAATAGAATTCGAAATGTTTTATTATAATAACTGCCAATCATTAAAGTTTAATTGAATGGATTGGTTGATCGACACTTAAGCTTATAAAATAATTACTCTGAGAAAGTAGAAATAAGTAAAATACAATAAAATATTTATCTATAACTAAAACTTTAATCGCATTTGACAGTTACAAAAAGTATTACATTTATATATATATTTAGTCCAGAAATATTTTAGACAATTCAATTTTAATTAATTTAAATTAATACTACAACAACAAAATATACAAATACAATAGAGTATTAATTATGAAGTAAACCAGACGCTGTCTAAACTATGTATTATGTATGCATTGAATATAATGGACTTCGTTCTCTATAGACGTCGAGAGCTCAACTCATGGCGAATAATTACTAAGAGGTTTTAATAAATAATGACTACACGTTCATGTACAGTCAAACCGGTACACCTGCCCTTGAACTGAGAGAATATCGACATCCGGTTTTTTTTACTTTTCTTTTGATTGTGTACTTGTTGATTTTTTGAAAAAAGAAAATCAATTTACAATACAAATGTACAATATTTATACAAATCTATATAATTATTTAACTGCCTCGCTGTTTTGGTGACTAGTGTATAAAGGTTGAAGGTCTTAGATTCAAATTTATGTTCGGGACAATACATTTAATTGGAATTTTCAAAGTAAGGGAGGTTTCTGCCCTGTTATGTACTACAAACAGTCCTTGATTTTTTTTTAAATATACTATTCCACTAAATTAATACGTCCACTTTAATTTTATATATAATACTCTTTATTGCACTGAGAAATTTTTTACATGGTAATTTTACTCATGAGATTATTGTTCACAATGGCGGGCTTATTTCTAAAAGAAATTTCTTCCAGCCAACCCACAGCTGTAAGAGATAGTGTTATGTAGCAGGTATAAGTAGTGCAACATTAGATACTCTTACTAATAATATATAAAAGAAACAATTTTAATATAATATAATATATATAATATAAAATAATTTTAATATAATATGTATTACGTTTATATAAATATCTATAATATAATAAATACATATATACTAAATTATTATACTTATACTACATCTAAATACACAAATATTATAAATATATCTACTGTAAAAATAAAAAATAAACTAAAAGATAATAGTAAATTTGTCAAAATTTATGAAAGTAGTGAGAGAAAGTGCTCTTTTACTCTTTTTTTAAAGAGGTTGATGTTTGGACTCTTTTGAATGTGTTTTGGGAGACTGTTCCAGAGATTTGCTGCACGTACCGTGAAGGAGTTAAGCAGAAACTTTGTATTACCTCTAGGCACTACTAACTCTGAAGTAATACAGGAACGTCTGGAACGTGTTGGAGGAGGAAGAAGGTTGAAACGGGAGCGAAGGTAAGCAGGAGAATTTGGATCATTAAGAATATTAAAAAGGACTGACAGGATGTGCATATCACGGCGAAGGCGGATAGGGAGCCATTTAAGTTGATTACGAAATGCAGATATATGGTCATATTTACGTAGACCGTAAATGAACCGAATAGCCAGGTTTTGAAGACGCTCTAATTTATTAAGTAGCTCCTCAGTCACATCCAAATAGCACACATCAGCGTAGTCGAGGATTGGTAGAAGAAGAGATTGCGCTAGCATAATTTTTGTGCTGAAAGGGAGAAAGTATTGGAGACGTTTAAGAGAGTGGTAAGTGTAGTGTATCCGCTTGCTAACATCATTGACTTGGGCTACCCAGGACATATTGCAGTCAATAATAAGACCCAAGTTCCTTACTGAATCGCAGTAAGAAATTGGAATCCCGTCATAAAGTAGTTTGGGGACTAGCCCCCAGTCTAGCTTGCTTCTAAGCCTGCTACTGCCTACAATTATAGCTTGTGATTTTTTGGGATTCACAAGAAGGCCAAAAGATATAGCCCACGACTGAATAGCAGACAGGTCCATATTCAGTAAATCAACAGCCCTGGGTAGCTCAGCCAAACTAAAATGTCGATAAAGCTGTAGATCATCTGCATACAGATGGAAGGGAGAAGTAATAAATCGGGAAATGTTATTAATAAAAACAGAAAACAGTAATGGTGAAAGTACGCCGCCTTGAGGGACACCAGCCGTGAGCTCTAACCAATCTGACGAGGAATCGTCGGTTTTTACACATTGCTGGCGTCCGAAGAGGTATGAATGAAACCAGTTAATAACAAGAGGAGAGACGTTGACTGCACGAAGAGAACCAAGAAGTATGTCAAAGTCAACGGAGTTGAAGGCGCTGCTAAAATCCAACAGAGCAATTGCAGTGAGCTTGGTGTTATCCATAGCCCACCGCACATCCTCCGTTATCTTCAGCAAGGCACCAACAGTGCTGTGGGATGGACGAAAGCCAGATTGGAAAGGACATAACAGGTTGTAAGTTGTAAGAAAGGAATAAAGTTGTTCGTGTACAATGGACTCAATTACCTTAGAGAGGATAGGGAGGATAGATATAGGACGATATTGGGACATAGAAGTAGGATTGCTGGTTTTGGGAAGAGGTATAACGATAGCCTTCTTCCAGAGTGTTGGGAAGACATTGCATGAAAGTGAATAATTTATAATGTGGGTGATCACTGGTGCAATGTCATCCAACACTGGTAGTATCATATTAAGGCTGAGGCTATCGCTACCAATGGCTTTGGTGGAAATAGAACGGACACACTTCTTGATAACATCTTCAGAAACCAACTGGAAAAAGAAAGAGGGACAGTTTGGTGGTTCAAGAGAAGATAAATAAGAAAGAGTATCTGATTTCGTTATAGGATCTACAGTAGTGGGAGGGCTAGTGAAGAAAGAATTTAGTGCTTTAAGGTCAACGGAACTGTGGCAGGCTACAGGAGTTTTGTCCACACCCATTGACCTTAAAAAACTCCAAACTTGGGTTTGACAGAGATTTTTGATTGTTGAGTGAATGTAGCGACGTTTTGCGTCCCTGCACATTCTGTTGCAGATGTTACGTAATCTTTTGTATGCTACAAAATTTTCCTCAGATGCACACTTTTTATATCGACTCTTGGCTTTATCGCGTTTTGCCATGGTATTTCTGATTACTGGTGTTAACCAGGGAGCTGGTGCATGCTTCATCCGCACTGGTCGTGCAGGAGCATGGATGTCATATATACGAATCAGTTCAGTAGTTAGATCGTTGACCATGGCATCAATGTTATTAGAATATAGTAGTGACGACCAGTCGATATTTCTTACGTCCTCTCTCAAACGTTCAAGGTTAATATGCTTGAAATCGCGCTGAATAGATACTTTGCCTCTAACCTTAGGAGGGCGCACTTTATAAGTAAGAAAAATTAAGTCATGATAGGAAAAGGGAGCAGTCATTTGACCGTGAGAAATAACAAAATGAGGGTTAGAGACAAACATCAAATCAATCAATGAAGGCTTACAGCCAGGAAAGTAATGAGTGGGCGAAGACATTGAAAGTAAATGTAAATTAAAAGAAGACAGCAATGCATTCAGTTTCTGTGCTCGTGTATCGTCTTTCAATATACACGTGTTCAGATCGCCCATGCATATTACGTGATCAAAGTTCGGTAAAAGGTTAGCTAAAATGTTTTCAAGGTCATTAAAATAATTAATTTTATCACTAGGGTTGTAAAGAACACCAAGTAGAATTTTTTTATGATGTATCTCAATATTTAAAAAAAGATATTCTATAGAGTCTACAGAATGTGGTGGGGAGCAGAGAGTAATGTTGGCCGGAATGTCTCCGCGCAAATAAATACCCACTCCACCTCCACCACGCCCAATGCGGTCATGGCGAAACAGTTGGTAGCCGGGTAGAGAACAAGAAGTAGACGGTAGGGAGGGTTTTAGCCATGTTTCAGAAACTAGAATGCAATCGACTACACTAGTGTCAAAGGATGTTAGAAGATCAGAATGGTGAGCTGGTAGACTCTGCGCGTTGATATGCACCAGTGAAAGGAGGTTTTTATTTGGGAGGAATACTTTCTGGAGATTTGCCTCCAGAAGTTCAGTATCAGATAGTGAGTCATTGTTACTGCTTAAGGCACTTTCATAATCATCTGACGTACAAGAAAAATAATCATCTTCAAAGTTCATCAAAGTAGAAATAAATAGAAAGAAAATAAATAAATATATATAAATATATATATAACACTATATAAAACAGTATAAATATCTAATTATGGTATAGACTAAAAATACAAAAAACTAAATAACTATTTGCCAATAACAACACTATTCCTATGTATAAGTTGACTGCAAGGCAAACATAGGTATGAATACATAGGTATGAATTTTATCAATAACGTAATTAACGGAAAAAAAAAATAACAAGAGGAAAAAACAAAAAAATAAATAAATAACAAGCTAAGTTAAAATAAAAGTTAAATCAAAAATTAAAAAGTGGTTAATGCAATAACTAAACGCAAAGCTCACAGATAGTAGACGACGTGAAATAGACAGCTGACAGTTGACAGTGACATAATCAAATATTGTCGTCAATCATATGTTTTATTTTTATCGAGAATACCTTAATATACTAAAAAGTTAGTGAAATTTAAAAAGATAACGTTTAACTGTTTAAAATTAAGATAAATTAAGTGAACAAAGCGACTTCAGTGTACCCTCAATTACAATATAAAATATTTAGAATGTTAAAACATGACGAAAATAATTATGGTAACAATAACAAACTTAAGAAATTAACAAATATGTTTTAACACTATGGAGCTGTCGTGTTTTTAGGATACTTAGCTATCAGCTGCTTTAGTTCATCTTGAGACACGACCTTAACACGGGATTTGTCCGGCAGAACAATAATTATGATGCCATCTGCAGACCAACATCTTCGAATCCCGAAATGATTTCGAGCCGCAACAAAAACTTCCTGTCGGGACTTTGTTAAGAATTCCGTTACTTTAATTGAGGAACCTTTCAACGATGTTTTAGCCCTCCAGACATTTGAGCGAAGTTGCACAGTTGTGAAGCGCACTAAGATAGGCCGAGCCGAGTTCTTTTTGGCACCTAACCTGTGGCAAGATTCAAGTGACTCAGGTTTAACATTAGTCAGTTTCATCTGCTCCGTCAACACAGTCATCGTCTTCTTTACCACATCCTCATCCACACTCTCCGTAATGCCATGAAGAAGTAAGACCTTTCTTCTAGACTGTGTCTCCAAGCGATCGAAGCCAAGGACAAGAAGTTCAATCTGGGATTTGAGAATGCCTAATGATTTCCAAACAAAGGTCTTAAAAGTTAGGAATTCTCCAGCTAAGGCTTTCACTGTTGGATTGGAAGCAGAAGTGGGTTGCGGCAAATTTTTCTCAAACTCGCCCATCCTCGAGTTAAATAATTTTGAAAGCTCTTCCATGCTTTTTAAAAGCTGCTCAGCTGTTGTGTCCATATTTATGTGAAGTGATTAAAGTGAAAAGGTAATGATTTGTAAGAAAGTTCAGTGACCGCCAACTTATACACAGGTACAATTAAATTATAACATATATGAAAATTAATAATTTAAATATTTAAAAAATACAGAGCTCTAAAATTTGCGTGTTTATGCTTTCGTGCCTACCCGCCTACTATCTAAGTTTAAAATAAAAACGTATTTTTTCGCGAACCCATTATTAATATCATTGATTATTCCAGATCTCGATCAGTTGTTTATTGGTCTTTACTCCTCTTGTCGTTGGAAAACAATATATACATACATATATTTGTATTTGTGTGTGTATGTCGGTCTCTCTCCAGTCGTAGGATTGTCATCTCATCTGACTACGAGAGTGACGGAATAGAGTGCATTTATATCTGCACTCACTCACACTTGCTCAGAATATCTTATGCGCAGTTGACTAACCTTTCGGAATGACCGCCGTTATTTAAATACGGTCAAAAGGACTCGACATTTTTAATGCAGTTATTTATCTATAAATAATAAATAATTAACTATTACTTAGAACCTTCTACAAGAATTCGAATTTCTAAATAAGAAAAATATTTTAATCTTATTCCAACTCGCTGCTTCACTGTGGATTTTTTCCGTTGATGCAGGTTTCCTGACGATGTCTTCCTTAGATAAATTATAAACTTAAGCAATTGGAAACTTGTGTTTTATTCAATTTGAACCTGTGATCTTCCTTTAACATCCACGTATTCATCTTTTCATAACTATTTATTGGGCTAGCTCGACTTTTAGCTTTCTCTTCGTACTTTTATCTTATTGGGATGAGTGTTTGCCCAGCAGTGTAAAATTGTAACAAGTGTAACGTTACGTTACTTTAAAAAACGAGTATATGGACTTTCCTTAACAAAAAAAGTAATAATAATTGATTATTACATGAGCCGCTGTACTGGGCGTTCACTTTGACGTACACATAGAAAAAAAATTATCAGTCTCGAGAAATTGTTTAATTGTTTACGATAAAAAGTCTGTTTTCAATACTTCCCTATTACAATTATACAATATTATATAATTGCTACAATTATTAAAAAAAAAAAGAAAGTTATAATGAAGTTTTAAAATTAATTTGTCTACAATAATTATTATTTATGTATCAAATGTCTTATCAATGTATATTCCGTTTTTTTTAATAGGAGACAGATGCAACTGCAGCATGCTCATACAACTACCGCCTTATTTAACTTTATACTGGCAATAATAATCTTCATACATAAATCATAATAATTTTCATTGCATCATTAATAAAAATATTTTATATTAACAAGAATAATTTAAATTTATGCCACAATCGGAACTCTCCTAATGACTGAACTTTCCGTCACTAATGATCTTGCTTCGTTTTAAAAAATGAACTACGTTTTGAAATTCGAATGAATAAACTCGAAGACCATTAAAATTTTACTTTTCAAAAGTAAACTCCAATTAAATTCCAGAAAACGAAATTTAGCGACGTCATTAATAAACTTTGTTTATCGGGAGTTCAGTGAAACACTGATTTGTCTCTCTCTGTCATCCTTAATTTGATATTCGAAAGAAGAAGACAAAGCATAGTCACCCCCTAAACAAAATACATCATAGGTAAAGCTAAAAGTTATATAATAATTAGAGTGAAATTGAAGATACAGTATTATATAAAAACTAAGTCTGAATGTTTTTTACTAAATATATATCTGTAATATGTACGGCATATAATATTCATAGATATAATAGGTATGTAAGTATCTGGATCTATCTAAGTAAGTGTATGAAATTCTGTAGAATCATTTTTTGGTCTTGTTAATTCAATTTTAATATTCAGTATTTTTTTTTTTAAAATACCTTAATAAATTTAAAAATAATTGAATCACGCACAGCGTTCACAGCTAGAACTAGCAAAAAAAATGTATCCATTTATAACGTAAGAGAAAATATTTTTGGGAATTCATCCCGTAAATAGGAACGACAGTTTGTATAGTGCGTCAGTTTTGAATTTAAAAATTGAATTCCGTCTTAAGGTTAAGAGTTAAATAAAGCTGTGTATGCAAATCAACACTATGCGTGAAATTTAAATTGGAAAGTCTGTATGGCAAATCGTTGCTTTTGAAAGCTACAAAGAAATGTTTAAGGAAATACTGAATTTATTAATTGGGAACGTAAGTGTTAAATCCATATCACACATTACTACATTTATTGAAATCTCTCCCCGAAAATATATATCATATAAAGTAACGCCGGTAGTAATCAACGCAATTGATAACAAAAATCCGTAATATAAAATATTAATCGTCCGTACAACGATAACAATGATTCTGTCGGTCCTAAATATAAAACGTATCATACTGATATTATTACATTTCTGAATTTACTATATTTAGTCAAGCTAAATTCTTTGCAGATAAAAGTAATAAGTATTATAATCCTAAATAAAAATATTTCAATTTCAAGTCACAATAACCAACAACAAAATTCTTCGATAAATAAACAATTGATTATTAATAAAGATAAAGAATCGGTATTAATTTAAGCTTTTGTTTAATCAATGTACTACAAAAAGTCTTTACAATAGTTGAGTGGAACTGACTTACAGTTCAGTTGTAAATTTTGAAATTTTGTTTGCGTTATGGTTGCTGAAATTATTATGAAACTATGTAAACTAAAACTTTCCTCAAATAATTTATCAAATCTAGCAGACGGGTCGACAGATTAGCGCGTTGAAATAGATTCTCCGGCTCTATAAGGCTTAAAATTACTTATATATTTCTTCTAGTACAGTGCAATTTAATTTAATCATAATTTTGGCCCTAGCCGATGAGCCTTTAGGCAATAGTTAGCTACTTAGCGCTTTTTAATAAAAGAAAATACTGCAGCAAACCTGTAAATATTTTAATCTAGGCACAGGCAAGCTTACAATATGTAATCCAAAATGCTTCTCGTCGCGGGTGGGCGGAAACTTATCTATAAATTTCTTTATATACAAACAGATTTCCTTATGATGTTTCACTTTCCTGTCTAGTGCCAAGTGAAGTGTGTCATTTATATAGTTAGAAGATTAAAATTTTCCAATTCTCATCTAATCTAATCATACAAAAGCAGGAAGCAATGTCAGCTCATCGCGTTTGCGCACGCGCAAGGGAGCAGCGCAATTTGTTGAAAGTCGAATCAATTTGTTTTAGAAAGTAGATTGTTCTATGGCCTCGCCTTTTGTTCACTCATTTTGCAAAAATGCTCTTGTTTAAAGTAAGAATACGTGCTCTATTAAGATTTACAATGTCGTCATAATGTGTTGTACTAGGTTAAGGAGAAGTTAAATAAATAACTTATTACTTTAACATATGTCTGTGTATATGTGTGTATAATAGCGTTGTAACAATACGCAATACTTAGTGTTGTTGTGTTCCGCGTTGAAGGGTGAGTGAGCCAGTATAGCTACAGGCACAAGGGACATAACACATTAGTTCCCGAAGTGGACAGCGTATCCATTTCATACATCGCGCTAATACATTTATAGAGCCAAATGCCAATATCTATGGGCGATAGTGTGACCATTTGATTGACCATCAGATGGCCCATTTTCCGTCCGACTGCCTATTTAAAAAAAAAACTTTTTTTACTGCTTCCAAAGTAAACAGTGGAAAATTACGAGGACGACGAATTCCTCGCTTGATTTTATGAAAAATACAACATTTACAATTACAACAAAATAAAATAATTAGTTTCGGATTGCTGTTTAATTGTTCATACGTTGTAGTGTATAAGAATAAAATAAAATACAACGCCTTCGACTAAGATAATCTTACTCGTATCTATCTATACAAAGAGATTGCTTTTTACAATTAGAACGGCCTTGCGTGCCTTATTATTTATATATATGTATGTATTTTATTGGTTTTCTTTTCTACTTATATCCTTTTTATGTTTTTTTTAATTATTACTTAAACAACTTCTTTGGTATATATATTACCATTCTAAAAAATATATTCTTCTGATTAACGTTAGCAATAATATGCTACATCTTAACTATACTATATAACTACAATTAAATTTAAGTTAGAAGTAATTAACGTTTAATTTTTTAATACTTGGCCTACCACTAAAGATTACACCTACGGCTTTTACATAACTGATACAATATTTAGGCTTATGCTTAACATTACAAATTTATTTCATAGACAACAGAATGTTTTTTTTTTCGAAACCGTTACTAGGCTCGTGCAATAAATAGATTATTATATATTGTAGTTGGCTTTCTGAGATCAGGACAAGGTCGTCAGCGAACCTCAAGCGATTGGAATAATTGATATTTATACCAGGTGCTTTCCAATCTAGTTAACTTGTTAATGAAGAGTTTGCCGCAATTTTTGCTTTGCCTTTGAATAAATAAAATTGAATCGAAATACAATTTTAAAAAATCCTCTTTTAATGTCAAAAACGTACACAGATAAACAAGTTTTCAAAAATGGAACCTCTCTATAATATGATTAAGCATTGCGTCATAATATAGACTTTTATAATACATTTCATAAAAATTAATGTTTTTAATCATTTTTTCATACGAACCTTTGTAACAAAGACAACAATTTCATTATATATGTCGGTATATATATACTTATTACTATGAATATTTCCAAAACGTTTTTTTTTTAATATTTTTGAAGCGTGACCCGTTTTTATACTCGTCTTTACTTTTGAACAAAAAATCTTATAATGAATTTAATTATTTCCTTTTTTTTTGTTTACACATTACAAATTATAATGTTTCGTTCTCAATACAAAAACAAAATGATGTGATCTTAAACAAAGTATAACGTAATCTCGAAATTGTCTTGCGTGCACGCAGACACGACAACCAATAACATTTAAGTAAACAAAACCCACCAAACATGTAACCGAGACGAATTGACGTAACGTGTGATTATTTAAATCGTAAACTTTTTTCACATGAACCAGATTACATTATCTACGATATTGCATATGTCGCAAAGATATTAATTTGAATATTGGCAATATCTTAAAAAATTGTCGCCCGCGGTTTCGCTTATGTAGTAGTATGTTGGGGTTGGTCGTCAGATTTAAGACATAAAATAGTAGCCTACATCCTTCCTTAGAGCTCAAGCTTGCTTCATACTAATTTTTATAAAATTCGAATAAATTCGGGTGGATTTCGAAAGACCAACAGACTGACAGAGAGTTGTCGTGTAGTGTCTCATAATTACAGAAGATAAAAATGTAAAACACATTTTTATCTAAATTCCTTGAAAAAATAATATCAAAATTTTCACCAACCCGATTAAAGACGTGCTAGCTATGGGCTTCTTTTGAGTAAGTTAGTCTATGAATACCTCTGACCATAAATATTAATCCTTTAAAATAATTTAAAATAAGGGCCGAGATGGCCCAGTGGTTAGAACGCGTGCATCTTAACCGATGATTTCGGGTTCAAACCCAGGCAGGCACCACTGAATTTTCATGTGCTTAATTTGTGTTTATAATTCATCTCGTGCTCGGCGGTGAAGGAAAACATCGTGAGGTAACCTGCATGTGTCTAATTTCAACGACATTCTGCCACATGTGTATTCCGCCAACCCGCATTGGAGCAGCGTGGTGGAATATGCTCCAAAACCTTCTCCTCAAAGGGAGAGGAGGCCTTTATCCCAGCAGTGGGACATTTACGGGCTGCTAATGCAATGCAAAAAAAAAAAATAATTACAAGTTTCTTAACTTCACCTGTTCGTAGTCTGGGTCAAGTCTTGGAACTCGATCTTAAGACATTTCCAACTCCAATTGACAATCAATATTATTTCAGATATTGCACTAGTGTACTAAATATCATAAATATTTTAACAAACAATGTTTTTATATTAAGTTTCTTATTATAAATTGTTAAAATATTAATAATAATAATAATACTACATAATCTTCTCAATTTATTAAATACCTGATTAAAATTAAAAGGTTCTCTGTATTATTTTGTTGTATCATGCCGTACAAAGTGTAGACTTCTAATGTTTCGAAGTCTGTAAATCTTAGATATACTAAAACATCTTTTTAAACAATAAAATCTACGAGCGCTAATCTTTTGATCAATTAAGCTGATTTATTTATTTTTTATAAAAGTAATACGGGCCTATATACCTTCACGCTATTAGAAGAGCAACAGTTAAAATGAATGTCTATAACGATGACAAACTGCAGGTAAAATCGTGAATTATAACTAGCTATTAATATCATAGAATATAAAGTTTGCTCAAAATACGAAGAGTCGTAAGTCCGTCTCACGATCCAACATAATAGAGCATATTTATTTTAACAAGGCAAGACAATGCGCCAATTTCATAATTCAAGCGATTATAATACATCATACTGATACTGGCATTAAGCAAAGCAAAACATTTTGAAATTGACTTATATAATGTCAGTTCGCAGAACTATGCGACCCTGATGGGCTTTCATACTAAGCCACACGTTTCATAATATTTACTATGGCCGTTAACACGCTTATTATAGCGGCACTTCTCTTGGCGTAGTGTATTTGCAGAGGATATTTCATGATTATTTGCGTCGTACAAATATGGCAAATAACGCAAATACGTATTTCCGTATACTTGACAATTGTACATTATGCACAACATCAAAGAAATTGTGTCGGACAAATTTTTGCGTTGACCGTCATTATTTTGTTCGCTTAATAGCATTGCAATTGTTGTGTTATTATGTCATATTTGAGCATTCGTGTGAATTACGTATTTACAATATTACGAAGACTTAAAATATTGTATAAAACAAAAGTAATATCACTGCGTGTTAAGTGAAGTGAAGTGTTGCATTTAATTTTTTCGATTTTCCTCTTAGATCAAGCCGGTTCCGCATTGCGTGTAATAAAAACTGGTTTTAACCAGTAAAAGACATACATCATTAATCAGCAAAAAAGATGTACCAGTGCCTTAAAGTATAATCTATGTTATGTATATTATGTGCACGTGTGAATCATCCAATATTGCAGATGATCATTGCTTGTGAAGGAATAACTCCGCTTTGGGAGCTCTGATGAATCAGTGTGTTTAGTTTATTAAAATCCTCACAATGGATACAATAGGTTATTGATCAGATGAAAAGGAAAAATATAAATTATTGAACACTATAGAATTTGTTATTCAAAATCGTAATATGAAAAACACATTTAATATTAGTCAATATTACAGTCATATAAGGTTGGTTTTAAAAAAAAATCGCTTGCTTACAGTTCACATCGCCCAAGTAAATGGGTACAAGCAAACCCGTGATGGTAAATGATCACTCCATCAGCCACAGACATTAACGCTGGTAGAAATATTAAGTGTTACTTGCACTTCCAATGGACAGTTGTACATGACATTTGAACTAATATATCATTTCTCCACCGTCCGTATTAATTAGTCTAATAACAAGTTATTGGGCTCCTGGAGCAGCCCGAATTCTAGATATTCAAATTCTAGAAACACTGCGTGTTAACAATCTCGCGCCTCGGAAAATACATAAAAGGTTCAAGCGGAGGACCAATTAAATCGATCGTAAAAACTGACTCGAAAGCTATAAAAATCAGCACACATTTGTACACTATATGTATAATCCATATGCACAATGTCCTGCTCAAATGACTAGTATCCCTTGAAGATGAGTTATCACTAAAATCGTTAAGGATACTGGCTCACTCACCCTTCAAATGTTTGATAGTACACAGTTTGGTAGTTACACCTCTGTATTCGGTACCACCCAGAAGAAGTAGGAGGAATATATAAACATCATTTAACAACAATAATAAATAGTATAAAAAAGGAAACAATTGCAGACACAATATTCGTAAGTAAAATTACTTGTTATTTTTTATAATAACAATTTTAGTTTTAATATTTATTTATTTTTATAAACTACGCGTCATACATCCATTTCCTTAATTAAATTTTAATGACTATATATAAAAAGACTGAATGAATGTTTATTTAATACTTGGTTTTACCGACTGATGCAAATATACAAATTGCAATAATAAACAATTGAATGAACTTATTTTTCCCATAAAGTAATCATACATATCTGCAGAGCCTGGTGCCTAAAAGATGTAGATTCTCTACATCAGGTTAACCTTCAACTATCAATTGATATTAAGTTAATTGTACGATCAAAAAAATTTATAAATACTGTAATTGGTGGAACTGTTGGTGGAATTGGTGGAACTGTGGAACCTGCTTTCGCCGGCGGTTTATCCGAACCGATAGGAAAACCCTTAAGAAAAGAGCGTACTCCTTCCTTAAAGGCCGGCTCCCGGTGTTGCATATGTCCATGGGCGGTGGTAGTCACTTTGCATCAGGTTAGCCTCCTGACTTCCTGGTCAGCTCGTTTGCCATCTATCACATAAAAAAATATTAGAAAGTTAAATTATATTTTATATTAAAAGTATATTCGTATATATATATCACAGATTATAACTAATGAAAGTTACACTTTTGACATGGGAAATGTAAAAGGAAATCGTCATGAAACATAAGCGTGCGTTCTTGTTTTGAACAAGAAAACAATTCTATATGGATGGAATTGTTTATGTGAATCACGTGTCACCGTTCTCTGAAGTTCTAAGCCCATTTGCGTTGATGTAACAAAAATAATTACTTGAGCACTACTTGAGCAATGTTACACAGACATAATAGAAATTGGACTTAACCAAGACTGTTAATGGCTATTGTAGGTTTCAATTTTAGTGATTAAGTATTTCCTTTTGTTATGAGTTTGAGTTTAGATATGTAAATGGCATTTTATTCTTATGGTGCTTTTTGAGTATGTATTTTGAAATATTTTTTGCACGTCACTCGTAATTTTTTTTTACAAGAAAAACAGTAAATGTATACTTATTATACATAATGTATTACATGCTTAACTTATCAACAAAACAATAATGTAATCAAAAGTTCAAAGGTCTTTTCCATAAATAGTTATTTATTCATACAACGAATGTGACGTGTCACATGTTCTAGACAAACATGTAGGTACATACATATGTTATGTATTGGTTATTTTTATTTTATAAATCAATAACTTAATCAGTGATTATATTCCCAAATAAAGGCATTGCGTTCATATAAAATCCTCGTGAGCCTAGATGGCCCAGTGGTTAGAACGCGTGCATCTTAACCGATGATTTCGGGTTCAAACCCAGGCAGGCACCACTGAATTTTCATGTGCTTAATTTGTGTTTATAATTCATCTCGTGCTCGGCGGTGAAGGAAAACATCGTGAGGAAACCTGCATGTGTCTAATTTCAACGAAATTCTGCCACATGTGTATTCCGCCAACCCGCATTGGAGCAGCGTGGTGGAATATGCTCCAAACCTTCTCCTCAAAGGGAGAGGAGGCCTTTATCCCAGCAGTGGGATAGCTGCTAATGTAAAAAATCCTCGTTGACTTTTTGGCAGTGATAAACTATTTCCGTGCATATTTCTTTAATATATTATCTCAGTTACTTTACTCAATGTCACATAATATAAATTATTTATACTATCATATCCTACGTCACGTTATGAATTTTAAATGTTTTTTAAAAATAACTCCACCAAAACTAGATCTTAGGCTTATTTGGGGAGATAAAAAGGAATACCCAATACTCAATACTCATGCATACAATATATAAACAAATCTTGACTTTATCCAACACAAATAACGGCATGGTTTAGCAAAAATGTTATTTATATCTTTGTATACGTTTTTATTCAGTCGACGTTGAGCATCACTGACCTTGAAGTAAACATTTACGTTATTTTATGGGTACTTATTCTAAACATAAAACGGATAGCTAATTACAAAAAGTTTACATGTGGGCAATATTTAATGGCTAGAAACAAAATATATATAAATATATATAGAAGTTGACAAAACCATTATTATAAGACAAAATAATGCATGCGATAGCATTATGAGTGGTACCGCCTGGTACCATTATAAGACCCATAGACTTATTCCATTTGAATTTAGAATCTTATCGAAATTCATATTCATCAAACGTTTGAATTTTTTTCTAAACAAAATAGTAAATGAAATTTTATCTGAAATAATTATAGATAACATATAATAATGATACGTGCCTCATGGACATGATAAACATTTTTAATAAGTATTACAAGCTGATAAAGTTCTACGACCTACAAACCTTGTCCATATTCGTGACTTGGTCGACCACTTTCAAACGAATTGGCTTTTTCCATATACGTATACACACCGATAATTAAATCGAGGGCTACTAAGATCACTACAATGGTAGGGATAATTATTTTATTTTTTGTAACCATCACGGCTTTTGACTGACTTCCTCGTTGCTTACTTATATTGTTGCAGATTCCGAGACGCCGGGTTATTGTACGAGTAATAGTTATCGGGTTCTCTATCAAAAAACTCATTAAAATGTAAAACTGTGTCTGCGTCTTTGCTCTGCAGAGTGCATCTGTGTACGTGGGCAGGTGCACACGTATACAGATGTACTCCCTTGCATTTCCCTTGCATAATTTGGATAGCGTTTGAGGTTGTTTACTGTGGCTGACATTCTGTCTGGGCGACGTTATTTCTTATTCTGCTTGCCTTTTAATTTCTTTATTAATATGTCTTCGCTGAAATATATTCCATAACTAATATTATATCCAATCGGATTACTAGTTTTAAAGTTCAGAAACATTAAATCTTAACATCTTTATAATATTAATAAGTTAAAATTTAGTCAGAAACATCTTACATCTTACATTTATGACTATAATCAACGTCTAAGTATAGTTAGTTAGTTACTTTTATCGTAGGTACCTAAAGTCATCATACCGTTTTCATTTCCTTTACAAGATTAATATGTGTGAGTCAGGTGTTGCAACTGAATTTAACCGCTTCGACTACTGTTTCTCTTTATTGACAACTGACATAATTTTATAACCAGCCTTGATGTCAAATCAACAACTAAACTAAACTGAGCTGAATGACAATATTACAATCTAGTAAACTAAATGTTATTAATTAATAAACAGCGCACCCACACATGCTTATTTTTAAACTTGATATTAAATTTAATTTACGCTTATATTAACAATTATATTAGATAGTTGAAGTTTTCGTATTCGTATTCTTGCGTTGATGGCGTAATGAAGTCTGGAACCTCATACGGTCAGTGACCTTTATGATTGTACTTTTTAAATGAATGTGCAACTTGAATGTATGTACGTATGTAACATTTTGAAGTTTATGCTTGTAGTAAACTTAAAAATACTAGACTTATACTAAGAATTGATACGTGTCAATTCGATATATTTGTTTTTTTTTTATTGTTTACAGTAGAATTAACAATATTGGAATAACATAAATGATGTTTTTGCAAATATATTCATCATATATATTTCATATCAGAAAACAAATATTTAATTATTATAACTGTCAACGTGTACATTCAAGTACATATTAAATCAAATTAGTATGTGTTTCCGTGTTGTTTACAATAATATCAGGTTGAAGTAAAACTTCAATAAGAATAAATCGTCATTAAACATTTCAGATTTCTCATAGTATGATATTCGATAATTTAAATATAAAAACTATGTAACATCCTATAAGTAAATGTTGAGAACGTACACTTTACATTACATTTCCTTAATTAAATACAGATAATTATATTAAAAAGGAGTTTAATTCATTTTAAGGGGAAGTAAACGAATCTGTGCTGTGAGTAATATTGAATTGAAATCTTACAACTTAGGTCAAGGACCTCTTGAATATTCAGTAAATTATGGCCGTTCGCGGCTTTAATACTTGTGAAATATCTAAGAAGAATGTATTGTACAATTTGTAGAGATCATTACATATTTTTATTCCATATGTTTAGATCAATAACTATTACTCTATAAAGTTATCCAATACTTTTTTTTTTTAGATGAAGCGTTTAATAGAGTTGGTAGTCAAAGACCAAATAACTAAAATAAAAATATACAAAATATAAGAATAATTGCAAATTGGACATAATATTTATATTGCAATTAAATAAATCTTATTTAATGTTGTTTTAAGGCTTTGGTTAATAATGTCGAATTGTCGTAACTAAGATACATAATTAGAATATAATTCTGGCAATAGAATATTCAGTACATTTTATAGGTACAAACTTTCGTGATTCTAAATTTAAATAATATTCAATTAAATGACTTCTATTATAAAATAAATAATATATTTTTTTGTTTCATAACAAATATTGAAACGGCTCGTTCACAAACCGCCCGAAGGAAAATAATTACTCATATCATTATTATGCATTTTAATGTAACAAAATTTACAAACTTATTTAAAAAATAACATTCTAACAAATTCATATTCAAGACTGAAAATACTTTTGAGAAAGTCAAATATATTTGATAGGTATAGTATTTCCATAATGAAGCTACTTACATAAGAAATAATTATAAATACCTCTTGGTCTCTTATTTAAAATACCATCCAAAATAGATTTAATATCGGATAGTCGTAATTCATGAAGCGTGAGAAAGCAATTGCAACGATTAAGATCGAATACTTTCTTTGCGATCTTGTAGGTATAATTTTGACATGGCGTATTACCATACCAAATGTCTTGATCGATTACTTAGGCACTTTCACCGTTGATAAGACACATTTGATTCTTTTGCTCCAATGTCGCTTACATGAAAGGTAAAGTTTGATAAATTTCTTTTGCTATCTAAGATATCGGCTATTAACGAATGAAATGAGATTGGGGAGGACAGGCGATGGCGCGTCGAACTTAATTGCAGTGGTATTCGCTCGCGCCGTCGCTCAGTTAGTTCTGCGCCGCCACGCTGTTCACGTTACTGTTGACGGTTGACGCGCAAACATCACCGAATGCAGTAAAAAATATGGCAACCGCGGGCACGTAGCTAGAAAAAAATCATCCTGTGGTTAGTGACCTTCAAAGTTAAGTGCCCGGTGGAATAATGACCGAAGAACAAGAGCAATGTGATTCCTTCAATTCGTGGGAATTGAACGGACTGAACTCTTTAGATCTTTGGGATTACACCGTCGAACTGGAATGCCTGCAAGGAACCGAAGGTTAGTGTTACGTAAAAGAGAGGGGCGTTGCGGTAGCCGTCGCGCTCGCTGGACAATTCGCAATGCACAGAACATTGACATGGCACCTTAAAATTGAACCATGGAATCTGACGTCGGCCGCCACGCCAATGTTTCGACTCGCAACGCTTTCAGTTATATATATTTATATATTTAAAATGCATCCGTTAATACGTCACAAAGCTTTTAAAATTTTGCCATAAATAATTTTTAATTCATAAATTCCCCTATCATATGATTGAGAAAAAACAATTAAATTTTCCTACGTGGGTTATTAAGAACAAGATAAGATTTTTCAAACGTATTCGCTTTGTCGACGGCAACGAGTTATCTCCTATATTTATCGATAATTAAGCCATTGTTTGAATGATTATATATTTTCACTCTTAACACTTATCTTCACGCAATATACTTTTTTATATAAGAATCAGTAATAACTCAACAACACTTTACAGCGATGGCGTTTAACCTTCTCTTATTTCCTTACGTTTTCTTACACAATCTTACGAGCTTACACAAAGGCGTTTAAAATAAAAAATGATTATTAAATTACGAATAAGCGCCATTAAATTTCTGTATTACTCGACAGTTACTTTAAATTAAAACGAAACTAAAAATTGACAAATTAAAACACGACCGAGCAATGAGTAGATATTTTCTTTGTTTTTACGGATTTGAAAACGTGTATTAAATTATTGTTAACGTTGTATTGATAAAGCATAAATGTTTTTCTTTACAAATACAGTATGTAAATAAAGATCAAGACCTTTAAACTAACAGCCTTACTAAATAACGCTGCAGCGGGTGAATAGGAACACCGATTTCTCTCTTTCTATTATCATCAAATTGCTGTTTGAAAAAAGAAGACAAAGAATCATGTAATTATAAAGCAATCAGTACCTATAAAATGCTTATTGGTATAATGGGGGTTAATACTTCAGTAAATATCAATTATCAACCTAGGTTACGTTTACATTTCTACTTGAGCTGCAACGGAAAATACAGTAATTTAATATTATCTAAGTGTATATATACAATTATTAAAAAAAAAGTTGTTTTATGTTACCGTTCAACTCAAAATGTTATAACACTTAATTGAATGTTAAATAAGTTTCAGCAATTTTACTTATATGTGTGTTAAAGCGAATAAGCTGTGGAAACTTTACAGATAAATAATTTAAGACGGAAAAAAATATCTTAAGATTCGTTTGATACAAGATTAATATGAATACAATAAAAAGTAAAGAAATATCACAAGTATGTGCGTTGTGTTATTTATGCATTCTTATCAACCACGTACGAAAAGGAATTGGAGATCTACGACCATATATCAACAAGACCAACGACATTGTCGTTGACCAATTGGTATTAAATGAGAAATTATTAATAGGAAAACATGTTTTGTATGAAAAAATGCTTATTCATACAAAACATGTTAATTAACAAATTTGTTTTTTTTGACGTTTACAATGACTTGACGTTTATCTTCATTGTTAATATCATTAACGTTTTTGCATTATTAAAAAGTGTATTGTCACACCCGTTCTGTTACAAAGATTCCTAATTTAAATTTACTTTATTATGAAACTTAGCAATTACTGAGACTAATACGTAGTATAAATTATTTTTTTATTATTTAATTTGGGAGAGTTTTTTCAAGCATCACTCAGTTTCGATAATGTACAAACGATTTCTGAGAACTGAATAAAAAATGTATTCGTTGCACACGTTTCTTGTTAATAATTATGTTTTAAATCAAATGAATAACCAATGTTACATCCACTCTACTACGATGAAATTAAAAATAATTAATTCAGACTATATCTCTTAAAATGTTATCATATTTCAAGTTTCTCATACGGTTAATATTTATTTAATTATCGTACTAATTATTGATCGTGCAAGAATTGCTATCGAATAAAATGACGCAAACATTAATAATTATCGAATTTTGATTTGTATAAATGATACGACGTTGAAAAGTATTACACACATTTCATAACATATATATGTATGTATATATACGATACCAGAATATACTTTTTTATTCACTCCGAATAAATATGTCTCTCTCGAATAATCTACATCTCCAAAAATATGACACTGCTTCTAAAATTATTACAAATTTTAAATTAATTAAACACATAGTTTTAAAGGAAGTAACCAGCTAATAATACTTGTAATTAATGTAAGAAGCTTCCTAGAAAGTACACGAAAAAACGTCGACTTTTGTTTTTACTTAACATAGTTTTTGAACAAAATATTTTTACGATATGAATACAGATAGAATAAAATTGAATATAGAAAAGTTAATAAAAATTTGGGAATAATTAAATAGACTTGTAGTGGGCTAAAAAATACGTATACGTATTTGGTAATACTAAATTAGCATGAATGTGAATAACCTTTATACACATGCACTTAAAAAAGTTTTTACAGTTATTTATAATTTAACCTATCAGTCAAATACTTCTTTTTTCTTTAAATAAATTAACTAAACTTGTGTCAGTGTATACTCGGTTCTGTTACATAAAAGCATATGTCTTTTTTCGTCTCGTTTTCCTGCTGTCTGTGGGATTGATTTCGTGAAAAGGGACGGAAGTGTGTAACAGGAAGCCGGGGAGTACGCGCTTGATTTGACTAATTATAGCGGGCTGTACTAGAGTTGGCTGACAGATGTTTTTTTCCGATAGGATATAATGTTAATGTTGCTTAATACCCAGATTTGCATTTGAAGCGACTATTATTTTCCCATCTATTATTTATTTATGATAATTCAATTATACGTTTCTACTAAAAATTAGGTACGATAAAATAAAATGTAAGCATATTTATGTCTTAAAGATATTCCCAAGGCCGAAAACGTATTCGTAGTTAGACTTAAAAATCATCATATGCCAAAGAAAGGACCTCATCTTTATTGTTTAAAAAAATATGAATCTATCAGACCGTCCAACTAGATTATCTATGAATACATGTATCTACATACATGTAAATATTTGAACTATTTTCATTGTACTGTAGCAACTTTATTAATGAATGACCCAATTAAGGTTTATTAACAAGAACGTAGCGGATCGTATAGCTGAATCACAAATATAACAATAATAAGTACTTACGCTATAAAATGTATTTTCTCTAACCTAAATTATTATCCTTATAAATATGAGATTGTATGAACAAGTAAACGTATATAATAAAGGTCATTGTCTTTTCCAAGTCGGACTCATTCGATAAAGCTGTAATGTCAATTTGTTAATGACATATTTATATCAGTTTCACTGTCCGTTGAATGTACCGATTATTTATCTAGACACACAAGTCAACACGGAATACACAAAGGTTCCTAGTATTTTAGGACATGAAACGCCTCGACTAAAAAAACAAAGTCAGTAATTAAATCCTAAAACGTAAATACTTGATGGTAGGCCTTAATGCAAGCCCGTCTGGGTAGGTACCACCCACTCATCATGTACCACTAAACAACAATACTTAGTATTGTTAAGTTTCGGTATGAAGGTTGCATCAGCCAGTGTAGCGACAAGGGACATCACTTCTTAATTCCCATTGTTGGTAGTGCATTGGTGACATATGCGAAGTGGTTAATATTTCTTACTGTACAATATCTATTGGCAGTGGTGACCATTTGCCGCCAGTGGTGTAGCTATCATAGGGCCAGGTGGTGCAGCGTGCACCAGGGCCCCGGAGCTCAAGGAAAGGTGGAAAGCAGGTGGAAACCTTTTTGCACCGGGGCCCTTGCTCACTTAGCTACGCCACTGTTTGTCGCCCTTTTGCGATATTGTTACGATAATATTGATTACTTACATTAAAAACTTTTCACGGTAATACTATAAAACGTTATTTCATTACGTAGCTTAGATGTTTTGCTTCCCATATTATAAAGCCAGAACGCCAGTTACAATAAAACTGCATTCCGTATTTTTTTAAATATGCATTGCAATAGGTACTACGTTATTCATCCTAATATGACATTAATTTTTACTTTGTTATTTCTTAAAATTTGATTACATAAAAATCTGTTTATAATACTCGTATATTCTTATTCCATATTAGATTAACTTTTAGTATTATTGTGAGGAAATTACAATAGTGCTTTATAAATGTCAACATTTAAAATTCATTTTGTTATAATATGGTTTATTGTGCCTATTGGTGTTCTTTTTTAACAATGTTACAATGTACTAGAAAGTTTTTGCGTACAATAGTTTATTGAGAAAAGAAATCCAAACTGAATAAAATTGCTGCACTTATTTCGAACTTCATTGTTACACTGATTTATATCAACTAAAAGTATATGTCTCTAATGCTAACGTTTGTAATTTGATCACTAAAAATATTGGAGCAATAATGAAAATATTTTTACATTTGTATGCCTCAAACTTATGTTGTTCCTAACCACAATTTGAAGTGAGAGCATATTTCGACCGGAGAAAAATTCTATGAAATTTATAAAATATTGTCTACAGTTAACTTATTTAAAAAATCAGACCTGTCATTTGAACCCGTAACCCCGATATCAAATTTCGGCTTTAGTAGCTTACCACCGACACAGCGAGAGATTTTTAATACGAGGACAATCATATATGACTTGTTATGATTGTTCTAAAATTGGAAGCCTTTTATTGCATTTAATTTAATTTAATTTATATAAACAAATTAGTTTATTACAAAACACTATTTTAAATTAGCTTCTTTCATATAAAGGCTAAGAAGTAATCGTGTAGGGATTTACGTAATTAGATAATTATTATGTATTCATGTGTTAATAATGCGTGACCGAAGAATGTCGGCGTTTTAAGAATGCAAGTTAACTGCTGGTTATCTCATTATGTATCAAAACGTGTTTTGAGAAAAAAAAAAAAGAACCATTAATGGCCAATATTTAGAGCGTAAGAAAATTACAGATATAATACAGACTTCATATTACTTCCATGAGATTACCATAATATAACAATTATTACGTATGACCAAAAGCTTGAGACTTTTAACTACCATTGTAATACCTGCGGTTCTGAACGGAACTGAATAGTTTTAAACGGGTTTCAACTACTTTAAAGATTTATGATATTTCCTGTTTAAAAAAAAAAAAAGGTCGCAAAAAGTACGTATGAGAAGTTGAAAATAAAAAATAATATCGCAAAAACATAGTTTAAATTTAAAAAAATATTTTTATTAACCAAATAACTTGAAATGCCACAGAAATCTTGCTTAGCCTTCAATGTGAATACAAACATTTTTTTATTCATTCGTCTTTACTTAAACCGTATATTACAAGTAGTTGTAAAAACGTAACTTATAATTTGCCTTGCATATTATACTACGTCGTCATCACGTGACTGTATATAGCGCTAATTAACAAAAATGGATATCGTATTAATCTCAGTTTAAAAGAAGTATTCATATAACATTATCTTTAACTCTGTTTCTCTCTTCCATTATTTTGGATTTTACATTTATAGCCGGTAAAGTAATTTTAGTTGTAACAATATAATTGGACATTGCGATCAAATAAATTAAGAAAGTATACGCTCGATACGTTGACCTTATTTTAGCTTGAACTTGACGTATTAATTTTTAATTCTATAGCAAGGCACTTAGCTTGTTCTCCTTTCACGATACCGAGATTTTAACCAGTGACAAAGTAAACCAAGTGTAATACCACCGATAGTAATAAACAGTGAACTAGTAGAACGTGACTCAGCGAGTTTCGTTACACCAACTAATAATGATTATCCACTTTTTCATCTTAAATCTACTGGCTCAAATACTAAAATGAAATGGAATATCATTTTAATCTGTAACAACTTCAATTATCTCATCGCTTCACCGCCCGCGACGCTACACTTACAACGCGATGATATCGTCCGATGAAATAATTGCAGTGTCAATTTTATCCATCGTATCATCCGCATTTCTGTCGTCACATTTGCTTAGTACTTTCACAGAATTTATGTTGGTATTTTTGTTACAGATTTGCAGTTAGCGGCTGAACTTGGAAAGACACTTTTGGAACGAAACAAGGAATTAGAAACTGCGTTACGTCAACACCAAAATGTCATCGAAGATCAAACACAAGAAATCGAAGTATTTATCTATTCTTATATTAATAAATTAAATTTTATAAATATGAATTTAATAAACAATATAAATATCAATTTCAGTACCTTACGAAGCAGACAGTCGCATTGCGCGAAGTAAACGACTCAAGACTGAGAATATACGAACAACTGGAAGTGAGCATTCAAGATTTGGAGCGCGCAAACCACAGGCTAGCCGTCGACCATTCCGCCGACAAGAAGCATATTAAGACGTGAGATTATTACCGTAACAAATAACTAGTCATCATTCGATTTTTTCTGTACCCATCAAAGCTATTTGATTTATTATTGTTATCACAATGAATTATATTTACTACTATAATAATTTTTTTTTAAAAAATAATTACGTTTGTTGAATATAATTGATACATAGAGTATTTCAATAATAGGCAATAAGAATAGTTTAGTATTATTAATAAATTTATTTCTTTTATTAGCTTATGCAGCAATATCGAAGGCTTAGAAAACAAGTGCGAAGAGTTGCAAAAAAATGTGGACGATTTGAATGCCCAATTGGAAATCGTCCGGCGGCGCTCAGAACGAAAACCTGAAAATGAGAAGCCCAAAGAAAAAGAACAGAAACCGGCGGAGTTAGCAATAACCAACAACAAGAACGTTAACATCACCCCCCAAAAGTCAATAGCACCTCTTCCTGAGCTAACAAAAGAAGACGAAGACTTATTAAGGCTAAGTGATGAGTTGAGGGAAAATAAAGTTGCATTCGCTCAAGAGCAGAGGAGAGTAACCGAGCTCGAAGAACAACTGGCGTCGGTGATACAAGAGAATAATAGACTGCAAGAACAGCTTCGAAATTGGCATCAGAGAGATGACGAGCCTAAATCGATGCACGAAGAATTCTCAATCCTTGAAGAAGTCAGGTAAGAATGAAATTTATCTAATAAAAATATATAATTATATTCGTAAGTTAGATCACCTGTAGAATGCATTTAAATTTTAAATGAAACCAACCAAATCGAGATAGAAACATAAATTTAAAACATTTAATATAATTTAGACTGATACCTAGAAAAATGTTGTAAGGAGAAAACGTTGATGTTGGACTATACTTATAAAAGTGTTACAAATATTTCAGACAAGGGCAACTTTGCGTCAGATGTCTCAGAGGAATGGAGCGGGATGATATGTCTTCGATACTCGATGGAGACGATGATGACAGAAGTGCCATCAGTTCTCTCATTCTCACCCCTGGTCAGCAAAGTCCAAGAGACGACCACGTCACCAATAAACTTGTCAAATTCGACGTGAGTACTCAATATTCGCTTGCATGTTTCATTAGTTCTTATATGTTAAGCTATGTAACATTATTTCTCAAGCTTTCTCCTCTATTACATATTTTTATTTCTAACCCGAACTCTATTCTTTGTAGTTTCTTTTGTTAAATTATTTCTAACTAAACTGTATTAACTCACAACTCGCAATTATGTGCAATAATAACCGTACTAATAATAACCAAAAATACTTATGAAATCTCAACCTTTTCCCATTTTCACGTAAAAAAAAACATCAATCATAGATATTTAAAGCTTTTCGTCTTTGAAAGTGAAACCTACCACTAGAGTAGCCGTCGAGGTTGGTATATCCCCTCTGAAATCTCATGCGAATGTTTGGATCGTTTCTAGGCGACAAAACTATTCCAACTGCCCCTGATGTTGTTGATCACGCTTTGCATATGCATTATGAAGCGCATTTGCAGTAGTTTTCTTTGGATATATCGCATGTAGTCGAAGGTACGTCCATTACTGACACGTTATTAGCCTAAGAGAATGCACAGTAACGTCATTGGTGAAGGTAGTCCATCCATTCCATAATATCAGGGTGGCTATTATTCTTCGGAATTTCATATCATTTATTTCCAATCGAATCACATTTAACATTTAACGATTTACTAATAATTCATTGTGATTGTACTAATTACTAATCTGGCCATTACAGTGATTGTGTGCATATCTCATTAACGTGCGCTTTATCAGCTACATTGATTATTAACTGGAAGTCCAAAATGGTGGAGTAATGGGTGTATTTTTGACTAATTTGTTTTTATCAAGATAATAAAATATAATTAATGTAATGCAGTAAAAAGTTAAGTTTTATTAATACTTCCATGAACTCAGTAACTCGAATACATTGTATTTACATAATTTTCTTTTATCTTTATTTTAATTCCAAACATAAATAAGTAATTTTTTCTGATTTATAATAACAATTCTTATCACACTTCTTTAACTTCCATTGCAATTTTCATTACAGCGTCAAATCATCATTTGTAATTCCATCGTGTATGTTGAATTCAATATTAGCTCGCAAGAACTGTTTGTATATATTTTTAACATTTAAAATTTATTTACAGAATGCCAAGGAAAAACTACTCCAAGGCATATGGGCTAACAAAGAAGACGGTCACGATAACCCTTACAGAGAACTGGTGCAGAAGTACGAAGCTCTGCTTGAAGTTCAACTGTCACAGGTGAAAAACATTAGGAAGAATAAGCCAAACTCGTTGCCTAACGCACAAATTCAATCTGGACCTATTTCGCTTCAAGATGAATTGCAAACATCTGGAGATTACAGCCAATTTAGTGTCAAAGACACAGACGAAGAGAGTGGGCATGGAGAAGACGCTCAGAAAGATAATTGTCAGAAGAAAGTTGAGCCAACATCTCGCAAGAAGATCATCCAAACTCCAGACTTTTCTGAAGCCGAAACTTCAAGTTCTGGCTTTTCAGATGAAACTAGCAATAAAGCCACTCAAACAGAACGTGAGAGACCTGGTTCCTTCTTATGCACAATTGCAGATGGTGAAGACTATCGCTTCAGTATTTACGATGATGTCAGCCCAATGGACAGTCGTTTCCGCAACAGGCCTGAATATCGAGAACTATTTAAGGAAATATTCACAATATTGAAAAAGGCTGCCGAAAATAAAGACGACGGAGAACAACTTCCATTACTTGATGATACAACAACAGGAAAAGTACCACCAGTGACCCCAGCCACGGAAGAACCTCCTGGCAACTTAACTGATGATACACAGAGCGTATTGTCGTCTGTTATGTCTGAACAATCGATTCCAGTATCTGATATTACTGCGCCAGAAACACCTACGCTGAAAGAGAAGGAACAATCGATTCCTGAAACTGTGAAAAAACAAGAAATAAAACAAAATAAAGTGGAAAATAACAAAGAAAATAAACCAGTAGTTGAGAGCATCAGCGAGAAACCAAAGGAAGCCGAAAGAGATAAAGAGAGAGAAAAAGAAGAAGAGAAAGAACGAGTATTGACACCGCTGGTGCGTCAACCACTAGAGTACATTGCAGCTACTAGAAAGAAGTCCAGACATCGCAACCGCAAACACAGCCAAGATCGTCAAGGCGCTGACTCTCCTATATTCCCATCGCCACCTAAAATAATTTATCAGAAGTCTTCCAACAAGAAAAGGAGAGACTATAGACCCATCGAAGTAAGCCCGCTCGTGAGAACATCTGAAACTGAATGGAACGGATCCACCCTTCAGTTCTACAACAGAAACTTGAACTCCCCGACACCCAGCGTTAGTGGTAGGACGGGTAAGATCTACCAAGGCTGGAACTCGGAAACTGATTCATGGGACATGAAACAAAGTACTGCATCTCAGGAAATCCACAAATTGAGGAAGCTGGAGCTTTCTTACGCTGAAGTACTAAGAAACGCCGATAAAACAAAAGCTAGGCGCAAGAAACACCAATAAACATATTTTTATCCATCGACCCCCTCTCGCTAACACGCGAGAGTCGAGTGATCAACCGCCATTTGTCTTTGCCAACTGGACATAATTTAGTTATAAAGGTTTTGTGATCTGCTAGCGTTACTTTTTAATTTTTACCATGAACCAATATTGGTTGCCATATACGTTCTGATATAGTTCATTCTATAGTGTATTTATCGTATATAAACTACAATGTCCCATCAAAAATAGTCCAAGATAATAATTTATTGATGTATTGTAACAAACATATTCTCTCCCTCCGATGAAACAAAATAGAGTAACGTTCTTCTTCATAAAATAATTATGCATTTATATAAAGACGAAAGTATATAATGGCTTCATTTGCAAATTATCATTATTATGTAATTGAATAGTTGCATTCGAATTTTATACTTGAAAATTTAAATTGAAGGAGTTCTATCGTTTAACTTTATTCCGTTAATACTTCAGTCACTATTTTAATTGTATTATATTATGTATTTCAATTATGAACTTTAATTTGTAAATATTTCTTTAAGTTAATTTTATACTTTAATTTGCCATGGTATCTGCGAGTACATCAATTCATTATGGAATTGTATGCTGAAATTTATTTAATGAGGATGGAGAGAGGTCGAAGGTATGAAATAAAAATTTGCATTAAATATTATCAGTTTTTCATTCGTCCTTTACTCGACGGCTATAAACGAATTAATTTAAATAATGACAACACGACGCATATAATACATAATTATAATTTAGTGGTACTTTATACATTAGCAGTCACAGATTGTGGAATTCATCTATTTGTTCTGTGCTTCGAGTTCCCTCTCGACGATCTTGCGGTACTCGTCGAAGCCGCCCTCGATGCTGGCCACGGAGCCGCCCCCGCACACCCACAGCTCCTTGCAGACCATTCGTATTAACCTCTCGTCGTGGGAGACGAGGATCACTCCACCCTGCAGAAAATAAAACCTCATTATTATGTATTATGATATTCTTACACGACACGAGTGTTTTAACTGGAAAGGACTTACTGACTTTAACTGCTTTAACAACCAGTTAAAGTCACACTGATTCTATTCATTCGACTCAAATGTCCTACAAATGTTTTCTAAGACCGAGCACAATATGAGTTATAACTTCAGATTAAAAATATAAAACTCAGTGTCTAGATATTGATAAGATATAAGCACCATAATTAAAGCACGTATGATGTGCAACTTTCGGTCAAGAACGTTATTAATACGTGGTACGTTCTATACAAAACGCCATCTTAGCTTGAAGGTAACCTAAATAATTGCCTATTAATATTCGGCATGTAAATGCGTCATGTATAACATTAGATGTATACCTTCACGCAAAATTTCTTCTACAGATATAATAAGTGGAGAACTGTTATCAAAATTAAAACATAATTATTCATGCAGATGATAGAAAGATTATTTTATAGGCTAAATTTAATATAAGGCTACTTCAATGGTAGAAAGGTTTTCGTAACGTAGATAGCAGAAGCGGAAATAAACTGAGTAGTCATTTCTTGTCATCAATCAAAAATTATACATGTAATAATCAACTATAATAATATTTATGTATCTAATATCAATAAAATACTAATCAACCAATACTAAGTCGAATTATTTTAGAATCTCTATAAAACCTATAACAAGCCTTTTAAATACACTTTACTAAAATTGTCTCACCAACTCTTGTGATTTTACAATATAAAATTAAACGTCAAGCTACAAGATAATCAAAGTATCTCTCGATGTACTCACAGTATACTTATTGATCGCCTTCCCTAAAGCTTCTATCGTCTCGATATCCAAGTGATTAGTCGGCTCGTCCAATACCAGGAAGTTGGGGTTGCCCATACACATCGTCGCAAATGCTACCCTCGACTTCTGACCTCCAGACAGACTGGCGATGGTCTGTAGTGCGAGATCGCCACTGACACCGAAACTGCCCAACTGTCTTCTGTACTCTTCTATGGTTTTCCCTGTATTCAATAAAGAATTTTAGAAAATTATAGTCTTAAATGAATGCCTCATCAACTGTATATAAATTGAGTGTCTAAATTCATCCAACGTGTAAGGTACATTCAAGTACATTGTGTAGGTACATTCATGTACTATCAATACAGAACTGTATATCATGTACATAATTGTTCTGTCAAGTACATAAATATAAAGTCAGGCCTCTTCTTTCAATAGATTACATCATTTCGTTGTCCATTGACAATAGGCTAGTTGACAAAATTTGGAAATTAGTTTAAAACTATAGCTTAGCATCTATTTCACCCCAAAAATATACTATTTTAAGAAAAATAGGTTTTTTATGTTAGTATTTTGAGTTTTTAGAAATGAACTTGAAATTGACCGCGAAAAAGGCCAAGACTGTCATGGCGTCTTGAATGACGTCACACCTCGCGAAACAGCCGTGTTTGTGTATGACAGTCAATTGTGTTTTTTAATAAATAATGAATTCCTCGTATTATAAATACTGTATGGTGCCCCAATGTGAAAGTACAACGATAAAAACGCCAGACAAATTATTCATATACGTACCAAACAATAAATAAATACGAATTAAGTGGTTAAAAATGGCATGGAGGCAAGATGCTCTTATTTTGTCAACTACCAATTTCACAATTTATTTCTGTGAAGATCATTTCGATGTAAGTATTAAATACAACTTGATATATCTATTTATAAATGTATAGTAAAAGAAATGAATTTAGCAAATATAATATATCACACATAACCTATAAAATGTTAGGACTAGAATAGGATTTTATGATTTGTTTGAGTTAAAATATTATTTTCGTTTTATAAAATGTAATAATTCAAACTCTTCTTATTTTTTTAGTTGCCAAATGATATGACTAATTAAACAGAGTATCATATTATGGGTAAAGACACAAGTGCGCATGAAACCAGGTTGTATACCAACGAAGTTCGAATGCCAAGAAGATATATGTTGAAAAAACAAAGTTTGTCAATAATCGCAGAGTGTTTGAAAGATCCAGAACCAAGTAGTACCCCCAGTTTATCTGCCATAATGATAATTGATAGCAACAACGTAGCGTTCCGCGCTTGTTTCGCGAGGTGTGACGTCACGCAACTCTGATTGGTGTTTAATGTCACGTGATTAAATGCCTCATTTTGTCGATTTTATTTTCCAAAAATATAATTAATCTTTTATTATTTTTGTAGAAAAGTTGTTTTTTTATTTACTAATTATCATGGTTAATCATTAGAAACTCAAAGCCATCCGATTTATTATTAGTGGAAACAAGCCTATTGTGCATATATTATTGAATTGTGTCATAATTCGTCTTAAACAATAATCTAACAATGTTTTCTATCATACAAGTTGAGAAAATAAAAATAAATCAACTAGTGTTTTTATAAAATTAACAAAAAAGATTTAAAAAAGTTTATTAGTCATTGGATGGACCTTTATAGTTCTTCTGTACGTTTGTATCGTAAAACTAGGTACTTTATTAATTTAATAATAAATAAATTGCCAATTTTAAATTATCATTTTTATATTAATATTATAAAAAGGTTGGGTTATTATTAGTTTGTGCGAGAACACTCAATGATAAATGAATATAGTAAATTCGAGTACAAAGAATTTCAAGCATATGAAAATATAAATATTGTATAGATGTAGTGAATAATCCTTTCCTTTCGTATTTTCTCGGAAATGTTCGTTTTTGTCTTACTACTTCACTCGCACTCAGTACCCATCGAGACAACGTAGGGAACGATCGCATTGCAAGAGGAAGTATCTATATAGAGTAGTTAATACCACAGAAATATTTTGTTGATATTTATGTTAGATTTTGTGATAAACTTCATGGACTCGTGTACTAATGCAGGCCACCTATATTTTGATATACTTTTTACATTTTACTCTTGTCTGTCATTTTTGTAAATAATAAACATTGATTTTATTCGATCCACATTAACAAATCATATTTATTTATATTAATTTCTCTGCTGGTATTTTTTGTTTTATGTTGAGGTGTCTTTTTTGTTATGTCATAGTATTTTTAATTAATTACAAAAATTTATTGTTATAAAAAGATCTGCAAAATCCTACTGTAGTTTTGACTTATAGTTAGACTTTTGGGGTTCCAATCCTTATAGAATCATTAGATCATCTCAACCGGAATTTGGTTTTTATCAGTGCGTTTTATTGAAATAAAACGTCCTCGGTAACTAGTTATATTTTTGTTTACCTAACGAATTCTTTATATTATAGAATCGTGGTGGTTTTAACATCTCATTGTAATATACGTCAAACGGGCAGTTTGACATTTGACATTGATAAATAAAGTATGCGATTTATTTGATACCTACACGTAAGTTAATAATACAGTAATTCATAGACACATCGGCACCATTCGGGTGTTATCGTTGTTCCGAGTTTTGCCGATAGGAAAGGATTATTCACTACATCTGTAATGTTTAGAATTATCATATACGTAGATAAGTTGTAGTTTTATAGGTATTATTATATAATACACGTTCATGTTTGAGTTGCTTTAAACTGAAGTCTCGCTTTTATCACATAGTCATAACAATCACTCCTGACAATTTTGATTACATATGTTACTGTAAAAGCTCGAACTAAGGTAAATCTTAAGATTTTCCAGTGAAACCTAATGTTTACCGACATGAGTTGGTAAATGTAATATTTATTATAAAGGGACGACTTTTTCGGACTTTTACCATTCCAACCTAACCTTATCTAACATGTAAATCCTAAGATTTACCAAGTCAATGATGGTAAAAGTTCCCAATTCCAAAGTTTTATGGACATTTACGATTCATAATCGGTAAATCTTAGATTTTACTGTAAAAGTTCGAAGATTTACCGTAGTTCGAGCTTTTACAGTAACACATATATAAAAACGATTACAATTTTCAAGCAATCAAGATTTTAATATTCTAAATGAACAAAAAAACACAGTGCGAACTATTATATTTTAAGTCAACTGCATAGTCACTGGCTCATGAACTATGTCTATCCCCGTCACTAAATCAAAAATCGCTTAGCAAGACTTTTAGTAATTAACAATGACAGTGTTGCAAATAAAAGGCCTAATAAATTACCTGGATAGCTCCTCTGTAGCAACTCAACGGAGTTAACATTCATTTCCAGCTGATCGACGTGATGCTGGGAGAAGTATCCGAACTTCAGCCCGCGATGCACGTTGCGGATGCCGTTAGTGGGCGACAATATACCCATGATGATCTTCAACAATGTCGTTTTACCGGCGCCGTTGTCACCGACCTGTTGAAAAATATTGTTATTAAGTAAAAGAAAATTAACAGAATTTCGATGTCCCCATTGCTAGATAAAGGCCGCCTCTCCTGTTGCGGACAAAGTTAGGATCTTATCAATCTTCTATTCCTAGAAGATTTTCTGGACCTTCACATACTACAAAAAGGTTGTTTTTAAGCAAAATGACATCTTATTCTTTACGCTGTTAGGCTCTAAGTAATTTTATGTTCGTGAAATTATTTTACTTATTCACTACTAGTCAACCCGACTATCTAATAATTTTCATCACCAGTCGTTCAGGTAGTCCTGACAGTACTGAGAACAAGTCCGACAATTTCTTTATTATTTAAACTGTGAAAAGAATACTTACAATACATATCCTAGACTCCAGGGTAGCTCCAAGATTGACATTTGAGAATATGACTCTGTCTTTGGAATAGTAGAATCCAACTTCATTCAGTTGTAATATCGGGGGAGAGAGCGGTTCAGTCTCAGGAAACCGTAGCACGACATCTATTTCTTTCTCTACTGGTTTCAACTCTGGTCTGAAAGAATATATTATAAAAATATTTTAATGCTTAATTTGTTGGCGAAACCTAGTACAAATATTCGATACAAAAATTATGACCTTCTCACTTGTTTGTAGAAATAAAGTGTTTTAAAATTACTGAATATTACAATTAATTTGAAGTACCATTAAACAACCTAGTAAAGCGCAGGATTTTCACGAACAGCTTTTACAACAAATCTACATTAGCAACGATTTAGAATACAGTTGATTCCTATTTGAATAAAGTTTCTTACATTTTGTTTTTGGGTAAAGACAATCCATGGTCCTCTGTTACTGGGTATTTTCAGCAAAAAAAACTTACTAAATACTACAAGCCTTTGGATGTCGTACGAGCAATCAGGAGTGGTTATTACTTTTGTAATGCAATTCAATTAACCTCCATTCAAGCTCTTCAACTACCCCAATAAGGACAGCAGTGTCGGTGCAGTACTTACAGTTTCTCGAGCATCTTGATCTTGCTCTGCACGGAGGAGGCGCGGTTGGCGTTGTAGCGGAAGCGGTCGATGAACTCCTGCGTGTGCGCGCGGTGCTGCTGCTGCGCCTCGTACTCGCGCTGCTGGTTCTTATGCTTCTCTGTCTTCGTCTTGTGGAACTGGTCATAGTTTCCCCTGGAAAACATCATCTCATTATGTAAAGTGTCTTTGTCGGAAGCGTTTCCGGTGATATATACATATATCTAAAGACGGTTAAAACTTTCAAAAACTGCGTGGTAATACTTTCGGTATATAACCTTTTCCAAGCGAAATCATGGTGCGTGTTTAAGAAAGCAAATCAGGCAAAATCTGCTCGTGCGCATACTATAAGGCAACAATAGTAATGTATTTAAATTAATAAACTGGTATCAATATATTACGCGTCACTAGTTGTATTTACTTTCGCCTTTGCCATTAGTTTGGCTAAAAAGTAAGAATTGCTCCCGGATTGGGGCAAAAGCTACTGATCCTAGGGAAAAATTAATTCATATCTTTCTCTGAACTGCCTCATTCGTGTAGTCGCAAGTTTATAATACACCTGTTCTCGAAGTCAGACTAATTACAATTTAGCAAGATGACGCATTTCTGTGCCAGGCAAATCACATGAATCCAAAGTGGGTCCAGCGCTTGTATTTCTTCTGTTGGAATTAGTGTCGTCGCCAGTTTTTACAAAAAAAAATTTATTCTAATATTGAAAAAAAGACTTGACTATGACTAGACATGTTACATTACTTTGAAAATAGGAATACAGATAAGTAAATGCCACATAAACACTGGAACTGTTATAAATATATACAGTGGAATCCGTTTATAATGACATCACAGGGAATTGACAAACACTTCATAATAACCGGACGTCATATAAAGATTTTTGTGAAAAAAATAAAATATATAGGTATATATACTATACTATATAGGTATATATATGTATACCTAGGTATGTAATTTCTAAAAACAGTCAATGCAAGAACTGCAAGTAACCTGCCTAAATATCTATAATGTCTTTTGTATTTGTAATTACACTAATTTACCATTTAAATTGGAACTCAACAACAAAAAATGTTACTTTTAGGTCTATAATTAAGTGGGCGAAGGTTTTAAGTACTTCAATTACCTGTATGTGTCAATCCTTTGAGTATGTAAATGCATTATATCTGTAGGTACAGTATCCAAAAAGTTCCTGTCGTGAGAAACAACAAGTAAGGTCGTCGGCCAGTTTTGCAGATAATTTTCTAACCAGATGATCGCTTTTATGTCCAACATGTTTGTGGGCTCATCGAGTAACAGGAGGTCAGGTCTGAAAGAAGAAAAAGATAATACTTGAACAAACATTTTTTTATAACAAATATAAATTATATTATAACACATAAAATTTTTTAAAAGAGACAAGTTGTTATTTGTTTGTGGTTATTTTACTTACTTCGAAAACAAAGCTCTTGCCAAAGCCAATCTCATTCTCCAACCTCCAGAAAATGTTTTTGTGGCACGGCTCTGCATTTCTGGAGTGAACCCTAAACCACTGAGAATTATCGAAGCCCGCGCCGGAGCTTTGTCTGCTTCTATATTTTCTAATTGTGCATATACTTCACTTAACTCTGTTGAAAGGTATGTGTCCGTTGATCTGATGAAAGAGGCATTTATTCTTTTTTATTTCTTTAATACATTTTCAACTTATTCTTTAGATGACTAGATATAAATTTTTTTACATAGATTAATTTAAATTATAAACATTATAGTATCTCACCCATTATTAATAGCAGCTGTGATCTCTTTCTCTCTCCTCAACAAATTCTCTCTAACAGTATCACATTCTAGAACACTCTGCAGAGCTATAGTTTCATCACCAACAACTTCTTGTTCTACATGTAGTATGGAAATGTGTGAAGGTATTTTTAATTGCTTGCTGGATATCATGCGAAGTAATGTAGTTTTGCCTAAACCGTTACGCCCCACTAAGCCATAACGTCTTCCGAATGCAAGAACCAGATCTGCTCCTTGTAATAACACTCTGAAACAAAATTAATAAAAATAAACATAAATTAACAGGATACATAGCAATTATATATAATTCCCTATAGAGAAATTACTTAGCATGGTGCCGGATCCATTGTGTGGCAGAGAGAAACTCCAAACACTTACCAATTCAACCCCCTTAGAACAATTAGTTCTAAGGGGGGGTGGTCTGTGCAATATGCATCATCACTCACCTTCATTGCTTGTGTTGCCTAGCCAATATGGTAGGATTCTGTTATGTTTGGCTCAACTCTGGATGTTTATTATAATATAGAACTTTCTGTACTTCTCAAGGCTTTTTAAAACACTATGGAGATTTTGCTGGCACAATTTTACAAATAAGCGGTAGGATCATCTGTCTTAGTTAGCTAGCATATAAGTATATACTAGCATAATATATACCAGCAAAGGTCATGAACTGTCACTACCGGCCATAATTCTCCTTTTTAGGAGATTTTGATCTTATTCTACCATTCTACTCCAATTTTAGAACTAATGAGATATCAATAGACTTACACAGTCTAGGCATCGCAGGTCAACTAACTTAGCTTTGCCATATTCATTAATATGGCAAAACATTATTAATTTTAGATTTAATCAACAACAGATCATTAACATATTATTAATTTACTTGTTTTGCTGCATACAAAATCAAGGCAAACTAGCAAAGCACAATGCAACAAAGTTAGCCTTACCTGTCGCCATATGCAATATCGAAGTTTTCTATCCTTATATCCTGAGTTCTGTTAGTGCCTTTAGCTTCAAGTTTACTGTCTTTCTTTGACGTAACTTGTGACGCTGTCGCAGTTTGTAGCACTGGTGCTGCAACGGGAAGTTTAGAGTCCTTCTGCTTTTGTTGTTTTTGTTGCAATTTTGCTTCAGCTTTCTCCAATTTTTTAGCATCAACTTTCTACAATGATGATGACATTGTAAAAAAAAACAAAAATTAAAAATTGATTTCATTAAACTTTCAAAAATTGAAAGGTTTAATTGGATTAAGGATTAGTATTTAATTACAATTCAAGTATAGAAACATTATTTTCTACATTTCTTAATATGAAGGTAGCCAGCAATTTAAATTATACAATTTTGAATTAAACTAACAATTAAAACATGCACTTAATAATTGATATTGAAAAAGTTGGCAAATATGCCTTCCTATTTATTGGAAATTAAAAATTTAAGGTTTTTAATGATAATAAAATAACTAATTTAACATTGTACTTCTTACAACCTCTATAGGAGTTTACTGCCCCAAATAAAATTGTTACATTTTTACACACAGAAACAAACAACAACAGTCAACTTACCAAGGCTTCATCCCTTGTTGGTAACCAAATACTTTTCACATCATCTGTTTCTGTCACATTAGTTGTCATTGATGCCATGTGAATGGGCTGATTTAATATTTTTCTTGGTCCATTAGCATTATTTGTCTTTTCAGGTTGAAGCATACCCAATAGTTGCTCACATATTTCTCTGCACCAAAAATATTTCAATTAAATTGATTATATACCTATTACATTTGCATACTTCTTTGTAATCAAGTGCATAAATCATTACCTGATATCTTCTTCTGACTTTTCTGAAATTCCTTGTAAAACTTCTCCTACTGCTTCATAAACTTCTTCCGTATCCTCAAATTCACCAGCACTGTTGTCCAATATGTCTGAATAATATAATAAATACAAAAAATATATTATTAATATGAAAATGTAAATGATAAAATATTAGTTTAATATTGAATATTTCATTATGTACTGAAAAATAAAATTTGTTAAATCAATACATTTCATCGCTAGCTCGTATAAAGGTTGTCGAGCAATAAAAAATAACATTACACAGATTTATAACCTTTCAATCCATACCTTCAACATATTTTTTCAACTCTTCATCCATCAATGGAAACTGACTTTTAATAAAATCACCACAGTTAGCCATTATTACCGCAACTTACTTGGTTATAACCAAGAGAAAACAATTATATTTATCATTTATTTATAAAAAAATAATTGTAAAGCCGATAGCACGTCAACCAACGTCAATGAAAAGGCTACAGACTAGTGATGAGAAATTCCGATCAGTACTTATTATTAATAAGTGTGATGTGATAACTTATAAAGTGTGGTGCATTCAAATAAATATTATGAAACTATTCTTGTAATTTTTACTATAATGATATTATATTTGCATTTGCATCAATTATTTCCTAGTCCTAAAAATCAATTATTTCTATGAACATGAACCCTTACATCACAACACCACACTAATCCAGGTTTCTACTTTATGGTATTGATTATTGACAATTGAGATTTGACAATGACATAATATTGTTTTTGTCAAAACACAAAATCATAACATATGTATGTTATTTTAATTCTATTTGGGTTTTCAAGTTGGAAAAATCAAACGAACCTTTAATAATGGAAATCGGACACTAAAACAATGTCTTTGTGAATTGTAAATAAATAGTGTCTGTTGTTTTACATTTTTAATATGCAAGAACTGTTGATAGAGAGTAAAATCTCCGTAATTTTAATACATATATGATTGAAGATAATTATAAAAAATGGATGAAAATATAGACAACAATGTAGCCGTTTTGGCTATTTTAGATAATCAATGTAAGTGACTATTGTATCACATTATAATAATAATTGCATGTTGTGTTTGGATCATTTGATGAAATGTATTATTTGAACTTTGTTTTTTTCTTTAGCTTCACCATACAAACAAAATATCAGTTTGACCAGCTATAATCTCAATGGTCATCAAGTCAATCAAGAGGAAATAGAAACAAATGAAACCAGTAAACAAAGTATGTAACCATTGATTTATATTAATATTGATAAAAATATTAAATAAAAACATCTCCATAAAATATTAATTGTTCATTTTAGATATTATTTGGACAAAGAATGCCACACTAATGCTTTTAAATTTATATGAAACTAAACTGAATATGTTGGATAATCCTAAAAAGAAATCAAAGATGTGGACTTCAATGGCAGAAGAACTAAAATCTTTCCACATAGAGGTTTGTATATTAATTTAAAATTTCATTAGGCAATCATGCTAGTATCTCTGCTATATTATGCACTACAAACAGTCTTTCCTAATTAGTATATTTATAATATAACTACACTAAATAACTTAAATGTATTTTAATTTTATTTCCATAGTAGATTACTTGTCAGAATGATAACATATTTTTTTCTTAATCCATATTGAATATTGTCTATTACTCAAGGTCAAAGTTGATTATTTATCTTTACTCATAATTTTTAGGTGACACCAGATCAGGTGAGATGGAAAATTAATGCACTTACAAAAAAATACAAAGATTGTATTGATAATGGTCAAGGATCTATGGCATTCAAATATTTTAATGAAATGCATCAAATTCTTGGAAGATACAGTGAAGACAATGGAACATACAGACTAGCATCCGGTGTTATGCAAGGTCAAGAAAGTGACAAAGATCACAGAGTTATAAATAGGAAGATGTCTTTTAAAAACTCAACACCTTTTAGGAAACTTCGAGCAGAAAGACGAGCCAAAGTAGAACTAGATAAACAATGGATAGAATATATAAGGCGGCAAGAGGAACAAAAGCTAATAAGAGATGAAAGGTATGAAAGAAGTTTAAGATTAAAAGAAGAGGAACTTCAATTAAAAAAAAAAGAATTAGAAATTAAACAGTCAATAGCTTTAAGAAAATTACAATTGAAAGAAAAGAAACAAGAGGAATACTTGAAAATTGAAAGAGAAAAATGTGCATTGTTACGAAAATTATTAGCAGACCAATGATTCATTTAAATAAAAATACAAGTTTATATGTGCTATATGAATTAATGTACAGTGCTTATTATAATGCATAGTTTATTTTGGCTGGGCCAAATATAGATTTAAATAATTACAATTAAGTCATATTAGTTAATTATATCAATTTCTTTGTGCTCTATTCATTATCTTCTAAATGATCATTTTCTTTAAGGCAATAATTATGTAATATACAAGCAGCTACAATTGTATCTGTAATGAAGGCTATATTTCTATAAACTGTAAATAGTTTTACTCTTCTAAATCTATTCTTTAAGGTGGTGAAAGTTTTATCACTCAATTTTCTAGTAGCAGCATGAAGTGAATTAAACTCCCTTTGTTCAATTGTTAATCTTTTGTTTTCTCTAAATGGAGGTACCAACCATGGCAAAGATGGGTATCCAGAGTGCCCGACTAGAAATGTATTATGAGGAAAAAGTGCATTCCTGTTTTGAGTAGCTGTATGATATAAAGGAGACTTCTTTAAAACTCTTGTACAGTTTGATGAACCTGGTTCTCCACAGTAAATATTTGTAAAGCATAAATTAGAATCAATTGTAACTTGCAAAATGATTGAAAAATATCCTTTTGGATTACAATACTCTCTTGCATTTTTTGGTTTCTCAATTCTTATATGGGTACAGTCAATTACTCCTAACATGTTTGATATACCCGTTTTTCCTTGAAAATTATCACATATTGTTCTGATTTCATTATAGTCTTGTGGCCATTTTATAGCCTCATTTAATTTTGTTAAAACCCATGCCACAACCCTTCTTATTACTCGAAACGTTGAAGATATTGATATATCAAATCTTGATGCTATAGGAGTAAGGGGCTCCGTGTTGGCTATGAAAGACAAAAATATATAAAAACATAGTTTAGGTTCCAAAGGTTTTAATCCAAATTTATGTTGTGCTATAAATCCTGATTTCTCCAAATCATCTGTAATAAATTACTGTGTTTTTAAATAAAATCAAGGTAAATAGTTGTAATAAGTGAAAATGTAAATAAAATGCTATATTTTGTTCAATCGAAATTTAATTCAATTTACCTCTATAGTATAATTTTTATTTACCAATAAGACGATAAGCTGTTTTTCTTGATATCCTCAAACGATTTTTAAATTCAGTATCTGTCCAAGAATCTACTATATGCAAGTAGTCATCAACGCGATTTCTTCTTAACCTGACTAAATATTGCATAAGTGGAAAAAATAATCTGTCTTCTTCATCTTCATCTTCCGAAAATTCTGATCCCACGCCGCATATATCACTCCAGCTACTAGAATCACTATCATTACTGCTATCAGGCAAGGTTTCACTCAGAAATAGTATAAGCTTTTTATTAGCCATTCCTTAGAAGGTTATTAAGTTACCACTTATGGCCTAATAAATTATTTGTATCCATTGAAATAACTTGTAACTTTGTAAATAATAAAATATTTTAATTGGTAAATATAAATATTTTTATATTCCATCTGACATTTTGCACTGTGTTACCAATATATCTAACTAATAAAATGTTGGGGACATTTTATCGTAATTTATATTGCGATTGATTTTTATTTATAACTTTAATAATTGAATTATTCAATTATTAATTATTCCCTTGATTCAATAACTATGTTATGTTAATTTGATACAGAGTTAAATTTGTTATGAAGATAGTATGCGATCTATATTAGTCCTTCAAATGAAGGGATACATGAAAAATTGTTTAACCTAAATAAAGCCAAGTCCTGTTTTTGTTTTTTATAATTAATTGGAAATTAATTGACATCCAAAAAGCTCGGTGTGCTTAGCAAGGCAAAACGGTACTTCATCGCATAAAACTATACAATGCGCGAATTCGGCCTGACATTCAGTACTGCTCTCACCTCTGGACGGGAGCTTCCTAGTGACAGCTTCTTCCATTTGGCCGTATTCAAAGCAGAGTGGCTTTATCATGCCCTTTCCGAATTATTTGATCGTTAGCTTTGCGTAGAGATGTTGGATCTTTGCTGATGCTGGATGGACTCTGCATCTTCTAACGTATTTTTTACGGGGAATACTCCAAGGCATTGTTTGGATGAATGCCGCCCCCGTATTTACCTTCGGACATCGCGTCAGAATTCCAAGTTTCATCCACACCATCTAAATGTCCGAAAATTCAAAATTGAAAAAATTGCGATTTTTTAAGTCATTTTCAGCCTCGCACAACTACTTTGTGGAACCAACTATCGCTTTCAGTTTTTCCGAACCGATACGATTCGGGAACCTTCAAAAAAAATAACGTACATTTTTCCTAAAAGTCGGCAACACACCTGCAAACACCCTTGTGTTGCAGATGTCCACAGGCGGTGGTAGCCACTAGTCATAATAAAATAGATACAGTATCTTTATTGAGTTATCTTTGAAGATATTTCTAATCAGACATAAGTCCATCCGATGCACAGAACATAATATGTCGATATGTCTTATTCTTATGCCTATACAGTCGTAAAAGTGTACCTATTATATTTGAGGTATACAATAAGAATAATGTACATACTTAAATACATCTAATACTTATTTTAATTAAAATATAATAAATTTATCAGAAGTTACTGTCCATAAAATATATTTAATGGAAAACCTTAAGTAATGTAGACGTTTCTGATTTTTTTTAGAAATATACTTTAATTTTATTTTTTACCATATAATTCTATAAAGTATTTACAAAATTTTGGTAATTTGGTTAGTAAAAGCTGGCAGCCCTCGTCTAAATTTCAACACTTAGAAGTTAGAACTTGAACACCTGTGTTTGTATTTATCATGTTCGTTGGACAGTATTTATTTTTATTTATTGAAATTATTTGATAGTGTTTAAATGTTGATGTTCGGACGTTCTACAGTTAATGAAAAATATTAAAATGAATGAAAGCGATTCATATGTAAATAACATCTTACAAGACGGTAAGATTTATCTAAAAATAAAGTATTAAAAATTAACAATATTCTAACATAATCTGGCTTTTTACAGTTGATCAAATTTCCACGGATACAATATGTATTACGGCTATGAACTGCAATCACGAAAAATCTGATAACGTGGAGAAAGCAAGTATGTTGGGCATCTAGTGATTGTGATTTATCTTTATTATTTTTTTATTTTCATAGTCTATATCGACATTTCTTTACGTTTATTATTAATTTTATTTTAGGCGCAGTCTGGACATACAGTGCTACTTTAAAACTACTTAAATTATATGAAAATAAGTTGGAAATGTTGGAAACACCCAAAAAGAAAACCAGAATTTGGAATGCCATATCTGAAAGTTTAAAAGATTACAACATTGAGGTACTATGAAACTAAGAACTAAAGTTAAAATTTTGTAGATATATTGCATGTTTAAGCAACTTCTAAGAAGTTGTTTGATGCCATATATTTTACCATCAAACAGCAATACTTAGTGTTGTTGTATTTTTATATTTACATTTCACAAAGTCAGCATTATATTTTTGTTAGTTATTGTAATTACATTGGCTTACTCACACAACTGAAAAAATATAATTTCTGTATTTTTTTAAATGAAACTGGGTCTATAAAAATAATATGTTCTAGATGACTTCAGATCAAGTAAGATGGAAGATAAATGCGCTAACAAAGAAATATAAGCAATGTGTTGATACAGGCCATCATATGAAATTTAAATATTTTAAGGAAATGGATAGTATTTATGCACAATATAATGTGGATTGTGACACATTTACCATTGGGGATATTATACATAAAAAAAAAGATGGTAAGCAACCATACATAAAAGACTCATCAATAAAAATCAATGTAGAAAGTAAAGCAATGATTGAACTTAGAAAAATACGACTGGCAAATAGGATCGAATCTGAGAGGTCCCAAAGTAAAATTAATTTGGAGAAGCAATGGCTTGAATACTTAAAACGACAGGAACAGAATAAGTTACTGCAAGATGCTTTATTTGAACGGAACTTAAAGATAAAAGAAGAAGATTTACAATTACGTAGGCAAGAAATAGAAATGAAAGAATCTATAGAGATGAGAAAGTTACAATTAAAAGAACAAGAACAAGATGGTTTGTTATTAATAGAAAGAGAAAAATGTGAAATGCTTAAACAAATCTTTGCAGATAGAATTATATCATAAAATATTATTTCATGATACCTATGGGAAACTGTTTATTAATTACATTAAAACTATTATTATTGTGTCAATAATATTGAGTTTATAAAAATTATATTAGAAAATATTTCTCTTAGTTTTGTGTAGATAAGGAGAGGTGTCTCTTAAAGGTCTTCACAAAAAAGTTTCTACTAAAATGTTTGAAATAAAGGTTCCATATATTGTTGGCCTCCCTCATGCATTACTTATTTTTGGGGTATTACCCGAAATTAGTGCATTTCTTTAAATTAAATTTTAAGCTATAATATATTAATTAAATATCCAGCAGAGCCACCTCAATTTCATACATTTTAAGGTCCTCTTTTTACTCAAAAAGATACTCCTCCTAATTATACATTTCAGAGTTCCTTAATTATCAATTACCTATCCTATCCTATACTAGTATGTATGAGTTACAAGCACTAACACGTACGCGCAAAGTATATACAATCACTGCGTATGTGTACAATAGTCAATATTGAGTTGGAATAAATACAATAGTCGCGATCTGAGTTTGCCGGTCACAAATTTGTGACCGGCAAACTTAGATCTGACTTATAAATTTGAAATAGCAATGTATTTACTGGTAAATTATGGTCCAGATACGAATACGCATATTATTGTAGGATTTAATTTATTAAGGAATAATCGGTTATTATAATTTGCTAACGCATTTTGCAGATAATATGGTTATTTGAAGTACTAATATCATTCATCAACATCATTTAATTACAATATAAAATATAGTAATATTATGCTTACAGTATATAATGAAACAAAAAACAAATAATTTCATCATAAATATTTATTAAATTAGTTTTACTTATATATTTTATAAATATTTGGTTTTTATTTAATTATTTGATAAAAACGCAACGTTTACTTATTATTTTGTATTTATTTTTGTTAAAACTTGAGATATTGGTATATCAATTTTATGAATCTATTGTCAATGTCATTTAATTATCTGTGATGTACAAAAACAGTGCGTACCAACTTTATATCCCGCCGCAACGCAAAATTATATATAAAAGTGGAAATATCACAATCAAAATAAATGAGAGAGGCGTTAAATTAAAATTATGGCGGAGTTATACGGTTATAAAAGGTATGAAAAATCATTAGGATTACTCACAACCCGTTTTGTCTCGCTATTACAAAAAGCAAATAATGGAGTTTTGGATTTAAAAATCGTAAGTACTTACTACTTTTTGTTAAAATTGATTGCTGTCAGTTTGCGCTCGAAAATAAAGTATTTGAATAATATGTTTTTTTTTTGCGTAATATTTCATTTCAGGCTACTGATTTATTAGCAGTACGTCAAAAGAGAAGGATATACGACATAACAAACGTATTAGAAGGCATAGGTTTAATTGAAAAACGAAGTAAAAATAGTATACAGTGGAAGTGAGTGGAAATATTTGTTTATTTACTTTGTGTGTATATATTTCTCAGTAAAGTTTTTGCAAATATTAAATATATTTAACAGGGGTGCTGGTCCAGATGGTAATACAACAGAAGTTGGCAAGAAAGTTAATGTGTTAAGAAAACAAATAAATCTTTTGGAGCAGCATGAAGAATTGTTAGATAAGTATGTCTAATTTATTTTTATTATATGTCTTTATAATTTTAGTACATAGTGAAAAATAATTATAATGAAAACTTAATTCATACTATTTTAATAACAAATCTAACAGGATGTTTTTTTTAGGCAAATGCATTGGATAGAACAAAGTATTAAAAATGTGTTAGATGATCCAGACAATGAAGCTATGACCTATGTGACTGAAAATGACATTAAAAAATGTTTTGATGATAATCAAATTTTTGTTTTGGAAGCACCGCTAGGTGCAGATTTATCAGTGGGACGTATTCCTCATAAAGTAAGTAAAGTATTTTATGGGGCTTATATGATTTTTACAAATTTTACCACAATATGACAGTAGCTACTGACTTTGCATGGGTAAAATGGGTCTACTTAATACATCTACCATGTGCTTACAATTCATTCAGTGCTCGTCAATGAAATATAATATTGTATTTAAACCTAAAATTACAAATCCCATTCAAGCATGATATTAGTGAAATGTGTAGAAACACAGTTTTTAACGTCAATGTATTAATCATTAATCCATCAATCATCAATTTCAATGTATAATACCTTGTTATTGTCAACATAGTACGGCTATATATAGATTATTATTTTCGTTTTGCAGGAAAAAGAACAAAAGTTCTTCCTACATGTGAAATCAAGTGAGGCTGTAGGAGTTATATTATTGTGTGATGTAGACAAAGAAGAGGTAAGAATATGGCTCGCAACTTTATGTTCCCCTAGGGATACTTTTAACTAATCAAGAATGAATTGAAAGAAGACAATATCGAGATCTGTTAGGAACATATTTGTCATTAAGAAAGTAGACATGATAAATGGTGTTTGTGTATCTTAATCTTGTGGTTAACGGTACCTCTCCAGTAGAAGCGAGACTTCTTTGAATAGTTATGTCATAACTTATATATGTCATATCATATAAAGATAATGCTACAGTGTGACTAGCATTGCATATTAATGAATAGTATTGATTATAATGCAATAAGATTTTCAGGGCTGTAATTTTTAAAAAAGATTGACTTTTGATACAACTTCATGATACATATTGTTACAGATGTTAGATGAAGATAGTATGGATGTAGAAGTTGAGAAATACACAGACCAAGGAGAGAGTATATTGCAAGATTGTAGTAAGTTTACTTTATATATTTAAAAACCTTCAACCTCAGATGTCCAAAGAGATGACTTGCGAGTCATTTAGAGGATAAGTTTTTTTTTTTAAGTTTCTTTTGTAGCTGTAATGAAACTTATGTTTCTATGAGCACTTTTCCTACATCATGAATGACTACATTTTAAGCAATCATCTGTTTGGAATTATTAATATTTTACTATGAAGATTCGAAAAACTCAGTGGCTACCCTTTTTAAGTGATTTCAAGAAAGACAATAAATAACAAAAATAGAAAAGAACGAAAAACTGAACCTTGTGGAACACCCATTCTAATCACAGATCCATAAGACTTTTATTCCATACTACTGTATACTTGTTGCATTCTTTGATTACAGTATTAATCAAATAAAAATGAATCCTATTTATCTGATTTATCTTGTATTCCATTTTTTTGTGTATATTTTAATAACTTCAGCTTTAAATGATGTAGGGAACTACATCATTTAAAGCTGTTCGTGATTCACACAATATTCCTATCGTAGTTTACTTTTTTCAATGTATCATATGTATATTGTAAGAAAAACAAGCACTTCTTAGAAATATATCTATGATGTGGTATTCCAGCATTCATTGACACGCAATTTCTAGTACAACTAAATTGATATGTTTGAGTAGATGCACCACAATACTCTATAGGTATAATGTTAAGATGTTTAAAACATTTTTAATATCCATTTTAATCCAATTGTAACTTGTTCAAATGAAAATTGAACGGTACAGTTGGAAAATTATTCATTCAACAACATCTAATTTACACGATTTGAAGTTAACTTCAGATGTGTTTAGATGATCTCATACTCTCTCTCAATTGACAGAAGCAACAATAAAGCTATCTCTTCTAGAATGTGGGATTGAAATTATTATAAGCTTAAGGATTAATATTTTATAAATGCATTCATATTTTTAATATTATATTATTAATAGAATAATGTGTACATATTACTTATAAGCTTGAATTTTGTTTCAGATTATCTTTTGAGATTAAGCCCGCCAGTAACAAAGCAAGACTTCTCTTTTTCTTTACATGGTACAGAAGGCTTATGTGACTTATTTGATATTCCATGTTAGACATATCAATTTTTTTCTTTATTTGACATTTTATTGAAAGATTGAAAGACAATTTTACATTACTTTATATGATCATGTATTAAATGAAATCTTAAGTTGAGACTGTATATAAATCATGTAAATAACAATCAAAGTTTATACAGTGTAACAAAAGTTTATTATAAAATAAAAAGTTTTTCTATTGAAGTTATTTATTTCTTAAGTTTTGGTTGAGGTACAAATCTATCAAGTACTCCAAATGATCGTTTTGGTCCATTGTCTTTTTGTTGCGTGTCAAGGATTTTGTTAGCTTCTATGGATTGGTTGATGAATTCCTGCAAAAACGGAAATAAAAATTTAGACATTTCAGTAAAAAAAAAATATTCCTTCCTTCACCATAGACAAAAGTATTGAGCATATTTTTTTAACATAAATTCTTCTAGGGTCTTACATCAAACCAAATCATTATGATAATAATCATATGACCTTTCCATTAGTCGAATAATATAAAAATTGTTAATAAGTATTTTAAATTTTACCTTCCTAGCCACTTCCTTTATAATTTTCTTTCTAGCAATATTTGTTTTGCCTTTTTTCTTTTTTCTCGGTGTGAAATCAACCTTTTTAGGTTTCAAATACTGAAAATTCAGGAATTTTATATTATAGAAATTTTAAAATTATTATTAAGATATCTAAAATTAGCATATTTAATAACTTAATGTTATAAACATAAATAAGATGCTTACCAATAGACTCTTTCTTGTTTCTATTTTATCTTTCAAAGATGGCACATCAATTTCCATAACCTCATATGGATTAAGAGTGATAAGTTCTGCAGGTATCTTTTCAAGGAGTGCTTTAATCTCAGCCTCTTTTCGTTGTTTTTTAGTTTGAAATGGATTGCTTTCCAGTGCATCAAAGTTAGGTTCGCCGCTGCCTATAAATAACAATGTTTTTAAAGGCTTACATAAATTATAAACTACAATACAATAATATAACAAAGATATTATGAAGATAAAAATAGTCTAATATTTTTCGTTGTTATTAAGTGAAGTTAATAGATATATATTATTTATTTATTTATTAAGGACCATCAGCAGTCACTTACACATGTTATACATAAAAACATGTTTATACTAAATATAAAGTGAGAGATTAACTACTAACTACTATTATAGATTCATTATTCGGAATGAAAATATTTACCTGGAACAATAACACTTGTAAAACCATTGCTAGTACCGATTCCTAATATGTCTTCATAGGGGCAGAATTTAAAGTTTTTAATAGTTTTTCCCATTTTGTGTCTTAGATATGGTTTTTCTGCAGTTTGTGAACAACAGTTACTGGAAATACAAGGCATCATAAACAAACTTATATTAAAAAAAAAGAAATTACTATACAAACGTAATAAAAAAATAAATATCAAAATTTATCTGTTCTGTTTAATATAGTTATTTGATAATTATCTATAATTTATAAAAAGTGGGTGTATATAAAAAATACCTATAAACTTCAACCACATTTCCGAGGCCCACAGCTAACATGTCTTTTTGAGAAAATTCTAAATGGTTTGGAGCACTCCGTAATTTATAATGCTGTATTGGTCCATCAAGGTTTCGAATATCCCATATTTTCATACTTCTATCAACCCCTGATGTTGCCATGTACCTTAAATTTAGCAATAACGTATATCTATAAGTATAGGCTGGTCTAGTATACTATATTTAATTAATTCAAAAATTTCTTATTTGTAAACATAATTTTCAAAAAAATACTTCGAAAAATTTAAATTGACATACATGCCATTATTATCTACAGCAATCGCTGTCAATGGTGTTTTATGACATAATATTTTCGCTAATGGTTTTTTAACATTTGGAGACCACAATGAGACCACTCCCTTGGAATTTCCTAAACACAGAGTAGCATTATACGGGTTTTGTGTCATAACTGGTGTCCTTCCCATATTATTGTTGTAGTGACCGACAATTTCTCCTATTGAAATATCAAGCCATGTCATGAATCCAAATTCATTCTGTAACAATTAATGATACATGAATATTTAATTTAAAAAACAAAACAAATTGACTACTAATAAACTATTTGGCATGTAAAGACCAGCCACCAGATTTTAAAAAGTACTGTTTTCTAATTTAAATTAAAGTTAATTTAATGCAAAATAGTGAAGCAAATAATTAATGAGGATATTTATTTCATAAATTCATTCAGAAATGTTTTTCAGAAATTAAATATAATGCAAATAAACAATAATATATAAATAATAAATAAACAAGTTATCAAAATTACATACAACGGCAGCAAGTAAGAAATGGTATGGCAAAAACTCCATTTTTAATATTTTGTCCATTCTTTTGATACAGTGTATCTCAATTCCAGTATTGTCATAAATATACAACCACTCTTTTTGAGCAGCTGCTATCATAGTTTCAACATGTAACCAGCTAAAAGAAAATAAAAAGAATTGTATAAAAAAATATTGTAGTGAAACATGAAAGTTTTCAATTATCTCAATTTCCACGAGTATTAAATATATAGTGATTAATAATGAAAATTGTAATGTTAAATAGTTTATAACTAAAGAAATACATGTTTACCTCACATCATGTATTGATTCCATAACATTTATCTCAAAGTGTAGTTTTTTAGTAACCCAGTCAAAAGCAGCTAAATGGCCTTTATTGCTTCCCAATAGCAAGTGTCTCCCATTACGTGAGTACTTCGCTTGATATGGTCCAAAATCTAAATTTAGCTCAAAGGATTTTGTGGCTGCAGTGATATCGACATTGTCAACTATTACTTGTTGGGTAATTCCTGTAGTTCTATTATCTTCATCAACTTCTAAGAAACTGACAAAATGATATTTTGTTTGAAAAAAATTATGCATTAAATATTTTATTAATGTTTTCCAGAGGTTACAATTTTGTACAATAATTATATTAAATCCTTACCCCTGGTCTTCTGTTAAGAGTATATCTGCTCTTGCAGCTTGTTCCTGAGCATATTTGAGTTTGTTTTCTTTCTTTTTCAATTTCAATGCATGCAGAGGATGTCTTACACCTTTTCCTTCAAAACCCTCGCCTCTTGAATGATGTTGTAACTTTTCAGGGTTAATGGGAGCCTTACCAGCAAATTTCTTTTCTTTTATAATATTTTCTTCGTTTTTAATATTCTTATGTTTCTAAAATAGAGGTTAGGCGTATAAGACTTTTAAAACTAAAATAATTTAACATCAACATTTAACTATAATATCAATACTACCTTATATTTTTGGATTTTTAATAACCTGCCAGTTGGTTTAATTTTATAAACTTTTACATCTTGACTTGTTTCTTTTGTTACTTCATCTTTATTATCTTCAGTATTGAAATAGCGAACCTTAAAAAATAATTTTCGATTGAATTATGAAGTAACAGTCATATGTACTATATATTGAACAATTATTGGTAACATACCATTTTTTTATCCCTCATTTTTATAAATTTAAATACGTTATTCACAATTCATTTACAAATCTGAATTATACATGCAAAATGCACAGCGCACATGCTTAACAACACCGCATGACAATATGTCAGTTTTGACAATGACAGATGGCAATTGACAATTGAAAGAGGCGACATACTTATGACATTGACGCTTGATAATTGCTACAGATTAAATTGTGCTGTCTAGTGTCTATGATTACATTTACATATTAATAGTGTAAATGTCGAACGTGCTATCTCATAATAATTAACTTATAATACTACACTTTACAATATATACTATACAATATTTAAAAGCATAATTAAAATATAGCTGTAGTCTCAGTCGTCAAACAGCTAATGTTTGGCTACAGTTTTCGGGGTCCATGGTTGTACTTTAAAGTTGGGCTTATTTGAACCCGATTTAATAATAGCCAAAATAATTTAGCAACAAACAGGTGTCAAAATAAAATGATGTAATTGAATATAAAAAATAAATTTATATAGGAAAGTCCGGCTTACATATTATAAATACTTATTGTACTTTGTTAATCAATTTGAGTTAAGCGCAGTGAAAGTCGTACGTATAAGTTGTACATGCCACATATACATACATACATGTCACTTTTATTATTACGGAACCTCTTTATCGGTACATTTTAATTACGCCTTGAAGTTAATGCGTAAGCATAACGAATCGTTACTTGAATAAAGTTTCCTAGTACTAAATTGTTCTAAATTTAATATTTATTATTTATATACTCACTTAAAGCCTTTGTATAATCTTCCTTTGATTTGTTTACAAAAAGCGACCAGTAGCCGGATTCCAACTTAAAAGTACCTAAATGCTAAGTCAAATGCTCGAACTACAAATTGGAATCTATTTCCAAGCTTGGGCAATGTCGAGGAAGCATTGCCGTATTTTGAAATAAAAATATAAGCGGGTATTTCAGTATTTATTTTTATTCTCTTTAACAACACATACTCAATATTTTACAGAAACGTATATGACAATCAGAGTAGTAACATAGTAATAGGTTTAATATTTAAATGCGAATATAATTATTGATCTGTGTACCAATGTGATTTAAAGAGAAATTGTCGATGAATTTATAAAATATTTAACAAAACATCCTGCGTTGCTTATCTACAGTTAAAACAATAATTGCACTGAGTGAAGCGCTACAAATAATATATTGCAAAATAACGCTAACCCGTCTCGATTTGAGCTATCACATCCTTAAAGGTAACAATAAATAAGTAACACGTAACATAATCACAGCGAGTGAACATTGGCTAACAAAGAAATTATTAATTTACACCTAATTTGGTTATCAATTAATGACTGAATTATTTAACTTACTTGATCTAATGAGATCGTTTTATTTCCTAATATAAATAAGAACGTCATTAAGACGTGGCAACTATGTATTCACAATTTATTTACAAACTGACTAGAGTCTTCTAAATGTTTATTAATTTTCGTTTCATCATTTCTATACCAATAATAGTCTTAATATGTCAGCGATCAGGTGCTCCTGCGGAAGCGTTTGGCACATTCCCAGTATGAACATAAACATAGAGTTATATTCTTATTTTCTATATATTACGTTTCTTTGCTTGACAAAGTGATTTTATTTATTCTATACACCGTCCACTTCGACAGTAGCCTGGCAATTCTAACATAATATCTAATTAATGAAATACGTACATATTTACACTTTGCATCCCGGTCGGTGAATTGGTGGGGCTAAAATAGCTTACATGCGATTGTATAAACTTCACCTAACATAAAACTTATATTAAGCATATACGAGTAACAGTGTTTAAAATTCATTTTAATTTAAATTTAAGTCCATCTTAAACATTAATAATCGAATTTTTCGAGTGTTAACGTGATGTCTTAAAGAAGTCACACATCGTATACAACGGTTTATAAAATAGACATCATTATCTAAATAGACCACATAATGTCCGTAGGACCTTTTCACGTTTTCGACACTGTACACAGCTATATTAATCATTCACTGCATTCGATTTGACATAAACGTCGACAGTCTTAAAAGATACACCTTTGGTAAATAGCTCTAATATTAGAAAGTTTTCATCGTACACAACGGAAGTAAACCGCCTGTTAAAATTCTAATTAAGCTCCGCCGATGGCAATCGTAATAGCTAACAATATCAATGTCGCTCTTCGTCGGCGGCGCTGGGTGAGCCTTAAATAGGCGTCGGAAGAACTGTGAAGTCCTGAAGTGCATTTTTCACTGTTTCGTAAATTGGTCGGTTTTCGTCGGGACAATAGCCGTCGGGCGAGCAGAGTGTCTGAAGTTTGGTCAAATATGAGTCGAAGTTATCGTGGGCGGGCTTGACACCCGGGACGGGTGGAGGGGGCGCACCGGGCGCGGGAGCCGTGCTTGCCGTTCCACCTCCCGGGATTTTCACGTGTTCCAATAACGTTATCACGTTGTTGCGGAGACTCTCGTAGTATTCATTAATGTTGCTGGTCCGTTGCATTATCATCTGACTGTCCTGTAAAGATGGTCATAGTTTAATCCTTTATTCTACGTATCCTGCTTCGTTACAAAACATTCGGGATACTGGCTCATCTTTGGAGTGGCTACCGTATCATAGAAAGTAAGCAGTACTCACAAACTCATGTGATGTTAGTAGCACTCAAAGTTGGATGTTTGGAGCCATGACTGTACCATCTACGTTATCAGACAAAGATATGATAAATTTTGGTTTCTTAAAAACTTTGAATTGAACCAATGAGAGTTTAAAGAAAAGAAATGTTTTTTACGGTTCATTTAATTTCTACTTACTCTTTCGCCCTGGCTGAGATGCGATTCCATAGCATTAATATCTGACTTTAGACGAATCATTTGTGACTCTACTTTTGCGTTTTCACGTTGCAATTCAGTTATCTCTTGTTCTAGCGTCATGAGATCCTCTCCTCCGCCTGTTTGCATGTTAATATCCATACCTGTAACAAAAACATAAAGAAAATTAATAAATTTATTTAATCTATCCCGAGTAATAATATCGTAATAAAACGTATTTTCAAATACAAAATACACCAACCTGAATAGGGTTTCGGATAAAGCGGCGTGATGTCATCTGGATATTTCGGTTTCTTTGGTTGCGGTGTTGGCGTGGTAGCTCCGGCAACCGGACAGCCGGACAATGAACGGTGAGTTAGAAAGGACCCGTTTATATGTCCAGATCCGTCACACCCGGGCGTTGGGCAATTTACGCCGTCGAATTTTATTGCGGACGCTGCCGCCGCCACAGCTGCTTTGTGCTGTTCCACGCTTCCTCCACTCTCTAGTACTCGCATTTTGTTCCGATTTGCAATTGGGCACCCAGAAGCGCTATGGAAAATGTTAAATGGAATTCTTTACATGCGTAATTATACACTTTAATTTCCTCTACTAATTTAAATTACATTCCAAAATGTTTTAAGTCAATAGTTTAATTACATATATCGTGATTGACTGAATATTTTTCAACAAATAATCTTTTTTAAGTCTACACTATAAATGCCTAAAACGTATAGAGTATAATTGGTTTCACTGTGTGTTAGATGTTTGATTTCAAAGCTTTCTACTTTTCTTCTATTCTTACCTTCTGTGCGATAAGAATTTCCCTGTAGCATGTCCAGATCCGTCACAGCCCGGTATAGGGCATCTAAGCAGCGTGCAAATACCAACAAACTTATTGTAAAGACGTTACCAAAAATCTTTGGGTTATTTATGATTTAAAAAGATCGGGTGTTTAAAAAAGTTTATCTAGGTATGAATTAGATTTATTTGAATATTTAACTTTCAAAGTCATGTTTTAAAATTTGACCATTGTTGACCATCGTTCGTTACGTAACGAGTTTCACGATTGCTATCATATTATCAGATCAGAAATGGCGCAAACTCAAATTGTATATACTATTGGCTATAATTCCATGGCGATAGACTATAAATAAGGCTAATCGTTTTCGAAAATATGTCTAAAGTAACACATAAAGAAATATATATTATCGTCAGGCACATCAAATTAGTTTTCTCGTCTCACCTAAGGGGCTCGGAATCCTGTCCGTCTCTTGGCTTGCTTTTTGGCTTGTTAGCTCTGGGACAACCGGAGAGCGACCGGTGTGATGAATAGTTGCCGGTCACGTGACCGGAGCCGTCGCAGCCGGGAGTGGGACATTTCAGTTCTTGGGAGTGCGGTTGGAGCTGCGAACGGTCGGCGCGCGGACACCCCGACAGGCTGCACATATACAAACTGCTTACAATGGCGTGCCGTTGTAACGTATGGCAACTTACTATAACATACATCTCAATGTAATGTCTTGATAATGTAGTGCATAAAACATATTACAATGATTCATAGTGAACTGTCAATAGACCGTTTACACTGTTTCGCTTAGACTGATCTACAGTTGAAGTGTTAGTTGAATTGGTTGTACTAGTTCATTAGCATTACTTATGACATTCATAACTTTATTTTAAAATTCAAAAATAATAATAATAAAACTTGCTTTAAATTCTTTGTTTTCTTCTACATATATAAACTGTTAAATAACATCAAGGTAATTATAACACAAAAGAGGTTAGAGCATGCGATCGTTTGCAAACTGAAATTTTGTTTTAATTCGTAAACATCATAGTATTTTTTAAATATATTCACATTTAGATAGACGAAAATTTAATATATTAAGTAAATTGCAATGTCATGGTTTTTACGAGTAGAATTTATACTTTTGGTTTGTAAATTAAATGTGCGCCGGACTTTATAATGTATTACAATTACATATGAAAGATTTTCCCAGCATTATTTTATTCTTCAGGTTTTCCTCAATGCGATAAACATATTAGAGTCACTTGTTTATATTAAAAAAAAAAAAAGTTTAATATTTATCGAATTTAATTCCGCTTAAGAGAATGTGAATGCATAACCACTTTACAGTGATAAAAATAATCGGAAGTGTGAAACATCTGTGAAGTTTTATGAGCGAACTTGCATCTGTATACTGTATACTATAATTAGCGTTACGTTTATGCGCTTTAATCCCGTCTTTATATTTTACACATGAGCATACATTATTTTTATGTAACTTACAAATATATTATAATAACTAACAATTCATAAATTATTGGTAAAATAAAACACGTCGGTTGATAACGTTCGTACATCAAATCAGCTTCTGCCATGCGGTTAGTTTACAGCGAAACCTCGAGCACAGTCAATTGACTACGGAAATGCGCAAAGTGGGAACAGAGCACAAATTGTCACACTCATATTGCGGTTGGCGTATATTGCATTGCACTAGTATTGCATTGAACTGCTTATATTGCGTTTCTGTTTTATAGGTGCGCTTATATCGCCGCTTGCCTGCGGTGTGTTGCGAAGTTGCCTGAAATGTGACCGGACCCATCGCAGCACTCCACGGGACACTGGATTAGCTCTCTCGACTCCCGTATCCGGTAACACGACTTTCCGTAAAAGTCGTCGCGGTGATAACTATTGCAAATAAATAATACTATAATTAAGCAATAGATAGCACAATTTCATTCGTTTAATAATAGTCGTCACCTACGATCGGTGTACATTTATATTTGGCATTTTTTTTATAAATGCTTGTCTAATTATAATAGAAACCCGCCTACGCTACGGCATTTTCTTGTTTATAATTTAGTTGTATATAAGAGCGATGTCATTAAGTCGTTAACCTACTGTTAAACGGTAGCAAAAAAATATCGTAAACGAAATGCCTTTTACACGGTCACTGTTTACGTAAACGTTGTAAATGTTTACAAATGTATTATTGCACGCGTATTACAACTATTGGAAAATATAAAAATATATTATTATAATTAGTTAAAAGTTTATTGAAATTGTTTATATCCGGTATCTCACCTGTTTCGTCGCATAGTTGATTTTGTGGTACGTTTGTTGTATCTTATCTCTATTTATGTAGAGCGCCGTCCGACGCACGGCGTGCGCGCGCGCTGCCGCCGGTATATTTAGACTGAACCATCGAGTGTGACTTCGCTATGAGAGATACGTTCGAAATCTCACACTATGAAACAATTGTGTGATATTGTAATGCTCATGCGTTTGTATATGAAATATAAACTGTACTACATTTATTTTTATGATATTAGTACAATAATTAATTTAAAAAATAAAATTTGTATTCATACTTTTTATTTAAATCGTTCTTTAAATTTATATACCATTATTCTTGGTTTTTATGCGAATAATTTAAATTATGAACATAAAATAGAGTTAATTTATTCCACTCTTGGTAGAATATAGTGGCAACACTACGTAGTGGACACTATACTATGCTTTAATAGTAACTTCAACCCGTTTAAAAATTGAAATATCCTATTATATTTATTTAATTTGTGTTTTTCCTAATAATATATTTATAAATAAGGATAAATAACTCAATATTATATCAGCTTTAATTTAATATGACTCGTTATACATATTTTAAAGTTTTATTAAGTACCTACCTACTATAAACGTGAAAAAATATTATAATAACTTTTTTGTCGGGGTTCAAATGGTCAAAGATTAAATCATGACCATGAATCGATTGAATATATTCTGTATATTCATATAATATGTACGAGTTTATTACGTAATTTAATTAATCTTTTTTGTGTTCATTATTTCTTTTTATTTTAAAGAATGTATTGTGTCGAAAAGTAACTATTTTAAAACTGTGTTAATGAACTACGTCGATAAGAGTAGATTTTTTTTAATGTAATATCTTTTTGAATTTTTAACTTCGGTTTACTGATAACAATATAGAATCGCGTATATTTAAGAATATTCTTATTCGTAATTAATTATATATTTATTTATTTTTAAATGTTTTACTAAGATATAAGTTGATTGATTTGAAAAAAAAGATAGCAGTATAACCCGCCGGCATGATCTGTTTTCAATTTCCCAAGAACTTATTTTCACATCAGCATTTGTCGGGGTTGGAGGGGAAAGGGTCGCCGAACACAGCCGACCGTGGAGAGGAAGGATGCACTAAATATGGAAGAAAACTCCACATAATATATATAATTTTCAAAGTCGATTCTACAAGAGGCGGGACGGTGAGTGAGTGACAGGCAGGGCTAGTGGTAGGTTCGCTGCATTTATAACGGTACCTGCGACACTATAGTTAATTTGATCCCATTTACCTTTGTTTTTCTTTTGTTAGCTGCAGTATCTGGTGGAGTGGCGAGCGACTTGTAGTAATTTCTAAGATTAAACCAGATAGCTCCACCTAAGTACTGATATCACAGTTCTGATATAATATTCACCTGCTATCCTTCGGCTTGTCATGAGGTGTGTGGGGCGGTGGCATGTAGCAGGGCGGAGAGTACGGTGGCGCGTGCGGTGGGTACGCGGGCGGAGGTGGATACGCGCCGCACTGGTACTGGTAGCCACCGTAGCCGGCGGCGGCAGCTGCTGCAGCGTAATCCGGCTGAGCGAGGCCGTAACCAGCTACAGGGTGAGGACTCACACCGCCGTAACCTAATAAACAAGGTAGATATATGTTGGTTTGTGTTGATATTCGATGTTAGGTATCAAGAAGAGGATAATTTATAATTAACAATTGTTTCTTAAAAATCTTGACTCCCTCGTCCAATTTAAGCGTCAGCGGATCAATTTTGAAATCGTAGGCTAACTATTACAGCAGGTAAACATTATAGATAACGATTGTGAGCGAATAAAACAGGTTCATATTTTACTCCGTCACTTTCATAATAAGGTTATCCACCACAACCAGACTTAATATATCGAGCGTAGAACCATTAATTTTTACGTGCGATCTGTAATTCCTTGTACCAGGCTGCTACTGAGAATTCCTAGACAGAAACTCCCAAGAACTTATAGGCTCAAACATGGATCCACAACATTGACAGCCTTATAAGCTACTCACTAAAGAGAGTTATTAGCCATAGTGTAATAGTGCAATTAAAGATTTGAGATAAGAAACTTGAACCTAACCATTGTTTATCTAAAAACAAAATGAATTGCGTAAATTCATAAAATATTAATAAAACCAGGCGTAATCTGTAAAAGTGCCAAGTATACATTTTAATTAACGCGAATGTACGAGACATTCCACGCGAACACACGTAACCGCACCAAGGTCATCAACACGCCTGCCGAGCAGAATTAGCAATGTACTCGGAGCGAGTGTGTGGCGTGCAATACTTGCGGGAGTTATTAGCGTGGTAGCTTTTAATTTGTATCGCATGTTTTGTGGCTCTCGTGGGGTATGCCTACATTGCTCTATACTTGTTGTTATTCGGCAGTCGTTCTAGTTTTTAGGAAGCACCAGTTATTCACACGCTTAACAAAAAATGTTATTCCTTTTAATAATAAACTAACTTACCCGCAGTATCTCGGTGGTATGCTTCAAGGTATGGATGGCTTCCTCCACTGTCTGGTGTTGATTCTCGGCTGTATGAGACGCTACCGGGAAAACTTCGACTGTTTAAAATAAAAAAAAAATGATTAGGAAAAAGAATTAAGTGAGTTAATTTCCTACATAAACTTTTTAATTATACGTCATAAATTGCCTCACCTATGTGGTAAACGGGACACACTAAGGTCGAGAGTCTGGCCTTGTGGACTGGGAACTTGGGGACTGGCTGTAAGCTGAGGCGAAGCGCCCGGCTGCGGGCTGCCTCGGGCTCCGCCCCCACCTCCACCACCGGCACTCGTGTACACCGGTGATGCATATGGACCCTGTTGCATAAATGGGCGTCATCATACAATGTTATTTACGAAAAAAGCAAGGCTCATTTTAATTAATGTGTTTGGAGCAAGACACTGCAACTAATTCTCACCTGTGGACTACCACTAGACGTGGAAAGATCTATAGCTGGACGTGGATCACGAGGATCTCTAGGCGTGGGACTGCGTGGTCGCTGCGCCTGTGCAGCGGCTATCTTCACCGAGAGATTGATCGCGGAGAAACCGGGGGGTACGCCTGGA